>NC_063335.1:28097459-28160226 GCF_021869965.1 Rhincodon typus
GTGTGTGTGTGTGTGTGTGTGTGTGTGTGTGTGTGTGTGTGTGTGTGAGTGTGTGCGAGTGTGTGTGTGTGTGTGTGTTTGCACGTGCACATCAGTGTCTGTGTCTGCATGAGGTTTGCAAGAAATCCACCAGTAAGCTTATCTTCATGCATGCAGAACCTGTTTGTGGGACATCAGTAGTAATAGAAAAGCAGACCAAAAGTTCACAAAGCTGTACAACATCCCCACATGTAATATCACCAGATTACTTCACACTTAAAGCGCAAATACAATGAACAGTGTTAAATATAGGTCAGCATAATATCAGGTATAACATGTTCTCAATAGAATTCAAGCTTCATGCAGGTTTTACAGTATTCACTATAAAGTACTTGATATGATTCTTAAATAATTTATTGCTGTATTTGCTTCATTTTTGGGAAATGGTTTGTTATAAAGATAGTAACATTTACATTTCACTGTCTTCAATTTATGGGCCACATGCAGGCAAGTGGGACTAGTTTAGTTTCGGAAACTTGGTCGACATGGACAAGCTGGACTGAAGGGTCTGTTTCTGTGTTGTATGACTCTAAGACTGCTACAAATGAGACAGGAAATCTCATGCTAAAGGAGTTAACAAAATAAACATAGAAAAAGTGTTTCCTCATGTGGAACAATCTAGAACGAGAGGCCATCATTTTAGGATAAGGGGTTGCAGACATGAGAACATACAACAAAGAACACTATAGCACAGTACAGGCCCTTCAGCCCACAATGTTGTGCTGAACTTTTACCCTAATCCTAAGGCCTATCTAACCTCCACCCCTACCTTATACTATCATCCATATGCCTATCTAATAGCTGCTTAAATGCCCCTAATGAGGCCAACTCCACTACCCTCTCCGGCAATGCATTCCACGCCCCTACCACTCTGAGTAAAGAACCTATCTCTGACGTCTCCCCTATATCTACCTCCACTCACTTTAAAACTATGCCCCCTCGTAATAGCTACCTCCACCCTAGGAAAAATTCTCTGGCTGTCCACTCTATCTATACCTCTGAACATTTTGTACACCTCTATCAAGTCATCTCTCATCCTTCGTCATTCTGAAGAGAAAAGCCCTAGCTCTCTCAACCTTTCCTCATAAGGTTCTTTACTCAGAGAGTAGTAAGGGCGTGGAATGCCCTGCCTGCAAAAGTAGTAGACTCGCCAACTTTAAGGGCATTTAAATGGTCATTGGATAAACATATGGATGATAATGGAATAGTTTAGGTTAGACGGGCTTCAGATTGGTTTCACAGGTCGGCGCAACATCGAGGGCCGAAGGGCCTGTCCTGCGCTGTAATGTTCTATGTTCTATGTTCTAAGACCTTCCCTCCATTCCAGGCAACATCCTGGTAAATCTCCTCTGCACCTTTTCCAATGATTCCACATCTTTCCTGTAATGAGGTGACCAGAACTGGACACAATACTCCAGATGTGGCTGAACCAGGCTTTTGTATAGCTGGAGTATAACTTCACGGATCTTGAACTCAATCCCTCTATTAATGAAAGCTAAAACACCATACGCCTTCTTAACAACTCTATCCACCTGGGTGGCAGCTTTCAGGAAATTGAGAACATGAACCCCAAGATCCCTCTGAAGTAATTATTTCTCTCAAAAGGCCTTGAATCTGCGAGATTCACTACCCTACAGTGTTTTTTTAATTTATTCATTCATGGGATCAGGCTGTCGCTGGCCAGGCAGCATTTATTGCCCATCCCTAATTGCACAGAGGGCAGTTATGAGTCAACCACATTGCTGTGGGTCTGGAGTCACATGTAGGCCAGACCAGATAAGGATGGCAGTTTCCTTCCCTAAAGGACATTAGTGAACCAGATAAGATTTCCAATAATCGATTTATGGTCATCATTAGACTCTTAATTCTAGATTATTTTTTCATTGGATTCAAATTCCACATCTGCTGTGGTGGGATTTAAACCCAGATCCCCAGAACATTACCTAGGTCACTGGATTAACAGTCCAGCGATAATACCACAAGGCCATCACCTCCCCTATGAATGCTGGGATATTGAGTATATTTAAGGGAGAGATAGACAGATTTTTAATGGATTGAAGGGTTATGGAAAGTGGCAGGAAATTGGAATTGAGGCTGAGATGAGATTAGCCATGATCCTATTGAATGGTAGAGCAGGTTTGAGGGGATGAATAGCCTATCCTTTTCCTAGTTCTGATGTTTTAATGATCTTGAACAGGTGTGAAAAACCCATGTTTAATTTCAACAGCTGTGAACGATCAGACAGCTGAAGGTGAAAGTGCCTGAAGAGAAGGATATTTATCTTTTTGCAGCTGTTACTCCTGTAGTATGCTTTCCCACACAGTTTAATAGTTTCTCATTCCCAGTCAGGTTTGAAGGGGATTACAATTCGTAACTGTTATCTTATTAGCTCTTCCATTTGTGATACATGTAGTTACTCTACTATGTACTTCGGCTGACAAGATTAAACAGTAAACTACTCCAATAAAGCTAAGACATGGATTGAACAGGAAGCAAGAGTTAGAGACTATTTAATAGTGGCTGTTTAACAAGGTCTGAAAATGATTAAAATCTACTGACATCTCCATTTATGCTTGAGAATAAAAGACATTGGCTGAATGTTACTTTTTTTTGACTAAATGTGAGCTACATTGTGTTTTTTTAGACGGAATCTCACCATGCGACTCAATGACATTTCTCACCGTATCTGAACAAATGTTCCTCATTAACATCCGAGCTCCTGTGGTCTCCCTTATGTCCAATTCTAATCCCATCATACCATGTGCTATTCCCAGCACTACTCACTGCTCAGCAGAAAGCTGCCAAAAAACTCCCTTCACTGACATTCGGATATGCACAGGCATTCCTAAGCTGCCCAGTTCAATGATGCTTGAATCTAAAATGTCAGAGATGGGCAAGATGGCACCACAGAGACATGGGGGTTCTGCTGGTGGTGCAAAGGAGAGGCATCCTCTTCTTGAAGGCCCGACAGTGAAGACCATGCCACCAGACCCTGGCAGCTGGGGCTGAGGTCAGCACCCAGATCAGTGCTATCTCAAACGTTTGGAGGAATGGCCAGCAATACCGCGAGGTCAATGACCTTCCACACAGGGTAAGTGCCACACTCTGCTACCTCATACTCACTCTCTCTGCTCCTGCACAGACCTCCCACCAAGACTTACCCTCTGCCACCCTCATGATTGTCTGCAATATCTTTCCTCACCTGCTCTCACCCTTGTGTAGCTGTTCAATTTTGAACCACCAATCATGACTGCATATGGCAGCATTACAGAGCTTAGATCTGTTCCAATAGTTGTGGGATTGCTTAGTCTTATCTATCACCTGTTGTTTCTTCTGTTTAACCTGCAAGTAGTCCTGTTTGGTAGCTTCCCCAGGTTGACACGTTATTTTTAGATGTGGCTGGTGCTGCTCCTTGCATGCCCTCCTGCACTCTCCATTTCTATTGGACCACAGTGCCTCATGTATGCCCAGTTCTGAGTTGCTCGATCTGTTTAGAACCCATTCCATTTCACAGGGTGGTGGTATCACACATCATGATGGAAGACACGATCAGTGTGAAAAAGGAGATTTCGTCTTCACAAAGTCTGTGTATTGGTCACTCCTGCCTATATATGCACAGGCAGATACAACTACAACAGATAGATAGGAGAGTACCAGACCTAATAGTTTTCTCCCTCTGGTTCCTTCACCAAAGCTGCAGGTCCAGACTTGCAGATATGTTTCTCAGGACTTCGTAGCTCAGTCAATATTGAGCTACTAAGCTATCCTTGGTGACTGACAATGAAGTCCCTAACCCAAATACATTCTGTGACCTTGCCACTTCCTCCAAGTGCTGTTCGACATTACACAGTACTGATACATCAGTTGAAGGAAGGTGATATGAGAAAATCAGCAGGAAGTTTCCTTACCCATGTTTGACCTGACACCATGGTATTCAATGGACTCTGAAGTCAATGTTGAGGAGTCTCTAAGTAACTCTTTGTAACTCTGGTGGCTCTGTCCTTCCAATGAGATAGGACATACCTAGGGAATGGTGATAGAGGTGTCAGGGACATTGGCTATAAGATATGTTATTGTGAGCAGGATTATGTTAGGCTATATTTTGATGGGACTGTGGTGCAATTTTGGTGCAATCTCCCAGACAGTAGTAAAGAGGGCTTGGCAGTGCTGGGTGTGCCAATGTCGTTTCCTATGCCTAGGTCATTGCCTGCCAATTTTGATCCTTTTTATGACATTTCTGCATGTTTGTTCCAACTGGGAGTCTTACTGGTCCTCTTCAGTGGGCTGTTAAGAGTCAAGCACATGTCATGGTTACCTAGTCTGGCTTTCATGTCACATGCACACCAGACTAGGTAAGGATTTTGGATTTCCTTCCTTAAAGGATATTTGTGAAGCAGACATGTTCTCACAACAACCAATGATAGATTCCTGGCACCACGACTGAGATGAATTTTCAATTCCAGATTTTTGTTTAAGTAAGAGTCATAATGAGATGTGTAGCCAGGATATTGGCACAAGCCTCGGAATAAGTAACCAACTGACACTACCACTACTCTACTACATCCCTTCATTATTTATACTGATGCACTATTGCTGTGAAACTTCATGTACCACTCACCCTGACCTTACCAAAATTACCACACTGTTCTATTGCATTGACTTCTTTCAAGATTTTGAAATCTTCTTTCATTGAACCTTCCAAACCCCACCTCTTATTTGTTTCCAAACAGCCCTAGTTTTACAACATATAGTGCATCTGACAAGAACATTTTTTAACGTTGCAGAGAAAAACTTGTGGGTACATGTCTAAAGGATCACTTTTCTCTATATATACCCTCTTCAATGGTGATTCATTGTGAAAGCTCAGCACAGAGACAACATTGAACAAAGAAATTTCTTTCAAACCAGTTGGCATGAAAAGTAATCTAACTACCTTTCAATGTTTTTACCAGGATGCTGATCCCAGTCCAGTTTAAGCGGAGCCCATCCCAACAGGACAGTTTCCTCTTTTCTCTGAGTAATGATGCCAGGGCCCCATGAATTAAACCCCTTCTTCCCATATTATTCTTTCAGCCATGCACTTAATTCCCTAAATTGCTTTTCCCTTAGCCATTTGGCACATGGATCAGGTAACCACCTGGAGATAATAATCTTTGGAACAAGAGTTATATCTTTAACTGCTCAATGGGAACCTACTGGCTAAGTAGCCAGCACGCAAAGTTTGCTAGAACACAGTCATTAATCAAGAACAAGAATTTTGTGAAGTTTGTGGCTGTAATGATTGCATTAACTGTAGACATCTAGGCAGCATTGCATTAGCGAGCAATTCAACCAAGAACAGGTCTTGGAGTAAAAACGTAAAGATTTAAAATAATAAGTAATGTTTAACAGACCAGTTGGGTTTGCAAAACTTAAAATATATTCTTGAATGATTACAAAGTGACCTTTGTGCAATTAAACAACTAGAAATGTGTTAAAACATTAATAAAATCAAAATAAAATAGAAGACAAAAATACTATTTTCCTTTAAATGAGGAAGTTTGGAACTAAAACAAGAAACAGACAATGAAGGTCAGGAGGGAGAGAAAGTAATGGTTCAGGTGCAGTGACCCTTCCTCAGAAGTCCACTTTAAAGGAAATTTGGGCTGATTACTGTCATGCACCAGCTCTTCCTGGCACAGAAAGCTATGTGGAGAAGTAAGAAGGCCATCTAATGGAATGTAGTGAACTAATGTCACTTCTTTGTATTAATTATGCTTTTCACTACACCAGCAGTCATGGGTTCCCCAAACATGCAAACCTAAAGTAAGATAACTATACAAACCTATTTTAAACACGCCAGGAGAGAGATGCTTTCAAAAAAAAAGTGCATCTGACAAGAAAATATTTTGCAGACCAAAACATGTCTGAAAGGATCTTCTTTCTCAATATATGCCCACTTCAATGGTGATTCATTGTGAAATCTCAGCACAGAGACAACACTGCACAAAGAAATTTCCCTCAACCCAGTTGGCATGAAAAGTAGTCTAACCACCTTTCAAACTTTTTACCCATTTTTATTTCTACAAAGCAGATTTTGCAGATGTCTCCAATAGCGACAAATATATTTCATGCAAATCTTTGAAGTTCTGTCCTTACAGTGAGCTTCTAACACAGGGTAGATGGACAGTGTGTATTCAATAGCTCACACACAAATTAGAATGCATGCACTTGAATGCCAAGGTGTGGCCTGTAAACCCTCACAGTTTCATCATGTCACATCATTGTGGCAGTCCAAAATCAACAGAAACAACAAGAACAGCAGCAATATGGGTGGCGCAGTGGCACAGTGGTTAGCACTGCTACCTCACAGCACCAGGAACCAGGGTTTGATTCCACCCTGAGGCGACTGTCTGTGTGGAGTTTGCACATTCTCCCCATGTCTGCGTGGGTTTCCTCCCACAGTCCAAAGATGTGCAGGTCAGGTGGATTAGCCATGCTGAATTGCCCATAGTGTTCAGGGATGTGTAGATTAGGTGGGTTACAGGGGAAAGGGTCTGGGTGGGATGTCTGAGGGTCAGTGTGGACTTGTGGGGCTGAAGGGCCTGTTTCCATACTGTAGGGGTTCTATGAATATGAGAATAAGTGCGAACAATGAGGTGATAGCTCACAATGTCCTGCCCTTGGATGGATAATTGAGGGGTTTAGACTTCTTTGACTTTTCAGTACAAATTACAGCTAACCTTAACAGGTTTATCTGTTCCATTTGTCTTTTCATATGTCTTCATTTTTTTTCTGACCTGGGAATCTTCCTGGTCCATTGATGCTGGTCTGGGAGGTAAGAAGTCTGGCAAAGTGCCAGGGGAGACAGTAAGGAGAGGTGCCCACCATCATCCAACCCCATAGACAATTACCAGCGGTGAGCATCTCAGGAGATCAGCTGAAGCCAGGCTGCCAGTTGAGGAACCGGAGGAGTAAATTAAGGGTCCTTACCCGGCCCTCTGGCATTTTGTGGTCTCCCAGCAGATTTCAGAAAGGAACCCTCTCCGATGGGCATCCCATCATTCACTGATGGGGCACAATTACAGCAATGGACATACCTGCAGGTACATGCTGTCAATAATATCACAACCATCTCACCCCACCACCACCCCAGCCTGCGTACCGAGCCTGAGCTTCCCCATATAATCCTACTCACTCTTCAAGGACATCGCTCCACTGAGGCACCTCATCCTGAGTCGTAATGTGACCATATTGGCTGTCACCGAGGTCACACCCCTGTTTTCAGCCTTGCTGGTGATATCCAGCTAACCTACTTCAGAGTCATTTAGAGCCCTGCCTCAATTTGTCACAAGAATCAGCTGAGGATGCCAATGAATATTTTTTATTTTTTTATACGTAGAAGTGCTCTTACACAAAAGTGAATGCTTTTTTTAATTCCCATCACCAAATCACCCATTAATCACAATGAATATCTTTTATTTATTAGCACTGTAACTTCACTCAACTGGTCACATTACAGTCATCAAATAACTAGATGTTAGAAAGTAAATAAAAACCGAAAGAGCTGTGGATGCTGTAAATCAGGAACAAAAACAAAGTTGCTGGAAAAGCCCAGTTCTGAGGAAGGGTCACCAGACCCGATACATTAACTCTGTTTTTTCCTTCACAGATGCTGCCAGGCCTGCTGAGCTTTTCCAGCAACTTTGTTTGTGTTTGAACGTAAATATTTACTCAGCAACCAAAGTCATGATATTGAATAATCTGCATTATAATTCCTCTGATTTTTCCCATTTAGGCGTAGAAAAAAAATTTCTGAGAAAAGATTTAACAGTTAGGAAATTCCTTGGAGGCACTCTGACTACACCAGCATGATGTCAGTGCAAGAGTAGCAATATCTGTGGATGAAGAGGCTTAGCTTTTCTTTCTCAACCTATAATGATGCAGTCACTTTAAAATGTTATTCTGTCCTAGGTTTTTTTTTTAGAGAGGTTGTAGGGCAGAGGAGCTGAACTGACTACTGAAGACGACTTAAGCAAACAACTTGTGAGGCCTTGAGGTGTTTTATTTTAAAGTTGGACAATGGAAGCAGCTGGAGTACAGCCAGCTCTCGAGGCTGGAGAGACGAAGCTATCTAGTTTTCTTTAGCATCAGAAGCTGTTTGGAGTCTCAGAAAAGTTGGGAGCTTCAGTGAATGATTTCTAGCTGCTACACTCTCTGAGTTTTCTCTTGATGCTGTTTCCTCCTGGATTGGAGAACTGCACGTAAGAATCTGTGTCTGAATTTGTCTTTTTGCCAAGGCGTGTGTTTATGGGATGTTACTATATTGAAACAGTTACTTAGTGAAACAGTACTGTATCTATTATTTGGTTAATAGTTAAGACATTCCAATAGTTAAGTTATTCTAAATTCCTCTTTCTTTTGCTTGTATTTTAATGATTGTGTTTAAATAAATTGAGCTTTGCTTAACGTCAAGTAGTTTGACCAGTCACATCGCATCTGTAATACGTGCTTCACATCTACCTTTAAAATAAGAAAAAGTTAAGTTCTAGGCTACTTTCTTAAAATATTTTGAAGGGGTCTGGTCTGGTACATAACAAAGCCTGTAGCATCAGAAGCAGATGAACTAGACCATTTCTAAATGTCTGCAAATAGCTGTGATTTAGCCCATGCAAATATAATCACTGGAAATTAGATATATTAAGATGATTCGGTTACATAAGCTTTTTTTTCTCCAAATGCAAACTTCACTGGCCTTAAGGTCAGCTCTTTTGTTTTTAAGCCCACAATCATTTTGTAACTTGAATTTTTCTGCCACTTTTTAATAACTCTACTTTGGGAATGGAACATTATTCCAAATAATCTGCATTAGTTTTAAATCTGAAATAGACAAATTTTTTTTGTTAAGCAAAGGTATTAAGGATATGGGCCAAAGGCAGGTATATGGAGTTAGGCCACTGATCAACCATGATCTTATTGAATGGTGGAATGGGCTTGAGGGGCTGAATGGCCTACTCCTGTTCCAAAATGTATGTTGCCATAGCAACTCAGTTTCCTTTGGGGTTCCTGTGCTCCCATGCGTCACCGTGTAGCAAAACTCTCGACATCCCTTTGTGCTGTGCATCATAAATAGTGCATGCACAGGATCTTCAAAGATTTGAAAGCTGTTTTCAATCAGATAAGGTTCGTTTTGACCATTTTTAATTCATTGATCAACTAATTTATCAACATTAAATGTATTTTCTTTACTATTGACGCCAGGTGAACAGAATTTATGTCGCGAGTTTCAAATTTCCAGAACATAACTCCAGTTTGATCTGTAAAGAAAATTCTAAAATCTCCATTATTTTGTTTAGTGATATGCAAAAATAATAATTTGCATAAAACTGTAGTTTCAAATGTCACAAGAATGTCACATTGGGATATTTTGAAAGCAGTCAGATTGTTAATGACACTGAGATGTAGACAAACTCATCTACATGCTGCAACTCATGGAAAAGCTCCATTCTCCCCACCGACACTCCTCAGTTCTAGGTCTTCCCTGATATAATTAGAAGGTTTAAATCTATACAGTGAACTCCTGCCTGTGGAAGTACTTAGAGTCCTAGAGATCTATAGCATGGAAGGAGGCTTTTGGCCCAACTTGTCCATGCCACCCAGTTTTCACAATTAAACTAGTCCCAATTGCCTGAGTTTGGTCCATATACCTCCATACCTATCCCATCCATGTACCTGTCTAAATGTTTCGTAATAGCAAAATTGTACTCGCTTCCACCACTACCTTCGGCAGCCTGTTTCACCTTTTGTGTGAAAAACTTTGCTTCTCTGCACTCTTTTTTATCTCTCCCCTCTCATCTTAAACTCGTGCCCTCTAGTTTTAGACTCCCCTACCCTAGGGAAAAGCTTTTTGCTATCTATTTTATCTATGCCAGTCATGATTTTATAGACCTCTGTAAGGTCACCCCTTAGTCTCCTATGCTCCAAGGAAAACATGTCCCAGCCTATTTAACCTCTCCATTTAACTCAAACCTTCCAGTCTGCGTAGAATCCTAGTAAATCTTTTCTGCACTGTTTCTAGTTTAATAATATCCTTTCTATAGTAGGGCTTGTTAAAGAATTGATTGTAAAAATAAAAGAGTAAAATCTAAATCCAAATCCTGAAATTTACTTGACTTCTTTCTGATGCAGCCTACAAGTACCAAGAGAACAAAGTTCTCAGTACAATGAGACAAAACTAGCTACACTAACTCACCTCCTCTGTAAGCCTCCTTCATCTTCAGTTCCCTACCCAAAGACAGATGTGTCCCACATCACCATTACTGTCTCCACAGCTAAAGAGAGGGGACAAGTTTTGAATCCAGCGCAGCCAGAATAGGGTTGACCATTGTGCTTTTGCTATCAATCTGATCCCAACCAACTGAGCCAACCAACCATCCCACCGAACCCCGAAAGAAAACTGAGTCGCTGTGGCAACATGCATTTTTATACGCACGTTGTAGAATAGAATCACTACAGTGTGAAAGCAAGCCATTTGGCCCATCGAGTCCACACAGACCCTCTGAAAAGAAACCCACCAGCTACCCTATCTCCATGACCCTGCATTTCCCTTGGTCAATCCACCTAACCTGCACATCTTTGGACTGTGGAAGGAAACTGGAGCACCCGGAGGAAAGGCATGCAGACAGAGGGGGAATGTGCAAACTCCACACAGACAGTCACCTGGCGCTGTGAGGCAGCAGTGCTAACCACTGAGCCACTGTGCCACCCCTGTAGTTCAGAACAATGGGTAGTGAAGGCAGAAATGCCAATTTCTATTTCAGCACGTGGATTTGCAGGAATTTCTCTTGCTCTTACTGTATGCCTTTGTTGTCAGGAGGATTTACAGGTTAATATACATCAGGTCTTAAGGTATGGCATGAACCTGAAGCTTCTGGCTTGAGGCAGTGTGGCCAGCAGTGCTACAAGACCTCGCATGCTCTAGAGGAACTGTACACAATTAACACTATCTACGGTCTACCCAAATTGCAGAGTTCAAATGAAAAGTTAAGTGGAGCACAGCTCAAGGCAAAACCTTTTCTTTTGAAAAGAAGTGTCGAAGAAAATACATTGCTTCAACCTGCCCCGGAGCAACAATTAAGACCATCCATTCTGGTCTGAAACGTATATCAGTGGAACTGGTCTTCTGTTGAGGCCATACATTTTGTTTCCTTGCTAATATATATCACCCTCGTCAGGCACCAAAATCATTTTCTACACTCTTTTTTTCAAACAGAGACAGGCATCATTAAAGTCAGAGAGGTGTGGAGCTTCAGGACACTACTTCCATTTATGTTTTATTAATGTTCTGGCATGATACTGTACAATGATCTTTGAATTCCAGCTGTCCAAATTTCATCACAAGCAGACCTTCTTTCAACTCGTTAGGTGCCATAAACCATTCCCTACAGCTACCATCATTCCTTCAGCCAAGTTAGATAAACAGGAAAGAACACAAAATGACTCATCCTCGTCAAAAAAAAAGAATTCTCTTCACTCAATATATACTCGGATGATTGATTCCCCCTTATTTTAACAACATGCTTTTGACGTCAATTTTTGATATTATTTAGTTTTGCCTTGTCTAAAACCTGGAGGCCAGATGAAGAAGATAAACTTTATTTGGACAATTCACAAGGAAATGGAAATGTTTTCTGGATCCTGCCCAACATGGGCTGGCGTCAAACCCTGTGACTCTGTGTTTGCCAACTTTCCTGCATCTTCTGTGGGAAGAGAAATAGTATTCGGTAAGGCCAATAGCGCTATTCTTTATGATTAAACAATAGCCATTTTCAATAAGTCTGCTAAATTACATTTAAACAGAGGAGAATCTCTTCTAATATCATTTGTTCAGCAGAAATAGTTAAAGCAGGGATGTTAAGATCACACAACACACAGACTGAGATTTTGTTTTTGTTTATCGTAAAAGCTTCTGCTCAAGTTAAATCTTTATTTGTAAAGTGTCTGTTTTAAAATATGCTGGCTAGTCTTACACTTTATTCACTGCACAGATTTCAGGTTTCTGAATAAAAGATACACTGTGCTTATTATTTGAAATAACAATATTTCTGCACTAATCTCCCTGTCTATACATTATTCCCTTTAGGTAATCTTTCTTCTCCTCCCAGAGAGGAGGTTGGCATGGTGGCTCAGTGGTTAGCACTGCTGCCTCGTGGCGCTAGGGACCTGGGTTTGATCCCAGCCTCAGGCAACTGTCTGTGTGGAGTTTGCATGTTCTCTCGGTGTCTGCGCAGGTTTCTTCTGGGTGCTCTGGTTTCCTCCCACAGTCCAAAGAGGTGCTGGTTAGGCTGCATTGGCCATGTTAAATTACACACAGTGTCCAGGGATGCGCAGGCTAAGTGGATTAGCCATGGGAAATGCAGGGTTAGAGGGGAGAGGGCTGGGATGCTCTTCAGAGGGGTCAGTATGGGCTCCATGGCCTAAGTCCACACTATAAGGATTCTACAGTTCCCTTCCTACTCCTTAAATCTACAGCCCCAGGTTGCCTGTTTTCAGGTCTCTAATATGGACCTAAAATCAGCCAGGACACCTAGAGACAGGTGCTATAAATGAGCAGAGGAACCAACGTGAGTGGGTTGACTGGTATGCAGTGTGCTGTGACTGTGTGACTGCTTTGTGGCTGCTGACTGAAAATCTCCGACAGTCCTGTGAAGTTTTCTCAGGTAGCAGTAGTGCACCTACACAGATCAGCATTAAGTCACCTACCCAATGATTTTGTGACAATATTTCTACCTTGCTGACTACATTAAGTCAGTAAAGAAAGCAAAATTATTGACTTGCCACAAATAAAACCATTGTGGAAGACCAGTCATGTGATAAGTCCAGACACCAATTGGCAACCATTTAGAGGAGGCTTCTATGGAATATACCAGAGCTGTCAGATTTCCAGAGGGAAGTAATTACAGGCAGTCAGCTGTCTGGAAAGTCACAAAGGAACTTATGGCTTTGCATTGAATTCCATCACATTAATAAAGTGTTATCCAGAGTGAGGATGCAGTGAAACTAGAAACCATGCCATAGTGTAAAGCCTGAATTCCTTTTACCCCAAAGTGACTGTACACACCAAAGTTTCATTCAGACAGAAGCATTGAATTCAGGCCAAATTTATATAAATTCCAATCAATTTATTGCCTCCTGGTTTGACGTCAGCCACTGATATGACGACAGTTTCAACTCTGTCTGACAGACAAAGGGAAATTAATTTAAGCCATTTCCACTTGGCTTTTCAGCAATCTTCTTTGTGCTTTATGCTTTTAGAATTTTGACTTCAACAAGAATAGCCGCAAAATGTGAAGAAAGGTGAGCCAAAGTATAAACAAACACAAAAAAATGGCAGATCAACTCGAACACTCAGTGAATCAAAATTAAGATGTGGAGGTGCCGGTGTTGGTTTGGGGTGGACAAGGTCAGAAGTCGCACGACACCAGGTTATAGTCCAACAGGTTTATTTGAAATCACAAGCTTTCAGAGCGCTCCAGCAAACCTGTTGAACTATAACCTGGTGACGTGTGACTTCTGATAATAAAAATTATACTATTGTAACACAAAAATCTTATGCATCTGGAATCAAATGACTGAGGCAAGATTAACCAATCAACAGTAAACAGTTGAAGGTATTAACAATGATTAAGGCATAGAAAGATGTGAAAGACCAATTTCAGCAGAACATTCACAGAGGCAGTGAGGACCAGGGCTCCAACTCATAGAATTTAGACTTTAGATTTAGATTTTAGATTTTATTGTCACTCAAGTATAGAAGTACAGGAGTACAGTGAAAAGTGTATAATGTCGCCACACATGGTGCCATCTTAGGTACCGAGGTACCCAGGCACAAAACAATCTTAGGTACAAGTAGTAAGAGAAACGAGAGTGGAAAACTTAAGCATTACTTCATAAAATAGTAGAAAAATAAAGAAATGAGGTGATAGTTAATATTAACTTGGTGAGTGTTCAGGGAAAGTGGTGATTTTTAGACAACTGAGAAACAAGCCCAGCCAAACAGAATGGGTATTAAGATTAACCTGTAAGAAGGTAAACAGTAGAACAAGTTGGGAAAACAAGAGAAAGTTCTGTACTAGTGCATTTGCCAAGTCAGGATTACCTTTCGCCTGTATATTGAGATAAACAAAAGAAGTGAAAATTGGAATCCGATTCCAGCAAGTCTGAGTTACAGGAAGCTCAAAGTATCACAGTGAGCCACCAGGCGAGTCCAATTGAATATTTTCCAGACAACAGTTCAGGTGGAAGATTCTGCTGAAATCCCCAAACACGGTAGGAGTGCAATAGGCACATTATTTATTTTAAAAAAAACCCATTGCAACTGTGCATTGAGCTGCAGTAATCCTATGCTCTGAAATTCTAAATCTCTCCAATTGTCTCTACATTTCCTCTCCTTCAAGATGCTGCTTATGGCCTGTCTCTTCAAACAAGCTTTTAGTCATCTGTCCTCATATATACGTTGGTGGTTCAGTGTCAAAAACTGTTCCTTTAATATCACCTTTGGTCAGAGTTTGGGTTGTTTACTTCATTGCAGGCAAAATGGGTGCATTTTTCACTTTTTTACAACTAAGTGTGGGGATGGAGTAGATGTTGTAGAAGAAGTTAAATACTGTTGTTAATCCACCAGAGGGAGGTAGTTCACTGCTGATTTAATAAAACACGAACCCAGTTTGATTCAGCCAATTTGAAAACTTCCATCAAATAGATTCCAAACTATTGTTTACATCAGGTTCCAGGAACTAATTTCTGGATCAGAGCAATACTTCCTGACAGGTCAGTAACATGAAGATCTGCCACGAAATGTCAATCTTGTACAACTAAATTAAACAAGGAAGTGTAAGACTTTTAGCTGTGTGCTTGTTAGTTGAGGTATAAAATACAGCAAAGTTAGGGCTGTAGATGAACGTTTATGAAGTGGAATAGATGTTAGAAGTTTTAAATTAGTATTCATGATTACTTTATACATTTTAGTAGACATTCTTCTGGATAATAACATTTTAGAGAACACAAAACTCATGGCGCAATTTCAGCTGTTTTTACTTGATAGGGTACCTTTAACGACTCGTCAGCAACAGAACTTTCCATTGAGCAAGAGTCATAGACTTATACAGCACGGAAACAGACCCTTCGGGCCAACTCATCCATACTGACCAGGTTTCCTAAACTGAAATAGTCCCATCTGCCCGTGTGTGGCCCATATCCCTCAAAAACATTCCTATCCATGCACCTATCGAAATGTCTTTTAAATTATTATTAATTGCTACTTCCTCTGGCAGCTTGTTCCACACAAGCATCATCTTCTATGTGAAAAAGTTGCCCCTCAGATCCCTTCTAAATCTTGCCCCTCTTACATTCAACCTTTGCCCCCTAGTTTTGGACTCACCTACCCTGGGAAAAAGAAGCCTTTGGCTATTCACCTCCATGATTTTATAAACCTTTATAAGGTCACCCTTCAGCCTCCAACATTCCATGGTAAAAAATCACAACCTATCCAGCCTCTTCTTATAACTCAAACCCTCCAGTCCTGGCAACACTCTTGTAAATTTTTTTCTACACCATTTCCTGCAGGCAACCAGAATTCTATGCAGTTTTCTAATAGTGGCCTCACTAATGTCTCGTATAGCCACAACACGACATCCCAACACCTATACTCAATGTTCTGCCCAATGAAGGCAATTGTGCCAAATGCCTTCTTCACCATCCTGCCTACCTGCAATGCCACTTTCAAGAAACTATGTACCTGTAGCCCTGGGGCTCTCTGTTCAACAACGCTTGCCAGGGTCCTATCATTAAATGTGTAACTCCTGCCCTGTTTTATCTTACCCAAATGCAACACCTTACATTTACCTGAATTAAACTCCACCTGCCACTCCTCAGCCCATTGAGCCATCTAATCAAGATCGTGTTGTACTCTTAGATAACTTTCTTCACCATCGACCTTTCCACCAATTTTTTGCTTTAGAGCCTATTGGAAAATTAAGGTTATTTTTGAATATTGGATAGTTGTTCAAATATAATAATAAGGCTGTTATATTTTAATATTGATAAGTTACAGGCAGCCCCGGGGTTACAAACAGGTTCCATTCTGGAGTCCATTCACAAGTTGAATTTTATGTAAGTCAGACCACAATGCGGGACAATAAAAGTGGCTGTTCATAAGTAAAATGAAATGTTCATGTGTCAGATCTTTAAAATGAATCATGTATGTAAATCAGGGACCTCCCTGTATCCTAATTGATTACAATGGGGACCACTCATCAGGTGCTGAATAAGGATGCATGTGCCATCCATTCGATTAGATCCTTTTGTCCTTAGATCCTTCGCACCTGTGAAATAGACAATGAATGATACAAGAGCAAGAAGCCTTGAGTGAATTCCCTGCTCAAAGTTATTGTTTTTTCAAGTGACTAAATGTTCAATCAAAATTTCCTATTTGTAATTTATATAAAACAATCATCAGGATTATAAATGATAAAGCATTTTTTGATTCGATTTATTATTGTCACATGCACCCAGATACAGTGAAAAGTGTTGTTTTGCGTGCTATACAGGCAGATCGTACCATACAAAGTGCATCAGGGTAGCTGAGCAGAGCGCAGAACACAGTGTTACAGCCACAGAGAAGGTGCAGAGAGAGATCAGAATTAACATTTGTGAGGTCCATTCAAAAGTCAAAGCTGTTCTTGAATCTATTCATATGTGTATTCAAACTTTTATATCTTCTGCCTGAAGGAAGAGGGTGGGAGGGGTCTTTGATTATGTTGGTTGCTTTCCTAAGGCAGCGGAATATAAATGGAGTTAATGGATGGAAGGCTGGTTTGTGTGATGTACTGGGTTGTGTTCACAACTTCCTGTAATTTCTTGCTGTCTTGGGAAGAGCAGTTGCCATATCACACTGTGATGCATCCAGATAGGAAGATTTCTGTAGTGCATCTATAAAAATCAGTAAGAGTCCTTGTGGACATGACAAATTTCCTTAGCTTCCTGAGGAAGTAGAGGCGTTGTTGTGCTTTCTTGACCATTGCGTCAATGTGGGTGGACCAGTACAGATTGTTGGTGATTGTCACTCCCAGGAACTTGATGCTCTTGACCATCTCCACCTCAGCACTACTGATACAAACATAAGATAGTAGGAACTGCAGATGCTGGAGAACAAGATGTAGAGCTGGATGAACACAACAGGCCGAGCAGCATCAGAGGAGCAGGAAAGTTGACGTTTTGGGCCTAGACCCTTCTTCAGAAATGGGGGCGGGGAAGGGGGATTCTGAAATAAATAGAGAGAGAGGGAGGCGGATAGAAGATGGATAAAGGAGAAGATAGGTGGAGAGGAGACAGACAGGTCAAAGAGGCGGGGATGAAGACAGTAAAGGTGAGTGTAGGTGGGCAGCTCGGGAGGGGATAGGTCAGTCCAGGGAGGACGGACAAGTCAAGGAGGCGGGATGAGGCTAGTAGGTAGGAGATGGGGTTGGGGCTTGAGGTGGGAGGAGGGGATAGGTGGGAGGATGGACAGGTTAGGGAGGCAGGGACAAGCTGGGCTGGTTTTGGGATGAGGTTGGGGGAGGGGAGATTTTGAAGCTTGTGAAGTCCACATTGCTACCATTGGGCTGCAGGGTTCCCAAGCGAAATATGAGGTGCTGTACCTGCAACCTTCGGGTGGCATCGTTGTGGCACTGCAGGAGGCCCAGGATGGACATGTCATCTAAGGAGTGGGAGGGGGAGTTGAAATGGTTCGCGACTGGGAGGTGCACTTGTTTAGTGCGAACCGAGCGTAGGTGTTCCGCAAAGCAGTCCCCAAGCCTCCGCTTTGTTTCCCCGATGTAGAGGAGACCACAACAGGAACAGCGGATACAGTATACCACATTAGCAGATGCGTAGGTGAACATCTGCTTGATTGGAAGGTCTTTTTGGGGCCTGGGATGGGGGTGAGGGAGGAGGTGTAGGGGCAGGTGTAGCACTTCCTGTGGTTGCAGGGAAAAGTGACGGATGTGGTGGGGCTGGAGGGGAGTGTGGAGTGGACAAGGGAATCATGGAGAGAGTGGTCCCTCCAGAAAGCAGATAAGGGTGGGGAGGGAAAAATGTCTTTGGTGGTGGGGTCGGATTGCAGATGGCGGAAGTGTCGGAGGATGATGCGTTGGATCCGGAGGTTGGTGGGGTGGTAAGTGAGGACGAGGGGGATTCTGTCTTAGTTGTTGTTGCGGGGAGGGGGTGTGAGGGATGAGTTGCGGGAAAAGCGGGAGACACGGTCGAGAGCATTCTCAACCACTGAGGGGGGGATGTTGCGGTCCTTGAAAAACGAGGACATCTGAGATGTTCGGGAGTGGAATGCCTCATCCTGGGAGCAGATGCGGCGGATGCAAAGGAATTGGGAATAGGGGATGGCATTTTTGCAGGAAGGTGGGTGGGATGAGGTGTCTTCTAGGTAGCTGTGGGAGTCGGTAGGCTTGAAATGGGTATCGGTTTCCAGGTGGTTGCCAGAGATGGAAACAGAGAGGTCCAGGAAGGAGAGAGAGGTATCAGAGATGGTCCAGGTGAACTTAAGGTTGGCGTGGAAGGTGTTGGTGAAGTGGATGAACTGTTCGAGCTCCTCATGGGAGCACGAGGCGGTGCCGATACAGTCATCGATGTAATGGAGGAAGAGGTGGGGTTTAGGGCCAGTGTAGCTACGGAAGAGGGATGGTTCCACATATCCTACAAAGAGGCAGGCATAGCTTGGGCCCATGCGGGTACCCATGGACACCCCCTTTGTCTGTGGGAGGAATTGAAAGAGAAGTTGTTGAGGGGGAGGACGAGTTCGGCTAAGTGGATGAGGGTGTCAGTGGAGGGGAACTGGTTGGGCCTGCAGGACAGGAAGAAGCAGAGGGCTTTTCGGAAGTTTTGGAGGAGGTGGAGGGCATGGGTGGTGTCACAGACGTAGGTGGGGAGCTGCTGGACCAAGGGAGAGAAAATGGAGTCGAGATAAGTAGAGATAAGTTCGGTGGGGCAGGAGCAGGCGGAGACAATGGATCGACCAGGGCAGTCAGGTTTGTGGATTTTGGGAAGGACATAGAAAAGGGCGGTGCAAGGTTGGGGAACGATGAGGTTGGAGGCTCTGTGTGGGAGGTCACCTGAAGTGATGAGGTTGTGGATGGTTTGGGAGATGATGTTCTGGTGGTCGGGGGTGGGGTCATGATCAAAGAGGCAGTAGGAAGTGTCAGAGAGTTGGCGCCTGGCCTCCGCGATGTAGAGGTCAGTGCGCCATACTACAACTGCGCCACCCTTGTCCGCGGGTTTTATGGTGAGGTTGGGATTGGAGCGGAGGGCTGCACGTTCTGTAGGGGAGAGTTTGGAATGGGTGAGAGGGGTGGAGAGTTTGAGGTGATCGATGTCGCGATGGCAGTTGGAGATGAAGAGGTCAAGGGAGGGTAGGAGGCCTTGGGGTGGTGTCCAGTAGGAGGGGGTGTGTTGGAGGCGAGAGAAGGGGTCAGTAGGGGGAGGGTTAGGCTCACGGTTTAAGAAGTAAGCGCGGAGGCGGAGGCGGCGGAAAAACTGTTCAATGTCCAAGCGTGAGCGGTATTCATTGATGTTTGGGTGGAGGGGGACAAAGGTGAGCCCTTTACTGATACAGACATGGGCTTGTCCTCCACTCTGCTTCTTGAAGTCAGTATCCAGCTCCTGCATTTCGCTGAAGTTGGTGGAGAGATTGTTGACTTTACAATATGCTGCTTAGCACTCACTCTCTTTCCTGTATTGTGTCTCATCGTTGTTTGAAATCCAACCTACAACAGTGGTGTCGTCAGCAAACTTGTAAATGGAGTTGGTGTGGAATTTGGTTACACAGCTGTGTGTGTATAAGGAGTATAGTAGGGGGCTAAGTACGCAGCCTTGCGGGGCACTGGTGTTGAGGATTATAATGGAGGAGGTGTTGTCACCATTCTTAGTGATTGAAGTCTGTGGGTCAGGAAGTTGAAGATCCAGTTACAGAAGCAGGAGCCAAGACCTAGGTTTCAGAGTTTGGAGATGAGTTTGTTTGGAATTATGGTGTTGAAGGCAGAGCTAAAGTCAATAAATAGGAGTTTGACGTAGGTATCCTTGTTGTCCAGATGTCCCAAGGATGAGTGTAGGGCCAGGGAGATGGTAACTGCCATGGACCTGTTGCGATGGAAGGCAAATTGTTGTGGAACAAGGCAACATGGGAGGTGGAGCTGATGTGAGCCATGACTAACCTCGCGAAGTACTTCATAATGATATTTGTCAGAGCCACCAGGCAGTAGTCATTGAGGCATGTTGCATGATTTTTCTTTGACACTGGGATAATGGTGGTCTTGTTGAAGCAGATGAGGACTTCAGATGGTAGTAATGAGAGATTGAACATATCTGCGGATACTGCCACCAGCTGGTCCGCACAGGATCTGAGTGCAAGGTTGGGGACTCCATTTGGGCAGGTTGCTTTCTGTGGGGTCCCCCTTAATAAGGTCGATCTAATGTCTACGGCAGTGACTGTGGGTAAAGGTGCACCCAAGGTGGATGGGACAGATGATATTGTTTTACTGCCCTTCTGTTCCAAGACAGCGTAGAATGCATTGAGATCATCAGATAGGGATGTACTGCTGCCCATGATTCTGTTCCACTTCGCTTTGTAGCTCGTTAAGTCATGTAAGGCTTGCCACAAACAATGGGTATCCATGTGGTTAGTCTGAGTCTCAAGCTAAAGTGTTGTCTCTTGGCGTCCCTGATGGTATCATCAACAATGATACTTCACCAAAATCATTACTTTGATTGGTTAAAATACAAGGCTCACTGCCTGTAAGGCTGGGAAAGCCAGAAACATCGAAGAAGTATTTAGATATGCACTTGCAATGCCAAGCTATACAAGGCTATGGGCCAAGTGCTGGGAAATGGGATTAGAATAGTCAGGTGGTTGTTTTTGACAAGTCTAGACTTGATGGGCTGAAGGACCATTTTCTGTGCAGTACTTCTCTATGACTCTAAGACCATTTACACTGAACAGCACTCAAAATAAAGTTAATGCTGCTCTTTCTTTCATCCAGACTCTGTACACCTGAAAGACTTCAATGATATGCACATAACCCTTCTATTGTTATTATTCTCTTAAAAATGTCCTACAACGCCTCCCAATCACTTATGTTAGGAATGCAAAATTTGATCAAATAAAAGAATTAAAATGTACCTTCAAGCACTAAGTTATTTTCTTTCATGTTAATTGAATTTGTAAATGTAACATGACTATATTCCAACCAGACCACAGGACTACACTCTCAGTAGAAAGAGACATCCAGCAGTGGTTTAACCTGAGGGTCACCATGCCTTGAGCAAGGGGAGAGGCCAAGAAGGGCCCTTCATAGTAACGTCAGCCAGAGCCAGATTTGAACCCATACTGTTAGCGTCATTCCCTATCATAGACCAGTTACTCAGCCAACTGAGCTAATTGTAGATGGAGATTGCATAGATCTCCTCAGACTGTTTATGCACAAGAGGGAAGGAGACATTCATGCAAAACATTTGAGTTTTAGCTGTAATGTCACTGGGGTTCACTCCCAACATCACCCTGCCCACCGCCACCATTACCTGAGCCCCTTGGCACCACAGAAGGTGTATCACCTGCCCGTTTACTTCCTCCCTCCTCACTATCCAAGGCCCAAGACACACCTTCTAGGTGAAGCAGTGCTTTACTTGCACTTCACTCGATCTAGTCTACTGTATTCGCTGCTCACAATGGGATCTCCTCTGCAATGGGAAGATGAAGTGCACAGTGGGTGACTGCTCTGCAGAACATTGGGTTCTGTCTGCCAAAATGACCCTGACCTTCTGGTTGTCTGCCATTTCAGTACACAACCATGTTCCCTGGCCAACACTTGTTTCTCAGGCTTGCTGCAGTGCTCCAGAGAAGAACAGCACCTAATTTTCCTCTTGGGAACTCTGCAACCTTCTGAACTCAATATCGAGTTCAATAACTTTACAGCCTGAGCACCTTCTCCCATGTCGTTACTCCAACCCCTACACACCAGGCCTTGTCATCACCTGGGCCACTACCACAAACCACCCAGTGTCAGCTACGAATGCTCCCCATTAGCAGCTCTTCATTCTCCTGGGATGACCTTTACCCATTCTTTTGTTTGGCCGAACAAAAACAGAAATTGCTGGAAAAACTCAGCAGGTCAGCAGCTGTGGAGAGAAATCAGAGTTAACGTCCAGTGACCCTTCCTCAGAACTTTGTTCGCCCAACTGTTTCTGTCTCTCTCTCTCGGCTCCATTTTCAAACGTCTTCCGGCTCCCCCCACTCCTTCTCTAGCATTTACACCAACCTTTTCTTACCTACTATCAGTTCTGAAGAAGGATCACTGGACCCGAAACATTAACCCTGCTTTCTCTCTCCACAGGTGCTGCCAGACCTGCTGAGTTTCTCCAGCAATTTCTGTTTTTGTTTCTGATTTCCAGCATCTGCGGCTCTTTGGGTTTTTTTTTGTTCAGTTGACGCTGTTCCTGGCTTTGTCACCTCTTGCAGGTGTTGCTTCACTGACTTTGATGAGGTCTTTTCAGAAATTAACTTATATGGATGAGAAGAGATACATTATAAACCAATTACTGCCGCTGCCAATGCTTATTATCCTCAAAGAACTTGGCTAGAATACTGATCCTGGCCACATGTATTTATCGTAAAACAAAGCAAACTTTTTGCTCACTGTGATTGTTCTTTTCTGTATTTTGTACAAGAGTATCATTATAAAGTGTACAGAGTGAATGGTGCTGTGCACTGTCTTCAACATTGGCAGTTCACTGTCAACACAGACAGGGATTGGACACAAGAGCAGCTCTTTAAAACAGGAATAAAACCAAAGATCTGCAGATGCTGGGGACCTGAACCAAAGCAGAAATCGTTGGGCGAAGGTTTCCGTCGGCATCTATCTACAAATCCATGTGGCTTTTGTTCAGAATTGTGGGGGACCTTGAGCCCACAGCTGTGAAATGAACTAATTTCTCTTTCTTAAAATTTCTTTTTTTTTCATTATACTTCATGGATAGCTTGTTATTCTGAACATTTTATTTATTTATTTTTCCCATTTACCACCGAGATTTTGTACTTTTGAAGGTCTGTAATGCTGAACTTTACTTTTCTACATTTCTCCAGAAGAATTTCTACCCAAGAATCTGTACCTAGATACTTTTGTACCTAAGATGGCACCGTTAAGTGGTGACTTGTAAACTCTTCACTGTACTCATGTAAGTACATGTGACAATAAAGCTAATTCACTTCAATTCTGTTCTGAGAAAGGGTCTCTCGATCCAAAACATTAATCCTGACTCCTCTCCACAGATGCTGCCAGACCTGCTGAGCTTTCCAGCAATTTCTGTTTTTGTTTCAATTCAATTCTTGTCTGGCAGCATCTAGAGAGAGAAAGCAGAGTCAACATTTCGGGTTCAGTGACACTTCTTCAGAATGGTAGAGTTTTGTCTATTTTCTCTCCACAGATGATGCTAGACCTGCTGACTTCCTCTAGCGATTTCTGTTTTCACCTGGAGCTGTTTCAATCTGGCTGAGACCCAGGAAATAAAAATGCAACTTCTTGTCCTGAGCAGAATTCAATAAGTAACCTTCCTTGCTGCTAAGGTTTACACTCATTACTGTATGAGGTTTCCTCAAACTGTATTCCAGTCTGTTACATCAGAAACGTTCATCTATATCTTTGCCTGGTTCTCAATTAACTAATGGGGATTGACATTGTTTTTCCAGCACAGAGACAGGACCTTTGACACATGGCTATAGAATGTGTACATACAATTCTTATTCATGAAAGCCCAATATCCTAGAAATCAACAAGGCAACAGATTATCAGTCATTACCAACAAGCAGTTTCCAGTCTCTGTCAAAAGACTTGTTGATACAGATTATCATATTGCCACAATACTTGTGGTATGGTGCACATTTCCAACAATTCCTCTCTTTTTCATTCAGAAGATGACAGTGCTGCTTGCAAGGCCAGTAATTATTACCCATCCTCAATTGTGCTAGAAAAGGTGGTAAGCAACTTTCTTGAACTGGTTCAATCTTTGCAAATAAAGAACTGCAGATGCTGGAAATCAGAAACAGTAATAGGAATTGCTAGGAAAACTTACCAGGTCTGGCACCATCTCTGGAGACAAAGCAGAGTTAACATTCTGGCTCCAGAAACCCGACAGAGAAGGGTCTCTGGACCCAAAATGTTAACGCTTCAATCTTTGCAGTCTAGCAATACTCACAGTGCTGAGAGGTAGACAGTTGTAGGATTTTGTCTCCCTGACAGTGAACGAATGCAATATATTTCCAATTCAGGATGTCGTGGTCCAGAGACCCTTCTCTGTTGGGTTTCTCGAGCCAGAATGTTAACTCTGCTTTGTCTCCACAGATGGTGCCAGACCTGGTGAGTTTTCCGAGCAATTCCTGTTATTGTTTCTGATTTCCAGCATCTGCAGTTCTTTATTTGCAAAGATTGAACCAGTTCAAGAAAGTTTCTTACCACCTTCTCCAGCACAATGCAATATATTTCCAATTCGGTATGCCGTGTGGCTTGGAGAGGAACTTGCAAGTGATGGTGTTCTCATGTATCTGTTGTCCTTCTCCTTCAAGGTGATGAACTTTGTGGATTCGGATGATCCTGTTGAAAGAAGCTTTGGGAGTTATACCAGTTCATTTTGCAGATAGTATATAGTGCCTGTATCAGAGGTGAAGAGAATCAATGTTGAAGGTGGTGGATAGTGCAGGATTTATACTGGATGGTGTCAAGCTTCTTGAATGTTGGAGCTGCATTCATTCAGGCAAGTGGGGAGTATTCCATCACACTCTGGACTTGTGCCTCGTAGATGTCAGACAGGCGCTGCGCGGGAGGATAGCTGGTCAGTTACCTTCCTCAGAATTCCTAATCTCTATTTGTTAAGTGACATCACATAACCTCCTCAAAGTTTCATCCCATCACCTCCCTATCTTTTGATTTGAATTGATTTATTGTTGTCACATGTGCTGAGATACAGTGAAAAGTGTTGTTTTGCGTGCCAATGGGTAAATCATACCTTATGTAAGTACATCAGGGTAAAAGAGCAGAATGCAAATTATAGTGTTACGATTACAGAGAAGGTGCAGAGAAAGATCAACTCTAATATGAGACCTCCGTTCAAAGTCTGATAACAGCAGGGAAGAAACTGCTCTTGAATTTGTTGGTACATGTTTTCAAACTTTTGTATCTTCTGCCTGATAGAAGAGACTATGACCAGGGTGGGAGGGGGCTTGGATTATATTGGCTTTTTTCCCAAGGCAGGAATGGAAGGAGGGCTGGTTTGTGAGATGGACTGGGCTACGTTCACAACTCTCTGCATTTTCTTCAGTCTTGGGCAGAGCAGTTGCCATATCAAGCTGTGATGCATCTGGGCAGGATGCTTTCTATGGTGCATCTATAAAAATTGGTAAGAGTCAATGTGGACATGCTGCATTTCCTTAGCCTCTACTTCCTCAGGAAGCTATACCAGATGTTAGATTAACTGACCTATAGCTTTCTGTCATCCACCTTCCCTGAAGATGAGCAACATTTGCCAATTTTAAATCTTATGGCACCTTTCCAGAATCTAAGAAATTTTGGAAATTGAAAGCCAATCCATCTGTTCCCTCAGCAAACACTTCATTTAAGACTCTAGCAGGAGGTCCATTAGACCCTAGGGTCTTGTCAGCTTTTAATTCTAAAAATTTCCTCAGTACCTTTCCCTGCTGATCCACAATTAATTTTAGAATGTTATTCGCATCCTCTGTGGTGAAAACAGATGCAAAGTATTTATTCAACTCATGCATCATTGATTGATTTTCCATTGTCAATTCCTGAAACTCATTCTCTAGAGGACCAACACAAACTTTACTTACTCTTTTTATCCTTTTTAAGTACCTATAAAAACTTTTATTATCCCTTTTTATAATTTTAGCTCGATTTCTCTCACATCATTTTTTCTGTCTTTATCCTTTTAGTCATTATTTGCTGTTTCTTAAAGTCTGTCCGTCTGCTGATCTGCCACTGCCCCTTATAGTCATAGAGTTATGTAGCACAGAAACAGGCCCTTCGGTCTAACTCGTCCATCTCGACCAGATATCCCAAATTAATCTAGTTCCATTTGCCAGCAGTTGGTCCATATCCGTTTAAACCCTTCCTACTCATATACCCATCCAGATGCCTTTTAAATGTTGCATTTGTACTAGCCTCCACCACTTCCTCTTGCAGCTCATTCCATACATGCACCACTCTCTGCGTGAAAAAGTTGCCCTTCAGGTCCTTTTAAAATCTTTTCCAACTCACCTTAAATCTATGCCCTCTACTTTTGGACTCTCCTACCCTGGGAAAAAGACCTTGTCTATTCACCCTATCCATGCCCCTCTTGATTTTATAAACCTCCAAAAGGTCACCCCTCAGCTTCCGATGCTTCAGAGAAAATAGCCACAGGCTATTCAGCCTCTCCCTATAGCTCAACTCCTCCAACCCTGGCGACATCCTTGTAAATCTTTTCTGAACCCTTTCAAGTTTCACAACATCCTTCCTACAACAGGGAGACCAGAACTGAATGTCTTATTCCAATAGTGGCCTCACCAATGTCCTGTATAGCCACAACATGATATTCCAACTGCTATACTCAATGCACTGACCAATGAAGGGAAGCGTGCCAAACGTCTTGTTCACCACCCTGTCTACCTGTGACTCCAATTTCAAGGAACTATGCACCTATACCTCTAGGTCTCTTTGTTCGGCTTTGTGAAGTTGCTGGCTGTTCTTTCATTTGATATCATCTCTAACGTTCTTAGTTACCCACTTGTGTCCTTCTGTTAAAATCTTTCTTTCCTACTGGAACATAGCTCTGCAATAAAGTTATGAAATATATTCTTAAATGTTTGCCATTGCATCTCTATCGGTTCATGCCTTCACCTAATTTCCAAGTTCACCTTTGTCAGCTCAATCTTCATAATCTTAAAATTGCCATTTTTAAAACTCAATTCATAGTCTTAGATGTATTATTCTCTTTCTATCTGAATTTGAAATTCAATCATGTTATGATCACTGTTACCTAAGGGTGCCTTTACTAGGAAGTCACTAACTCCTCCTATTTTACAAGTTACAAACAGATCTGGAGCAGCTTATGGTCTTGCTGGCTTTACAATGGACTGCTCCAAGGAAATGCCCCCAAAACACTATGAACTCATCTTCCAGGATAAATTAAAATCACTCATGATTATTCCAGTACTTTTCTTTTAAGCCTGCATTATTTCTTCCTGTGTGCTTTATCTCACCATATGGTTACTGTTAGTAGAGAGTCGAGGGTTAATTATATATTTTTTTTACGGACAGGGTCAGGGGCAGATTGGACTTCCATTCTTCTCAGCTTCTCTCTGTAAACATCGAGTTTTAATTTTTAAAATGCTTGGAGTATTCTCCAAACCCCCTTTTGTGATATGAATTCTTTAAAAAAATGACTCTCACAGGAAATTCTTGCTCATGTTTAAAGGAAAGGTATCAATTCAAACCTAAGGTGGTCTTCTCATCTTCACACATGCACACAATGAGACAAAAACAGAAAAGAAAACACTTTCACAACTAGGAATGGATTAAAACAAAATGTATAAAGATTATATTATGTGAATCAAAGTCCAGTGAGGGTTCCTTTACCCATGAGTGAAATGATCTGGTGATTCCAGTTATACAAATTCTTCTAAAACTTTATGACAATATAGCAAAATGCTTCCCACAGACTTCCCAAAGGAAAATATAGGATTCTTTCTGGAAGTCAGGTTTGAGAGAGACTTGGACTTAAAGCAGGTTTAGCTATTAGCCTAGCGTACTGTTTGCTGTCCTCTGTTCTGGTGTTAAAAGCAGATTCAGATTTGAGGCAGGCTTAGTGTGAGCCTGACATTGGCTATGATGTTACCAGCATGTTAGATTCTTAACAGACTGAGACAAGACCTCAGAAATGGATAATTAGAAATGTTTCAAAAACTAAAAGGAATTTTGTTTGTGACTGCTTGAACTTGCCAGTTAGATTCTCTTTCTCTCTCTCTGCTCAAACACATTTTGCTGACCTTCGGAAGTAGATGGGGCTATTAACACCTTCTCAAGTATAACAAGTGTGGTCATGTACCCAGCAGCAGAAATAGCTATGAAGCTGGTTAAGAGCTACAATCAAGCATACTGGGAACTTTGGTCAAGCTAGTTTAAACTTTGACCTCAGTTAAAACTGCAGCCAGGACCTGTTGTGACCTGTCCTGTAAGCTGTGACTTTCAGGTTCCTGTCTTGACCAAATAAAGGAGGTTTTATGGTGGTCCACTCAACATACTGGTACCATATTATCTTATATGGAGCATGGAATGTGGTTATTTATGACTTGGTGTAAACATTTCAGAATTGTTTACTAGTAAACTCCATTGGCTGGGATTGAACAGTCTGTTCAGGTCTGGTCAATTCATTGGCTGAGTGCCAGAGAAGTTTCTGGCAGAATGAGTACATTTGGGGATAAAAACTAGCAGCACAAAGAATTTCTCAGGAGTGACCAGAGACCAATATTTGAGAAAGATGTGCCCTGATGTTATCTTCAGGGAAGACAAAGAACTACAAGGCAAGATCTATGCTGAGAGCAAAGTTGCCATTTCATTCAAATTGAGGTTGTAATTGCTTCAAGCCAAAAACTTATCAAGTTAGAGTTAGGGTTAAACATGAACTAAGTTAAAGTAAGGTTAGGTTAAGTTAAAGGAAGTGAGTTAAAGTCGAAGTTAAGTTAGACGAAGAGGTAAATGTTGCAACAATAGATGTTTTATATTGAGTATTACTACTTAATAGACTAAATAAAGAAGGAGGAACACAGCAGGCCAGGCAGCATCAGAGGAACAGGAAAGCAGATGATTCAGGTCAGGGCCTTTTCTGAAGAAGGGTTCTGACCCGAAACATCAGCTTTCCTGCTCCTCTGATGCTACCTGGTCTGCTGTGTTCCTCCAGCTCCACACTGTTATTTCTGACTCCAGCATCTGTAGTTCTTGCTATCTCTCTAAATAAAGAAGGGTTTGTTTAATTAAAGTCTGAATAAACTTCCTGTCATATAAGGGACAAATACCGGGGTAAAAGGCTTGTTTAATCCTTTCGGGTAACACAAGGTTTCAAAATGTCTCACTTGTTGTTAGTTCAAGGTCGGCGACAGGAGATCTGTGCTTTCACTGTTTCCCTGTGTTTACAGTGACCACACTATTATAGACACAGCATTTCACAATACATTGTTTAGCTCTGTCTTCTGGAACTTCTACAACTGTAGACAACTTGTTGATTGTGTTATCTGTTGTGGCTACTTTAGTCCAACAAAGTCATTTTTAAAATTGAATAAGAAATTATAGTTATTTCAAACAACTTATGATCTTTCATCTTTTGACGACATGACATCTTTGATCTTAAGAATGGCATATGTAAACTAAACAATGTCATAATGACCTCAAATCATAAAGTTTTGAAGAATAAGATGATTTGGCTAATTATTTAAAAGGAACCTTTTATATACAGAGGATATGAAATTGCATAAAACGCGTGATCCTAAGTACGTGCCACGGATAGGGGCAATTATAAATCTTGCGTCAGAAATCTCTGCCAATAGATAAGCTGCTCTAAAGAAACACAGAAAAAGATCAGATCCATAGAAACAAAGGAAAGACCACTCATTACTCTAAAGAACATGAATAAAGGGGCACTAGATCAATCTCTTTGCTCAGAGAGTTTTTGGAATTCCTTGCCACAGAGAGCTGTGGGGGCAGAGTCTTTGTGAATATTTAAGGCTCAAATAGATAGATTCTTGATCAGTAGAGGAATCAAAAATTACGGGGAAAGGGAAGAAAACTGGATGTGAGGAATGTCGAAACAGCCATGATCCTATTGAATGGCAGAGCAGGCTTGAGGGGCTGAATGGCCTCCTCCTGTTCCTATTTCTTATGGTCTTATTTCTGTTGAGCCATTTTTAAACATGAATTGTCAATGTACAACCTGCCTTTTCCATTAAAATAAGTAAAGCATGTGTGCTGTGCATCACTGTCAAGACCTATTAAGGAACACAGTATTAAGGAATCATGTCTATCCTCAGTTCCATTTCTTTACATTATTCCAGTCAAATCTTTTGTAATTTGAACACTTTCTACAGCCGAGAACCACAGCACACTCTCCAGAATAATTGTACACAAGGCTGACAACTAAGAGCCCCTTCCCGTGGGATTGCCAATCAATTAGAGACAGCAGGACGGTTCCAGAGATGGGAAGTGGATCCCAAGCCGTGTTTTCTGTCATGTCACGGTAAGAGTTGATGGACAAGCTGGAGCAGCACAGAGACGGTGAAGCAACCTGATAAAGAGAGAAGCTGCAACTGCATTTAGTCCCAGCACCATTAGAAACATCAGTCTTCAGCCTCTTCTGGCAGGCTCTCTGACATGCGAATGCATCGATCACCAGCTCTCATCAGGAAACAATAGAAAAGACTTGAAATCTCACACAATTCAATCTTTCTGCTGTCCAGCTGCCTCTTTGGATTTGCTTGTTTGCTGACACAACAGGGAACCTGTGTAACACTGGCAAAATTGACTTATGCAGGGAAGAGTTGATCTCTGAACCACCTTAATTGGCTTCCTGCAGCAGGCAAAGGCTTGATGCTGGGTATGGTGGGAACATATCAGCAAACAAGCATGACACATTTTCTCTGGACTGCCTTGAAACCAGTAGCTCCCTTACCCATTATAACAATCATTGATTTTAAGCAACGGGTGACCTACATTAACAAGCTCAATATTTGCATGAAGACAATTTTATCTATCAAACAGCTGCATGTGCTTTGTAGGTTAGGATTGGTCCTGAAACAGTGTTACATTGGTGAATCTTCACTGTCATCAGCTCAGCAAGGCTTGAGTTCATTATGCTTAGAAATGTCATTTGCTGTTTGAGAGTTCTGTATTTGCAACCCATGGCGTTCAGTTGCAGTATTAGAGTCCCAAGTTAAATGATATACAATATGGGTTCCTTCCACATTATATATGGAACATTGTTTTTATCCACTCATCGGACATGAGCCAGCATTTTTTGCTTGTCTCTGGTTGCCCTTGAGACGATAGTGGTGAGCTGCCTTCTTGAACCGCTGCATTCTATTTCATGTAAATACATCCACAACGTTGAATGGAATTACACATGACACAATCCTCTGAAATTCCACTCAGAACCAATGTTCTTTTAAAGTAATCTGCCACCCACTCTTGGCTTCAGGTTCCATAAGGAAAGAGCTCAAATTATCGTCAATTTCAGTAATTTCAGACAGATCACACAATCTCACCCCCCCTACTCCACTCCTACTTCTACACTCCATTGAGTTTAGCTAGTGTGCTAGCATCCCCTCCTACGATGACAGTGATTTCTTGATGCAGCTACCCAGAGCACCGACAGAAATTTTCCCCTCTTTAGAAAAGAGCTCCAATGCTGGCTCCATCTCAGGCTCCATTGCCTTGAGGACTCAGGACAATAATAAATGATGTTTCCCAACATCCGAGTGAATCTTCTTTGCCTGGGCCAGCTGCCCAGAGAATCGCTTTATTATTAACCATACCAAAAGCCTCAAAGGTTGCTTTCCAGCAGCAGGAAATGCAGTCCCTGTGTTTCATATGTTGATCATTACAGAGCTGCAATGGATTTTTATCAGTGTCTACACAGAGATTAGTTTAATCTTCACTAAACCCCAATGGCATTCTAAAATAGTAATTAACCTATAAATAAATGTAAACTGAATAAATTCCTGACAAACATGCCTATTCACTTCTGTTAGAATTTTTTTTGAAATGCCTAAGATGAAATTCCAGTAATAAAATGTCTTAAAGTATCTTTAATCAGCCTTTTATCTGGATATTGAAATCATCAGTAGCAATGTTATCCATACACCAAGTGACTTGACCAATGAAAAAATTCTGGTTCAAGTAAACCTCCTGAATGTTGTATCTCTGTTATTTAATGGCTATAATAACGCCTTAAGTTACTACACTATTGCTAAAAGTAATTCTGACTTTGGTACCATCATTACTAACTAAATAAGAAGGGACTGCTATCTGAAAGTATACCAAGAGCTGTTCCATGAAGTAGAAAAGTAAGTTTACTTCAGTGCAAATCTCCAACTTAAGAAGCCAAAAGGTAGTCTTACTTTCTTTTTATTTAGAGTTTGAAACCTATTGAGCTAGAAGCTCCCTACCTCCTTCATAAAAACATAAAAGACAAAGTTTCAGCCTGCTTCCTGGCATAAAAGTTAAAGATACAGCAGTCAAAATTCATAGAATGTGTAAGCAGGCCATTTGGCCCATCAAGTCCACACCGATCCTCCAAAGAGCATTCCACCTGGACTCACGCCCCTACCCCATCCCTGTAACCCTGCATTTACCATAGCCAATCCACCGAACCCTGCATATCCTTGGACATTATGGGGCAATTTAGCCTGGCCAATCCACATAAGCTGCACATCTTTTGGCTGTGAGAGGAAACTGAAACACCTAGAGGAAACGCACGCAGACACGGGGAGAATGTGCAAACTACACACAGACAGTCACCGAGTCTGGAATTAAATCCGTGCGCTGTGAGACAGCAGTGCTAACCAATGTGCTGCCAATGAGCCAACGTGCTGCCCTAAATTCTTACAAGTTTTCAAGTAAAATCAACAACAAAAAACAAAAATTGCTGGAGAGACTCAGCAGATATGGCAGCATCTGTAGAGACAAAGCAGAGTTTCGAGTCCAGTTACTGTTCTTCAATACTGGACGTTAACATTAACTCTGCTTTCTCTCTCCACAGATGCTGCCAGACCTGCTGAGTTTCTCCTGCAATTTCTGTTTTTGTTTCAGATTTCCAGCACCCACTGTTCTTTGTTTTATTCAAACAATTGAAAAGGTTCTACAAGCTTAAAACAAACATTGACGTTCAAAGGATACTGTCATTTTGACTGTACGGCCTTCCTGTACAGAATATACTGTATTAAGCACTCAAATAAAAAGATTTAAAACCTAAAAATTCTGGTGTGACACTTTCATTGGGTATAAATTCCTTCAAGTGGCTGAAACCTGCTACTACAGACATTCATCTTTTAAAGAAACACTCAGCAAAATTTCTTAAAGTGGACACAATTGTGGAAAATAAAGTAAAATAGAATCAAAAGAAGGAAAAATACAAGAATAAGGGGCAAAAGGTTTAGAGTAGAAGTGAGGAAAATCTTTTTCTCACCCAGAGGGTGATGAGAATCTGAGACTCAACACTTGCAAGGGTAGTAGAGGCAGAAACACTCATCATATTGAAGAAGTATTTAGATGTGCACTTGCGATGTCAAAGCTATCAGCCAAGTGCTGGAAAGTGGGATTAGAATAGTTAGGTGGTTGTTTTTTTTGAGTGGCACAGGCTCAATGGGCTGAAGGGCGTTTTTCTACACTGTACGTCTCTTTGACTTTATGAGAGCACTGAATCAAATAAAAGAAAGGAATAAATAAGTCCTTCACTCTGCTGCAATGAATCAAAATGCCACAGACTTTCAACATAAGAATGGAAGATAAACATTTGACCATGGATTGGGCAGTGAGCGACACCTTCACTGAATTACAGCTATTTAGACAGCTTTTGACAGATTAAATAATCAATAACAGATCTTGGTGGCTATAGTATTGTCTGCACCTAAAGTTTGTAGCTGATGTTGGCCTGCCACAATAGCTTCATGCTGGCTCCGATTTCAAACAAAAAGTCAATGGTATGGCCCTTTGCCTTGTCCAAAAGATCTTTCTGGATGGTGTTGATCACGATAGAGGTAATGACCAACTCAATTAACCTCCCCAAATTCTTCTTCAGAAAGATCATGCCCATGTCCCTTTCTGTGGCATCGGGCGATAAGGTCTTCAATAGACTCTTGGCGTTTTTGTCATTATGATGCAAGCTGGCATTCATTTGTCTGAAAATTGGTTCTTACCTTGAGCTAGTCCTTAGGTACTCTCCAGATCATCTCTGGGTCTTTTTAATCATCTTCAGAAGCCAGGCTACAGATGTTAAAGAGATGTCCACCCCTCAGGATAAAGAGGAATTGGCAATATTGCCTCGGATTTTTCAACTTCCTGTCATCATATATTCCTAACTTTGGAGAAAAGACATTCCTGCTGAGAGAGTTGCTCAATACAATGTCCCCTATGTAGGACAAGACAATCACCAATGTGTCTTTGCTTTCCTCAAGCGACCTCTATTGACAAAATTTTGCATATTGCAAAACTGCAACCACAGAAAAGACATGAACCTGGAAGTAGAAGCATTGCAAAAGTCTCAGGTGCCTACATTTTACAAGTCAAAAAAAACCTACTGTGTTTTCTCAAAGGCTCTATCATCTGCACAAGTTAGCTGTTTCACTGCAGAGTGTGATACTTAGCTCTGGTATTGACAACATGCAATTACACACCTACTTATTCAGCAAGAAATTCACAGTTGACTTGGACCATAAGGTCCTAGAAATGATCTGCCATAAACTACTAACAAATGCATTGCCAGGATTACAGTGTTAACAGGGAAGGATATGACTTTAAAATCAGATTCAAGCCAGATACCAGGATGATTGTATCTAATGGACAGACCAGAATAGCCCTCCTGCTCTAGATGTGGATCTCTAGACTGTGAAATTGAAGATGTTCTCAAGACAGATCCGATAAATATTGGTCAGAGTCAGTATGAACACTTAAAATCAGCAACTGCTAAAGGTTAGCAACATCAATAGTTGCAAAAGACTATTATGCCTGATGGCAACAAGGAAGTTCCAGTGAACTTGTACACATTTTGGCTGTACAGCGATGAACTCGGTGTATCACAGCAACTCATTTGCAAGGGCAAACATTCCTAGTACCAAAAAGACTACACCAAGATATCTTGTCCACGTTACATCAACGACACAAGACTAACTTGTAAATCCAACGACTTGTCAGGGATGAGTTTGGATATCTGGTGACACGTGAATGACTGTGGGGCAGCAGAGGTAACCTCTACATTCATACGGTTTTCCCTCAATTGTTTGGACAAAAGAAGCAATGAACTTACTCATGGTGAATGTAGAAAATTACATCCTTGTAAAAGATTACTTCTCCAAATTTCCCATTGCTTGATAGTTTAGCAACATATTTGCAACCATCACTGAAACAACAATCGCTACTTTCAGCTTATTCTGTGTACCAGAGTGAATAGTATCTGTCAATGGATCACAGTTCACAAGACAAATGTGACCCATTTAATCATTCCGCTACACACATCTAGAAAAACTACGGCTATGTACCATCAAATCCAAGCTCATCAAATGTTGAGCGACAACAATTTTACATTACATTGCTATATTTTCATGCAATACCAATGGAGAAGGAACTACCATCCCCAGCAGAATTTATGTTCAGAAGGCAAGTGGAAACAATTCTGCCGAGAAAGCAATTGCAAATTATTTCAACGCACAAGATATTCCTCTTCAATGCCAAAGGAGAACAAAAGACACATGTGACCTTTGAACAGGTACGGAACTACCACAACTACGCACTGGGCAGACAGCACAAGTCACAAAGATTGGGACACCAGTGAAGGATTCAAAGTCGGGCAATCAGCCCAGGTCATGTGAGATAGTTGCCAATCACGGAGCTACATTGCCAAGGAAGAGAAGACAGCTCAGGCCAATGTATGTGACACCAATTATGGGCGATGAGAGTGAGGAAGAAAGCTCCGAAGCTGATTGTGTGATGAAAGTAAGTGACAGCAACCAGCAACAAAAGAACTAAATTGTTAGCCAAGTGCCGCTGAGAATAAGACACATCTCTCCAGCAGAATGTAAAATCACCAGATCAGGATGAGTTGTCAAACGCCCAACATGTTATATGAACATTTAAATTGTTAGTCCTGTTAACTTAGTTTTTACATGCCTGTATAATTGTTGAATTGACAGTGCAAGCTTAGGTACAATGATGTATACCTGTTTGGGATTTCTTTGCATAAAGGGGATGTTACAGCAGAAGGGCCTTGGCCTTGCACAATAACCCTGATAAAGCGCTTGCTTGGCTTAGAAGGCTTGGCTTTGCACTGCAGCAGCTAGGGATGGGCAATGAGATGCTGGCTATAATGGCTAACAGCCAGACAAGAACAAGGCTGACAGGCAATAGTGAGACAAGGAATATTGAATCTTGAGCAAAGACGACATTGTTTGAGCTCTACTTCTCTCTCTCCTGTTCTCGTGGAGTGCAACTCATCAACCCTGGCAATGAATTGATGGACAGATTGTTGTAATACCTTGGAAAACCACTGAAAAGGTATAATGGCAGAATCATAGAATCTCTGCAGTGTGGAAGCAGGCCATTTGGTCCATCAAATCCACAGCAACCCTCCAAAGAGCATCCCACTCAGACCCACGCCATCCCTGTAACCCCACATTTCCCATGGCTAACCCACCCAGCCTGTACATCCCTAGACACTATGGGCAATTTACCATGGCCAGTCCACCTAACCTGCACATCTTTGGACTGTGGGAGGAAACCCACACAGACATGAGGAGAACGTGCAAACCCCACACAGAAAGTCGCCGCAGTGTGAAATCGAACCTGGGTCCCTGGTGCTGTGAGGCAGCAGTGCTAACCACCGAGTCACCCTGCTGCCCAAAATCTGAGGCTTATTGACAGCAGATTGAACTTGCATGAGAGCATTCTGAGCTCTTGTGATCGAGATGTCTGCTGGCTTTAAATGGTGCAGGCCTGAAGATATGCTCACCTGTCACCATTTTGCAATCCCTGTCTAGGCATGTAACCATTCAGCACTACGTCCTATGCTCAATGCACAGCTCAATCTCGAACGAACAGGTCGCCCAAAGTGTATGCACTCTGAGCATTTGAAACAATGAACATGGCATCAAGTACCATAATCCTGCCTCCAGGTCGTATTGAATTTTGTGACCTTTACCTCGATTCTATGGACTGTTCAATTTTATTCAATGCAGCAATTTATATACCATCTTGATTGAGGCTTTTAAAGAAATAGAACAAGATGAGCTACAAACACTGAGGAAAAAGTCAGAACAGGGAAGTTAAACTGTGTATCCAACAAGTGTTAAACGTTATCTCTGATTTTCTCTTCACAGATGCTGCCAGACCTGCTGAGTTTTTCTAACAACTTCTGTTTTTGTTCCTGATTCACAGCGTCTGCAGTTCTTTTCGTTTTTAATTTGTTAATCCAGAGACCCAGGTAATGTTCTGGGGACCCGGGTATGAATCTTATCACAGCATTTGATAAAGATCTGGAATTAGGAGTCTGATGATAGCCATGAATCCAATGCCAATTTTACACAATGAAATGTTTTGTGGGTAAAGTATCTTGCATTCAACTGTGCACAGCACCTTTGATGTCTTCATATAGCTAATTTTGAATGCCTTGATGCTGCTATCCCTTTAAGGTGCTGTCTCCTAATGTAGCTGCCAGCTGTATTCAACATGCACCCTGTGTGGGCAATGCCTGCCTACTGGAGTCATGATGTGGAGGTGCCAATTTTGGACTGCGGAGGACAAGGTCAGGAATCATACAATATCGGGTTATAGTCCAACAAGCTTGTGCTTTCAAATAAACCTGTTGGACTGTAACCTGGTGTCGTTGGCTTCTGACCTTGTCCCGTCTTGGAGTGGCATGGCACTATGAACTGGCATCCCCATTTCAGAGTAGCCTTGAGCATGTAATGCAGTTGCAGCATGGCGATGGAAACCTGGACTTACCGGGGCATCAGGTTCCCAATTGCATTTTGAAAATCTGACCCATTGTCCCTGCAGTCTGACAAACTTCATATCACTTTTCTTTGCAGTTTTTATCTTTTTCAAATAGCAGACAAAAAAAAATAGAGTGGGAGTTCAGCATTTAAAATTCTAATTGCAGTAGCTAAAAATACTTCCAGTCCAAACTGTTCACAAACAACTTCAAAATGCAAACCAACAAAACCAACACTCAAAATATCACCAACAGAATATCTAACACAGTTAGAAAGTAAACTGCCCAATTTGGAGCCTCTCTCAAAATGGCCCTTTTTAAATGCTGGCTTCCTTTTAAACCCAGAAGAACATGGAATGTCAATGAGCTGTGAATGTTTGTTTAGTTTCAAGGTTCACATGGGAAATTAAACATGTGGAAAGGTACTTTAAAATTTTTCGCATAAATGCTAGGCATGGAGAAACATTCTGCTAATTGTGGTACTTGCACATGAATTACAGGAGTTGTTAACCAGCTCTTCCTGTCAATTTGAATCACTTTCCTCTCTGCTTTACTTTACCAAGGCTCTTAAACGTGTCCCCTTTCTGCAAGATTTCTGATGAAAACACCTTCATCAAAAATGTTGATCTGTATTTTTCAATTCCCAATGCAGGCAAAATGTTTTGAATTTCTTGTAAACTCTGAAGTAATCCGAAGCCATAGATGATACACAGAAGGCTGTAATGAGGATGGGTTGCACCATACTGCATGGATTCATGCTGGGATGAAATTGGGTTTTTAAAGAGGAGTAAGAATGTGGTACCTGTGGAGCATACACCTCACCTTTTTAGAGTCAATTACATGGGATACTTAGGGGAGGCAATGGCCTAGTGGTATCATCAGTAGACTATTTACCCAGAGACCCAGGTAATGTTCTGGGGGCCCAGCTTCGAATCTTGTCATGGTAGAATTTGAATTCAATAAAAATCAGGGGATTAGGAGTCTAACGACGACCATGAAACCATTTCCGATTGTCACGTTAAACCTATCTGTTTCACTAATGCCCTTTAGGAAAGGAAATCTCCTGTCTTTACCTGGTCTGACCTCCATGTAAGTCCAGACCCACAGCAAGGTGGTTGACTCTTAACCACCCTCTGGGTAATTATGGATAGGTAATAAGTCTGGGCCTGGCCAGAAACATCCATGGCCCAAGAATGAATGGAAAAAAATACATTGAATAAAATCTGAATTTTGATGCTTGTGATTGCATTCCTATGTCACCATTCAGTGCCTTACCCAGCAATTCCATGGCATCGTCCTCATCCTCAATGTCTTCATCTGCCACAGATGGCGCTGTGCTGTGCACAAAATGAAAGGATTCCTGGGACAGCATTGCAGCCAGGAGTTTCTTGTGCTGCTGCTGTTGTTCTCTCAAACCTTTACTCTTCTGCTCAAGTCTAGGGCTGCAAGAACATTTTAAAATAGCTTGTTAAATTTGAATAATCGAGCAAAACCCCTGTCACAGATAATCCAAATCACCCGCCTCACAAGAATCACTTTTTAAAATTCTGAATTATTTGAATGAACGTGTGAGAATGATTTAGTGCCCATTCAAATTGAATAGAGACACAGGGCTTCTCTTGAACCTGTGCACATTTCCCATATCTCCAGATGTCTGCCTAGCTAATTCTGACATTGTTTAGCACCAAGCTCCCTGGGGATATGCCAAATCGAGACATCGAGTGTCAGGAAGTGGGAGAACACTGAGCATACCTCACTATCCTTGCATCTGAAGCCTCCCTTCCCTCTCCGCTTGTCAGAGACATCCTCCAATCCTACCCCCAGTCCCCAGGAAACTCCAAAGAAACCCAGCCCCCACACCGCTTCTCTTTCTAGGATCCCATGATTATCTCTGAATGACTCCCTGTGGTACCAGCTGGTAATGGGAAGCTAAATTCCAGGCAATGTCCAAAGCCTGCCAGGTAGATGCCTGTTCAGTTTTTGAGGTGCACTTCTTCATTTTAAACCCTCCTCCACCACTGAAGGGTTGGTGGTTTCTCATTGATTTGCCAACCAATGGGCAATGCCCACAATGGGCATGGTAAAACCAGCTTTTTGGTAGTCTTTAAAATGTCAACATGGAGACAACATTCCAAGTGAAAACATATTAAACAGAATAAAGTTTTGAACAAAATTTGAACTTTTGAGTGATTGCTCGTAACATTGGATTGACGAGGAGGCTAGAAACTCAGGACGGGAGCAGGGACAGGAATCAGTAACCTCAATACCGCTCCAGCCCCTTCCCACCAGCCCCATCGCCTCTGACCCCTGAACCCAGCACTGTAGCCACAGGTTATCGGGCACTGACGTAACCTCCTGCCCATGAATCGAAGTTTGAGAGCATTCTGTTCCAGCATACATTTGCAGAACACATCAACACTGATCAAGACCTCCTCAAGAGAAGCACGCATAGACTTGTTGTGTAAGGTCCTGGCTCGAAAGGGTTACTGGTTGAGTAGTGCTATGCTGTACCCAGTCAGATGATGTCACACAGCCTCCAGGCGAAGAATCACTTGCACAGTTTCCTAACAGAGACACTCATACCCATGTTTACCTGACTGGGATCGGGCTGTCTTCATTTGCATCTTGAATTCTGGGTACTGGAGGTTGCAACATCTCTGCAGCCAATGGATCGGCATCAGTTTCCTCACGACCAACCCACTCTCCAACCACTTTAGGTCTGACAAGTGATGAACTATAAGCCCGTAGATCCTTAAACAAAAGGATTCAAATGTTATACTGTCAATGGCAGAACCCTTTGTAGCATCAGCATACAGAAGGATCTAGGCATACAGTCCAGAGTTCCCTGAACGTGGCAACACAAGTGGATAAGATGGTTAAGAACGCATATGCCATGCTTACCTTTACTGGTCGGGGCATAGTGCGTAAAAATTGGCAAATCATACAGTTACTCTGTCAACTTTAGTTAGGCCAGATTTGGAATATTGCATACAAAGGGTTGTGAACACAGCCCAATCCATCACGCAAACCAGTCTTCCTTCCGTTGACTCCATCTATACTTCCTGCTACCTTGGGAAAGCAACCAACATAAACAAAGACCCCTCACAGCCTGGTTATACTCTCTTCCACCCTCTTCTGTCAGGCAGAAGATGTAAAAGCTTGAATACACATACAAATAGATTCAAGAACAGCTTCTTCCCTGCTATTATCAGACTTTTGAATGGACCTCTCAAACGTTAATGTACATCTCTCTCTGCACGTTCTCTGCGGCTGTGACACTATGTTCTGCACTGCGTTCTGCTACCCTGATGCACTTTGTATGGTACGATCTGCTTGTCTAGCACACAAAACAACACTTTTCACTGTAGATAACAAGGTGTAGAGCTGGATGAACACAGCAGGCCAAGCATCAAAAGAGGAGCAGGAAGGCTGACGTTTCGGGTCTGAACCCTTCTGAAGAAATGGGGGAGGGGAAGGAGGTTCTGAAATAAATAGGGAGAGAGGGGGAGGCAGATGGAAAATGGATAAAGGAGAAGATAGGTGGAGAGGAGACAGACAGGTCAAAGAGGCGGGGGTGGAGCCAGTAAAGGTGAGTGTAGGTGGGGAGTTAGGGAGGGGATAGGTCAGTCCAGGGAGGACAGACAGGTCAAGGGGGCGGGATGAGGCTAGTAGGTAGGAGATGGGGGTGTGGCTTGAGGTGGGAGGAGGGGATAGGTGGGAGGAAGGACAGGTTAGGGAGGCGGGGACAAGCTAGGCTGGTTTTGGGATGAGGTTGGGGGAGGGGAGACTTTGAAGCTTGTGAAGTCCACGTTGATACCATTTGGCTGCAGGGTTCCCAAGCGAAATATGAGGTGCTGTTCCTGCAACCTTCGGGTGGCATCATTGTGCCACTGCAGGAGGCCTAGGATGGACATGTCGTCTAAGGAATGGGAGGGGGAGTTGAAATGGTTCGTGACTGGGAGGTGCAGTTGTTTGTTGCGAACCGAGTGTAGGTGTTCCGCAAAGCGGTCCCCAAGCCTCCGCTTTGTTTCCCGATGTAGAGGAGGCCACAACGGGAACAGCGGATGCAGTATACCACATTAGCAGATGTGCAGGCGAACATCTGCTTGATGTGGAAAGTCTTCTTGGGGCCTGGGATGGGGGTGAGGGAGGAGATGTAGGGGCAGGTGTAGCACTTCCTGTGGTTGCAGGGAAAAGTGCCGGGTGTGGTGGGGCTGGAGGGGAGTGTGGAGTGGACAAGGGAGTCGCGGAGAGAGTGGTCTCTCCGGAAAGCAGATAAGGATGGGGAGGGAAAAATGTCTTTGGTGGTGGGGTCGGATTGCAGATGGCGGAAGTGTCGGAGAATGATGCGTTGGATCCGGAGGTTGGTGGGGTGGTACGTGAGGACGAGGGGGATTCTGTTTTGGTTGTTATTGCGGGGAGGGGGGTGTGAGGGATGAGTTGCGGGAGACACGGTTGAGGGGGTTCTCGACCATTGAGGGGGGGAAGTTGCGGTCCTTGAAAACGAGGACATCTGAGATGTTCGGGAGTGGAATGCCTCATCCTGGGAGCAGATGCAGCGGAGGCAAAGGAATTGGGAATAGGGGATTTTTTCAGGAAGGTGGGTGGGAGGAGGTAGGTAGCTGTGGGAGTCGGTAGGCTTGAAATGGATATCGGTTTCCAGGTGGTTGCCAGAGATGGAAACAGAGAAGTCCAGGAAGGAGAGGGAGGTATCAAAGATGGTCCAGGTGAACTTAAGGTTGGGGTGGAAGGTGTTGGTGAAGTGGATGAACTGTTCGAGCTCCTCGTGGGAGCATGAGCCGGCGCCGATACAGTCATCGATGTAACGGAGGAAGAGGTGGGGTTCAGGGCCTGTGTAGCTACAGAGGAGGGATTGTTCCACGTAACCTACAAAGAGGCAGGCATAGCTTGGGCCCATGCGGGTACCCATGGACACCCCCTTTGTTTCTAGCAAGTGGGAGGAATTGAAAGAGAAGTTGTTAAGGGTGAGGACGAGTTCGCCTAAGCGGATGAGGGTGTCAGTGGAGGGGGACTGGTTGGGCCTGTGGGACAGGAAGAAGCAGAGGGCCTTTAGGCCATCTGCATGGAGAATGCAGGTGTATAGGGACTGGACGTCCATGGTAAAGATGAGGTGTTGGGGACCAGGGAATCGGAAGTTTTGGAGCATGTGGAGGGCGTGGGTGGTGTCATGGACGTAGGTGGGGAGTTGCTGGACCAAGGGGGAGAAAATGGAGTCGAGATAAGTAGAGATAAGTTCGGTGGGGCAGGAGCAGGCGGAGACAATGGGTCGACCAGGGCAGTCAGGTTTGTGGATTTTGGGAAGGAGATAGAAGCGGGCGGTGTGGGGTTGGGGAATGATGAGGTTGGAGGCTGTGGGTGGGAGGTCACCTGAAGTGATGAGGATGTGGATGGTTTGGCAGATGATGTTTTGGTGGTCAGGGGTGGGGTCATTATCAAGGGGACGGTAGGAGGAGGTGTCAGAGAGCTGGCGTCTGGCCTCGGCGATGTAGAGGTCAGTGCGCCATACTACAACTGCGCCTCCCTTGTCCGCGGGTTTTGTATCTGGGTACACGTGACAACAATCAATCAATCAGTAGTTCTGGTCATTGCACTATCAGAAGGGGGTGGAGGCGTTGGAGAGGGTTTTGAAATGGTTTACCAGCATGTTGCCTGTTTTAGAGGGTACTAGCTCCGAGGAGAGATTGCACAAACTTGATTTGTTTGCGTTTGAACATCAGAGACTGAGGGGAAACCTGACAGAAATTTACAAAATTATGAGAGGCATGGATAGAATGTGTCATCAGAGTCTATTTAGGAGACATAGGTTTAAGGTAAAAGGGAGAGGCATGTTTTTCCCGCAGAGGGTAGTCCGTGCCTGGAATGCACTACCAGAGGAGCTGGTAAAAACAGATACAATAGTAATGTGTAAGAGGCAAGGGCCCAGTGGTGTTTTTGCTGAACTGTTAATCCAGAGACCAAGGTAATGTTCTGGGGACCTGGGTTTGAATCCCACCACAGCAGATGGTAGCAGGAAGAAGTGCTCTTGAGCTTCACAGTGAAAGTGCCAATTTCTAATTGTAAAGTTCTTTCTCTTGTTCTGGTGCACCACCAGAGGAAAGGTTTTGCTTTACCTATTCAATCCAATCAATTTATTCATCGCAGCAGATCACCCTGTAATCTTTAAGATTCAAGGGACTACGTGACTTGCTTGTGTAGTTCCTCATCCAAATTTAACCTGGTATTCTTATAAATGTACGTGATATAACCATGATATAGGAGCAGAATTAGACCATTTGGCCCATTTAGTCTGCTGTATCATTCAATCGGGGATGATATGTTTTCACCCCCATTCTCCTGCCTTCTCCACGTAACCTTTGATCCCCTTACTAATCAAGAACTTATCTATCTCTGTCTTAAACTCAATGACCTGGCCTCCACAGCCCTCTGTGGCAATGAGTTCCATAGATTCACCACCCTCTGGCTGAAGAAATTCCTCCTCATCTCAGTTCTAAATAGTTGTCCCTTCACTTTGATGCTGTGTCTTCAGGTCCTCGTCTTTCCTACTATTGGAAACATCTTCTCTATAACCACTCTATCCAGGCCATTCTGTATTCTGTAAGTTTCAATGAGACATCCCCCCTCATTCTTCTAAACTCCATCAAGTACAGACCCAGAGTCCTCAAGCCCTCCTCATATGGCATGACCTTCACCCATGGAAGCATTCTTGTAAACCTCTTCTGGACCCTCTCCAACGCCAGTACATCCTTCTTCAAATACCAGGCCCAAAACCGCTCACAATATTCCAAACACAATCTGACAAGAGCTTTATACAGTCTCAGCAGTACATCCCTGCTCTTGTATTCTAGTCTTCTTGAAATGATTATTAATATTGCATTTGCCTTCCTAACTGCCAACTAAGCCTTCTTGTTAACCTTAGGAGAATCCTGAACTAGGACTCCAAAGTCCCTTTGTGCTTCAGAATTCTGAAGCCTTTCCCCATCGAGAAAATAGTCTATGCCTCTATTCTTCCTACCAAAATGCATAGCATCACACTTCCCTGCATTGTATTCCATCTGCCACTTCTTTGCCCACTCTCCTAGCCTGTCAAGGTACTTCTGCAATTTCCCCACCTCCTCAATATTACCTGTCCCTCCACCTATATTTGTGTCACCTGCAAAAGTAGCAACAATGCCCTTAGTTCCTTTGTCCAGGTCCAGTGGAAGTCGACTAATCACCGGCTGCTATCCTGAGAAAAGTGCCCTTTACCCCCACTTTCTGCCTTCTGCTAGTTGGACAATCCCCTGTCCATGCCAGTACATTGTCCCTGACACCATGGGGCTCTTATCTTATTTAGTGACCTCCTGTGCAGCACCTTGTCAGCATTACATCCCCTCTAAGGCCAAAATTTTGCTTCATGATTGTACATAGGACTGAATAGAATAGTCCAAATGAGGTCTTTGCAGAACTTCACGTTATTTTTTATTATTAATTCAGGAATGTGCAAGTCTCCAGCTGGGACAACATTTACTGCCTGTTTCTAATTAGACCGACGGCAGTTAAGAATCAATCACATTCCTCAGGGTTTGGAGTCACACATAGGCCAGACTCGGTAAAGATGGCAGATTCCAATCCCTAAAGGACATGAGTGAACTAGGTTGGCTTTTATGACTATCAAAACCATTACAGTATCATAGAATCCCTACAGTGTGGAAACAGGCCATTCAGCCCATCAAGTCCACACTGACCCTCCGAACAGCATCCCTCCCAGCCCCACCCTATCCCTGTAACCCTGCATGTTCCCATGGCTAACCCACCCAGCCTGCACATCCCTGGACACTACGGGCAATTTCCCATGGCCAATCCACCTAACCTGCACATCTTTCGACTGTGGGAGGAAACCAGAGCACCCAGAGGAAACCCACGCAGACATCGGGAGAATGTGCAACCCCCACACAGATATTCGCCACCCGCTTGATTTTTATTCCAGATTCTTTATGGAATTCAAATGTCATCGGCTGCCATGGTAGGATCCAGGCCTATGACCCCAGAACATTTGCCTGAGGTGACCGGATTATTAGCCCAGTGACAGTAGAATGACACCTTCACCCCTTAAATGTAACTTCAATATGAGTCCGGCAATTTGTATTCCAGTCCTACTGAGGAACAATTTTCCACCAGCATTTTAAACCATGTATGTCTGAACCTCTTAATTCGTTATCAATGATTCCTTGCTTGAACTCTGAAGTCTCCATACTCCCCCACAGTTCTTAGCTTCTCATCAGTTGAGAAGTACTTTAATCTATATAAGGCTCAAAGTGAATAATCTCTCACAACCCTACAATGAGCTCCATCTGTCAGAATTCAACCAATCTATTTGAACATGTTCACTTATATTATCAACTCATGCTGAACTGGAAGGGGATGTCCCAGCCTGAAACCTAAAAACAAATTCTAACTAATTTTAATCATCTTTGCATTCGCATACACAAATTATATTTGGCATTCGTTATGATTGAGCGGAGACAAACTAAGAGGGGTTACTGATATCAGTGAGGAGGAAATTGAATATCGGAGCATGTACAGTCATTAACCCAAGCTATTTTAGTAGCAATTATTTCACTCATGGATGTTAATTCAGCACCTTTGATAGAGATGAATTAGCATACACACAAAATGTCAAGACCACTGGAATATTCTCTATTAATGATATATATTTATCTTTCTTCCAGATTGGTTCAGTAACTCTTTCCAGTCAGTCTTCGGTCATTGAATAAATGCATCTCAAATTAGTAAAGAAAGTTAAATTATTAAAATTAATTCCTAAATGTTTAACTGGGTTATGAAAATTACATCATTAAAGTGTTGACAGGGTTGAAAATTAAATTGTACAAATATTGTAAAAACATATGCATGCAGTTCATGCTGCGACAGAAGAAAACTTTTTGAAAGCTTATCAATGTGGTGAATGTTAATACTGGTTACACTATCCTATCCAGGTACTCAGAAACACCATGGTCCAGGTACAGCCCAACCCAGCAACTGAGAACTGGGTTTTTGCCATCAGACAGCCACTAACGCATGGTGAAGATTACAGATGAACCTAGAAAGCATAATTCCTGCCCTCTGAACATAATGTTTCCCTTATTCATGGAGACACAAACAAGTGTTAGGATTTGTGCATGTGCTCTTCATGAAATCAGCTGGTTGGTTGAACCATCAGCTGTCTCCATGCCTTTTGGAGACATTATTTAAAATATTCACTCATGGAATGTGGACCTCCCTGGTTGGACCAGCATTTATTGCCCGTCCCTAGTTGCCCTTCAGAAAGAGGTGGTGAGCTGTTTTCTTGAACCACTGTAGCCCATGTGCTGTAGGCAGACCCACAATGCCTTTAGGGGGGGATTTCTAGGATGTTAACCCAGCTACAGTGAAGGGACGGAGATATATTTCCAAGTCAGAATGCTGAGGGGGATTTGCAGGTTGTGCTGTTCCCATATATCTGCTGCTCTTCTCTGTTCAGATGAAAGCATGCTGTCTCAGAAACCTTGGAGAATTTCTGCAGAGCATCATGTAGATGGTATATACTGCTGTTACTGAATGTCGGGGGTGGAGGGAGTGGATGTTTGTGGATGTGGTGCCAATCATGTGGGCTGCTTTGTCAAGCTTCTTGAGGATGTTGGAACTGCACTCATCCAGGCAAATGGGGAGCATTCCATCATCCTTCTGACATGTGCCTTGTAAATGATGAACAGGCTTTGGGGAGTCAGGAGGTGAGTTATTTGTGACAGTATTCCTACCTTTGACCTGCTCTTACAACCATTGTATTTATATTATTAGTACAGTTTGGTGCAGTCAACAGTAATTCCCAAGATATTGATAGTGGGGAATTCAGTGATGGTAATGCCATTAAATGTCAAGGAGTGGTGGTTAGAATCTCTTTTGCTGGAGATGGTCATTGCCTGGTATTTATACGATAAAAATGTTACTTTCCACTTCATAGCCCAAGCCTGAATATTGTCAATGTCTTGCTGCATTTCAACAAGGACTTCTTCAGTCTTTGAGGAGTCACAAATGGTGCTGAACTTATGCAATTATTGGTGAACATCCCCACTTCTGACCTTATAGTGGAGGGAAGGTCATTGATGAAGCAGGTGAAGATGGTTGGGCCTAGGGCACTACCCTGAGGAACTCATTCAGAGATGTTCTAGAGCTGAAATGACTGACCTCCAACAACCATCTTCCTAAGTGTCAGGTATGACTTTAACCACAAGAGAGTTTTCCCCCTGATACCCATTGATTCCAGTTTTGATAAGGCTTCTTGATGCCACACTCAGTCAAATGCAGCCTCAATGTCAAGGGCTGTTACTTTCATCTCACCTCTGGAATTCAGCTCTTTTGTCCATGTTTATGAGGTCAGGAGCTGAGTGGCCGTAGTGGAACCCAAACTGGGCTTCACTGAGCAGGTCATTGCTGAGCAGGTACTGTTTGATAGCACTGTTGATGATGCCATCCATCACTTTAATGATGGTCATGAGTAGACTGGTGGGGCGGTGATTGGCAGATAATTGGTTTCTGTGTACAGGACATATCTGGGCAATGTTCCACATTGTCGGGTAGATGTCAGTGTTGTAACTGGGACAGCTTAGCTAGGGGTGCAGCAAGTTCTAGGGCACAAGTCTTCAGTACTATTAACGGAATATTGTCAGGGCTGATATCCTTTGCAGTATCCAGTGTTTCCAGCCATTTTGTGATATCACATGAAGTGAATCGAATTGGCTGTGATGCTAAAGAACTCTGGTGGAGGTTGAGATTGACCATCCACTTGGTACATCAAGCTGAAGATTGTTGCGAGCTCTTTAACCTTTTCTTTTGTGCTGATGTGCTGGAGTTGGGAATATTTGTGGAACATAGGAACAGGAGTAGGCCATTCAACCCTCAAGCCTGCTCTGTCAATCAATGAGATCATGGCTGACCTGTAGCCTAACGCCATATGGTCTGATCCATAACAAACAGCAAGAGCACTAAGGGTTAGATAGAGCTAAGTGACCCTACAACCAATGATCAGGATGCAGACATTATGCTGCAGTTGTACAAAACCATGGATGGATCCTATTTGGAGCACTGTGAGCAGATCTGGGCACCACACCTTAGGAAGGGTAGATTGGCCCATTTCCCTGAATACCTTTACTTAATGAAAATGTATCTATCTCTGATTTAAAACTAACAACTGATCCAGCATCCAATGCCATTTGGGGCAGAGAGTTCCAAACATCCACCACCTTTTGTGTGTAGAAGTGCTTCTTAACATCTTTCCTGAATGGTCTGGCCCTAATTCTCAGACCCCTAATTCTAGAATCCCCAACCAGTGGAAATAGTTTATCTATGCTGTCTTTTCCTGTTAATATATTGAAGAATTCCATCAGATTACCCCTTAACCTTCTAAATTCTAGAGAAAACAGGCCTAATTTGTATAATCTCTCCTCATAATTTAACCCCTTAAGTCAAGGTATCATTCTTGTAAACCTACATTGTACTCCCTCCAAGGCCAATCTATCCTTCCTAAAGTGTGGTGCCTAGATCTGCTCACAGTGCTCCAACTGGGGTCTAACCAGGGTTTTGTATAACTGTAGCATAAAGTCTGCATCCTGATCAATGGTTGTGGAGTCTCTTAGTTCTATCTAACACTTATTGCTTTTGCCGTTTGTTATGGATCAGACCAAGTTCCCTCAAAACGTGTCAAGGAGATAGCCTGCGCCTTAACTTTTTCTTATTTTAAAAGCAAGTGTAATTCGATTGGTCAAACTACCAGGCTTGAAGCAAAACACACTCTGTTCTTGCACTATAGTTAAAATTCAGCAATAATATGATTGCCCCCCTCAATGCCAATGTGAAAAGTGCAGTGTGCAGAGTATACTGTTTAAGAACAGGTCTGATATCTCTGTGTTTCTTTGCATAGCCATGATATTCCATTGGAGAGATAAGGTACCCCAGTGGATATAATCCTGGGACACCTTTGAAGGGAGGGTCAGGTCAGCTTTGGGAATATTAGTTGTCCTTTAGTAGAGATTAGATACCCTTTAGAATGGCAAAAAGTAGGTATGGATTATATAAAGTGCATAAACACGCTTTTTACCTTCTCTATCACTTTCTCAAAGACAACCGGAATTGATAATAAATGTTGGCCCAGCCAGAAACACCCACATCCCAAAAAAAACTGAAAAGCTGACTGGAACTGTCAACAGACCTACCAGAATCAGCTATCAAAAGTGTTTAAAAACAATTGCAAGGATGTCTTGTGAAAAGCAAATGTCAAGGGGAGTGTGATAACCCTTTTAGGGCCCAGGGGGAATCACTAATTAATCTCATTATGGAGCTTGTTGAGTATAATTTCCCTTGGAAACAGGCAATCGCCTGCCCAACTGGAACTCATCACCTGAATCCTTTATGATGCAGACCTCGGGATGGGTTCACAGAACTGTTTCTCTGGGGCGGGGACAAGCCCATGTGTGATTTTGGTTTGATTTGATTTGATTTGATTTGATTTGATTTGATTTGATGTGATGTATTATTGTCGCATGTACTGAGATACAGTGAAAAGTATTGTTTTGCATGCTAACCAGACAAAGCATATCTTACATAAGTACATTAGGGTAATGCACAGAATGCAGAATATAGTGTTACACGTAAACAGAAGGTCAGAGAAAGATCAACTCTAATATATGAATAGTGGCTCTATTTCGGTGTTCAACAAAAAACAATGTTCCTTTCCAGTTGGGCTTCCTAACTTTTTTACAGGAAGCTAACAATGACATAACACATTTAAACATTTTGTCCTTTGAAAAAGTGTTTGAAGTGTTAAAAAATATTATTGCTGATGATTTCACTCTGCCTGCTGACAAAAGCCTGAGGGCAGGCATCTGTTAGTTCTGCACCACATGCATTGATTATCACAGCAGGCTGCCTGGCATTTTACTGCTTGATTGACAATACCAAGAGATTATCGATTCTTTCAAGTGGGAATACAATTGAATTCCACTGAATGTTGTTATGAGGGATTGTGTACTTGAATAAAATATTTGTTTTTATAAAACATTTTTTGAATTAAAGGAATGTAGCAATTGAGTTTTTAATGAATCTGTGTTTCTTTCAATATAGTGAAGTTTGCAATGCCCACTTAGAACTTTGTTGAATAGAATTTTATTTAATCTCATTCCTGCATGGCTAATAAAGGCTGCCTATGGTGGATATTCAATAAGTTTGCATGGTAGGTGTAAGGACAATGGGAGGGCAGCACGGAATGGCATAAGTTAACTCTGCATTGGCATAGGGGCTACAGGGCTGTGGTGGTGGGCCAGGGGCACAAGTCGTCATGGAGGGTATTGGAATTGTGGGAGTGCAGCACAGGAATCTTTGTTGGCACTGAAGGGAATGAAGTAGGTACATGGGGATAGAACAGAATGGAGGTTATGAGGAGACAGGGAGATAGTAAGCTGTCTCAACATGCTTCTGAGGAGCTTTGTGAAACAACACTTAACAATGAATCACAAAAGAAGAAACAGGGCAAATGATCAAAAGATTGACCAGAGATGTAGGATTTGGATTGCAGTTTAAAACAGTAAAAGTGTGATTAAACTGCAAAGTGATTGCTCTTAAAAGGTTTTGCATGTAAATCAATTGGAAAACATGGGTGATTTACTGGTGGTGGTTAATGGATGAAAAGATTTCCATGAATGATTTGGTGATGGGTAGATAAAAAAGATATGAAAAGAGAAACAAAAACTTCTGGATATGAGAAAAGAGATGATTAAGCTGCAAAGTGAATTAGTGAAGGAATGCTAGAACATGGAGCCTTCACAGCTGAAGGTGCTATGATCAAAAGTTGACTAATTATTTCAGAGATATTTTTGAGGCAACAAATAGAGGGGCAGATAACTTGGACGATAGGAAAGATGCTGTGAAATTTGAAAGGGTTCAGAAAAGATTTACAAGGATGTTGCCAGGGTTGGAGGGTTTGAGCTATAGGGAGAGGCTGAGTAGGCTGGGGCTATTTTCCCTGGAACATCGGACGCTGAGGGGTGACCTGAGAGATTTGTAAAATCATGAGGGACATGGATAGGGTGAACAGCCAAGGTCTTTCCTCCAAGTTGGGGGAGTCCAAAACTAGACATTCATGAAGTCACTGTCCCATTAATTCCATGAGCATTCATTTTGTCAAGAAGTCTTTTGTGTTAGTTTGTGAAAATAAATTTTGAAACTCCACATAGGTGTATAGAGGCAGGGTTACAATGTCCAGAAATCACTCAACACCTAATTCCTACCTCCAAGGTGAAAATCCAGTCTCATGTGTATCTAACTACACATTTGAATTTGGCTGCAGTTACGAAAGGAATGTAAGGTTCTCAGGATCACATTGTTTTCAGAGTTGAAGGGTGGTGGCTAAGATACTTACCTAACACTGAGTCACAGTCCGATACTGGGTACTATTTTGAATTGTGGGAACTTGCTGGCTGGGATATAAAATCTACGTTGGAGCCAAGTTGAGCAAATATAAGCAAGGAGACACAATTGTGCTTCAAGCTTTTCAAATAAAACTAATGACTAAATTAAGAAAGAGCTGTATATTTCAGCTGGGCTTGGTAACTCACACAAGACAACTAGCCGAGCCACCATCAGTGCCAATACAGACTAAACAAAAATGCTCTATTTTCATCTGAAGCCAAATAAATCACTTTGACTTTTGAGGTTTTGAGGGAAATCATGAGGAGCTTGAAAAAAATCTCAACATAAATTTAACATTTTTTGATCATTTTGGGCTGAAAAATTGTAGATTTTGACTTTAGCAATCATCAGATACTTATCCCCATTTCTGACACAGCTTAGTAAACAAATGAGATGGCTTTCTTGTATAACATAGGCGTAAGACATTACAATGGAAATATATTATTCATAAAAGCAATTACAGCTGTATTCCAGCTCATTGCATGAATTAGTGTTCTGGTTTCTGAAAATGTGTTTCTTAATGCACTGCAAGGGCAGAGAGAAAGATTGCTGTTGGGTGGGTTTTAATATGTTTTGATTGAAGCTGGAAGAAAAAAGAACACTTTTCAACTAATCAAGTACTGCCATGAGAATTCCAGGCCATCTATAATAAGCTGCCTGCGTTATTTTGTAAAATGTAATTATATTGAAACAGTAGAAATATTCGTTTATGCAACAGGTTTGAATGATTTGAAATGAACTGCATGAAAAGTAGATGGAAATAAATTAATAACAACTTTCAAAAGTGAATTTAGTATACATGTGCAAGGGAAACATTTTGGTGGCTCAGTGGTTAGCTATGCTGCCTCACAGTGCTAGGGACTTGGGTACAATTCCACCCTCAAATGACTGTCTGCGTGGATTTCCTCTGGGTGCTTGAGTTTCTTCCCACAGTCCAAAGTTGTGCAGGTTAGGTCATGCTAAATTGCCCATAGTGTCTGGGGATGTGCAGCTAGATGGATTAGCCATGGGAAATGTGGGGTCATGCAGAAAGTGAGGGCCTGATTAGAATGCTTTTGGAGGGTTGATGTGGACTAGATGGGCTGAATGGCCTTCTTCCACGCTGTGGGGATTCTATTATTCTATGATGTGCAGGTCAATGGTGTAAGAGCAGAGGAGTGAGACTGTTTGGAAAACCGTTTCAAAGAATCAAGCCCAGATGATTGAGGAGAATGGCCTCCTCCTGTGCTGTGTGATTCTGTGTAGCCCAGAATTTGGCTCTGAAATCAGATAACAGGACTCAGGAAATCTACTGGCTTGCTGCATCTGCCTTAGGAACAGCTCATCCAAATGGTGCATCTTTGCTGTGGAGGGAACAGATATGGGATAAACTGAAAACAACAAATGCTGGAGATCACAGTGGGTCAGTCAGCATCCATAGAGAGAGAGCAAGCTAATATTTCGAATTTGGATGACTCTTCATCGCCTTTGATGAAGTGTCATATAGACTCAAAATGTTAGCTTGTTCTCTCTCCATGGATGCTGTCCGATCTGCTGTGATCTCCAGCATTTGTTGTTTTCAGTACAGATTCCAGCATCTGCAATAATTTGTTCCATCTAGATACAGGATGGAGTCTGGCCGTATGACCTAGGACTCAGTTAGAGGTAGCCACAGGGGCTGTCGAGTGTCAAGGAGAGCTGTTAAAAAGTTTTGGGTTCTTTATGACTTTGGCCAGTTCTTTTGTTAAATATTAGGCTCCCTATTCCTCATCTCTCCATACACACATCCAAGCCAAAGCATGCCCCCATCCACTCCCTGACCCCTCATACTCTAAGTCAAACCATTCCTATAAATGCACCATCATTTGCCCTTATGGTTCCATCGTCAACTCTCATAGTTGGGAAGACCTCAGGAATCATGAATCATGAATTTAAGGTTCTAAGTATTGATTATAGTCTTGAAGATATGTGTTTCTCCAAACCCTGTTTGTGAAGTCTAATTTAAAAACGACCCACAGCAAATTCTTTACAGATAAAATAAGATAGGGTTAATTGCTGATTCAAAACCTGGGTGAATGCATTGAAGAAAGAAAAATGAAATTAGAAAAGGTGACAAGTTACAAATTTCTAAAAATTGCAGATATCAGAACTGGTTCAAGTTGCTATGATCACTGTTGATATAAATACTGGGCAAAAACAAAAACGCTGGAGAAACTCAGCAGGTCTGGTGGCATCTATGCAGAGAAGCAGAATTAACATTTCGGGTTCAGTGACTTACCAGTGATAATAATAAACCAAGGGGAAAGGAAATCTAACAATGGGGACCATAAATAGGTAAAAATAGGTTGACTTTGCTGAAAACAGCCCATATCGTGACAGGATATGGAGTAGTGGATTGGGTAAGGGACATAGAGGAAAGTGCTCAAGCCCTAAAATTGTCGGACTCGATATTGGGTCCAGAAGGCTGTAGAATTCCCAAGTGGAAAATGAGGTGCTGTTTCTCCAGTTTGCACTGAGCTTCACTAGAGACTGCAGCAAGCCTGAGACAGAGACATTGGCCAGGGAACTGGGTGTTGAGTTGAAGTGACAGGCAACTTGAAACTCAGCGTCATTTTTGCAGACAGAACATAAGTGTTCTGTAAAACATTGTGAGCAGCGAATATAGTAGACTAGATTGAGTGATGGACAGGTAAATCACTATACCTGGAAGGCATGTCTGAAGGTGAGGAGGGAGGAAGCAAACAGGCAAATGTTACACATTTAGCAATTGCAGAACTGGGCATGTCAGATCACACAGTGAAGGCTGACTTGTTAAACCCTAACTTTGTTCATTTTTAACTGAGATGGTCAGTTACTAAACACATATACTAAAAACTGCCAATGTACCTGTAACGCAAAGAATAAAAAGTTTATCAAACAAATTTCTTTTAAAAAATATATGGACTCTATTACACCAGACAAAAAAAGTTGGAAAGAGAATGAAGTGGCCATAGAGACATCCACTGTATACCCATAGCAACACCCTGACCAACCATATTTACTTGCCTAGACTGATATTTAAGATTGGCAGTTAACTGCTTTTGCTGCATCTTTGATTTGATTTTGATTTGATTTGATTTATTACAGTCATGTGTACCTAAGTACAGTGAAAAGCTTTGTTTTGTGAGCAGTACAGGCAAATCATAGCAAACAAGGATATCCAGATCATAGGGTGCTTAGACAGAGCGAGGCATACAAGGTTATACTACACAGGAGGTGCACAAAGAAAGATCAACATTATTGAAATTAGAGAGGTCCATTCATCAGTCTAATAACGGCAGGGAAGAAGCTGTTCTTGAACCTGTTGGTGCTGTGTTCAAGCTTCTGTATCTTCCACCTGACGGAAGAGCATTACCTGGTGGAAAGGGTTTTTGATGATGTTGGCAGCCTTTCTGCAGCAATGAGAAGTGTAAATGAAGCCCACGGATGGGAGGTTGGCTTCCATGATGGTCTGGGCTGTGCACACAACTTTCTGTAGTTTCTAACAGTGCTGGACAGAGCAGTTGCCATACCAAGCTGTTATGCACCTGGACAATATACTTTCAATGGTGCATCTATAGAAGTTGATGAGGGACCTTATGGACATGCTGTACTTCCTCAGCCACCTGAGGAAGAAGAGGCATTGTTGTGCTTTCTTGGCTGTTGCATCTACATTGGAAGTCCAGGGCAGGTTGTCGGTTATCGTCATTCCCAGGAACTTGACAATCTCCACTCTCTCAAACTCCGCCCCATTGATATCGATGAGGGTGTATTCTCCTCCTTTCTTTCTAAAGTCAATGATCAGTTGTTTTGTTTTGCCCACATTGAGAGAGAAGTTGTTATTATTGCACCACATCACTAAGCCCTCTGTCTCCTTCCTGTATTCAGACATATTGTTGTTTGATAGCTGTCCTACCATGGTGGTGTCATCAGCGAACTTGTAGATGGCATTCATTTGGAATTTGGCAACACAGTTGTGGGAGTACAGGGAGTGCAGCAGGGGGCTGAGAACACATCCTTGGGAAGATCCAGTGTTGAGTGTTATTGTGGAGGAGGTGCAGTTATCTATCCTCACTGATTGCAGTCTGTGGGTCAGGAAGCTGAGGATCCTGTTGCAGAGGGTGGAGCTGAGACCAAGGTCTCGGAGTTTTGAGATCAGTCTGGAGGGGATAATGGTGTTAAAGGCAAAGCTGCAGTCGATGAGTAGGAGTCTGATGCAGGTGACCTTGTTGTCCAGATGTTCCAGGGATGAGTGTAGGGCTAGGGAAATGGCGTCTGCTATGGACCTGTTACATTGGTCGGCAAATTGTAGGGGATCGAGTTGAGCTGGAAGACTGGAGTTGATGTGGGCCATGACCAGTCTCTCGAAGCACTTCATGATTATTGAGGTCAGAGCCACTGGGCAGTAGTCATTAAGGTACATTGCATGTGTTTTCTTAGGTACTGGGATGATGGTGGTCTTCTTGAAGCAGGTGGGGACTTTGGTTTGTAGGTGGGAGAGATTGGAGATGTCAGTGAATACCTCCGCCAGCTGGGTCTGCACAGGATCTAAGTGCATGGCCAGGGACTCCGTCCAGGCCAGTCACTTTCCTTGGGTTGACGTCTGTAGTAGTGACAGAGGGAACAGGTGCATCCAGGACTGTCGGGTTTAGGTAACACCGTGCTGTTGGGATTCTGCTCAAACCAAGCATAGAAAGCATTGAGCACATCAGATAAGCATGTGTTTTTGTCCACTCTCTTGCTCTGCTTCATTTTATATCCCGTTATATTATTTAGGCCTTGTCACAAGCGGCAGCTATCCATATGGTTGGTTTAGGCCTCTAACTTGGTCCGGTACTGCCTCAGCATCTCTGATGGCTTTGTGGAGGTCATATCTGAATTTTCCCTATAGGTCTGGGTCGGCCGACTTGAATGCTGCTAATGGTTCAACCAATTAGCACCCTTGTCTCATAAAATGGTGCCTTGAGTCGTAGTTCTGATGAGAGTCCTTTAGGAAAGGAAACTGCCATCCTTACCTGGCCTTGCCTACATGTGACTCCAGGCCCACAGCAATGTGGCTGATTCTTAACTGCCCTCTGGGCAACTAGGGATGGGCAATAAATGCTGGCCCAGCCTGTGATACCTGCATCCCTTGAGTGAATTAAAAAAGACGGAAAGCTTCAATTTCTTGCCTCTGTTTAGCAATGTTTAAGTTGGAAATAACTCAGCATAAACTCTGGAAAAGGATTCAAGCACACATTACCCTTTTATCCCCACAATATCCTTACAAACACAAAAAACTCCAGTGATGCGTTACCACTATTTCCAAATAGAATCACCTTATCTTTCTGCTTCCTCATGTGCTTTCCGAGCTGCCCAAGTTTCTCAGAGGTTCATCTATGTGCTTGTGGTAGACTGGTAACTGCAGTTAGACTGCGATCCATCTCCTCTTTGCCAACCTGATCCACTCTTGTCCTGGATAGTGCATTAACCTATGCCTTGCACAGCACACAGACTGTAAAGCAGCCATATCACAATAGTCTGAGCCTGAATCTCTCTATTCACAAACATACTTTTGCATTTTAATTTGTTGATATTCATGTGACTAATGCCTCACTGTCTGTTTTGACCCAGAATCCCAACTGCCATGAAATAATCCACAAGATTGTGCTTGTACAGGAGAGGAAGCAAAGGAGATTCACCAGGATGTTGCCTGGAATGGAGCATTTTAGCAATGAAGATGAGACTGGATTAACTCGGATTGTTTTGTTTGGAGCTGAGAAGGTTGAGGGGGAACCTGTATAAGATTATGAGGGGCATGGACAGGGTGGATAGGAAGTAGCTGTTCTCCTTAGTCAAAGGGTTAATAACAAGGGGGAATAATTATAAAGTGAAAGGCAGGAGGTCTAGTGGGGGTTTGAGGAAAGCCTTTCCTTCACCCAAAGGCTGGCGGGTGCACCGTATGGCAGGGTAATTGACATTTAAAACCAAGATTTAAGAAGTACTTGGATGAGCATTTGAAATGTCATAACATTCAAAGCAATGGGCCAAGTATGGGAAAGTGGGACAAGTGGAGGTAGTCATGTCTTTTTGGTAGTATAGACTTGATTGGCTAAAGGGCTGTGCTGTATAAAATGATTCTATGAAGACTTTTACACCCCATTTAATGGCCAGTGCCTCTTTTTCAATTTTATCATATATCTGTTCAGTTTTTGACATTGCTTTGGATATCAGGTTTATGGCTTTTCCTTTCCATCGCTCCACACAAAAAAAGAAGCCGCCAATGTACTTGTAACACAAAGAATAAAATACTTCATGAAAAAAAATGTAAACCACTATGGTAAATTAACAGGGGTTAGAATGGATTAGTATGCCTGATGAGAGAAGATTTTCTTTAATCATCGAATCTTACAGTACAGAAGAGGTCCATTGAGTCTGCACCATCAGACAATAAACTACCCTGAATCGCATCTGCCTTTCCAACACTACTTCTGAAAATATGTTATTTATTCCTGACTCCAGTGGCATTGTTGGGCTCTCTTTAAAAGCTATCCTACGGGTTTGAGTGAGACTGGCTCAGCGAGGAATAAACTTCCCCATTTGGTTCACCATTCCTAAGCAGCACGTTTGTCATTGGCACGATTCCATAGTGAAAAAAAACTGCAAGTGTATCTGTTCAGGAAAGAAGGGAGACAGGAAATAGGAGTCAAAGGACAGTTTGTCAAAACCTGTCATTGAGCAAAGGCTGAGGTAGGAGGAGAACATTTTGAAAATCATGATTGGCAGATTTATTAGAGCTAAGTAATCATAGAATCCCTACAGTGTGGAAGCAGGCCATTTGGCCCATCAAGTCCATACCAGCCCTCTGAAGAGTATTCCTTCCAGATCCACACTCCCCCTATCCCTGTAACCCTGCATTTCCCATGGCCAATCCACCTAGTCTGCACATCCATGGACACCATGCGCAATTTAGCATGGCAAATCCACCTAAACCTGCGCATCTTTGGACTGTGGGAGGAAACCGGAGCACCTGGAGGAAACCCACGTAGACACGGGGAGAATGTGCAAACTCCACACAGACAGTCGCCTGAGGGTGGAATTTAACCTGGGTCCCTGGTGCTGAGAGGCAGCAGTGTTAACCATTGAGCCACCATGCCACCCCTAAAATGTTAGATCCTCTCGAGTGGGTAACTGAACCCCAGTCTCCAATATAATAGGTAGAGATACTAACCCCTATCCTACCAAGTTCTTTGAGAACGTAATGGACAAACGGGAACCAGTAGCTACAGTGTACTCAAATTTGCAAAAGGCATGCTATGAGATGACATATAAATGCTTACTACATAAAATAAGACCTCATGCTTTTTCTCCACAGATATTGCCAGACCTGCTGAGCTTCTCCAGCTATTTCTAGTTTTGTTTATGCAGTTCTTGGTTTTTACACAAGAGCTCATAGGGTCAGGGTTAATATATTAATATAGATACAGAACAGGCTAACAAACAGGACACAGAGATTTGGGATAAATGAAAAGATGGTAAATTGCATATTGGAGTGTCACAGTGATCAGTGCTGGACCACACAACTATTGATATTAATGGCTTGGATGGAGAGACTGATTGTACTGTCACCAAATCTGCTGTCTGAAACATAGGTAGGAAAGCAACTTGACAAGAGGGTATGAACAGTCTGAAATAGGATAAAGATAGCTTTAGTAAGAGGACAATAACATGGAAGATAAATTATAACATGGGAAAAATTTGAGGTCGTCCATTTGGCAGGAAGGAGAACAAAGCAGAATATTAGTTTAACAGAAAGACACCACAGGATGCTGCAGTACAGAAAGATCAGCGGGCTCTTATGCATCCATCACAAAACCATGCAGATTTTTTTCATTGGTGGGATTATGGGTATTACTAGCTAGGCCAGCATTTATTGCAAATCCTTGATTGCCCTGGAAAAGGTGGCAATGAGTTGCTGTCTTAAACAACAGCTATCCTAAGGGTGCTGGTAGGAGGTGTTCCCAGATACCTGCAGCTCTTGTCCTTCTAGGTAGTACAGGACTTGGAAGTTGCTACAGATGAAACCTAGATGGGATACTGCATGCATCTTGCACGTGGTACACGTTGCTAACGCTGTGCATTGGTGGTGAAGGGAGTGAATTTTGAAGGTGGTGGCTGGGGCACTCATCAAATGGGCTGCCTTGTCCTCAACTGTGCTGAGCTTCTAGAGTGCTGCTGGAATTGCACCCATGGAGGCAAGTGGAGTATATTCCATTATATTCCTGACTTGTGCCTTATAGATGGTGGACAAGCACTGGAGAGACAGGAAGTATGTTACTCACTGCAGAATTCCTAATTTCTAATCTGATTGTGCAGTCAGACCACTTATAGGGCTGGTCCAGTTCGGTTTCCAGATGTTAATAGTGGTGGATTCAGTATTAGTAACGCTATTGAACATCATGGGGGGAGCCAGGAAAGTGGAGTTGAGGATTATCAGATCAGCCAAGATTCCAGTGAATGACAGGGCAGACTTAATGGGCTGAATAGCCTATTTCTATAATAATGGTGACTGGTCTTTTTGTTGGAGATAGTCATTACCTGACCTTTGTGTAGCATGGATGTTAATTGCCTCTTATCAGTTTAAGCCTTGGTGTTATCTAGAGCTTTCTGCAAATGGATACAAATTGCTTTAGTATCTGAGGAGTCAGAAATTGGGCAATCATTGTGGGGAGCAAGCACACTTCTGATCTTATGACGAATGGAGAGTACGCTAGTCAGGCAGTAATTGGACCTGAAGAATGGCAATACAAGAAACGACGACTTCTCCTTTGCTCCAGATGCTGTCCGGGATTTGCTGTGTTCTTCTGGCCTCCTGTTTGTCTACCTTGGATTCCAGCATCTGCAGTTTTTGTGTCTCTAGTAATTGGCCTTGTTGATTGGTCCCATCTTTCATGTACAGGACATACCTGGGCAATTTCCACATTGTCAGATAGATACCAGTGTTGCAGCTTGGCTAGGGGCACAGTTAGCTCTGGAGCACCAACCTTCAGCATTATTGTCAGGATGTTGTCAGGATTCATAGCCTCTGCAGTACCCGCAGTCTTCATTTTTCTTTTGATATCATGTGAAGTGAACTGAATTGGAATTAGCCTGGTATCTGTGATGCTAGCAACCTTAGCAGGAGACTGAGATGGATCATCGACTTGGCACTTCTGGCTGAATACAGATATAATTCTTCAACCTTGCTTTTTACATTGTTGTGTTAGACTCCCCTGCCATTGAGGAGAATGTTTCTGAGGGGGTTTGACAGGATACTGAAATGCTGAAAGGATGTTTCCTTTCTTGGGGGGTGAGGATCAGGAACTTGGGGTCACAGTTTAAGAATAAGAGGTTTCCCATTTAAGGCTGAGATGAAAAAGAATTTCTTCTCTCAGGCGGTTGTTTGTGTTTGGAATTTTTTTTTCTCCTGATGAGCAGTAGGGGTTGTTTCACTGAGCATAATCCAGAATTATCATCCTTCAGACATCTGCTTTGCAGAGCCAATGAAATACAAAAGGGTGATTTCAAAATCTTTTATATCTAATTAACTTAAAATGATTCTAAATACAGAACGTATTCATGACACAGCATATATATCATTCAAAATTAACATATACAACTTAGGGGCAGCATGGTGGCCAGTGGTTAGCACTGCTGCCTCACAGCACCAGGGACCACGTTTGATTCCACCTTCGGGCAACTGTCTGTGTGGAGTTTGTACATTCTCCCCGTGTCTGCATGGGTTTCATCATGTGCAGGTTAGGTGGATTGGCCATGCTAAATTGCCCATAGTGTTCAGGGATGTGTAGATTAGGTGGGTTATAGGGGAATGGGTCTGGGTGGGATGCTCCGAGGGTTGGCATGGACTTGTTGGGCCAAAGGGCCTGTTTCCACACTGTAGGGATTCTATCATCTTCTATTCTATGAGCTTTGACAAAGAATTCATAGTTCCTTCAATAACAGTATGTGGGAAATATACTGTAAACAGATCTTTCCACTCCAGCAGTAATTATCCATTCTGTATATCTACTAGAATATCAGTAGGACAACCTTCAAAGGAACACAACATTCCCTCTGCGTAAAAAATAAAATCTAATGCTCTTTGTTCTAAATCTCTGAGTTTTAATATTTCATCTGTTATGCTGGAAACAGCAGGTAAACGTTAGTGTTGTAGTAAATTGGGATGCCCCTTTAAAACAGTGTGTTTTTTGTATTCCATATTCAAAGATAACTCATTTAACTGTTACATTAGTAACTAGCCTTCTACAAGCAGAAACAAAACAAAAATTTGGGTGCCACATTGCCTGTTATGTTTGCAGTGTTTTCAAAAATAAATGGTTTTGTTCTTAGAAGGAATGAAAACTAACTTTCAAATGGAAACCGAAAGAACTGCAGATGCTGT
>NC_063335.1:28160626-28215175 GCF_021869965.1 Rhincodon typus
TCAGCAGGTCTGGCAGCATCTGTGGAGAGAAAATCAGAGTTAACGTTTCGGGTCTGGTTCTGATGAAGGGTCACCGGACCCGAAACGTTAACTCTGATTTTTCTTCACAGATGCTGCCAGACCTGCTGAGCTTTTACAGCAACAACTTTCCAATGGAGGTGGGCAAGGGGTCAATGGTTAGCCGATGTCACAAGAAGCTGTCCCATGGTCATTGGCCAAAAGGTCTCAGACAATTGGTCAACACAGTGTAAGCTGCCTGCTCCAAGAAATAGGGGAAATCAACAAGAGCAGAGAGCTTTCCTCATCAGGCAGTCTATTTAGGCAGCTATCTATGTCAGGGGGGTCCTTGGCAGGCAGTGCTCATTAGACAGTTGTCAAAGAGTGGTCTTTTCCAGATGGAGGATAGATCAGAAAAGGAAGAACAGGGAATCATTTCCTAACAGTTTAGCTACAAAGCAGGACACTGCTTTCATAACTTTAACAAAACCAACACAATCCATGCCAACAGCCTGTCTGTCCTCCAGTACCGATGAGCCATCCCCAGTTGTCACGGTTACATACTTTACTTGATCTCATTCAGTAATGTATCTAAATTGCTGCTTCTTATCAGGTTCAATTAAATATTAGACAATTGATACAAATCATTGATTGTCTATGATAACTGTGTTCACCAAAGCCCCCAAAGTCAACAATATTTGTAATAATGCAGGGGTCACTCTCTAGCTGGAAATTGGGAACTCTGTGCCCTTCCTCTCCAAGTGGTCTTCTATCAGTTCTTTGGAGATAACATCGATCAGGAGGTTCTCCCTGACAACTTCTATCTGCTGAGTTCGACCTGGTTAATTTCCCAAATTAAAACCAGAAGAAATGCGGATGCTGGAAATTAGAAACAAAAGCAGAAATTGCTGGAAAAGGTCAGCAGGTCTGGCAGCATCTGTGAAGAGAAATCAGAGTTAACGTTTCGGGTCCAGTGACCCTTCTTCTAAACAACAATTTCAAAAAGTGCTTAGTTATAGGAAGACAGGAACAGGAGTAGGCCATTCAGCCCCTCAAACCTGTTCCACCACTTACTGAGATCACAGTTGATCTGGGGCCTAACTCTATCCACTTGCCTTTGGCCCAAATCCCTTAATGCCTTTGTTTAACAAAACAAAACCAATCAGATTAAAAAGTGATAACTGATCTACCATCAACTGCCATTTGTGGAAAAGAGTTCCAAACCTTTATCACCCTTTGTGTGTGGAAGTGCTTCCTAACATCTCTCCTGAACAGTCTGACCCTAATTCTCAGATTATAACCTGTGGTCCTAGAATTCCCAACCAGCGGAAATAATTTATTTTTATCCATTCTGTCTTTTCCTTTTAATATCTTGAAGAATTCCATCTGATCACCCCCTAATCTTCTAAATTCTACAGAAAACAGGCCTAAAGTGTATAATCTCTCCTCATAACCTATAAATAAACCTGTTGGACTATAATCTGGTGTTGTGTGATTTTTGACCTTGTCCACCCCAGACCAACATCGGCACCTCCACATCATAGAAGGACTAGGCAGCAGATACATGGGAACACCATCACCTTCGAGTCCTCTCCAAGCCACTCACCTCCCTGACTTGGAAATATATCACTGTTCCTTTACTGTCATTGGGCCAAAATCCTGGAATTCCCTCCCCAACGGCATTATGGGTCTACACGTGGACTGCAGTGGCTCAAGAAGGCAGCTCACCACCACCTGCTCAAGGGGCAACTAGGGATAAGCAAGAAATGCTGACCCAGCCAGCGACGCCCACATCCCACAAATGAATAAATGAACAAAAATTAAAAATAACCTATTTAATTTTAAATTCACTATGGTACATATGTAGATATTTTAAGCATCTGGGATTTCTTTCTTTAGAATATACACTTCCCCAATTAAGGAAGTGTTTAAAATATTAGGGTTCAATTCCTGATGTAACAGAAAATTTTAAATGAGATGATGTTCTGCATTTATAATTTTATCGGCGTTGTCCCAGCGCAGTGAGTCAAGGCTAGCTCTGATACCTGGTCAAAACCCTGCTCAGAATGAAGGCATAATACTGTGGGAAATCTGAAACAAACACACAAAACACTGGAGGAACTCAGCAGCTCTGGTGGCGTCTGTGGAAGGAAAAACAGTGAATAGTTCATGTCTGATATAACTCTCCTTCAGAAGTAAATCATCCTGACTGACAGACCTGCTGAGTTTCTCCAGTATTCTCTGGGTTTTATTTCAGTGCCTGCTCAGAGTAGGCTGAGGGAAGACACACTCTTTATAAAAAAAAACAAAAGAATTACGGGTGCTGGAAATCCAAACAAAAATTGTTGGAGAAACTCTGGAAACGTCTGTGGAGAGAGAGTTAACGTTTTGGTTCCAGTTCTGAAGATGGGTCCCTGGGCTTGAAATGTTAACTCTGTTTCTCTCTGCACTGATGCTTCCAGATCAACTGAATTTCTCCAGCAATTTCTGTTTTTGCTCATCTTCTTTTAATGTGTGAGGAGCCAAATGACTCAGCTTTTTTGGGCCTATTCTGGGCTAGTTTCCTTCTGGAATGAGAGAGAGAGACAGGTATTGTGGGAGGTGAAAGTGGACAGCATAGCTGTTACTTTTCAGGCAGTTGGGCTGTCCCAAGTGAGAAAGTAGACAGCACAGAGGGCACGGTGTTGGAATCGGGATGGGTGACAGCAAGTGGAGGAAATGTTATCAGAGAAGCAGAGCATGAGCCCATAATTTAGGAACATTTGGCAATGGTACCCAGAAAAATATGCCTTAATATTTCTCACATTTTTCACACAATTGCTCTTTTGCGAGAATGGCACCAAATTAACTTTAGTTAATCCATCATTACAATTGATTGCAGCATGAGGGTCTAGTGAAATGTAACAACCCTCAGGACATGAGCAAGACTTACATTAATGGCGATGCACATAATCAGCTTGTTGATGTTGTCATTCATAAAAATTCTGATAACTAATGAAAGATATAATGCAACAATATTCATTATTCATATTCTGCATTTTATTTTAATAAGATTTCAATAACTAGTCCAGCATTATGCATGAAATAATGCACTTCCGTGAATATATTCAGACGATATAAATGTTTTTGAATTGATTACATTCTACTTACTATTTTGAGATGAAACACGAGTTTATGGCCCTATTCAGATTTGAAAACCTGTTTGGGAGATGTCCTGAATCTAGAATTGAAGAGTCCAGAGCATTCAACGAAGGGCCAGGGTCAACGTCCAACATTTGCTCCTTTTCCCTGATTTTCATCTATTACAGCAACCTGACATAATGGCTGCAATTTCAGAACAGCAAATACTTCATTCATGCCTTATGAAACAAAGCTGGGTGCTGTACATGTGGCTGCAGAACAGATATAGTCACATTGATTTCTGTGCTAAAATCAGAAAATAGCCAAAAAGCTCAGTAGGACAGACAGCATCCGCAAACAGGGAGAAACTGACTTAATGGGCTGGAGTTTACAGAGTGACAGCCCTACTCGGCTAAACAAGTTGCGGGGGAAGGTTTATTGGGGGCAAAGGGAGGGAAATGGGCGAAGGGTGATTTGGAAATAGTAGGAACTGCAGATGCTGGAGAATCCGAGACAACAAGGTGCAGAACTGAATGAACACAGCAGGCCAAGCAGCATCATAGGAGCAGAAAGGCTGTGATTTGGGCTGGATTCAGGAGGATGGGGGGGTAGGATTAAAAAGATGGGGGTGGGAAAAGTGACTCCAATGGGTGCAGCAAGACAGGTCTCCCCTCCCTCTTTCCCAACACCAACCTAAGCAGCTGAAGTTGTTGGTCTCCCTGTGTGGAGTTGAACTTCTCCATTGTGAGCAATGCCAGTGGAGGTGGGATGAAACCTGTAAGTTAATTAATTGACCACCTAAAGGGCCTCATTAGGGCCAAGTACGGGTGAACTGCCTACGTCTTTCCACCAATGCACCATATCTCAGACAGGTGAGTACAGTCATAGAGGCATAGTTTCCTACAGCACGGAGACAGGCCCTTCGGCCCAAATGGGTCCACGCCGACTAAAATGTCCATCCACACTAACCCCATTTCCCTGCACTTGGTCCATATCCTTCTAAACTGTTCCTAACCATATATTCGTCCAAATGCCTTTTAAATGTTGTTAATGCATGCCAGGACTCAAGGGACGGAGTTTTAGGGAGAGGTTGGACAAGCCAGGACTTTTTTCTTTAGAGCGTAGGAGACTGAGGGGGAATTTTATAAAAGTGTATAAGATCATGAGAGGCATGGATAGGGTGAATGCACTCAGCCTTTTTCCCAGGGTTGGGGAATCAAGGACTAGAGGGCATTAGATTAAAGTAAGAGAAGGAATACAAGGGAACCTGAGGGGCAACTGTTTTACACAGAGGGTGGTACGCATAAGGAATGAGCTGCCAGCAGAAGTGGTTGAGTTGGGTACATTATGTGGTGGAAATGTTGTATTTTATATGCCACCCACAAAGCTGCAAACCTTCTGGTGTGGGAATGTAAAATTCGTCCCAGCATTTCAGGTTCACAACCTTTCATCAGAATTGTTTTCTCAGAACTTGCTTTTAATATATATCATGTTCTAGAACTGTTAGGGTGGCAGGGTGTCATGATGTCACGGTGGCTCAGTGGTTAGCACTGCTGCTTCACAGTGCCAGGGACCTGGGTTCAATTCCACACTTGGGTGACCATCTGTGTAGAGCTTGCACATTCTCCCTGTGTCTTTGTGGGTTTCCTCCGGGTGCTCTGGTTTCCTCCCACAGTCCAAAGATGTGCAGGTTAGGTGGATTGGCCATGCTAAATTGCCCTGTAGCGTCTAGGAATGTTCAAGCCAAGTGGGGTGGGATGTTCTTTGGAGGCTTGATATTTGATGGATTGAATGGTCTCTATCTGCACTGTAGGGATTCTTATGAACTAGCTGTGGCTCCCAGACAAGCTGCCCCGGTAAGTACAAGATTGGCACTAATTGGCAACATTATACATTGGTGAAATTTGTAGAGTCTACAAATAGCAGGGCAAATCACACTGGCTGATTATTGCACTTACAGTCTATTTGCATTCTTCTGCAAAGGAATGGAAAGGTCATTAATAGTGCTATCAAGTGACACTTTCACATCAATAACCTGCTCACTGACAATAAGTTTGTGCTCTGCAAGGATTCTCCTTACTGTTCTCATTACAGCCTCGATCTAAACATGGACAAACGAGCTGAACTTCAAAAGAGCTACATTTTCCACTGGCTGGAGTCATCCCTGGCACAAAGACAGATAGTTGTGGTTGTTGGAGGTCAATTATCTCAGGCTCCAGGATATCTCTGCAGGAGTTACTAGGCCCAACCATCTTCAGCTGCTTCATCAATGACCATCGCTTCATTATAAGGTCAGAACTGGGGATTCTTGTTGATGATTTTGCAATGTTTAGCATCATTCACATCTCCTCATATACTGAAACGGTCTATGTGTCCTGTTCATGTTTAGCTAGATCAGACAGTATGCAGACTCGAGCTGATAAGTGGCAAGTAGCTTTCATGCCACAAGTGACAGGCATTAAATATCTTACTCAAGAGATAATATAACCGTTGCCCCTTGAAATTCAATGACATATCATCACTGAATCTGCCTTTGCCCACACCTTGGGCATTACAGTTGACCAAAAACTGGGTGAGAGCAGTCATGTCAATATTGTCGCTCCAAGAGCAAGTTAGAAGCTATGAATTCTGCTCCAAATAACGCGCCTCCTGTATTCCCATTGCAATTTCAAAAACACTCGAAAAGCTTAACACTGTCTAGGATAAAGCAGCCTGCTTGGTTGGCACCCAATCCATTGCCTTCAACTTTCACTCCATCCACCATTGACATACAATGGCAGCTATGAGTACCATCTATAAGATGTACTGCTGTAACTCACCCAGGTTCCCTTAATAGCACCTTCCAAAACCACAACCTCTACCAGCTAAAAGGACAAGGGCAACGGATGAATGGAAACACCATCGAATGCAAGTTCCCTTCCAAGGCTGCACACCATGTGACTTGGAACAATATCCCTGTTCCCTCACTGTCTCTGGGTCAGATATCTGAAAATCCCTTCCTAACAGAACTGTGGGTGCTCCTACACCACAAGACCTGCAGCTGTTAAATAATGTAGCTCACTCCCACTGTCTCAAGAGTGAAGGCAAAACAGGCAGAGATAGTGGTGGCATGGTAATGTTGTGTACTGTAATCCAGAGACCCAGGCTAATAAACCGCTGACATAGGTTCAAATCCTAACTGATTCTGTTAAAAGGAAAATAATTGTTTTTAATTCATTTATGGGTTGATGATATCACTGGCTGGGCCAGCATTTATTGCCTAGAGGACAGTTAATAATTATCCACATTGCTGGGGCTCTGATATCACATGTAGGCTAGTTAAGGATTGCAGATTTCCCTCCCCAAAGATAATTAGTGAACGCGATGCTTTCTCTTAAATGATAATCAACAAATGATTACACAGTCACAAGTAAGCCAACTTCTTATCTCATGGTGGGTTTTGAACACATGTCCCGTGAAATACTAGTCCAGAGATATCACCACGGCACCATGTCCTGCTGTAACTTGGGTACTAGAACACATTTTTCACACATTGCTTATGACTGTAGCCGGGACCTCAGGTTTTCATGTGGCATGTTGAAGATTCTTACAGAACAAGTCAGCAGCAGAAAGGAGATTGTACTCTCCAGAGCTGGCTGCTCTGTAGGAATGAGGAGCAGTTGCAAAACATGTAAATCCCAGAAGCTTTGCGGCTACAAGCTGGTAGGAATGCAGTAAGAAATCTCAGAAAGACTGCTAACGTTGGACTTCTTTTGTTTGCTGAACAGTCCTGTACTACCTTGTTTTATTCCCAGCAATATCGATCTCACCATCCTCTCCAGCTTTTCATCTGTAAGCAGCAGGCTATTTCACTGCACCTCCTTTCACAGGGTTTCATATCTCACACACCTTCTTCCACTGTTTCCCCATAGCAGTTGCTTCTTCCTCTGAATGAGCATACCATGATAAGCTGCTCACAGAGCTTAACAACAATTCAACACAGCACACTCTCAAAATTGTTGGAAAGCAATTTACTAAACAAGGGAGAGTACTGCATGAGGAGTATGACTTCCATTGATGCATTTGCTCACATCAGGAAAGTGGCATAACTAATATTATTTTCAGTTCAGTTCTGCACAATACAAGCCATCATATCTGATCACATTTCATTTTTAAAATCTTAAATGATTTCAATAATTTTAACAAACACATTCAAATAAAATATAGCGCAAGACAATTACTCCAGTCAATAATATCAACAAAGCTCACTTTTAAACTTACCAGTGCTTATCTCTCTCTAATGAGAAAGCAGCCCTATGGTCCTCTGGGAATATGCTGACTTTACTGATCTAATAATTGCTAAACTAACCATGGACTGATTTATTTAAAATGATAAAATGGTCAAACGCAAAACAAGTTATGAAGCAGATATTACAGCAAAGCAAGTGTGCAACTAGCAAACACAAAGCAGACTAAAGGCCAGGCAGAGTCACAACACTGTGTACGCACAGCACATGGAGCTCTTAGAGGTGAGTTTTTGCAAAGGCAAGGTAGACACCCGCGAGGTCCTTTTGCATCTTAATATTTGTGGGTTCTTTAGACCATAAAACCATAAGATATAGGAACAAAATTAGACTGTTTGATCCATTAAGTCTGCTCTGCTATTCAGTCATAGATGATGTGTTTCTCAACCCCATTTTCCTACATTTTCTCTGTAACCCTTGATCCTTCTCACTAATCAAGAACCTATCTATCTCTGTATTGAAAACATTCAATGATCTGGCCTCCACAGCCTTCTCCAGCAATGTGTTCCACAGGTTAACCACTCTTTGCCCGAAGAAATTCCTCCTCATCTCAGTTCTAAAGGATTAGCCTCAGAGTGAAGGCTTGTATCTTCAGGTCCCAGTCTCTCCTACTATTAGAAACATCTTCTCCACACCCACTCTATCCAGGCCTCACAACATTCCGTAAGTTTCAAGTGGTTACCCCCTCATCCTCTAAGCTCTTTGAAGTACAGACCCAGAGTCCTCAGATTGACAAATCCTTCATCCCCAGGATCATTCTTAAAAACCTCCTCTGGGCCCTCTCAATTGTGAGGACTCCTTCCTTAGATATGGGTCCAAAACTGTTCACAGTATTCTAAATGCAGTCCGACCAGAGCCTTATACAGCCTCAGCAGTAGCTCTTTGCTCTTGTATACGAGCCTTCTTGAAATAAAAGCTAACATTGCATGTGCCTTGCTAACTGCCAAATGAGCCTGCATGTCAACCTTAAAGAGAATCCTGAACTAGGTCCCCCAAGTCCCTTTGTGTTTCAGATTTTAAATGTCTTTCCCCATTTAGAAAATAGTCTACGCCTCTATTCTTTCTACCTAAGTGCATAGCATCACACTTCCCCACATTGTATTCCATCTGTCACTTCTTTGCCCACTCTCCTAGCCTGTCCAGGTCCTTCTGCCTCCTGTTTCTCAAAGTTCTGGTATGCTGTTGGTGTTTTCCACTGTGAAAACTGATGTAAAATATCTATTCAGTTCCTTTGTTCCTCATTACGACTTGACCCATTAATACAGGCAAAACCTCAGTTGCAGTATGAGACCCCAGCATTCTGGCCAACCTGGAGTTTCTTTTGCACCTAAATATTTATGGGTTTTTTTCTTAAACCATTTAAGGAAACTTAACAATCAACGACTTGTTGAGAAAAATATTCAGTTATACCATTTAGATGGCAATGAAGTTGCTTGAGATGCATGAGGTGATCATTGATACATGTTTACAATGATAATAATAACAGTTCTCTCTGATTTCTGTATCTGAGTTTAAGTTGGATAAAATCAGCTAATGTAAAATTTGAAGCATTAACCCTATATGCTGCTGTTAGATAAACACAAGTATCATCAACCAGTTCCTTCCACAAAATAATTCTCTGCAATAATTAAAAGCATTATGCTTACAATTCATAGAAGTTGTTAAAAGGATCAAAGTACACTGTTGTGTTTGAAACATTTAGTCACCATGCTCCATGCTTATAAATTTAACATAACTAGATTGAACCAGTGGAAATAATCTATTCATGACAAAATGTCATCCCTGCTTGATGAAAGCAAGATGCAAAAATGCTTACCTGATCAAATTCATCAGTCGCAATACCTGAACAAAATGAAAAAAAAGGCAGAATTAAATAAACATAAATTTAAAACACTGTGCTCTTTCAACAAGCAATATTGCATTGCTCTGGATTCCGGGTCATATGTAAATTCCTATTTATGTTAAACAAATGGGGATGAACTGTTACCGATTTCATTGGAATTTGTATCAATCCTATCAGCAAGAAATCTGTGATAAGTATGAATTACAAGTCCCAGAACATGCAAAAGTTACAGTGCTTTTTATTTCAACGTTTTGCTTTCTATGAACCTAGCTACTGGAGTATTGAGAAGAAAGTTCATACACACGAAAGGCAAAATTTAACTGCAAAACTAACTACTCATTTCTCGTAATCTGATTCAAGCCATTTTGCATCATAAAATGACTTTAATGACTACAAATCCAAAATGACTATAATGTTTTTGATATTCATTAAGGAATGACTTATTTTCCCAGCATCTCTCTCCAACAATCCAAAGATTTTTTTTTGCTGTTTTCAGAAGCTCACAAACCATTAAATTAGACAGACTGCAACAGGCAGTTTTGAAAAGATGTTTAAAGGAAGGCAGCTGGCACTGTTCCCTTTAGGGAAGGCAAGGTTGAGAGAACATTTGAGAGGAGTATTCTGAGCAGAAGAGGTAGACAGTATCCGTTCCCATTGGTAGAAGGGCCAAGAATCAGAGGACATCAAATTACGGTGATTGGCATGAAGAGATGACGTGAGGGAATACATGAGGGACCATCAGTTTGTGGTTAGGATCTGAAACTCACAGCCTGAGGGTGTGCCCCATAGGCAGATTCAATCGCTAATAGAAATTGAAATTGAATAATTATCTGGGCAGAATAAAATTTCACGGCGACAGGGAAAAGGGAAGTGAGTGCTGGAAGGCCTTCTTCTAGGTTGTTACCCATTCCATTATGCCTTTGTTTTATTATGGAATTTCACAGGATAATGGAAAGTCAATGAAGTGGGTCTTGTGTTTTGTTTGCCTGGTAATTGCAGTTTTCCTACATAATGAATGTGATGTCCATGAATTTTGTAACAACAACAGTTTAACAGTTTTCAAAGCAGATGAAGAGTTTGCTCAGTACTAATGCTTATCTGTTCAATGACAACATAAAATGGAATGTAAGATGCCTGACAAAGAGCATGCCAGGTCATTTTGAAGATGGTGATTATGAAGATGCAATTTAATCTCTTATGAGTAACCGTGATATTGCTGATCAACCTCAAGTTCCCAGATCTTAATGCCATCATCAAACATCTTTTACATCTCACAGATTAATTTGGTTCTGTCAGAAAATGTAGACATTTAACTCTAAGAAATGCTTAATGTACGTATGTTTGTTGTTTAGGATGGTTATTTTAAAATAAGGTTTTGTGTAGTGTTCAGTTGTTTAATGTTTGATTCTGTGTGTTATTGACTTTTGTCTTTTTTTGTGGCACAGTGGTTAGCACTGCTGCCTCACAGCGCCAGGAACCTGGGTTTGATTCCACCCTCAGGCGACTGTCTGTGTGGAGTTTGCACATACTGCCCGTGTTTGCGTGGGTTTCCTCCCGGTGATCCGGTTTCCTCTCACAGTCCAAAGATTGGGTGGATTGGCTATGCTAAATTACCCATAGTGTCCGTAGTGCAGGCTAAGTGGATTAGCCATGGATTTACAGGGATAGGGTGAATCTGGGTGTAATGCTCTTCTGAGGGTCAGTGTGGGCTCGATGGGCTGAATGGCCTGCTTCCACATTGCAGGGATTCTATGATTCGTTCATGGGATGAGGGCATCTCTGGCTGGGCCAGCATTTATTGCTGGTCCCTAATTGCCCAGAGGGCAGTTAAGAGTCAACCTCATTGCTGATTCTTAACTGCCCTTTGGGCAATTAGAAACGAGTAATAAATGCTGGCCTAGCCAGTGATGCCCTCATCCCATGAACGAATAAAAAAAAAAATTCTGTGCCAAGGTAATCAAGGCACAGTGTGGTTACTGAGAAAGGAGAAGCAAGAAGCTGTAAGCATGAAAGCATTATTAAAACATTTAATACACTCCAGTTCAGAGATGGTCTGAATTTTTGTACAGATTGAAAGGGTCTCAGCTTAGCCAAAATGCACCAATGCCCAAGAGGTCTTGCCTGAAAACCCAGCGCACACCACTTTTGCTGAGGGTGGGGTGTTTTTCTTTTATTCATTTGTGGGATGTGGGTGTCACTAGCTGCGCCAGCATTTATTGCCTGTCCCTAGTTGCCCTTGAGAAGGTGGTGATGAGCTGCCTTCTTGAACCTCCTGCTGTGGTTTGACCCACAATGCCATTAGGGAGGAAATTCCAGGATTTTGACCCAGCGACAGTGAAGGAACGGTGATCCAAGTCAGGATGGTGATTGGCTTGGAGGAGAACTTGAAGGCGGTGGTGCTCCCATGTATCTGCTGCCCTTGTCCTTCTGGATGGAAGTGGTCGTGGGTTTTGCAGGTGCTGTCTGAGGATCTTTGGTGAATTTCTGCAGTGCACCTTGTAGATAGTACATGCTATTGAGCATTGGTGGTAGAGGAAATGAGTGCTTGTGGATGTAGTGGCAATCTAACGGGCTGCTTTATCCTGGATGGTGTCAAGCTTCTTGAATGTTTTTGGTGCCGCAGCCATCCAGGCAAGTGGGGAGTATTCCATCTCACTCCTTATTTGTGCCTTGTTGATTGACAGTTTGATTGATTGATTGATTGATTGATTTATTGTCACTTGTGCTAAAGTACAGTGAAAAGTTTTGTTTATGAGCAGTACAGGCAGATCATAGCACGTAAGGATGTACAGATCAAAAAAACTTAGACAGAGGCATACAGGTTACATTGCACAGAGAATGCATTCGGCCAGATCAACATTAACAAGATCAGTGTTATTTGAGCTAGACAGTCCATTTGTCAGTCTGATAACAGCCAGGAACAAGCTGTTCTTGAACCTGTTGTGTGTTCAGGCTTCTGTATCTTCTGCCTAACGGAACAGGTTGTATGAGATCATTACCAGGGTGCGATGGGTCTTTGATGATGTTGGCCGCCTTTCCACAGCAGTGAGCCGTGTAAATGGAGTCCACGGATGGAAGGTTGACTTCCGTGGTGGTCTGGACTGTGCACACCACTTTCTGTAGTTTCTTACGTTCCTGGGCAGAGCAGTTGCCGTACCAGGCCGTTATGCCCCTGGGCAGTATGCTTTCAGTGGTGCATCTGTAGAAGTTGGTGAGGGTCCTCATGAACATGCCAAATTTCCTGAGCCGCCTGAGGAAGAGGAGGTGCTGTTGTGCCTTCTTGACTGTCGCATTTACGTGGGAAGTCCAAGACAGGTCATCAGTTATCGTCACTCCATTTCATGGTCATCAATAGATTCTTAATTCCTGATTTGCTGAGGAAAGGGATGACCTTATCGTAACTTCTACAACTATATTTTACAGACTGGAAAACATAGCTGCCTTCAAACATACCAACAACAAAAACAGAAGTTGCTGGAAAAGCTTAGCATGTCTGGCAGCATCTGTGAAGAGAAAATCAGAGTTAATGTTTCAGATCCAGTGACCCTTCCTCAGAACCTTCCTGCTCTGAGGAAGGGTCACCAGATCCGAAACGTTAACTCTGATTTTCTCTTCACAGTTGCTGCCAAACCTGCTGAGCTTTTCCAGCAACTTCTGTTTTTGTTCCTGATTTATAGCATCTGAAGTTCTTTCGGTTTTTATTCAAACATACTAATTTCATTAGCAGATTAGCCAAAACAAGATTCATGTGCTTCGGAAAGTTGAAGTAAAGTCAAAATTTGTCAGAATAATTTGAAGAGTTTTGGTATCCTTTTGGATTGGTTCAGGTAGCCCTTTGGAAGAGATAACATGCCCTTTAGGATTGGGAAGTGTAGATATGAGTATGCATAAAATGTAGATATGCTCTGTGAATCTGTTAAGTTTTTGATGTGTTTGAATATCCCACTCTTTAAATTTAACAAGTTTGCAATAACCAAGAAACAGTATCTAAAATTCCACTGTCTGTTGATTTAAGCCAGGGAACCATGATTAATGGATTTGTACTGAATGAATGTCTCTAAAACTTATCATTGTTCCAGTAGGGTACCTGTCAGTTCACAGTCTAACTGACAGTCCCAAGTGTTTATAAAGTCTATGATGTAGGTCAATGAATACAAATACTTGCTTTAATGAGGTATTTGCTGCTTGAAATTTGCTATTTGCTTTTTAAGGGATCAAGTTTATGAAGGAACTTAAATGCAGTGAATTTGTTTTTCCTGAGTAAAATTTAAAAGATAAAATCTGCAACAGACGCATAAAACTTGAATTTATTTAATTTCAGTGAGGCTCCCGAATTACACTATTCTAGATACTGGGTGAACTGATGTGGCGAATGTAAGGGTAAAGCCAATGGGATGGGAGCATGGTTATTGGGAACTGACACTAGGAGCCATAAAGGGTCATAGTGTATAATTTTATATAAATGGTGTGTGGGACACGTGTGGATATGTAGAGGGGCACAGTTTGCTATGGAGGTTGTAAGAGTCTATGAGGGTGTGTGGGGCACACATTACCATGGACAGAGCATTGTGAGTGCAGATGTAAGGGAACATGGTGAGAGGGAGGGGGGATGAGGGTAGAGGGCTATTTTTGAACCAATGGGATCACGTCTCAGATCACTGAGGCTGGCCTTTCTCATAGCTGGCCTCAGTGGCCAATAGCTGGCTCCCACCTATTTCTGTGGAGAGAGGTCCTAGCTCCCATTAACACATTGAGAAATGTGGGAAGAGGGAGGGAATAGTAATACTTCAATTTTTCCTTTTGAGTATCAACGCAGACAAGATGGGCTGAGTGGCCTTCTTTGGTGTTGCAACAATCTATGAACATTACACCTGACAAAATTGGAAATTAAAATTTGACCATCTTGTTTGGAGTTTGGTTTGTGGGGTCAGGACCATCCCTGATTCTGCACTTCCCACGCAAGAAAAAACAACTGGTTGTGCCATTTCTGCCCATTCTGAAGATGCAAGGCACAACACAATCTAGTTTTCAGTGGCCTTTCAAAACCATCTTGAAGAGAAATCAGAGGCAGTGACATCTTGCAGTGATAGAGTGTCTTTAACATGCTAAAATATCCCAAGGCACTACACCGGAGCATTATCATAACGGAGAAAATCTGCGTCGAACATAAAAACTGACTGTAAAAGCTTCTAAAGATATGTGAAGTGAAAATGATTGGTGAAGATAAGTGTGGGCTGCATACAGTCAGAAAGAGGAGAATTTGTAAACAGGAATAAAGAAATGGGTGACTAACAATGGGTAACAACTAAATACCTACTTTAGTTCTGTGTTTGCAAAGGAGGAGACAAATAAGATACCAGAAATGTTCAGGAACACAGGGTTTAGTGGGAGGAAGGAACTGAAAGAAATCAGCATTAGTCAGGAAATGGTATTGGGGAAATTTGATGGGATTGTAGGCCAATAAATCTGCACAGCTTGATTGTCTACATTCTATTGTACTTAAGGAAGTGGCCTACCTCTGCTGTTCTTATTTTCTATATTTCTATTTAACATACTGCATCACGTAAGCTGGAATTAAAACAGGTTACCAAAAGGAGTCATAGGATCAAAAGCCACCATTTCCACCACCTCCAGAGGGATGCCATCACCAGACCCTTCCTTTGTAAGCCTTCCGCAGGGTCCGTTCCCTCCAGGATACCTTGGTCCACTCCTCCTTCACTCCCAACACATTCCCACAGCCCCATGGCACTTTCCATGCCATCACAGAAGATGTAACACCTGCCCGTTTACTTCCTCCCATCTCACTATCCAAGGCCCCAGATATACCATCTGGATGAAGCAGCAATTTATCTGAACTTCACTCAGTCTAGTCTACTGTATTTGCTGCTCACAATGTGGTCTCCTCTACAATGGGTAGACAAAATGCAGACTAGGCGACTGCTTTGCAGAACACCTACATGCTGTTCTTAAAATTGACGCTGAGCTTCCAGCTACCTGCCACTTCAACACACCAGTATGTTTCCTGGCCAACATCTGTCTCAGGCTTGCTGCAGTGTTCCAGCAAAGCTCAGTGCAAGCTGGAAGAACAGCCTCTCATCTTCTGTTTGGGGACCCTGCAACTTTCAGGACTCAATATCGAGTTCATTAATTTTAGACCCTGATCACCTTTTTCTGTGTCCTTTCCCAGCCCCACACCTATGGCTCTGTCATGACATGGGTTGCTTACAGCATAGTCAACACACTTATGGTCTCTATTGTGAGCTTTTCTTTCTCCCTGGCTATCATTACCAATCCCTTTGTCTGCCCGAGTGTCTTTCTCTCCCTCTGGGCTCCTTCTACAATCTATTACTTACTCCTTTAGCCTCTCCCCACCTCACCAGCCTGCACACATAGAACCATTGCCCAGCTACTATCAGTTTGGAAGAAGCATCACTCGACTTTATCTCCACTGATGCTGCAAGACCAGCTGGAGAAATTAGGGAGGCAATTACAATCTTTAGGATTAAGGTATCTGAAGGACGTAATAGAATTATGGAGAGGTGACAATGAGGCCATCATTGAATTGAAACACAAGGATGGGAATGTTAAATTTTCTGTGTTAATGGTCTGGGAACCAGTGTTGGTCAGCAAGCAAAATGGTATGTGTGTGAACATAACATAAGAGCAATAAGAAATAGGAACAGGAGTAGGCCATCTGGCCCATCAAACCTGCTCCGCCATTCAATAAGGTCATGGCTGATCTTTCCATTAATTCAGCTCCACTTACCCGCCCTCTCACCTTAACCCTTAATTCCTTTACTATTCAAAAAGCTATCTATCTTATCCTTAAAAAACAAACATTCAACAAGGTAGCCTCAACTGCTTCTATGAGCAGGGAATTCCACAGATTCACAACGTTTGGGTGAAGAAGTTCTTCCTCAAATCAGTCCTAAATCTGCTTCCCCTTATTTTAAGGCTATGCCCCCTAATTCTAGTTTCACCTGCCAGTAGAAACAACCTTCCTGTTTCTATTTTATCCATTCCCTTCATAATTTTCTATAAGATCCCCTGCACGGCGGCTCAGTGGTTAGCACTGCTGCCTCACAGCGCCAGGGACATGGGTTCGATTCCACCCTTGGGCAACTGGACTGTGTGGAGTTTGCACATTCTTCCTGTGTCTGTGTGGGTTTTCTCTGGATGCTCCGGTTTCCTCCCACAAGTCCAAAGATGTGCAGGCTAGGTGGATAGGCCATGCTAAATTGCCCGTAGTGTTCAGGGATGTTTAGGTTAGATGGGTTACACATGAGAAAATGCAGGGGTAGGGGAATGAGTCAGGGTGGGCCGGTGTGGATTTGTTGCGCTGAAAGGCCTGTTTCCACACTGTAGGGATTCTGATTCTTCTAAATTCCAATGAGTATAGTCCCAGTCTATTCAGTCTCTCCTCATAAGCCGACACTTTCAATTCCAGAATCAACCTAGTGAACCTCTACACCTCCTCCAGTGCCAGTACATCCTTTCTCAAGTAAGGAGACCAAAACTGTAGACAGTACTCACCAACACCCTACACAGCTGCAGCATAAACTCCCTATTTTTTAAACTCCACCCCTTCAGGCAATGAAAGACAATATTCCATTTGCCTTCTTAATTACCTGCTGCACTCGCAAATCAATCTTTTGTGATTCATGCACAAGGACACCCAGATCCCTCTGCATAGCAGCATGCTGCCATTTAAATAATAGTCCATTTTACAGTTATTCCTGCCAAAATGGTTGACCTCACATTTACCAACATTGTATTCCATCCGCCAGACCCTTGCCCACTCACTTTAACCTATCTATATGCTTCTGCAGACTTTCAGTGTCCTCTGCACACTTTGCTCGACAACTCATTTTAGTGTCACCTGCGAACTTTGACACACTACACTTGGTCCCCAACTCTAAATCATCTATGTAAATTGTAAACAATTGCAGTCCCAACATTGTCAATGATCGCCAACCATTGTGAATTGGACATAACACAAGTTTGGATCTGGATTAAATTGCTTTACCCAGGAACATTGGACAAGTTACACACAATCAGATGGCATTAGTTTCCATGAATTTCCCAAACATTATAACAAATAGTCTGTCAGAGGTGCAGAAGAATCAAGTGGAAAATAGAGCACAAAGAATGATTAGGTAATGGAAGACTGGTCCCCTTAGTGAGAGGGTCAATAACAAGGGGCATAATTTTAAAGTGAAAGGCAGGAGGTTTAGGGGGATTTCAAGAAAAACATTTTCACCCAGAGGGTGGTGGGAATCTGGAATGCACTGCCTGGGAGGGTAGATGAGGTAGGAAACCTCATATCTTTAAAAGGTATTTGGATGAGTACTTGAAATAACGTAACATTCGAGGCTATGGGCTTAGCGCAGGAAAGTAGAGTAGTAGATAGTAGCAGATGTTTGGCAGTATAGACTCAATGGGCTGAAGGGTCTCTTCTGTGCCGTAGGGTTTGATGATGGGAAAACATCAGGACTAATCTGAGGTGATGGTATGGCAATATGGCCACATCATTTGTTCATTGTGTGTGATTTCACATCAGGAAAGGAAAATAATGACATTTTGTCTGCTACAATGAGCAGACACATAATTACATATAAGTACTCTCCAGTCTATCTTTAGCCTACCCCGCTTTTTTCACATCTGCTAAGTGATCGGAAATGAACACTTACATAAGGTCAATACATCTGGTTTATTGGCAAAGTACTAAACAGATGCTAAAAGAAATGGAATGACTTTGGAAGACCTATTCAGAGACAAATTGAATTTTCATATCCATCATGTGACTTCTGGCATAAAGTGAAAAACAGAAGGAATCCATCAAACATTCTTCCATTTATCATTTTAAATCAAAAGGATACCTACTGCAATGTTTTCTGCTGATAGACAGGATCACCAAATTATTGAATGCACCTACTCCAGCAAATGCATCTCAAAAAGATCTGCTGAATGTCAAAAATGCTGACATTGATCAGTCACTCAAAGCTAACTGACAAGGTTTACAGATTGTGTGTGCCACCCCAACTGCTGATAGTGACGAGAGTAGTGACAGACAGGTAGATGAGAGATGCCGATTTCAACATGCACCTGAAAAGGTGCTGGTATTTCATGATTTCTTCAAGTCATGTGACAGAGTCACTGAGAACAGCAAAGCAAAAAAGCAAAGGCTGAAGAAGCTACAAGAAGTTGTGCAAAGGCTCGTGTAGATTGTATGCAGGCAATATCTTGAAGCAGCGACATTGCCAAGATCTCATAAGGAAAGCATACAAACAGTAACAGCCAAAGCAAACAGTGACAATGACTATCAGGTGGTTCAAGCTACAGTGAGCATATTCCACACTTATCATAACTACTGAAACATAATGTGCAATTTATCATATATCCCACGATGCATTTCATCCATTATCAGAAGTGAGTAAACTCTCAGTACTATCACAAATAGACAAGTACTAAAACACAGCCTTGGAGAATTCTGCAGAAGTGGAAGATCAAGGCAAGTCTTACTAATGTGAAGCTTTAGACAGATAACAGCTCAGTAATGTGTGTTGGATTCATCATGCTAAAGTGTAAATACAACCAGGCATCCCCAATGTCACATTCGTTCTCTGTGGTAGAAAGAGAAAAAGCTCAGTGATCACAGGTCCATAACACCATAAGGCATAGGAGCAGAAGTGGGCCACTTGGTCCAACAGGTGTGCTAAACCTCAACTCCATTTTCCAGCCTATCCTATAACCCTTGATTCCTCTACCATTAAAAATCTATCTTGGCTCGAATATGCCTAACGACAAGGCTCTCCCATAAAAGAAAACAAGTTATTTGCATCTACCTAGATAAGCTCTCGAAGTATTTTTTATGTATCACAAATGCCAACTTGTATTCATCTAAACTCCAATAAGTCCAAATAGGCTCAAATCACTCAACCTCACGTCATAAGAAAATCCCTTTGCACCTGGGATTAACTTAATGAACCTTCTCCTCATTTCCCTCAATTGCAGCATATCTTTCCTTAGATAAGGAACCAACACTGTTCACAGTATTCTAGATAAGGTCTAACTCATGCCTTGTATAATTTCAGCAAGATTTCCCTACTTTTATATTTCTTTCCCTTTGAAATAAAATCCACTTGCCTTCCTTATTACCTGCTGAACTTGTATGCTTTTTTTTTGTGATTTATGCACAAGGTCCACAAATCCTTCTGTGCTGCAGCTTTCTGCAGTCTTTCTCCATTGAAGCAATATTCAGCTCCTCTATTCTTCCTGGCAAGCGCATGTCCTCATGCTTTTCCACTTTATTTTGAAAACACATACCAACAGATTCAAGAACAGCTTCGTCCCTGTTGTCAACAGACCTTTGAATGGGCTTCTCAAATATTAAACTGATATCTCTCTCTGCACCTTCCTTGCGGTTGTAACACTATATTCTGCATTCTGTTATGTTAACCTGATGTACTTATGTATGGTATGATATGCCTGGATATCATGCAAAACGATACTTTTCACTGTATGTCAGTACAATACAATACTAAACCAAATCTGCCAAGTTTGTGCCCACTAACCTAACCTGCTTATACCATTCTGCAGACTCTCTCTGTCATCCTCACTATTTGTCTTCCCACTTATTTTTGTGTCCCTGTGTAAACTTGTCGACAGTACATTAACTTGCCTCATCTAAACTATTAATCTATGTTGCAAATAATTGTGGCCCCAGAATTGATCAGTACAGCACATCACTAGTTACAGGCTACCATCCTGAAAATGATCCCTTAATCCTAACTCTCCAGTTAGTAATCCTCTATTCCTGATATTATATGGCCTCTAATATCATGGGTTCTTATCTTCTTAAGCAGTTTATCATATGGTACCTTATCGAATACCCTCTGAAAATCCAAATATATTGTATCTACTACTTCCTCTTTATCTATCCTATTCATTTCCTTTCCAAGACTTAAATAAATTTGTCAAGCATGATTTTTTTCCATTCAGTAAACCATCCTGATTTTGCTTGATCAAATTATGTATTTCTAAATGCTGTGCTATTATGTCCTTTATGATAGACTTTAGAATATTTTTCCAATAACACAGGAGACAGCAAAAGATCCTACAATGTAGTAACTATGGAAATTGCTTATGGGAAGGTGGCAAGACGCCATTCAGGATCTCCATGAGAACTTGAAACATGTTTAGGCTTATCAAAATAAACTAACCAAATCTTGGGGAGTCATCTTCCAAGATAAGCATGCCATCAAACCAGAATCAACATGATGTTACAAACTATGAAAATCTTCATCAGTTACATATGGGCATAGATATTTTAAGGAGATATGAGAGGAACAGCCAACTGACCAGGTATGATTATTGAATTGCAGCCTCAGTTGTCAATATTTTGCCCTGAAGTTGGTAATATTGATTTTCGTGGCGACAATAAACCTAGTGAGACTCTTTCCTTGCATCTGTGTACTGATATGCATGACAGTTGTATTCATGAAGGAATTGTTGAAGGTATCTGTCATTGTACAGGACACATATCAAAAACAAGTTCAAAACTGTTTTGAAATTAAAGCACTAGCTGAAAACTCTAAGGCTCATGACATTTACCTCAGCAACACGCAGTTTTATTGGCTCTGTAAATCTTGACTTATTGAATAAAAACCCAAGTGACTGCAACAGTGCACCAGCTGTTTACTGGGAGAGCCAATTTGCTTGTGTCCCAGTTGGAAGCAGGTTATTAAAACCGTAGATGCAGAACTGGAGGGCACAAATAGAGAATTCTCTCTCGAGTTAAATGAGAGATTAGAAGCAATGGTATTATGGACTCCCAGCAAAACTAATTAATATAATGTTGATTTGGCTTTTAGGAAAAAGCTAGCATATAGTTTAAAGGACGTTGGCATAACTAGAAACATACACAAGAAAGTGCTCTATCATGGAAATGCGTTTGTGGAGTATAGGTGGGCCAGTTGAAAAGAAATAATTTGTCTTGATAGATTATCATTGAGACTACCCTGGAAGTAAGGGAGGCAATTCTCACTCTGCAAACGCGTGTTATCATGTGTAGAATGAACTGCCAGACGAAGTGGTGGAGGCTGGTACAATTACGACATTTAAAAGGCAACTGGATGGGTATACGAATAGAGGGATACAAGCCAAATGCTGGCAAATGGGACTAGATTAATTTAAGATATCTGGTCGGCGTGGACGAGTTGGACCGAAGGGTTTGCTTCTGTGCTGTACAACTCTATGACTCTAGTCCATTCAACGTACGTCATGTGTAGGTATGCAGGATCACACTAACAGCTGAAGCATGTTGGCCAGTCACTGAAAATCCTCCATTAGTTTACAACATTCAAAACTGCTTTATCTCCTTGAAAGACCTGATGGCACATGTTAAACACTAATGCTTAAAAATGACAAGATCTCGGTTTCATCTTGGAAATCCTACCTGGTAGGTTATAAAGGAAATGGGGAAGGAGAAGCTGGAATTCAGTGCCAAGCCAAGGTTCAATAACACATCCTTTCTGATGCAGAAGTTGGCTTAGTGGCAGGATGCAGAGCAGGAATAATGGGCTATTACACTAATTGGCATGTAGTGGCTATAATGACCCTTGTTGGGATCTCATCTATTCACTACCTTTATTATCTACTTATTGGATGTGATAAAAAGCTATACAGCCAAATTTACTAATTATACAATGGTAGGTGGCAGTCTAAGTAGGGGAGATGGGAAAGACTTATTACATAGAGATATGGATTGCTTATATAAATGAACAGAACTGTGGCAAATGGATCTCAATCTAGGCAAACACATGGTCATTCACTTTGGACGTAAAAGGAAAAGATAGGAAAGGGTAATTTCTGCAGGAAAAGTAGAGGACAAAAGAGGATTTGGGGTCAAGTACATATATTATTAAAGATTGAAGAACAAGAACAAAAAACATTCAAAAAGGTTAATGGAATCCTGGCCTTTATGTCCAGAGGATTGAAATATAAGGGGTAGAAGTAATTCTGGACATCACATCTTTGGAAGGATATTATGTCATTAGAGGGAATAGCACACAGATTGGCAGCAATAATTTTGGATGCCAGGTCTGAAGACATCCCTTTGCACTATAGATAGTTAAAGAATGATTTTATGGACTATTTCAAGATATTAAAGGGAACAGGTAAAGATAAATAAAGAGAAGCCACTTTCACAGGTTCAGGAGAGTGGAGCCCGATGACATAGTCTAAAAATTAGAACAAGACTTTTAGAGTGAAATTAAGCAATTTTTCGAAACAGAAGTGGTAAAATTTGGGAATTTTTCTCCACAAAAGGGCAACTGAATCTAGTTCAAATAGTAATTTTAAATTGAGATTAACAGACAAAGATATGAAGAGATATGAGAAAAAGGCAGGTATATGGAGTAAGGCATACAACTGCCACGATCTCTTTTCATACTATGGTTTGAGAAGTCAAGTGGGTTCTACTCCTGTTCTAACAAAGAGCTCTGAGATGTGCTCTGCACCAACATATGAGATGGGTGCCAGTCAAAGTGGCCTGGCAGCAGCATTCAATTTGCAAGGTGTTGGTATAGTCCAAAGTGCAGCAATTTTGTGGGTAATTGTATTCTAGGTGAGTTGGAAACATGGTGAGGCTTGGTGCGTGTACAGCACCAACCTCCGTCAATAGGAGCTCAGGGCAGTTGGTACCTGTGGAGTGTGCCCTGAGATGTCGTAGACTGTCGGCCAAGATGAGCGGTCATAGGAGCCAGCAGCCTGGTATCAACTCTGACTTAATGGCAGGAATTGTTGCTGTCTGTTTCTCACTGCCACGTGGGAGATTAGCAAACTGCACACAGATAAGGAAAGAATAGGTCATAATGCCATGCTAATGCGTGCAAATAGGCCTCTCGTCACTCACCAGCAAGTTTCTCATCTCGAGGTTCAAACCTCGGTGGAAAATCGGAACTGGGAAAGGTTCGCTTCAATGATTTTAATTTCACTTTAAAAAGGTTGATCGTGACTTCCTGTCTCAAAACTAAGTATAATAAATCGTACTCACTCCGAGACAGGCTCTCCAGGGCCTTGCCTAATTTCTTGCTTTCCTGAAGGATGTGATTCAATTCATCGAAGTTCTGACTTTCAGGTTTTGTTCGCCACTCCCATGTAGCCTGTTCTATTGACCTTGGCACTGCAAAGATTAACGGAAATGTAATTTCAATTGAGCTGCTATTTGGCACTAAATCTCAAACATATTTTCTGATTAAAAGAGGGTTAACTTTATATGAAACTATCCAAGACATAATTAACTCAATCATGCATAACCTGAAACATCAATCTCAATTGGAAAGATCTATTTTTAAATACATTTTGCCTATCTGTATGTATTTGCATGAAGTCTGTAAATATTTGCTTCATAATGTAAATAAGAAAAGATATAAGGGATTGCCTGCATTATTTTATCTGTTTGAATTGCTTTCATTTTATTTCAAGCACTGGAATGCTAGTTGTAATATTTTCAGAAGTTTTACATAGAAGTCACTTTTGCTAGTTTTCAAACATCAACAACACAACTCAATTTTGACAGTAAATGATGGCTCATACGTTGACTAATTGGTTCAATTTTGGTATCATCATTATTAGTAATTTCAAGCCATCTCACATCATTATATTGTTCTGGAATATAGCCAGAAAAGAGCCGACTGAATAATTGGCAGTGAGGGACATAAGGCATGTTGAAATATTACACTGGTTATCAAGAGATTGTGCAAATTGGCATAGGGACACGCAAATAAGGGAAGTAAACATGTGGCTAAAAGTGTGGTGCGGAAAAGAGAGGTTCCTTTTCATGGGGCATTGGCATCAGTATTTGAACAGGAGGGATCAGTAGCACTGGGACAGTCTCCACCTGAACTGAACTGCGACCAATGTTCTAGTGAAAAGGGTGAATAGGCTGGTCAACAGGACTTTTAAGGGAAGGATAAAACACCAAGAAGTATAATGGCTAATGGGAAACAAGGCAGCAGGTTAACATCTGTGGGAGTGGATTCAACTGTATGGAAAAGTATTTAAAAAATGAAAAGAAAGGAGAAATCAGAAGCGGTTATTAAAGTCTCCAGCACACAAAATAGGACAAAGTCTTTGAAAGGTTAGGAGTCAAACTTCAAGCACCACTGGATAAAGGGATGACAGTGAGAAGAGGGACAGTAAATACAGGAATGAAGGCATTGTACCTGAATGCACGCAGAATATGAAATAAGGTAAATGAGCTTGTGGTGCAGATCGAAATTGGCAGGTATGATGTGGTGGGCATTAGGGAGACGTGGCTGCAAGGGGATCAGGATTGGAAGCTGAATATCCAAGGATATACATCTTATTGAAAAGACAAGCAGGTGGGCAGAGGGGGTGGGGTTGCCTTATTAGTGAGAAATGAAATTAAATCAACAGCAAGATATGATGTAGGATCAGATGATGTAGAATATTTGTGGGTACAATTGAGGAACCGCAAAGATATAAAAACCTTAATGGGAGTAATGTACAGGTCTCCAAACAGTAGTCAGGAGCTGGGGCGCAAGATACACCAGGAGATAGAAAAGGTGTGTAAGAAAGGTAAGGTTTCAGTGATCATGGGGAATTTCAATATGCAGGTGGACTGGGAAAAAGGTCGATAGTGCATTGCAAGAAAAGTAATTTGTGGAATGTCTATGAGATGGCTTTTTGGAGCAGCTTGCGGTGAAGCCCACGAGGGAACAGGCAATTCTGGATTTGGCATTGTGCAATGAGGCAGACTTGATAAGGGAGCTTGAGGTGAAGGAACCCTTAGGAGGCTGTGGCCATAATATGATAGAATTTACTCTGCAGTTTGAGAGGGAGAAAGTAGAATCAAATGTAATGGTATTACAGTTGAATAAAGGCAATTACAGAAGCATGAGGGAGGAGCTGACCAGAATTAACTGAGAGAGAAGCCTCATAGGAAAGACACTGGAACAGCAATGACAGGAGTTTCTGGGAGTAATTCGGGAGACACAGCAGAAATTCATCCCTAGGAAAAAGAAGCACACTAAAGGCAGGACAAGGCAACCATGGCTGACAAGGGAAGTCAGGAACAGGATAAAAGCAAAAGAGGAAGCATTTAATGTGGTGAACTGCAGTGGGGAGCCAGTGGATTGGAAAGCCTATAAAGACCAACAAAGGTCAACGAAAAAAGAAATAAGGATGGAGAAGATAAAATGTGAGGGTAAGCTAGCCAGTAATAAAAAGGAAGATTGCAAGAGTTTCTTTAGATATATAAAGGGCCAAAGAGAGGCAACGTGGATATTAGACCACTGGAAAATGACACTAGAGAAGTAATAATGGGGAACAAAGAAATGGCAGAGGAACTGAACAAGTACTTTGTGTCAGTCTTCATGGTGGAAGACACAAGTTATATCCCAAATATTCAAGAGAGTCGGGGGTGGGGGGCAGAGGGGAGTATGGTGGCTATCACCAAGGAGAAGGTGCTAGAAAAACTGAAAGGTCTGAAGGTGGTCAAATCACCTGGACCAGATGGACTAGACCCCAGAGTTCTGAAGGAGATAGCTGAAGAGATTGTGGAGGCATTAGTGGTGATCTTTCAGGACTCACTGGAGTCAGGGAAGGTCCCAAAGGACTGGAAGAATACTAATGTAACCCCCCCGTTTAAGAAAGGAGTAAGGCAAAAGATGGGAAATTACAGGTCAATTAGCCTGACCTCAGTCATTGGTACAATTATAGAGTCCATCGTGAAGGATGAGATTTCTGAATACAAGTAGTTCTGCAGAAATGCATGTTTCGTTAACATGAATTGGCTGTAATGTTATTGATGAATAGTAGAAGCTGTTTTGGGTAACACAAACTTTCTGCTGTACAGGTATAGCATGAGAATGGTCCCAGGAATGAAAGGCTTAACATATGAGGAATGTTTGAGGACTCAGGGTCCATACTCAATGGAGTTTAGAAGGATGAGGGGGGGATCTAATTGAAAATTACAGAATACTGAACAGCATGGACAGTGTGAATATTGAGAAGATGTTTCCATTGGCAGGAGAGACTAGGACCCAAGGCACAGCTTTAGAGTAAAGGAAGATCTTTTAGAACAGAGATAAGGAGAAACTTCTTCAGCCAGAGAGTGGTGAATCTATGGAATTCATTGCCACAGAAGGTTCTTGATTGTCATGGGGACCAAAGGTTATGAGGAGAAAGTGGGAAAATGGGGTTGAGAAACTTTTCAGCCATGATTGAATGGCAGAGAGGATCGGTGGACCGAATGGCCTACTTTCTGCTCCTATGTCTTATGTCTTATTTCAGAGCTGTAAAATTCATCTCTGAAACTAAGGATCAAATCTTTACTCCCAACTGAAAAGTACAGAATCAGTCCCACTGCCCACAGAAGAGGTAAGGAGACACCCACAAGGTGTGAAATGCGGATATCAGTGTTCCCCCGTCCCACCCCACACTGAACAGATTAATACATTCAAAGCCCTATAGTCCTCACCCCATATCCTTTCATTCCTTACACAATCCCCATGATCTATCCATGCCTCCTCATGACTCACACCCACCTTGCCAATTTGTGCCCCTCTCCCAATCCCATGGCCCTTTGTAGCCCTTTTAACAACTTACTGTAAATCAATCACAGCCCATGACCCTTCCCTCATCCCTGCGGCTCTATAGCCTCTATGCTAAAGTAGTGCCAACTCATGCCAATCCATGAACCCGCAATCACCACCTTTTCCTCTTGTACCCTCCAAACCCGCACACATTCTCCACCATAGGCAGACTTCAAGAGTGATACTGAGATAAAATAAAGTGTAACGTGTCTATTGATGACTTCACTATTTAAAAAACATATTGACGAAATGTTCTTTCCATACATTTTAAATTCTATAATTACTTAATCCTGTATTTTAAAAAAAAAATGGATTCTTTGCCCCATGTCAAAAATCTTAAATAATTTGGAGCTGTCAATGAAATTTTGAACTTATAGGCCCTTCCTAACGGTAATAATGATTGGCTGTGGAATCATAAAGTTACACAAATCTGATAACGATCGCACTCAGTTTTTGACACAAGCCTAACTATTAAGATTGCAAGCTCAAATGTCTAAAATTCTTAAGGCATGTTTTGCATATCCACTAAAACAAATAAAACTAGCTTGAAGACAGTTTTAATATCTGCTGTGTTCGAGGGTGGGTTTCCCAAATCAGAAACTCTAGCATCATTTTGATCTCTTTTATCTTCTCAAAAATTCGAGGAAAAGTAAACAGTTCAAAAGAAATGCATGTGAAAGAAATGATGCTCACAGGACTTTGATTCTGGTGTTGGTGGTGATATGTTGGAGACAGCAAGGTCACTCTTAGACTTCTTTGGTTTTTTGGCATTTGTGAGCCACGGTTTATCATAACTTCTACAATCTCGTCGTGACCCTTTGTTTTCTGCAAGAAAGGCAAACATTAAATCAACAAGAAGCAGTTGTAATCCAGGTAAATAAGTATGTCATTTATTAACAAACCTGTGGCTATTTGTACATGCTTAATAAATTCTGTGGTTTTGGCATTAAATTCTTTAATGGCCCAACTGTATCCACAAACTAAATTAAAACTGAAAGAATGCAGATACTGTAAATCAGAAACAGAAGTTGGTGGTCTAACAGCATCTGTGAAGAAAAATCAGAGTTAACATTTCAGGTTTCGGATACTCGAAACAGTATCCACAAACTGTTCACTATTCCAGCCACATGACACAATAAAAGTTCTTCCTTATTTCAGATAAGTTCAGCATATGTGGCTGGATTCTACACCTTGCTTGAGACATCTACCTGTACCTTTGAAACTGTCCCTGAGCCATTCTCTGTGATTGTAGATGATTAAAAATGTACAATAGAAACTGAAGGAAACTGGTAACGGATGGCTGCAAAACATTTTGCCCTTTAAATGCCACTTATGCAGCACTGAAAGAGGTGATTCTTTATTTAAAAGGGACAGAAGAATTTTTAATTTCAGTGACTTGAAGCCCTCAGTGGAGACCAAGAACCAGAAAAGGTAAGTAGGAACAGGGGTGAATGGAGAGGAGATTTCTGCACATCCTTCTTTCTCTTCTGAGGGATCTCAAACTGTTTTTGCCCTGTCCCAAGATTAATCTCAGCCTCCTCCTAAGGTCCCCAGCATTTAATGTAATTATTGACACATTCCTCTTCTTCATTTACATATTAACTTCTGGGGCATTCACCCAGATGTAGAGGGTCAGCCATCATGTGAATGCTGAATGCCTCACTCGCCCTGGTTCCATCCCACTCCTGGCTGTCATCTCTAATCAGGTGTAACATTGGCAAACTACTTTGTCCCAAGCTAAGCTTTTTGGGTCAATCAACTCCTTCAGCACTGCACCTCAACACTGCCCATACCTCTCAACTCTGCTACAGACATATTAATCCCTTTTTTTAATCAATAATGCCCTCTTTCCTGGTCTCCTTGCTTCAAAGTGATAAAAGAAAGTGTATTCGTACACAGTAGGGACAGTATTCCCATCATTATATCAAGCTTCACTGGCTTTCTGGATCCCAGAGACTCAACTCTAACATTCTTTGTCACTGAAACAGCCTTCCATCCTTTCTCCAATAAAAGCCAACCCAACTGACAGACCTGCTTGAAGTTCCAGAAGGAAAAACCAAAATGAGTGTTCCAACTCATCTTGTACACTCCAATATGGAGGGCTAGTTTGGGATTCATAGAATGTGGGCATCACTGGCTAGGCTGGCCTTTATCACCCATCCATAATTGATGTCAATTGATGCCCCAGAGGGTATTTAAGAGATAACAACATTGCTATCGGTCTGGAGTCAGCAGTTTGTTTCCCTAAATGACAGCAGTAAACCAGATGGGTTTTCCCCAACAATGGTAATCATTAGACTCTTAATTCCAGATATTTTATTCAATTCAAATTCCATCATGGTGGGATCCAAGCCCAGGTCTCTAGAACATTACCAGGGTCTCTGGATTAATCGTCTAGTGATAATACCACTGCACCATCACCTCTCCATAAATCCCATGAATAATATAACAGTTCCACCCTGGGAACAGTAATCACCACATCCCATTGCTTAACCCTTCAATAAGAACCAAATCAAAATACACTTGCTCCTCAAGTGAAGTCATTAAACTATGCTTGATGCTGAACATTATCTATTTACTAAAAAACCCAGCACATTCATTTCCAAGTATTACTGTTCGTGTTTTGGTGCTTTTTCTATCTGGGATAGTGGAATTTAAATTGCTTTGCACAGGGTGTTACCAGATCGATAATGTGGAGGATCTAAATAGCAACATTTAAAAGGCACCGGCACGGGTATATGATTAGGAAGGGTTCAGAGGGATATAGGCTAAATGCTGGCAAAAGGAACTAGATCAGTTTAGGATATCTGGTTGGCACAGACTAGTTGGACCAAAGGTCTGTTTCTATGCTGTCCAACACCATGACTCTATGAACCTGCGAACCTACCAGATACCTTCAAAAACAAAAAGGGAAGAGGAAATAGCCAGCCTATGTTTCAGACAAATGTTTACATGAGTGCAATAAAGTGCAGAAATAGAATCTCTACAGAATGGAAGTAGGCTATTCGGCCCCTACCAACCCTCCAAAGAGTATCCCACTGAGACCCACTGCCCGCCCCCTCCCTGTAACCCTGCGTCTCCCTTGGTTAATTCACTTAATCTGCACATCCCTGGACACAATGGACAATTTAGCATGGCCAATCCACCTAACCTGTACATCTTTGGACTGTGGGAGGAAACCAGAGCACCCGGAGGAAATCCACGCAGACACAGGGAAAACATGCAAACTCTACACAAACAATCGCCTGAGATGGGAATTGAAGCTAGGCCCTTGGTGCTGTGAGGCGGCAGAGCTAACCACTGAAGTACAACATATATTCCTGTTCTTCCATCAGCAGTACAAGAGAATTAATCATTATGACAGTGTGAAATTTCAAGTCTAGTGTTCCATTACAGAATGTAACTTTACACTGAAGTCAGAAGATAGTAAGCCTGTTACACATGAACTAAACTTTACTCTTCAGCAAAGAAAGGCATTTGAGAGTAACTACAATTAAGACTCGACTGAAAAACTGTACAGAAAACAATTTCTGCCATTACCCGTTTCAGCCCACAGTGCAGCTGAACCTGAGAGTGTTCTTTGGAGCTGGCTGCAACTTCCTTGCTTGTTTTGTAAGTGACTTATTAAAAATGGAATTGGATGGTCTGGTGTCTCCGTTATCAGTTTTGTCATCATTTCCTGAGTGAACAAATAAAAAGGAGAAATGACTTTTGAAATATTTGGTATTTTAGCATCACACATATACATCTTTAACCACATCATTAATTGCTGAACGTGAAAATTGCATCTATTGTTCAATAAACCCAGTAGCAATGCTGACCAATAAAATATGTTCACACAATATATTACCTTAACTACATTACTGCACGAACATGACTTATGTTAGCTCATAATGGAGGTTATGCAATTACAATGAACACAATAGATGAAGAATCCAGTTGGGATCAGGGTAAGTAAAAACCAGATTAATTGGAATCATAATTTAAAGTCTCAGTAACAGCACTGATCAGATTTATATGCAGCTGACATATTAATTGTTCCTTTACGAGAGATGCGGAAGAATATATGGCACAAATATTCGTAATGTCCGAAGCTACTTCAGGGTCATCTATTCTGCCAGTGGCGCCAGTTAAGGACTTATCTATAATTTAGATGCTAAAATGAAATGGCTCTTTCCTTGCAATGCCATATAATTGATTATTCTAAGAATAATCATTTGCCAGACTCTAATCTGTATTAGAGAACTGTACCTTGGGACACTCGATGGGCTGATTTTGATAGCTGTGGTGGTGGTGGTTTTGTTCTACAGATAAACTCATCACAAACTCTTTCAGAAGTTCCTCAAGAGTTTGATGTGATCAGGGCAGTTAACTGCCTGCTATTGAGGCTTTAAAAATAGAAAAAACTTAGAACATAGAAAGTAGGAAATGGAGCAGGCCATTCAGCCCATCAAGTTTGCATTGCCATTCTTTAAGATCGTGGCTGATCTGCCCGAAGTCTCAACTCCTCTTTCATGTCAGCTCCTCAAAGTCCTCAACTCCCTAATATTCCAAAACTTTCTCTTCTTCTCTTTGACTACCTTCAGTGATCTATCTCCATAACTCCCTGGGGTAGGGAATTCCAGGTTTTAACTATCCTCTGGGAGAAAATAATCATTTGCATCAGCTTGCCACTTTAACATAGAATAAAAATTATCACATTCTCTTGGAAATCATGGAATGACTAGCTATCTGGTGTAGCTTAGGAAAAAAAACCTGTTTTTGAAGTTTCAATTGATTCCACTATCTGGAGTGGTAAGCATTTGTTTTGAAAGTTGAGACAATTATGAACACTTGGCTGGGCGTCAAAGATTTTGGAACCATTTAGCTCAGTTGGGGGGGTGTTGCACACAATTTGATTGACAGTTTTTATAAGTCATTAATGAATTATTTATTCATGCTATGGTTTCTGAATAGATAATTGTTTTTACAACTGAACAACCACTTGAGGAATGTTTTCCACGTTTCTGGAATTTGCTTTTCGGTGGGAACAACCGTGCGTTTGAGTGACAGCTTTATTAGATTGTTATAGGTTTAATCATTTTTCATGGCTATTTCAAACATTTCCTATAGCAATTAAGTGGCCATTGATGTCTATCATTGTCTGGATAAGCAGGGTACATGGGAGTAGGAAGGGCATGATTCCTTGACATGAGAGGACTTAAGCACAATTTAGAGCTGAACTGATGTGCATAAGAACTGAGGCAGGTCTTCTAACTAATCCATTGTGCATCTAATACTGTCCTCTAATACTGTCTCAGGCTTACCTAGAGAGGAACAGATCTGAACCTTACCCACTCACATCTCTAAGAGATTAAAATATGGTAGGTATGGCAAGAAGGTGATGTGTTCACGATGAAATGGTCACAAACTCATGTTTTCTGAACCAGAGATAAAAATTCAGCCTGCAACCTCATCAATAACTCAGAACATTCAGCAAAAGGTAGTACTTCACTGAAATGCGCCAGGGGTGTTAATTCAGAGTCACAGCTGCTACCAATGGAGCTGACTTAATGCCTTTTCTCACATTGAATTCATTCCTATGGATCAGTAATCCCTGAGTAATGTGTGAAAAGTTGGGGCTTTTAGGCTGACTTATGGCACAACACAAGTAAATATACATTGCATGCTCAATCTCTACATTGCAATTTAAAAAGAATAATGTTTGCCCAGTTTTATCCACAGCCATCTGTATTCCTATGAATCTCATATTCCAATGCTCTGCCTTCTTTTCCCAAAGTCTCCATATTTTTCTCATATATCTTCCTTGTTAATCTGTTTATCTCCACCTATTTGATTTTTCTTTTAAACTCTTGACTCCAATATTTTCTTCTTAACCATATCATAGATTTCCCAATGAGATCTTTCTTCTCCTTTTCCACGATGTTCTTAAAAAAAAAATGACCTCTCTAAGTGCTCCCAGTTACTGACAAAAGGGGACTGAATAAAAGGTTAACTCTTCTCAGGAAGGGTCACTGGACCTGAAACATTAACTTTGATTTCTTTACACAGATGCTGCCGGACTTGCTGAGATTTTCCAGCAATTTCTGTTTTCTTTTCTGATTTCCAACATCTGCATCCATTTCGGATTTTAAAGGTTAATTCCATTTCTTTTACTACCAATGCTGACTATTCCCAGCATTTTCGGTTTTTAATTCAGACTTCCAAAGTTCACAGTGCTTTGTTTTTGCCTCAATGTTATTGGCAGCTTCTCTCGTCCTGATGCCTGTGTTGACTTTTTTCCCTTTCTCCATTGTCTCTGTTCTAATTTGGCTCAAGCTGATTCCCTATTGTCTGCTATCTTCACCATTGGAGAAGGGTCTAGAATAGATAATGTTACTTTCATATCTCAGGGGTAAATGGAAAAGGAGAAAAAAAAAAGCAGAAACAAGTAGCTGGTGCACTCCAGCAATAAGAAAACAAGAGCTGGCCATGCACACAAAGAATATTTATTTCTAAGACACTGCATCAGCAATCTTTTTTCCCCAAGGGCAATCTCATAATGGAACAAGCTGCCAAATGAAAACCTCACATCCATTGAAATCTTCAGGGCCAATCTTTAGATAGTTTCAATTTAGATTATTCAATCTTCATCATCAGGACTACGATTTCAGCCAGTCATGCCTAGTTTAGCTAGCGCGACCCATACAAATGTTGACTGCATGTGAATATTAAGCTGTGATACCAACATAACTAAATTAGAAACAGGAACTGAAAATAAGACAGCAGACAAAAAGAAGTATGTAAAACATATCAGGCCATAAAGTCAGTGAATTTTAATTTATCATTCATCAAGAATCCATTTTTTCTACCAACCTGTTTAATGTAGTTCAAGAGTACTGGTTAAATTACATCTAATTCCCTGGAGTGGCTGAAGCTTATAGAAGTTTATAAAATCATGAGGAGCATGGATAGAGTGAATAGCTAAGGTCTTTCTCCCAGGATAAGAGTCCAAAACTAGAGGGCATAGGTTTAAGGTGACAGGGGAAAGATATAAAAGAGACCTGAGGGGTAACTTTTTCACGCAGAGGGTGGTGCGTGTTTGGGATGAGCTGCCAGAGGAAGTGATGGAGGTTGGTACAATTACAACATTTAAAAGGCATCTGGATGGGTACATGAATAGGAAGGGTTTAGGGGGACATGGGCCAAATGCTGGCAAATGGGACTAGAGTAATTTAGGATATCTGGACGAGTTGGATTGAAGGGTCTGTTTCTGTGCTGTATAATTCAAAGACTACGATTCGATACACCATCAGGTCAGAAAGCATTGAAATTTCTTATTTGTGATGAATGCTTTGTTTAATTTGAATTCAACAAAAACATCTTATTTTATAGTTTATAAGCAACATTCTATTAAATAAAATGAAGGTATTTGGATTGAATACAATGCTAAGCATTCAATGCCAACACAGTGAGGCCGTCACTAATGTACAATTACATGCTACATAACCAACGCAGCTTATTTTCCAGGTTGATAACTGAGACTTGCTGCTCAGTTGATTTGAAAACGTAAAGATGCAACTAGAAGTAGAACTAATCAGGTACTGTGTTTAATTAGAGCAACAATAACTATAGCTTTTTTCTAAAGAAAATTTGAACAGTTACTGACTTGTCTCATTGGTAATTTATTAGAGAGTAACTAAAACAGACACCATCCCCAAATCAGGATTGGCCATGATAAATAATTTCTTTATTTTGCACTGTGCTGAGCCCGTGAGGCCCAGTGAGTTATGCACATCTTGATGAAAACAGACAGTGTGTTTTTACAGCCTGCAATCACACACTCCAAAACCTACATAATCTATCGCAGTAAAACCTCTGACACTGACCGATAAAAGGCAAAGGTAGCAAATCAGATTTCTGGTCTCTCAAGCCAATTTGCTCCCCTTCCATTTATTGTTTTTAAAGGAGATAACATGGTTATACATTTCCCACTGGAAGTAATTTATAAGAACCATGATTTCATACAGGCCAAAGGGTATTGTTAATGTTCAGGTTGTGCATCAGCTAGCTTATCTAAAATAGCTACAGCTAAGCACTAAATCAGCAGTTCTTTAGCCAGGGAAAAGGAGGAGTGTGCTTCCTTGAGTGGGATGGAGGAAGGAAGGACACAAGAAGGTTATTGGGCGGGGGTTTGACATTAGGAGGATATGAGTCATTGATCCGGTCTCTCAGAAGAAATAACAACCTAACAAATTTTGACTTCAGAAAGAGATGTAGCAAATGTACTTACATGCAGTCAAAGTGCTGCAGTCGCCTCTTGGGATCTGGAAGCTCATCAAGTTCCTCGGAGTGAGGATAACCGACAACCTGTCCTGGACTTCACACATAAATGCAATAGTCAAGAAGGCACAACAACGCCTCTTCTTCCTCAGGCAGCTCAGGAAATTTGGCACGTCCATAAGGTCCCTCACAAACTTCTACAGATGTGCCATTGAAAGCATACTGTCCGGGTGCATAACGGCCTGGTACGGCAACTGCTCTGCTCAGGACCGTAAGAAACTACGGAAGGTGGCGTGCACAGCCCAGACCATCACAGAAGCCAACCTTCCATTCACAGACTCTATTTACACAGCTCACTGCTGCGGAAAGGCGGCCAACATCATCAAAGACCCATCGCACCCCGGTAATGACCTCCCAAAACCTCTTCCATCAGGCAGAAGATACAGAAATCTGAACACATGCACGAGCAGGTTCAGGAACAGCTTCTTCTCGGCCATTATTTGATGAATGGACTCTCTACCTTCAAATAATTCTGGTCTTGTAATGTTGATCTCACCTAGCGCACAGCCTGTGCACTGTAACCTGCGTGTCTCTGTCTGAAGCTTGTTTATCTGTGCATCCTTGCTTACCATGACCTACCTGTATTGCTCGGAAACAAAGGTTTTCACTGTACTTCGGTACACATGACAATGAATGAATGAATCAATCAAATTCTTGGAGTCTTGCTGTAGCAAAGATAGGGATGAATGAAGCTCACAGGCAAAGTTTTGCTTGTTATAGCAGTAGACATTGTTTATTTGGATTTTAGTAAAGCCTTTGACAAGGTTCCGCATGGAAGACTAATTAGTAAATTTAGGTCACATGGGAGTCAGGGTGAGCTTGCCAATTGGATACATAATTGGCTTAACGGCAGGATACAGAGAGTAATGGTGGAGGGTTGCTTTTCGGACTGGAAGCCTGTGACCAGTGGTGTTCCACAGGGTTCTGGGTCCTCTTTTGATCATCATTTATATAAATGATTTGGATGAGAATATAGAAGGCATGGTTAGTAAGTTTGTGGATGACATCAAAATTGGTAGCACAGTAAACTGTGACGAAGTTTTTCTAAGATTACAAAGAGATCTTGATCAAATGGGTCGATGAGCTGAAAAATGGCAGATGGAGTTCAATCTGGATAAATGTGAGGTATAGCATTTTGGTACAACAAACAAGGCTAGGGCTTATACAATTAATGGTAGGGCCTTGGGTAGAACAGAGGAACCAAGGGGTGCAGGCACATAATTCTTTGAAGTTTGCGATATGTATAGCCAGGGTGGTTAAAAAGGTGTTTGGCATGCTTGCCTTCATCGCTCAGTCCTTTTAACACAGGAGTTGGGAAGTCATGTTGAGGTTGTACAGGACATTGGTGAGGCCTCTTCTGGAATATTGTGTCCAATTCCGGTTGCCCAGTTATAAGAAGGGTATTATCAAGCTGGAAAGGGTTCAGAAGAGATTTATCAGGACATTGCTGGGTATGGAAGCTTTGAGTTATAAAGAAAGGCTGGTTAGGCTGGGACTTCTTTCACTGGAGTGTAGGAAGTTGAGAGGCAACCTGATAGAAGTTTATAAAATAATGAGAGATGTAGACAGAGTTAATGATAGTTGTCTTTTCCCTAGGATGGATTTCAAGACTCAGGTACACATTTTTAAGGTGAGAGGAGAGAGATTTAAAAAAGACATGAGGCAATTTTTTTTACTCAGAGGGTGGTTGACGTGTGGAATGAACTTCCTGAGGAAGTGGTAGATGCAGGTACAACTACAACATTTAAAAGACATTTGGATAAGTACATGAATAGGAAAGGTTTGGAGGGATATGGGTCACGAGCAGGTAAATGGGACTAGTTCGTTTTGGAATTATGTTCAGCATGGACTGGTTGGACCGAACGATCTGTTTCTATGTCGTATGACTCTATGACTCTATAAGTGAGGCAGTGCCCTAATCACCAAATAAAGTTTGCAAAGTTTAACCAGTGTGTAAAATAAAATACAATGACCCTAATCCTGGGGGTCCCAAATGTCTCTCACCCCTAATCCCAACCAATGGGGTGAGACAGAATACATTAGAGATCATGAGCTATCCCTCCTTCATGCACTGTTATGGACTGATGGATTGGGGTCACGATGGCTCAGTGTTTAGCACTGCTGCCTCACAGCGCCAGGGACCCACGTTTGATTCTGCCCTCCTGTGACTGTCTTTGTGGAGTTTGCACATTCTCTCTGTGTCTGTGTGGGTTTTCTCCAGATGTTCCAGTTTCCTCCCAAAAAGATGTGCAGGTTAGGTGGATTTACCATGCTAAGTTGCCCATAGTGTCCATGGATGTATAGGTTGAGTGAATTTGATGTGGGAAATGCTGGGTTAGAGGGATAGTGTGGGGGAGTGGGTCTGTGTGGGATGCTCTTCGGTGGGTCCATGTGGACTTGGGCCAAATGGCCTGCTTCCCTACTATAGTGATTATAAGAATTTGTGTGAGTATGAGGGGTGGGTGCACGTGTGAGTGTGTAGTGATAATTTGGGAAGGACTACTATTGCTCTCTGGATGACTTCTCATGGCAGACGCTGGTTAAGAGGAGGAAGATCATTGTACAGCTGCAGTGTTAGGAGCAAGAGTTCCTGTCCTTGGAGCAGTGGAATGAGTCCTGGAAGAAGGGACAACTGCATTTCAATTACCGCCTTCACCTGAAATGAAGTTGGGAAGACAGCAATGCAGTGAGAACAGAATTTAAATTAAGACAATGGAAAATGTGCATGTCTGAAGCTCAAGAGGGAGAACAGATTGAATAAAATTCTTGGAATTAAGATGGGAAGCTTTGGGGCAATAATTTTGAGAAAATACTTTTGGAGAATACTGTTGGAGAGTAATAAACAGACTGTTGCATAAGGACAAAGGATCTTAAACAAATCAATTCAGAGATAATAGGAACTGCCGATGCTGGAGAATCTGAGATAACAAGGTGTAGAGCTGGATGAACACAGCAGGCCAAGCAGCATCAGAGGAATTTTCTGAAGAAGGGTCCAGACCCGAAACATTAGCTTTCCTGCTCCTCTGATGCTGCTTGGCCTGCTGCGTTCATCCAGCTCTACACCTTGTTATTTCTTAAACAAATCAAGTTCTTTTTCCCAGATTTTTCTCAAAAGAAACTATTAGCAAAAACTCAAGCTAAGATTAACTACGACTGCATAAGGCATTCAAAATAAAATAGTTAGAAACAACAACTAAGCAGAGGTAAGAGATAGTGATAACAATGGGGATAAGGCTGAGGTTTTGCCATGACTGGAAAATCACACTTCTAATTACAACATTCTCAGAAGACATGAAGTAGGGTTGATGCATTGATGAGAGATTATAACACAGCCCTGGAACATTAAGGGGCTTTTTCTTCATCTAACGGATTAGAATGTTCTTGCATTTTAGCTTTTTACAATTTAACTGTCAATTGCTTGAAGTACAAATGGCAACATTACTGCAAGGGAGAAAGCAGAAACTGCAGATGCTGGAGTCAGAATCGATACAGTGTGGAGCTGGAGGAACACAGCAGGTCAGGCAGCATTAGAGGTGCAGGGGAGTCGATGTTTCAGGCCGCCAGCTCCACAATGTATCAACATCACTGCAAGGGAACTGGCCTCAGGACTTGAGCGAGCTGAGCAAGCAATCCCATTAAAGAACTAAGGATTTGGCTGCACAAGGACAGAAATGGATATCTTAACTGCAATGGGTCAATTCAATGCCAAATCACTTCTAGAAAGACAGAGATAAGGAAAGGGAAACAAAGATCAATGTAAGGGACGAAGAACAAAGAGACAGAAAAGTAAAATAATTGAAAATCTTGCACTTCCAACATCTCCAACAATTAAAGCTGAAGGAATGAGAGTTCACATGTCGATGAATTAATTTTTAATGACTGTGTTTGGCGGAAATTATTAAAAAGGTAGTTAGAATTCAATGATTAAGATTTAAATTTCCGTGGTGAGTTTAGTTCAGGTCTACCATGCAAGGACAGCAAATTCACACACTCATTGCATTCCAGTGGCAAGACAGAAAGTGAGGTTCTGTTTCTGCAAACCAAACAAAACAACTTGAAGAGCAACCTCTGCAGATTTGAGGTGGACTGTGCCTGAAGTTGCTGCACTATTGGCGCATAATCAACAGCATTACGTCACCAAGGCTATGGGCTGCTTCCCAACTCTCTACGTCTCTGATCCGATAAGAAGCAATGCTTGGTTTAATTCTTGTAGCTTAAATGAGGCATATAATAAATGATAGTGTTGGTGAACAATTGGCTACCGTGACCACTGCATAGTTGGGTTCAATCTAAGAATACAAAACATCAAAGAGTCAAATGGTAACTGGTGACCTGCACAAGATAATGCTCTGTAAAGTCAATTTTCACTTCGTTATGTGTTAGCACATAAATCAATGGAATAGCTGTAGAAATTTTGAAATAGCAAAATAAATATTTTACAAAGAAAACAAGCGTTGTATTAAAGCAGAGAGTTTCCTGAATAAATAGCAATTAAACATAAACAGGAAATTAATAGAGAACACACGATAAAAGTTACAGTCCAAAGACTAAGGAAAATTCAGAAGAATATCGAAATATAGGAGGGAAATGAGAACAGAGACGAGAGAGGCTGACAGAAAATTTCGAAGAAGTGTGTGAGGCTTTTTGTAAGTGCATTAAAAGAAATCAAAAGACTATTTAAAGAAGTGGTAGGGCAGCACGGGACTAAATGATGAAGTAGGTTGAAGGTTGGTGGCAGCAATTCTCCTTATGAAGTAAGGTGAGAATTAAGTAGAAACTGGAGGAACAAAGATTGGGGGGAAAGGACACAAACCAATTTCATTTGTTCAGTCTCCATTTCTTTATCGAACTAATTTGCAGCTGCCCTAATCCATCCCCACAGTCCTACTGCATTTATTGAGGATACACTTGCTTAATTAACTTATAGCTTTGCTGATACCTGCCAAAATTTAATCTGATTTGTTCTGCATTTATTCAAAGCATATCTAACACTTTAAATTCTAGTTGGCTTGTTCACCCAGTATCCTATTTGCATCCCACTGCACTTAACTGAATTTGTAAATGGTCTATTCTACATGAAGCCCAATTACAACAGGCACATTTACTTATTTAATTCAAGCTTGGTTGACTGACACCCAAAAGTTTAGTTCTACCTATTCAAGAAATACTTCATTACCTTATAGCTTGCCTATTTCTTTGAAGTCCAATATTGAATTGAGCATAAGATGTTTGCTTACAGACTATGTTCCAGATGTCACATATTTCGCCTTAAAGAGGCCCAGTTCCAAAGCACATTTATTTACTTGCAATAAGCCCAACTCAGCTGAAACTTGATTCTCTAGTTCAACGTTGTTTCACAAATTTGTGACCTCCCCCAGTCAACCTTTCACAGATGCACCATAGAAAGCGTTCTATCTGGGTGCATAATGGCCTGACACAGCAAATGCTCTGCCCAGGACCGTAAGACACTACAGTAAGTTATGGGCATAGCCCAGACCATCATGAAAGCCAACCTCCTGTCCATAGACTCCATCTACATTTCTCGTTGCCACAGAAAGGCAGCAACATTATCAAAGACCCCTCCCACCCCGGTAGTACTTTCTTCCAACCTCTTCCACCAGGCAGAAGTTACAGAAGCTTGAACATACGCACCAACAGGTTCAAGAACAGCTTCTTCCCTCCACTTATTATACTTCTGAATGGACCCCTCTAATTTCAAGTGTAAAGATGACCTTGCTTTTGTGCACCTCCTGTGTAGTTGTAACCTTGTATACCTCGCCCTGTCTAAGCACCCTATAATCTGTATGTCCTTGTATATTATGATCTGTCTGTACTGCTCGCAAAACAAAACTTTTCACTGTACTTAGGTAAATGTGACAACAGCAAATCAAATCAACATAATATCATCACATTGCCAGTGCTCAATGCACTCTCCAGCATTAACTCTTCCAAATGTTTGCACATCATTGTCCCAAAGCTTTTTTTCCATTGATAATATTTCATTATTTGTCTATACAAGTACTTTTACCATTATCCCATCTCCCCCAAGTATTTGAGTCACAAGTTTAGGCAGCATGGAGCTTTTACTATTCTCCAAGAAAGTCTTTTCTTCTGACTTTGAAGATTGTAGATCACTTGAAGGTTGAAGCTTATTGACTTTGGAAGTTTTTTGATTTGATTTGATTTGATTTATTGTGGTCAAATGTGCCTTGCTGCAGGAAAGGTTTTGTTTTGTGTGCAGTACGGGCAGATCATAACATAGAAAGTGCATTAGGGTAATAGAACAGAGCAAAGAATACAAGGTTACAGTTATAGAGAAAGTGCACAAAGAGTGAGAGCAACATTAAATTTAAAATTTGAGACATCCATTCAGAAGTCTAATTCCTTTACTGAGAATGTATTTCTAAATAGAACATGCAGTTGCTCCATTACAATATACAGAGAATCTTTATCTCATAACTTCCTTCACAGAAGATGGGTGCTGAATTGAAATAAGCATTTTCCTTTCTGCAGGATCCTGGATCTCCAAACCAGGCTGCTTCTTCTTGACTGTGTCCTGAATCTATTGGACATTGATCTCCCAGCTCAACTGTGGCTTGCTCGATTAGCAAATTTTTATTTTGAATCTGCCAGTAAATCCATGCTGAAGTGTACAGTCTCTTTAATAACTCATCGCTCAACTTAGATGCATTCATTCACTGTTGGTGGTTGTAGTATTAGTGCAACCACTTTCTCAGCCATATTATTTGAAAATTGCTTCTTGCTTGGAATTATCTCAGTCACTGGTACTGGTAATTCTTCCTGGAAAGATAAGGAAATTAAATGAAATGTTCTGCTTGAAATTACATCTAATATTGAGCTCAAATCTGTGTTCACTATCTCTTCATCAAGTCATGTTGAATTCAGAGATTCATCAATGAGTTTAAGTGAAATATGCTGTGCACTGGCGGTCTGATTGCGTTTCATTACAAATGTTGCTGCTTCTTGTAATCTGCACTCACTTCAGTGTTATTGGCTTTGGAAAATACTTCTGCCAACCCTGTACAGTTGCAGGTTTCACAATGGGTGTTTCAATCTTCAATATCCTCGGCGATTCCAAGCCACCATGTTGCCAACTGAGCTCTGGCCTTGCATCTGGTGACCCCTAATCCCAGAAACATTTCCCAAAGGGATGCTGGAATAACCAATTTTCCATTATACACCACTTTGACTGTGAACTCATGTCAGTGCTCAAAACATGTGATCATAGTCAACTGATAGTAGGAACTGCAGATGCTGGAGAATCCGAGACAACAAGGTTCAGGGCTGGATGAACACAGCAGGCCAAGCAGCATCATAGGAGCAGAGAGGCTGACGTTTCGGGCCTAGACCCTTCATCAGAAAAGGGGTATCTGGTTCCGTAGGCAGGTGCTAAGGAAGGTGATGTGGCTGTAGTACCTGGTTTGCTTCAGGACGTGGTCGAGCAGTTTCAGGGCCGAAGAGATTACGAGAGAGTTGCAGTGGGAGAGAGATCCCTTGAGGTTTGTCCGGAGGGAGGAGGGTAACTTCTTCAGGTTAGGCATCCTTAGAAGAGGCTTCGCAGTGGGGTTAAAATTGAATCAGAGATAGTAGGAACTGCAGTGGGGTTAAAATTGAATCAGAGATAGTAGGAACTGCAGATGCTGGAGAATCCGAGACAACAAAGTTCAGGGCTGGATGAACACAGCAGGCCAAGCAGCATCATAGGAGCAGAGAGGCTGACGTTTCGGGCCTAGACCCTTCATCAGAAAAGGGCTTTTATCTGGTTCCGTAGGCAGGTGCTAAGGAAGGTGATGTGGCTGTAGTACCTGGTTTGCCCTTTTCTGATGAAGGGTCTAGGCCCGAAACGTCAGCCTCTCTGCTCCTATGATGCTGCTTGGCCTGCTGTGTTCATCCAGCCCTGAACCTTGTTCTCTTGATCATAGTCAACTGACTGGACCTTTGTTCTGGCCATCCTTCTACACAAATGGAGACACAAATGGTCACTCCTTTGCTCCTATCATATTTGGAGGAGCCAATGACACTCAATTGCCATTGTCACTTATTAACGGCATCAAGCAAATTTGAACATGGCTCATTTCAATGGATTATGTTTTCTGTTTCACTTCATTCAGGAGTCAAGGGAGTCATAACAACTGGCTGTTCAGCAACTGAATATTCTTTGACTTGTTGTTCCATGATTGGCTGTTCCTTGACCAGTAGCTTCTTAAATTTAACTAATTTGACTCTTTCAGCCATTTGAAGATGATTCAGATCAAAACATGCATTCATGCTCAAGAATCAAAACACTTGATTGAGAAGTACATTTCAGCTCTCTACAGTTGGATATTCTCGTTTTGTAGAGTTGCTTTGAGAAAAGCTGTAATATTATGTTCTATACCTCCTGGAAATTACAATTGCAGTGTTTTGTAAAGAAGTGTATCAATCATCATATGCTATCTGATAATACAGCAACACTCACCCCCGTATCAAGCTTAAACTTTGTGAGATGGCCATTGATGTAGGAGTGTAGGAGCAGGAGTAGGCCATACAACCTGTCAAGCCTGCTCTGCCAATCACATCTGATCATCCACTTCAAAGACCTTTTCCCACCTATCCCCATATTCCTTTATGTAATTGGTATTTAAAAATCTGTTAATCTCTACTTTAAACATACCAGTGACTGAGCTCTGTGAGAGGGAATTCCAAAGAGTTCTTGGAGTAAAAATATTTCACCTCATTGAAATCCCACATGGCTTCCCCTTATTCTGAAGTTATCTCTCCTGCTTCTAGACTCCCTAAAAAACATCTTACTTGCATCTACCCTATTTGTTTATGTATTTTTTAGGTTTCAATGAGACCATCTCTCGTTCTTCATACAACAGTCCCACCATTCCGGGAACAAGACTGGTAAACCTTTTGTTTTACTCCTCCTTCAGTGGCAATAATATCCTCTAACAAAAAGGCCAGGACCGGATCACCTATTTACCTTAGGAATACATTGGGGTTTTTCCTCTATGAGAACCTTTTCTACCACGTGAACCTCTTTGTGTAAATACCAATTTGATGACTTCTTTCCCCATGACTGTGATCTATAGAATAGAACCATAGAATCCCTATAGTGTGGAAACAGGCCATTCGGCCCAACAAGTCTACACTGCCCCTCCAAAGAGCATCCACCCAGATCCATTCCCTACCCCTGCATTTTCCTCATGTCTAACCCACCTAACTTAAACATCCCTGGGCACTATGGGCAATTTAGCATGGCCAATCCACCTACCCTGCACATCTTTGGGCTTTTTCTAAAAGTGACTTTCCTCTTATAGATAAAATATTATTTTTATACCTGGGCACTGCTTGTGCCTGTGAGGTTTCCTTGTTCCACAGTGTTGCCAACAACCATTAGTGGATCTGGTCTGCCCTACTCCTATATTGGGTTCTCATGTGTTACTTAAGGGTTCAAGTACTCCTTACTTCCAAACTGCAAATTATGCTATTTTAAAGTTTTCAGCAGGGATCTCAACTTTTTTCATGGAGTCTCTGATTTCCTTCACTCTTTGACCAAACTCAATTCAGGTCACTTCTGCAGACTGTCAACACTTGATGCAATCTAACTTGGAGTCACTGATATTCCAGCTACAAGAAGTTTCAAACATTCCAAACACATCTCTGCCCAGGTCTGAAATGCTGTTTATTATTGATTGCAGGGTATACAGTGTTGAATCCGGCCATGAGATCCTTATGTGTCAGGTTCTTGAAGATTCATCTCTTCTAACTGCTGACTTGTCCACACCAGCTTCCTCCTCAATGTTGTGATTGAAGAAATCATCAGGTCTCTAACCATTATCTGCCTTGTTCAATGATGGTGAATGGAGTCTGTTGTTATATGAATCTTCACCACTGCTCAGAATGTTGTTGGATAGATCTGCCCCAATCATTATCCTTTCCAGCAGAGAGCTACAGAGTCTATTGTAGTAGAGAGAATCCACATGCTAATCTAACAAGAGGAAGTTCCTGTTTTAAACACAACGTACTTTACTGTTCAATGGCAAGTATGTACAAGATACATTGGTATGGAATTCATTATTAATATGAAATACATTATTTTGCAACAGCACTTCCCAAGACCACAAGAAACTACAGAGAGTTGTGAACACAGTTCAGTCTATCATGTAAACCAGCCTCCCATCCATTGACTCCATCTACACTTCCTGCTGCCTCAGGAAAGCAACCAACATAATCAAAGACCCCTTCAAACCCACTTATACTCTCGTTCACCCTCTTCCATCTGGCAGAAGACATAAAAGTTTGAGTACATGATAATACAGCAACACTCACCCCTGTACGTGACTGCGGCCTTTCAGTTGTTTCAGTGGCGGGAGTCCGGGAGGAAGCGCAAGGGCAGCCTGGGAAGGTAAGCTTCCACCCAATAAATTTGGGAGTTAACTAATACCCGAGACACTACACGCGTAGTGTGGTGAGCAGGTAAGATATTTGCATTTTTTTCCCTCACCTCTTTGTAATCTTTCGGGGTGGTCACCTAGATGCCAAATCCTCTGGGAGCGGGTCGGAAGGCAAAGCCGGAATCTGTTTGAGTAAATAACGGAGTAAACTTACCGGTGCAGTGAACACTGCGAAACTAAAATAAAACTAATTAATTTTAAATAATTAACTAAGTAGAGATGGCTGGCCAGGTGATGTGTTGTATCTGTATGATGTGGGAGCTAGCTGATCCCATTGAGAACGGCAGTGACCACATCTGCAGCAAGTGTTGGCTGCTTGAGGAGCTCCGGCTCAAAATTGATGAGCTGGAATCCGAACTCCAAACACTGCAGCACTTCTGGGAGGGGGAGAAATACCTGGATGCTGTGTTCCAGGAGGCAGTCACACCTGGTAGATTAACTAATGTTAATTTGATCGGCGGGCAGGGACAGCAGTGTGTGACTGCGAGTGAGGCAGGTAGAGGGACCCTGCAGACAGGAACACAGGAGCCACAGCCCTTGACATTGTCCCACAGGTATGAGGCACTTGCTCCCTGTGTGGATGAGGAACAGGGCTGCAGGAAGGACGAGTCAACTGACCATGGCACCATGGTCCAGGAGGCTATTCAAGAGGGGGGAGCAAAAAGACAGATTGTAGTTGTAGGGGATTCCATCATCAGGGGGATAGACAGTATCTTTTGTGAGCAGGATAGAGAATCCCGCATGGTGTGTTGCCTGCCCGGTGCCAGGGTGCGAGACATCTCTGACCAGCTTGAGAGGATACTAGAGAGGGAGGGGGAGGAACCAGTTGTTGTGGTCCACGTAGGTACCAACAACATAGGCCGGACTAGGAAAAAATACCTGTTTCGGGATTATGAAAAGCTAGGAACAAAATTAAAAAACAGGTCTTCAAGGGTCATAATCTCTGGATTGCTGCCCGAGCCACATGCAAATTGGCACAGGGAGGCGAGGATCAGGGAAGTAAACACGTGGCTAAAAGAGTGGTGTGGGAAAGAGGGTTTCCTTTTCATGGGGCACTGGTATCAGTTCTGGGACAGGAGGGATCTATACCGCTGGGATGGACTCAACCTGAACAGAACATGATATACCTCTGCTAGGTCACTTATCCCTTCCTACAGTACTGCAATAAGTTCATGAATTAACTCTTTGGATGTTGGCATCCCAATCACCCTTAGTTAACAAATGCATAACCTTTGACAATAGCACTGCTTCTGGCTGAATCAGGCATCCAGGGGGCTCAATATCCCTGACACTCACCCTTTTATGTCAGCCAGGGCTCCCTGATTGGATCAGATTAACAGCCCCAAAAATGGAACTCATACTCTATGACATTCAGCTGGTTGATCTCATTACATTCGCTACAGTTCACTCAATACCTTTCAAGGGAGAAAACCAATTTGGTCTACCCCTCATGAATCCAGTCCCGCACAATGTGGTTGACTCATTGCATTCAGCAGAACAAGGTATGGAAAATCAATACTGGCAAAATCATTGAATTATTCATCCCATTCTGTGCCAGCAGTTTACTATAATTAAGCTGCAAGATTCAACTTTAAAAGCAAAGAAAATGGCAGCTAAATTCGTTAAGCAATTCTTCCAATTATTTTCGGCTCCCTCAGCAGTAGTTAGTGCAGGAGGTTGCTGTTTTAATCATGCGGATCGATTGTTAAGTCATAGTAATGCTACTGGAAATCAATCTTTATGCTTATATTGAGGGTTGATTACAACTTTTATCACAGTAATGCAGCTATTTGGGGCCTCAAATCACTACCATGATTAAAGCAGTAAACAATCCACAATCACCTCTTGTGTAGTACCACAGATTGAAAGCAAACAACTCACTAGCAGCTACACAGAAGATTAGAAACACAACGCATGACAAAAGACACCATCACGCCACCCAGCCCCACACTTGTGCAGACTCAAAATGGCCTTTGGGTTTCACGCTTTTTTGCTGTTTTGTAGTACAGAATACACCATTTCAACAATTTTCCAGCGTGTTCTTTCCTGCAAAATAGCAAAAAAAAGAGTGAAATGAAACCCCACTGCAATTATAGTTCTATTTACGCTTTGCATCTTAGCTATTTATCCTCATGGCCACCCCAAGTCCCATGCACCATTCTGGAATTTAATATCTTAATACAATGCCATTCAGTCCTCCACACAATACTACCCAGCTCAGGTTTTTTTTTAAATTACATTGCGCAAAAAGAAAATGCAAGCTTTCCTTAAGCAAATGTGTCATCACCATCTTTACATGTCCACACTAAATGAATGCATGGTACATTTTTAATGAACAAACTCTGCATTTACAAGCGTTTTCAATCACATGTGCATGCAATGGATTTATACATAATCATTTGCCTTCTCCATTTTCCATCCTCATTCGAGAAAACAAGCAAAGTTCTGTTTGAATGTAACAGTTTCCTATTGTGCTATTATCCTATTGTCCTAACATCCATTGTGCTGTTTGCTATTGCTAAAGTCCACTAGGCTGTCTACCAGTTGAAGATATGCTCCTTGACATTGTCAGGAGTCACACACAACATCAAGTTATAGTCCAACAGGTTTATTTGAAATCACAAGTTTTCAGTGCGCTGCTCCTTCAAGCTTCAAGTAAAGCTTGTAATTTCAAATAAATCTGTTGGACTATAACCAGGTGTCATGTGACTTCTGATATTGTCCACCCCAGTTCAGCACCAGCACCTGGGTAGTTAGTCGTAGTTGTACATTTTAAAAATGTTCTTAACAATAATTGTATCCTTGCTTGAATAAGTTTGGACTATTTATTACTTAAGGAACCCGACTGTCTTGATTCTGTTCCAAGCTACATCCAGTCTGATATATAATTGACAATACCCCTTTCTTTTTAAATTGAAATTCTTTTGCGGGAAGTGAGGGAGTGGAACAAAGAAAGAAATCAGTCCATCCTTCATAATGGTGTTGTAACAACAAAGTCCCACGTTTGAAGAAGCAGCAATGAAAGTGAGGATACCAATGTGATGATGTCTTTATTGTAAGACTGATTTACATTGAAATCCACTATTTTATTTTAAACAGAAATCGCTGGAAAAGCTCAGCAAGTCTGGCAGCGTCTGTGGAATGAAATCAGAGTTAGCATTTCGGGTCAAATTCTGAGGAAGGGTCACTCGACCCAAAATGTTAATTTTGATTTCTCTCCACAGATGCTGTCAGACCTGGTGAGCTTTTCCAGCAATTTCTATTTTGTCTCTGATTTACAGCATCTGCATTTCTTTTGGTTTTTGTTTTATTTTAAATGTCATTCATTTGTTAATTAATGTTAGCATTTTTGTTTTTTTGGTTTGTCACAGCAAAGGTTTTAAAAAGTGACATGTTACACATTTTGTTGGCTTTTTAGGAATTCCTTTCTTTACAAAGTTATCGCTGTCACCAAAAATCATAACACAAGCCACAAATCTTGACAAAGTGCACCACATTTGTTGCACAAGTTCCCTACAAATCTCCAGCAGAGAGTTAACAGTAAACGATGATATATCTTCAAGTAACACTGGAAATACTCTACAATGGCTTGATTACTCAGAACCTGCAGTATTACATCGAGTGTCGGCTGTTAAAATGCAACGTAACCTCTTTAATAAGCGTAAGCAGGCTGTTTCAGTGGCAATCATTGCTGCATTAATCCTCCAAGCAGCTGTTTCTGGCACAAGCTTCAACTTATTTAGCATCGTGTGACAGACTTGGGCTAAACTGATATTTTATCTTAAAATGCAATATAGCCTCCTCAGAGATTCTTTTGTGTGTAAATTATCAGAGAAGATTCACCTTCACATGCCCTCTGGTGGAGGATGGGAGGAGATGAGCAGACAGGACACTCTAAGGTCTCTTGCTTCTCCAATGAGATGATGAGGTGTCAGTCCTTCAGACTGAGTGGCTGGTTGCATAACTTGCAGGTGAAGTGGGGATGATGGGGGAGCTGTACATTTTCCAGAATGTGTTACTGGTTCCACAGTACCTGGAGCAAGATATGAGCCGTGCACACATTGATTTGTACTTATCAAACGGTAAGATGCACACGTGCATTAGGTCATCCTCCTCCTTGACTCCACACACATCTTTCCACATTAACCCTGCCTCCAGTCCAACGAGCTCCAGTACTCCTTCCTCCATAAGAAATGGAAGCAGAATTAGGCCATTCAGCCCACTGGGTCTGCTCCACCCTTCAGTCATGACTGACATGTTTTTCAGTCTCATTCTCCTGCCCCTTCTCCCCTTACCCTTGATCCCCTTACTAATCAATAACCTATCTCTGTCTTAAATACAATTCCACAGCTTTCTGTGACAATGAGCCCCACAGGTTCACCACCCTCTGCTGAAGAAATTCCTCCTCATCTCAGCTCTAAAGGGTCATCCCTTCACTCTCAGGCTGTGCCCCTGGATCCTGATCTTTCCTACAAGTAGAAACATCGTCTCCACATCCACTCTATCCAGACCTCTCAGTATTCTGTAAATTTCAATCAGAATCCCCCCATCATCCTCCTAAATTCCATCGAGTACAGAACTAGAGTGTCCTCAACCGCTCCTCACATGACAAGCCCTTCATCCCTAGGATCAGTCTTGTAAACCTCCTCTAGAACCCTGCCAAATGCCAACACATACTTCCTTAGATACAGGGCCCAAAACTGCTCACAATGGAAGTCAGGATGGCCTTGTAGGGCATACTGCCTTAAATTCTCTACATTTCGCTTATATTGTGAACACTTTTCTCCCTCAAGCACACACTATTCCATTGACAGTTATCCAACATCTAGACACATTATTCTAGGAGCAGCTGACTCCATTCCAAATCTGCATCCACTGTTACCTCAGAGGACAAGAGAAGCTGATGCATAGAAATACCATCACTTGCAAGTTATACGTTATCCTGTATCGGAACTATAATCACAATTCCTTCACTGTTTCTGGGTCAAAATACTGGACATCCTTTCTTAACAGCCCAGTGGGTGTCCTGAACACGGTAGAAATCCAAATCGGCTCACTACCACTTGTTCCAGGGCAATTATGGATGGGCAATAAATGCTGGTCTAGCCAGTGATGCCCACATCCCATGAAGATAGAAAAACAACCTCCTTGCTGTGCAGAAACAATTGAGGTCAATATGAATGAATAAGTACTCAGGCAAAACTCCTGTAAAATGTTACGCAATGGACATAAGAGGCTGAGGGGTGACCTTATAGAGATCTATAAAAGCATGAGGGGTATAGATAAGATGAATAGTGAAGGTCTTTTCCTCAGGTTAGGGGAGTCCAAAACTATAGGTTTAAGGCGAAAGGGGAAATATTTAAAAGGGACCTAAGGGGCAACTTTTTCATGTAGAGGGTGGTGCGTGTATGGAATGAGCTGCCAGAGAAAGTGGTAGAGGCTGGTACAATTACGACATTTAAAAGACATTTGGACAGGTATATGAAGAGGAAAGGTTTAGAGGGATATGGGCCAAATGCTGGCAAATGGATCTCGTTCGGTTTAGGAAAGCTGGTTGGCATGGACGAGTTAGGCCACAGCAGCTGTTTCCGTGCTGTACGACTCTATGACTGTCTAGTGTGGTGCCTTCTGCAAATGTCCAATCAGCATTGGCTGTGCAAGAGTTACCTCTGGTGTACCTGTGGCCAGCACTGAGAAATGAATGTGTGCCTGACAGTCAATGCTGATGGCCATGCACCTCCACTGTCAAGGTCAGCACCTCCTCCTTCTACCTCTTTTCACCTTCAGTCACATTTCATGCTACCGGTTATGAACTGTATCCACTTTCCCAGAGGCAGTCGTGTCCTATTTCAGCCCTGCAGCCAAGGCACCAGGCATTGGCATGATGGACTATGGGCATGATCCTCTGCAACCTCCATTCTCCTACTAGGAAACAGTACGGACTGCAGATGCTGGAAGCCAGAGTCAATAAACGTGGAGCAGGACAAACACAGCAAGTCAGACAGCACCAGAGGAGTGGGAAAGTCAATGTTTCAAGCTGAAACCTGACGAATCGTTGACTTTTCATCCTCCTACTGTTCTGGGGACACAGAGAGTCCCTCCACCCCCATGCAGTCTGGAGGAGCATCTCCAAGGAGGAACTACTCAATCCTGAGACTATATTCAGTCAAAAGTAAGCCATTTCTCTTTGGCATACTGGCTGCTAAGGGCTGTACGATACTTCAGGCAGGACTGCTGCAATATCCTGTGTGGTTTTTATAGATAACAGCAGCAACTGACTATCTGGAAGATCCTGCCACGTGTCCCAGTTCTGTATTAGTCGGCCCTGGTAATAATGTGTGGAAGATCCCAGGGACAGGAGAAAATATAGTGGGAAGTCCACAAGCGGAGTTTTACGTGTCCTACTGCCTTCCAAGACACCAGTGTGGAGGGAGTTGTAAAGTCAAGCCCAGTGGTAAGCAACAGCACAAAAAAGATTTGGACGTAAAGATGCTGGATGCTTCTATGCTCAACACTGGACAGATTCATTTCTAACAGAACGCAGCTCATCCTCAGCTGAAAACAAAGGATGACAGACTTCACCCTGTAAGAGGCAGCAATAAACAGAAATGGATTTATTTGTAGAGATTGCGAAAATAAGACCTTTCCTCTTCATGCTGGCACTCATTGGAAACCGTCTAAAGCAAATATTTGGACTGTATAAAAACAAAATACTTTAAAATAAATTGTGAGTACCTTCAATAACTTGTTTCTCCGTTCAAAAGTAATTGAATGGAATGGATTTGGAGAAAGTATGGAAGAAGAATCCATCAATAAAGGAAGACAAAAATACAGGAGAAAGTAATTTAAGTATTATGTGGTGTAGACAAAATTATGGAAGCCTTTTGTGTTGGTTAATGTTACATAAATTCCCTCACATTCTTGGATTAAGTAGTCATTTCCTTATATGAGGTAACTAACTACCAACTACACAAACAAACAAAGAACAATCGATAAAAAAAAAACCTTAAAGCAATTGACAGTAAGGCATATTAAATTGCTATTGGAGTCCATGCAGCTACCAACGCATTAAGCAAGCATACATTGTATTTTCAAGTGAAGGTTTTGATCATAAGGTGTTTTTGAGAAAAGCCATTCATTTCAAGGCATACATGCCAAGTAATTTGAGATATTGATTATTTGTTGTTATTGAAGAAAGCTAAAGCAATCATTTTAGAACCGTACGCTTACCGAGTCATCTCAAAGTGATCTGGAGAGTTATAGTAATAGAATTGAAAACATATTGAAGCGAGGATTGATAAAACAGAGTCTGGATTTAAACTTGGGAGTTGGAATGAGAGGGGATGTTAAGCCAAGAGCAATCTTTGATAAATATCTAGAAGTAAACAGTAATATTTAGAATCACAGAGACATGGAGGTCTACAGCACAGAAAAAGGACCTTCAGCCCATCATGTCCATGTTGGTAAAAAAAAAACAAATACATAACTTGGCCCCTAGCCTTAAATGAATTTACCTATGTTTCCAAGACTATGAAAAAGTATTCAATTATGTTCATTCCCAAAATTTAAAGGATGCATTGTTGAAATGTGACATTGACAGTGAGGATGTAAGATTAATATAAAAGCTAACTACTGTAGATGCTAGAAAACTAACATAAAAAAGATAAACTGGAGAAACTCAGCAGGTCTGGCAGGATTGCTAGAGAAAGAAATAGTGTAAACATTGAGCCTAGTATGGCTCTTGTTCCAAACTGAAAGGAGATGATTTTTTATGCTGTTGACGAAGGGGAGGAGACAGGTTATGAGGTGTCCAAAGCAAAAGACAAAGGCAGATATTGGTGGTGAATGTGAGATAGAGAAGCAAAACAGCTGTAAATATCAGATGTCAAAAGGAGAAAATGGCTCTGCTCTGTTGAGAACAAGGCCAACAAGACACAGTGTGGGGAGGGTGGAAGGTGTAAGAAAAATGGAACATACAGGTCATTCCCTGAAGTCATGGAACTCAATACTGAGTCTTAGAAGCTGTGAAGTCCCTAAACAGAAAATTAGGTTGCACTGAGTTTTGTTCAGAAGGTGTGGAATCTGTGTGCGTAGAGTTGAGGAACCACAAGGGAAAAAAGACCCTGATGGGATTTATGTACAGTCCCCCCAGCAGTAGCCAAGATGTGGGGCAGGAAATAAATCAGGAGACAGAGAAGGCATACAATAATGATGGGGAATTTCAATATGAAGGTAGACTGTGAAAATTCAGGTTGGTAGTGGATCCCAAGGAAAGGAATCTGTGCAATGTCTACAATGGGCTGCAAAGTAGCTCAGTGGTTAACACTGCTGCTTCACAGCACCAGGTGCTCCAGTTTCCTCTCACAGTCCAAAGATGCGCAGGTTAAGTGGATTAGCCATGCTAATTTGCCCCATTGTATCCAGGGATGTGCAGGAAAGTGAAGCTGAGGGTTATCAGGCTAACTATGATCTCACTGAATGGTGCAGCAGACTCAATGAAGGGGCCATCTTCGGCTCCTACATCTTATGGTCATACTGTAACAGCAAAAAGAACTCATGGAAGTGACATCCAGAAATGAAAATGCCAGTACTTTGGGCATTTGATCAGTGCTGGAAAGCGTGAGGGATTTTTTCTGTTCGAAGAACTGGAAAGCAGCAGGAAGTGGCATCAACCTTGGTATTGTAGGATAGTGGATGTCTTGCGCATGTCACTGTAGGATAATGGATGTCTTGCGCATATCACTGTAGGATAATGGATGTCATTGGACATGTCACTGTAGGATAGTGGACGTCATTAAGCATGTCACTGTAGGATAGTGGATGTCACTGGGCATGTCACTGTAGGATAGTGGATGTCATTGGGCATGTCACTGTAGGATAGTGGATGTCACTGGGCATGTCAC
>NC_063335.1:28215185-28231121 GCF_021869965.1 Rhincodon typus
ATAGTGGATGTCATTAAGCATGTCACTGTAGGATAGTGGATGTCATTGGGCTTGTCACAGTAGGATAGTGGATGTCATTTGGCATGTCACAGTAGGATAGTGGATGTCACTGGAGTTGCATTCAAGCTACAATGCTTTGTGAGGATGATATAAAAGAGATGACGTAAGAGGTGATGTATGGTAAACTATGACAGATTTCTCAGCACAGTCGTGTAGGTATAAACAGCAACGTTCATGAAACTATAAAATTATGTGAAGTGCTTTTATGAGCAATAGCAAGTATCTCATTGAGACTTTTGATAGACAGTGTTATATTAATTACTAATAGTAGGAACTGCAGATGCTGGAGAATCTGAGATAACAAGGTGTAGAGCTGGATGAACACAGCAGGCCAAACAGCATCACAGGAGCAGGAAGGCTGACATTTCGGGCCTAGACCCTTCATCAGAAATTTCTGATGAAGGGTCTAGGCCTGAAACGTCAGCCTTCCTGCTCCTGTGATGCTTCCTGCTCCTGTGATGCTGCTTGGCCTGCTGTGTTCATCCAGCTCTACACCTTGTTATCTTATATTAATCACTGTTATATTATTCTGAGGAAGTGATGGCCTTGTGGTATTATTGCTGGGCTCTTAATCCAGAGACCCAGATAATGTTCTGGGGATCTAGGTTCAAATCCCACATGGCAAATGTTGGAATTTTAATTCAGTGAAAAAAAACCTGGAATTAAGAGTCTAATGATGACCATGAGTGAGGTTGTAGACATGCTCACCGAGCCAGTGGGTTTGATTGCAAACGTTTCATCACCCTGTTAGGTAACATCGTCAGTGCGCCTCCGGTGAAGTGTCGGTGTTCTGTCCTGCTTATTATTTATGAGCCTCAGTTTGCTGGGGTGGTTGGCATCACTTCTGGCTCTGCTTTTCAGTGGTTTGTATATCGGGTCCAGTTCAATGTGTTTGTTGATGGAGTTCCACTTCACCGAATAGCTGCAGGAGCACAGTGTGTGTTTAAAGCTGAGATAGATAGATCCTTGATCAAGGATTATGAGGAAAGCACAGGAAAGTGGACATGAGGAATGTCGGATCAACCATGATCCTACTGAATGGCTCACTCCTGTTCCTATTTCTTATGGTCCTATGGTCTACAAGGTACACTAATATTTCTGTCCTTCACTATCAGTAAGCACCTGACTGATATCAAAAGGATGTTTTTGACTTTGGCAGTCATGCAACATGGCAACCAAAAGGTTCTCAGCTGGCATTCCAAATGAAATAGCCATTTATTCCATTTCAATCCTCTTTCTCCAGCTTCATCAAGTGTTCCTTGTACATAGATTATCCACTTATTCTAAAAGTTAGTCTTTACTACCAGTATTGTCTTCAGTTTCAAAGATTTATCTAAAACCACAAGCTTTTGGAGCACTGCTCCTTCGTCAGGTGGCCTCAGTTTTGAACAAATGATTTCTTAACCTTTAAATAGTAGGAGTCCAGTTGCTTTAGTTACTTGATATAAAAGTCAAGTTTCTCAACCCTGATTGTTATCTTAGCGGATATCCCTTTCATGGTCTAACAGGTTAGAACATCCTGATATAATTCCTAAAGTAGGGTGACCCAAAACTGGGCACAGAATCAATAACCAAGTTCTTTTCAAATCTGTACACTCAGTGTTCTCTCTCCGATTCCTATGTCTGAGCAATTGTTCAAATATGTGTCTCACCAATGGCAGGTCTACTAATCGTGGACAATTCAGCAGAAAATATTGTTCTGTGTTCTAGCTCTAAGATCAGAACAGAAATGTGTATTTCAGTTCCACCTGGTCGCACTGACATGCTTTCATTACTAAGATGACCATGAATACATCTCATACTCTGCCATAAATTTCCAAATTCAGTGTCTAGGGCTATAATAACACAGGTAGTGGTCTTAGACAGCATCTGCAGATCAGATTTTGACACTGCTACATCCAATTCATTCTGCTGACTGCATCTTACTACAGGCTGAATTGATCTTAAAGCATCTTGTACTTGTATGTTTGGATATATACACAGATCGCCACTGGATTAGTCACTTTGCATATTATGAGAAAAGTGTGACAGAATGTTAGTTCTCTCAATGTCTGTCTCTCATAATACAAATATTGACATCTCATCATTGATTTCTTCCAACACAGATCAATCCATTTTATCATATTTTAATTATAATTTAAATAAAAAATGCATAGCCTGAGCAAAGTGCAACACATGTAATACAGGGTGTAATTGTTAGATTATCTAAAAAAATCTTTCCATAAACTTTGCAGCACATCACAACTTGTACAAACATTCTTCTAATGCAGAATTTCAATATAGGGGTGTTCCTGGTGGGGTCAATCACTGCGGTCAAGGTCTATCATGTCACCTCTTAAGGCACCCTTTCCTGGTCAGGCCTTGCGAATCTCAATAAAACTGACCAGCTTCCTCTTCAACTTCCAGCAGTCAGCTTTCAAGTTGCTGCAGTGAAAACACAAGGGTCTCCATCATCATTCCTCCAATCTGCATCTTCCTTCTTAACCTCAGGAGAATGTCTTGTGCTCTCAGTTTTATTTCTTAGTCACCACGCCACATTGTCTAACTCGCTCCCATGTTCTGCCCTTTCTGCACCCCTGGACATTATTAGGGAAGTGTCTATAAATAAGGTAATGGCTGTAAAGAGATAATGCTGGAGACAGCATTAAGCTGTACCTGATCTGATGATGACCTGCTAATTATGGGAGGGAAGGTGATTTCTCAGGATCTCATGCAATGCAGAACAATATCCATAGGTTTCATCAGTCTCAGTAACAATGTCTAATGGATTAATGGAACATGCATCTTATTGCATGTGAGTGATTAGATGCAAATGAAGACAAGAGACTGTTCTTGCTAAGAGTCAGCAGATGTTAATCCTCTTCCATCATAAACCATTTAGATCCCTAGATCCAGTCAATGGAAAGATGATGAGAGGTAGCACCCACAAATATCAAATATGATCAGTGTTGGCCATAGTTGCTGAATACACCAAGATACATGAGTGAAAAAAGCCCACTGGGCCCAGGAGAAGCATTTTCCAGAAAACTGAAGGAGTTTACAACATTAAGGACTTTCCAGCTTTAAGAACCTTTCACAAAGACAGTGAGCAGCTGCAAGCAATCAGCAGGAGCTCATTGAAAGGCCAACAAGGGAGAAACAGCATGTCAGGCTAAAGCATTGGGCTTTAAACCTCTCCTTACTGTGATGTGAGGTTCCCACCTGCTTCAAGACAACCACTATCATCCTGGTGCCAAAGACAAATCAGGCAGCATGCCTCAATGACTACCACCCAGTGGCTCTGACATCCATCATTATGAAGTGCTTCGAGGGACTGGTAATGGCCCACTTCAACTCCAGCCTCCCAGACTGCCTTGATCCACTACAATTCACGTACCATTACAATAAATCCATGGCAGACGCCATCTCCCTGGCCCTGCACTCATCCCTGGAACACCTGGATAACAAAGACACCTACGTCAGTCTCCTATTTATTGACTTTAGCTCTGCCTTCCACACCATAATTCCAACAAAACGCATCTCCAAACTCTGAGGCCTAGGACTCTGCTCCTCTGTCTGCAACTGGATCCTTGACTTCCTACTGGCAGACTGAAATCAATAAGGATAGGTGACAACACCTCCTCCACAATAATTCTCAACACCGGTGCCCCGCAAATCTGTGTACTCAGCCCCTTACTATGCTCCTTATACACTCACAACTGTGTGGCCACATTCCATACCAACTCCATTTACAAGTTTGCTGATGACACCACCATAGTGGGTCAGATCTTAAACAATGATGAGACAGAATACGGGAAGGAGATAGACAGCTTAGTCGCAAGGTGTAAAGCCAATCTCTCCCTCAATGTCAGCAAAATGAAGGAGCTGGTCATTGACTTCAGGAAGCAGAGTGGAGGACACGTCTGCATCAATGGTGATGAAGTGGAGAAGGTCGAGAGTGTCAAGTTTCTAGGAGTAAATATCACCAATAGTCTGTCCTGGTCCACCCACGTCGATGCTACAGTCAAGAAAGCATACCAACGTCTCTAATTCCTCAGGAGGCCAAGGAAAATTGGCATACCCACAATAACTCTTACCAATTGTTATAGATACACCATGGAAAGCACCCTGTCTGGATGCGTCACAGCGTCGTATGGAAACTGCTATGCTCAAGACAGCAAGAAACTACAAAGAGTTGTTGACGCAGCCTAATCCATCACGCAAACCAACCTTCCATCCAATGACTATACTTCCCGCTGCCTCGGGAAAGCAGCCAACATAATCAAAGGCCCCTTCCCACCCCAGTTATACTCTCTTCCACCCTCTTCCATCGTGCAGAAGATACAAAAGTTTGAAAACAATACCAACAGATTTAAGAAGAGCTTCTTCCCCGCTGTATCAGACTTAAGAATAGACCTCTCATATATTAGAGTTGATCTTTCTGTGCACCTTCTCTGTAGCTATAACAAATTATTCTGCATTCTGTTCTATTACCCTGTTGTACTCATGCAAGGTATAATTTGTCTGGTTAGCATGCAAAACAATACTTTTCACTGTATCTTGGTACATGTGACAATAATAAATCAAATCAAAACCAGTAAAGTTTAAGACCACTGTTGGGGAACGGGAATATCATTACATTAATGTACAAAATAATGTTGAGAATAAAGAAGCACTTAAAATTCATAACAATCACTGCTGTCATAGTGAGCAAACAACACAAGGCATAACAGCAGTATGGAAATATAGGGCCATTAAAGTACTTTATACAGAAGTCACAGCAATGAGAATGGAGACATAAGGCAACCAAAGGAACAATAATAAATGTCAAAACAGGCAGAGTCTAACAAAAGAAGGCAGTTAGAAGAGTTCTGAAGCTACAAGAAGAGGAGATTCATATGTTAAGCCATGGTTCTGGCGGGAAGAATTTCCAAGGCTACAGGTACAGAACTTTATTTGGGAAAGTCATGCAAAAAAATGCAAGCATTGTTTATGAGAAGCATGAAATAGTCTGTTTTCCATGGAAATCAATTCAAAAGCCCTTTTCCCAGCTGAAGATTGGAGATCTCAATTTCTGATGTAACAGTTTGGAAATACAGATGCACAGCATTACTATTTAACATAACTGAAAATTTTAAATAGCAGAAATTAATCAAGAATGCACAGTCTAAAAAACCATAAGACAAGAAAACAGCATTGCTCCTTACAGAAGTAAAAGTCACCAAAGGAAAGAGATTGCAGCAAGATTGAGATACTTTAAGGTTATAATTTCTGCAGTATTAATAATTTACATTTAATTATTTAATCCAAGACAATCATTTTAGGAAAACACACCAGGTGAAATATTAATATCTGAAAACTTCAATGGCAAAGATGAGTTTTAAAAATAGGATTGAACATCTTGGACAAAACAGTTCTTAAGATAGAACAGGCATGTTCACTAGTTAAAGTTATGCTATTGTATTTAACAGAACCTACAGTTAACACTGTAAATTGTCAAAAAAATAAAAGGCAAAACAGATAATTTCAGTTTAAAGGAGAGGTCACTCGACCCGAAACGTTAACTCTGGTTTCTCTGCACAGATGTTGCCACACCTGCTGAGCTTTTCTAGCAACTTCCGTTTTTGTTACAGATAATTTTGAAGGAGTTCTACAGCATCTATAATAATTGATAATTAGTTTAACCTGAGAAAAAATAAAATTCTTCTAACAGCACGATTTCACTGAAACTTTCCAGGTGAATTCATAAGTAACTTAATGAATGATCTCACCAGTTTAATGGAAAACTGTAACAATGGAGCTTTGAAGTCAGAGTTCATTTGAGGCAGAAATGTTGTTAGAATTTATCATGACACTTAGTCAGAGTTATCACAGTCCAAAGAAGATCCGACTTCGGAGGAAGCTATTCAAAATGTGCTGGAAGCAGACACCAGGAAGAATCAGAAAGAAGTTGATGTGACAGAGCTACCAGTATTATAAAAATATCCAGTGCATGGCTGATAGAAATTGGTGATTCAAATGACTCGAGTTTGACAGAACCTGCTTATGTCAGTGGACATCTCATTAACTATAAGCTTGGTACAGGAGGAGTGTTATTGTCTTGTCAGACGGAATAACTCAGCTGAACAAACAGAAGTTCCATGCTACAGAGGTGAAATCACATGGCCCAGTACTAAAAGTAAGTTACAAGTAAAGAGTGAGAGAGTCACTTCTTACTTTTGAGACTACACACGTGTCTAGACCTCAATATCCTTGTGGTAACAGAAGGTGTTCAACTAGTTCCAACAGGTAAATAGATCAAAGGAAACCATTCAAACAAAGAGAAGCCAGTCGATGAACAACTGATCCAGGGACCATTTACTGTTGTCCAACTGATTAAGGGGCAACTATTGAGCTGCCTAAACTCCTGACAAAATCCAAAACATAGAAAGAATCTACTGAGGTTAGCTATGATAGCATATCAGGGATATGGCAAGAAGTGCTGGCAACCAGCAAATAAAATAGGGTTAAGCAAATACAACAAGAAGAAAAATGGAATGTGCTAGCACTTACTGTTATTGTGTTGGAGAATAAGCCAAACCAAATCTATTGAGATGACTGAGAATGTGTAATTTGAGAACCAACAGCATTTTACAATCATAAATGACTTACCAGTGTATGATGGAAGATTAATTATTCCTGATTCCCTTCAATATGATGTCCTGAGAAACTTAGGTATTACAAATAGAACTAGGCTCAGCAAGTGGTGTGTTTGCTGAATATCTCATAAGTCAATGTGAATTCTGTGGTTATACAGGATTTTCAGGAGTGGAAACACTTCTAACATCACTGGAGAAAATCCAGATGATGAGACGAGTTCAAAAGGAAAATGTCAATTCTTCATTTCCCAAGAAAGATTTACCAGTAGCAGTGATAGAGCAGCGGCAATCCCCAAGTGGTATGACTGAGGATGTGAACATGTTAGGGTCACCAGTCAGGCAACCCAGAGGATCAATAGAGACATTAATGTAATCTACAAGTTGAGGTAAAGTGTTTGTACCCCTCAAAACAGACATATCTGCAGATTGACAATTCAAAAAATGTTCACACAGATTTAACAGGACACCATGGGAGCTAATTTGGAATTGGGATAACCAACATCCACAGATTCAGGATACAGAATCCATACAATATGGAAGCATGCCATTTGGCCCATCGAGTCCACACCAACCCTCTGAGGAACATCCCACCCAGACCCACCCCATCCATTTCATCCTGCATTTCCCATGGCCAATCAATCTAACTTGCATATCTTTGGACTGTAGGAGGAAACCTATGTAGATAAGGGGAGAATGCAAAAACTCCACACAGACAGTCACCCAAGGGCTATAATCAAACTCAGGCCCCCAGCACTGTGAGGCAGCAGTGCTAACCACTGAGCTACAATGCTGCCTACAAGCAAGAGCTAGTTTCTGGTTCAGAAATCCAGGAATATTGCAATAAAGGAAAAGACATGCTTCACCAGAACAGACATATACTATGAAAGAAACTTCATAGAAGACAAATGGTCCCTCAGGTTATGTTATAGGGAAACTACCTGCTTCAGAATTCCTGCAAAAGAAATTCAGGAAATTAAGGACCTTGCAGGTAAAGTATTGAATCACCTTCCTGTGTTAACCAGAGCACCAGGTCAATGTTCTGGGGACACAGGTTCAAATCCCACCTTAGCAGATGGTGAAATTTGAATTCAATAAATATCTGGAAATATAAAGAGCTGGCCTAAGGCTAACTGTGTCACCACTGTGAATTGTCTTAAAAACTCATCTTGTTCACTTCTGGCCTTTATAGGCCAATCTTATATGTGAATCCAGACCCACAGTAATATGGGTGACCACCCGCTGATCAATTAGAGAAGTAGGGCAATAAAAACTCGTCCAGTCCTTTAATAACAAACCCAATGGACAAATACAAAAAAATAAACTTCAGAGATCTCACTGGAGATCAAAAGTCACCTGTTTAATGTTCAAACTCAAAGTAGATTTGAACAAGATTTTGTTTTCAGTAGCCCTGAGTTTTTGACTAAGGTGCTAACTCATATTTGTTTAGAATGACAATTTTAATTTTTTCATAATCTGCACAGCTGTCTGCTGATATGGAATAAGCTTCATGGACTTGCTGCTAATTGGTCTTGCAAAATGAGGGTCAAGAACCTCTTTTGGCCATTGACGCGATTAACAATTTTGTCAAATGAGAAATGGCACTAGTCATGACTCTTTTAGACAGTTAAAGCTTTGCTCTGAATTAGAATGAGGATTTGAATTGCCTGTGGTATCTGCAATATTCACATGGACTTTGTCCCTTTCCAGCTTAAATTGCTTGATCTCTTCCTTGTTTTGCATTTCTCATTCTCTTTTTTCTATACGGAACTCAAATTCATTTTCTGCATGGCAATTTCTTCATCCATTTAACATTATTTCATCAGTTTCTGGTTCCACGCTATTAATGCATCAATATTAAAATGACTAGGGAGAATGATAACCATCTTGCATTTTCTTGCTTTCAGCCTTGCATTTACTCTTAGCCATTTGACAACAGCTTTTGGTTACTGAACAGGCAAAGGATTTAATGCATTCCAAATTACCTCACCCTTTTCTGCAAATGCTTAGGCACTGGATTATGGCCATAAGTATTTAACACAGAGCCACTATAAACAAACTTGCTGACTGATTTTTTTTTCAGTGATCAATTATGTCCTACACTTCTCTTTACTGCAGAAAGGCTATCAACATCATCAAAGACCCCTCCCACCTGGTAATGTTCTCTTCCAACATCTTCCAACAGAGAAGCTTGAACACACATACCAACGGGTTCAAGAACATCTTCTTCCCTGCCGTTATTTGACTGCCGAATGGACCTCCCTAACTTCAAATAATGTTGATCTTGTTTTGTGCACCTCCTGTGCAGCTATAACCTTGTGTGCCTCACTCTGTTCAATCACCCTATGATCTTTATGTCCTTGTTTGCTACATTTGCCTGTACTGCTCACAAAACAAAGCTTTTCACTGCACTTAGGTATACATGACTACAATAAATCAAATCAAATCAAACAAGTGCTCATTATGCAATGTCTCAAATCACAGACACAAGACCCCAGTCTCACATGGAGAGGGGAGATGATGGAATTAAAACAGAAATTGCTGCAAGAGTTCAGTAAGTCTGGCAGCATTCGTGGAGAGAAATCAGGACTGAGGAAGGGTTACTGGACCTGAAACGTTAACTCTGTTTCTCTCCCAACAGATGCTGCCAGACCTGCTGAGCTTTTCCACCAATTTCTGTTTTTGTTTCTGATTTCTAGCAACCGCACTTCTTTTGGTTTTTATTGAGACAGTGGAATTGTTTCCCCTTTTACCACCTCCCATCTGATTGAAGACCCATGTATTTTGAAAGAAAAGTTTTAATCCCCACTGTTCTAAATCTAAAGGAACAGAAGATGCCAGGTTTTCTCCATACAATTTTAAAAAGGATAAGTATTTATTAGTCAACAAATGAAATGCATATGCAATAGGATCCACGCATACAGTCATACAGTCACACAAGAAAAAGCAATCTCACAGAGAAAGATAGCTTGCACCAAGGTCTTACAAGCCCAGAAATTTGTTGTTATACTTGCCTATTTTGAGACGAAGACCTCAAAGTTTGCAGATCTGAGGTTCCCTTTTTGGTCCACTGATTTTGTAAGTTTGCAAAGACATATTTGCCGCAAGTTATATTTTTCCAGCAGGTTTCTCTTTCCCTTTGTCTTTATTCTAATAAAGGTGCAGTCAAACCCCTGTAGTAAAAGCCTGTTTTGATTCTTGAAGTAGATGAGTAAATGGCCATCTGAATTTTCTGCCTCAGCATGGATTTTAGTATGGCCTCTCGTTCTTTGCCGGTCTGGAACCCTCTTTCTACTTGTTGCTGCCCAAAGTGTATTTCTGATTCTTTGTCTGTTCTCAGAAACATGATTTCTGTCATGGAGCAACATGCTTTCCACTTACCACAAAAATTGTCTCTGATGGTCGGGCCATCAAAATATAACAGTGTTTGAGCTACACCCATGTAAATATCGCTGTGATAAGGTGGGGGTGGTCTCACTCTTCTCCTTACTTTCTTACACAACCCTGCCATGGCAACCCCTGGAAGACATGTCAGATCATCGACATGGACACTACCATCACATCTGGGAACACCACCCACCGTGTGTACAGCACATGCCCATGTGAGTCGGCCAATGTTGTCTACCTCATACGCTGCAGGCAAGGATGCCCTGAGGCATGGTATATTGGCGAGACCATGCAGACGCTATGGCAATGGATGAATGGACACTGCGTAACAATCGCCAAACAGGAATATTCCCTCTCAGTTGGGGAACGCTTCAGTGGTCAAGGACATTCAGCCTCCAATCTTCAGGTAAGTGTCCTCCAAGGCAGAGATACACAACAACACAGAATTGCCGAGCAGAAACTGATAGCCAAGTTCCGTACTCATGAAGACGGCTTCAGCTGTGATCTTGGGTTCATGTTGCACTACATGTAGCCCCACCATACTGTTCTGTATCTGTAAAATCTTCCTTACTGTCCTGTTTTAACACTGTCACCTTGATAAATTGTTGCAATCTCTCTACATTAATTAATTTGTATAGTTTTGAGTTATTTATTACTTTGGTTAGGCCCTCGGCATGTGACTCTTATACCAAGCATGTTATTTCAGTCATTTGGTTTGTCTCCAGCACCACCTTATTTTTAATTTTTTGTAATTATCTCTTTGCCCCATTTAATCAGATTAAAGGTCATTCCTTCATTTGTTATGCAGCTGTTGACACTTTACTCACATTGACTGACACTCTTGATCACCTGCAGAGACTTATTATTCAGCACTCCACTCACACCATTTGTATGATCTTTTGATCTCTCTGCTCATTGATCTCTCTGCCTCTAAATTCCGTGCCTGTGTGCCTCTCTCACTTCACCTGACCAAGGGGCAACACTCCGAAAGCTTGCGATTTCAAATAAACCTGTTGGACTATAACATGGTGTCGTCTGACTTCTGACCTTGTCCACCCCACTCTAACACCGGCACCTCCACATCATCACTCTTACTTTGAAATTCCACTCCAGAACCGAGAAATCAGCAAATCTGTTACAAATATGCTGCTGTAAATTTAAGGCCCTCTTGTGGCATAGTGGTCATGTCCCTATTCCCTGGCCCAGGAGACAAGAGTTCAAGTCCCAGTTTTTCCACAGGTGTGTGTGATAGTGAATCTAAACAGGGTGATTGAAAATACTTTTTTTTAGCTATCAGAAAGGTCTGCTGCATTTTAATACCTTCACGTAAACTATCCAAACTTCTGTGTTTTAATATCCTTTATGTCTTAGTATCAGGTGGGCTCATTTCCAGGTCCTAGTATTCCACACAGAGTAAGAGAAAAGTTCACCTGACCTCCAAACTCCATTTTGATTCAAAATCAGTCCTCATTCTCCATTTGTTTTAAGGTAAATATTAATTTTGAATAAGTCCATGAGCACATATTGCAGGAGCTTGAGAGCCAGTGAGAAACTCTGCTATTGGCTGCTCACTGTTCCAGAATTAAAACAGTCTTGCTCAACACAATAATAAATCAAAGAACTGTGGATGCTGAAGATCTGTCTGAGAACTCAGAGTTTTGAGGAAGGGTCACTGGGCTCAAAATGTCAACTGTGCTTTCTCTCTCCAGAGATGCTTCCAGACCTGCTGGGTTTCTCTAGCAAATTTCTGTTTTTTGTTCTTTGTCAACGTGGCTCATTTCCTGCTCCAAGCAACAGCAAGAAGAAACAAAAAACGGAAATTGCTGGAAAGGGATCTGTGGAGAGAAATCAGAGTTAACATTTTGGTCCAGGGCCCTTCCTCAGGACAGTTATGAGGAAGGGCCACCAGACCCGACACATTAACACTGATTTCTCTTCATAGATCCTGCCAGACCTGCTGAGCTTTTCCAGCAACTTCTGCTTTTGTTTCTGATTTACAGCACGCACCCGCAGTTCTCATGGGTTTTTTTTATAGCGGAAAGAAATTGGACAAGTTTAATGTAAACTTCTAGGCCTGGAAAATAGGGCAGGAGCCCAATTCTACAGCTGAGCACCGTGGCCAGATGGACTGAGTGCCACTCTTACAATCACGCCACGTGAGCGGCCATCTTTTCCCTTGAAATTCAGACCTGGCAGGAGAAAGCAGTGGGACAGAAACTACTGGGCCATACTTCCTGCTGCACAGAGCAAGGGACATATCTCCAAATTTTGGCAAGAATGTCCTGATATGGAAGTAACAAAAAAAAATTCCAGTGTTTGACTGCTGCAGAGAAACTTCGGTTTATCTTCCCGAAAATACACTCTCATAGAAAACATCACCTCCCAAAACAGAGGATATTTTTTATTAATTTTTCATGGGATGTGGGCTAGGCCAGCATTTATTAGACATCCTTAATTGCCCAGAGGGCAGCTGAGAGTGAACCATGTTGCTTTGAGTCTGGAGTCACATGTAGGCCAGGCCAGGTGAGGATGGCAGTTTCCTTCTCTAAAGGACATTAATGAACCAGATGGGTTTTTCCAACAATTGATAATGAATTCACGGTCATCATTAAGTTCTTAGTTCCAGATTTTATTGAATTCCAACATCTGCCATGGCAGGATCCCCAGAACATTACCTGGATCGCTGGATTAACAGTCCAGCGATAATACCACTAGGCCATCACCTCCCCTAGATATAAGTATATAGGGTAATCATATCAATTCATCATATCATTGAATATGTGGCTTTTTAAGATTAACTGAACATAAACCTGGCTTAGAATCATAGAATCCCTACAGTGTGGGTGCAGGCCTTTAGGCCCATTGAGTCCACACCCCCCACCCCACCAAACAGTATCCCACGTCGACCCCAACCCTGTAAACCTGCATTTCCCATGGCTACTCCACCCAACCTACATGTCCCTGGACACTATGGGGCAATTTAGCATGGCCAATCCACCTAACCAGCACATCTTTGGACTGTGGGAGGAAACCAATGCAAACCCACACAGGCACAGGGAGAATGTACAAACTCTGCACAGACAGTCACCACAGGCTGGAATCAAATCTGGGTCCCTGGCACTGTCAGGCAGCAGGGATAACCACTGAGCCACCGCGCAGTACAGAACAATCTGAGAACCTTCAGCTTATAGCATTTCCCTAAATCAATTATTTTTTACACTGTAATAGAAACAAAATGTACCAGCTCAACTGCAACTTTTTAAACAACATCTGCATCAAACAATGGCACAGCATGTTTGTAACTAGTGTGACATACTTTTTACCATTAATTATGCCACTCATAATACAAGCTCAGTTGGTGTTGCTCCTTACTTGCTTGACATTAGCTACTGCTGAATAAAGTCGTCAATATTTATACAGAACAAATAAAAACAAAGAATGCAGGAAATATTCAGCAGAACAGGCAGCTTCTGAAAAGAAAAAAAATGATAGTGGTTCAACATTGTAACCTTTCATCAGAAGTGGAAGTAGTTAGTAATTTTAAATAGGACTATAAACTGGTGTCATGTGACTTTTGTCTTGGTTAATAAAACATTGATTTTCAAATTTGCATTCCAATTACAATTCCCTCCATGGGCTTGTCCCTTCCCCATCTCCAACCTACAGATTCCAAGATTTCCATTCGACTCAAATCCTGGCTCCTGAAGTATCCTCAACACTAACTGCTCCACCAGAAACAAGAAAAGAAATTGCTGGAGAAACTCAGCAGGTCTGGCAACACGTGTGGAGGGAGAAAGCAGAGGTTGCGTTTGAGTGTGGTTTTTCAGAGTTCTGAAGAAAGATCCACAAAAATAATGTTTCCACTTGAGTTAACTCTGAGACCCTACTGTTCAGGGTCGGTAAACCTTACTGAGTAAGGTGAGCACAGTAGACCGTTTGCCCAGTAGCTCATAAACATTTCTTCAGAGTACCCCATGTGGATAATAAAATCCTGAATTAAATATGTTCATGAGATTCGCACCTGAATTAGGCAGCTGCTTCAGCTGCCATTGTACATGTAGAATGAAGACAGCAATGTGCCAAATAACTAACAGCAGGTCCAACGCTCTGATTTTAACTCAGACATTGCCTGGTTTCCACAAGGTAGAGTGAGTTAAAACCCTCTATATGTCTTACACATCAGATGTCCTCAAGAAATTTCAAGTTCACTTGTTAATTGACTAAATCTCTTTGTATTGAAGACACATCAGCTTATATTTAAATGATGTAGGTTTGAAATCAATTAACATAATGAATCTTGAGTGCAGTGGGCTTTTGTTGCAATAAATCAAATGATGTTTTGAGACATGCTGCAAGTATTCTTCTGCCTCTGCTGTGCAACATTTACCAGTTTCCTCTGTTCCAAACACATGGAAATACACCTCATTGCTTTCACAAGTGTTAGTGATGACATATTTCACTTTTTTCTAAATGTTTTAACCACTTAATCTATAAGTATTGTCTGTTACAATACTTTGGGATGGATGTTATGGTGCACTGGGGCTAAAACCTTGGCTGGGGAGGGAAATTACCCATGATCCCAAATTCCAATGGCTGCCCAACACTGGGAGTGCTTCAAGGTGAGATGTCTATCCCTTTCTCAGATCAAGAGGCCAAGAGGTTAGAAGAGGGGCTTGTGTCTCTGATGGAACGAAGGAAGGGGTGGGAGGGATCTGTAAAGGTGATCCCTTCCGACCTTGGTCCTACTCTGACCCAATGCTGACCTGCCATGTTTCATGCTTGGCATGGGTCAGCCCCTGCTATGGGTATAATTTCAGCGCAGGATGGCAGCAAGTGGAAAATCCACCCATTGGGTTTTAGGTGGTTCTCCACTTTCAAACACACAGCTGTTTCTTTTAGCATGTAATTTCAGCTCTCTCATTTAAATGATATGTTAATATGAATTAAAAATAGGCTTTTACACTGCAAAAAAAGGTATCTGATGTGCTTTAAAGAAATTTATAAAATCATGGTGGATACAGACAGGGTTAGTAGTTGGTATCTTCTCCCTAGGATGGGCAACTTGAAGACCAGGAGGCACATTAGGAGCAGGCAGGTTGGACTAGTTTAGTTGGGGATAATATTTGGCATGAACTGGTTGGGCCGAAGGGTCTGTTTCCATGCTGTATGACTCCATGTCAGTGTTTCATTCAGACTGAGGAGCTCCATTGATATTGCTGGTGGCAGCAGTAAATCACATTCCAATTTCAAACATCAACAGTTTTACCTTTCACTTTCCTCATTCAAAACTATTTCACAAAAGGGCAGCTACATTAATTTTGGAAATAATGCCACCGTGATCTATGTACACGTTATTCACATTATGCTACGGCAAAATAGCCAGGAAAGATTTGAATTACTCCCTGGAGTCATGTATTTTTTTTAACAGTATAGTGTGCTGACATAACAGATTCTAACTTTGAAGGGTCTACAGCATTGACCCTCCAAGGACACAATCTGCATTTTTACATGTGGTTCAAAGAAATGCTCACAGTTACACGATTTTAAATTATTTAAAAAGCAGTAAAAGTAGAAATTATTAAATATTGTAAATCAGAATGAACTTATCATACTATCAGTAACTAAAATTAATGTCAGTGTCTGTGTGATTTTTTTACATTAATTGTAATATTCAGAAAGCATTCTCATACACAGCATGCAATTGCGTTTAGTTTTTCTGTAAAATATATTGAAACAAATCAATTTGGCACTATCAATACTCCTTTAAAATATTGTAAGAATTATGAACATTTTAAATCTCTTTCTCTGGCCCATCATTAGTATAACGATTGTTTCAGAGATAGTAGGAACTGCAGATGCTGGAGAATCTGAGATA
>NC_063335.1:28231521-28286490 GCF_021869965.1 Rhincodon typus
TTTCTGAAGAAGGGTCTAGGCCCGAAACGTCAGCCTTCCTGCTCCTCTGATGCTGCTTGGCCTGCTGTGTTCATCCAGCTCTACACCTTGTTATCTCTATTAGTATAACGATGTTAGAATTAGTGTTTATATAAATCTTATGTCTAACTAATTTTGTCACTGGGAATCTTGTGAGGGAGATTAAGTAACATGAACAGAGTCACTTCAACTGAGGCAACTCAAACCTGTTTACCTAGCCAAGGCTCATCAACTCTTGCAAACTAATTTTTAAAAAGTCACTCAGGGGATCTGGTTGTTTGCTGGCTGGGGCAGCATTTATTGCCCATCCCTAGTTGCCCTTGAGCAGATAGTGACGAGCTGCCTTCTTGAACCGCTGCAGTCCATGTGCTGTGGATTGACACACAGTACTGTTAGAGAGGGAATTTTAGGTCCTTTAACATTGTTGTCAACAAACATTTAAACAAAAAGACAAAATTATATGCATTAATAGTTGACTTGAGGTTTCACTTAAAAATATAAAAATTGGACTTGAAGTAACTCCACAGAGGCCACTATCCCATCACCAAGTCACCCTTTATTTACACATAAACAATCTTTGACTATAGTACTGCCTCATACAGAGTCAGGCACCAGAGTGTCAGTATCTCTATCAGTGCTAAATAAAACCGAAAGAACTGCGGATGCTGTAAATAAAGAACAAAAACAAAGTTGCTGGAAAAACTCAGCAGGTCTGGTAGCATCTGTGAAGGAGTTATGAGGAAGGGTCACCAGACCCAAAACTTTAACTCTGTTTTTTTCCTACACAGATGCTGCCAGACCTGCTGAGCTTTTCCAGCAACTTTGTTTTTGTTCCTCTATCAGGACTCCCTGATTGGATCAGATTAACAGCCTCAATCAGGTAGCTCACATCCTATGAGGTCCAGCTGGCTGACCTTGTTACAATTGCTACAATACTTATACATTTCCTCCCTCCCTGTTCATGATAGCATACTTAAAAAGCTGAATATAACAGCAATTTGGGTCACTTTCATGCCCAAGTGCACTTCAATTCCATCTAATCAGTTTTAAACATAATTGAAACCATTGGTTTTCAGTTTTCACTACACACTGGCCTGAACTGTGGGAAGAGATCCCAAAAATCAAATGAAAATCTTGAAATCTGTTATATGCATGCAATTTATGCAGGGGTCAGTTAGCTGAGATGGCTAGATGGCTGGTATGCATGCAGAATAACGCTAACAGTGTAGGTTCATTTCTCACACTGGCTAAGGTTACCATAAGGAATCATAGAATCCCTATGGAACTGTAGACATGAACCCCAAGATCCCTCTGCTCCTCCACACTGCTAAGAATCTTTCTGTTAACCCTGTATTCTGCTTTCAAGTTTGTCCTTCCAAAACGAATCACCTCACACTTTTCAGGGTTAAACTCCATCTGCCACTTCTCAGCCCAGCTCTGCATCCTAACAATGTCCCTTTGTAATCTAGAACAGCCCTCCGCACTGTCCACAACGTGACCCACCTTCGTATCGTCCGCAAACTTACTAATCCACCATTAGTAGGCCATTCAGCCCAAGAAGCCCACATTGACCCTCTAAACAGCACCCCACCCAGACCCACTCCAGCATCTCCCATGGCCAAACCACCTCACCTACATATCCCTGGACACTACTGGCAATTTAGCATGGCCAATCTATCTAACCTGCACATCTCTGGACTGTGGGAGGAAACCCACGCAGACACAAGGACAATGTGCAAATTCCACACAGACAGTTGCCCAATGGTGGAATCGAACTCAGGTCCTGCGTGCTGTGAGGCAGCAGTGCTAGCCACTGTGCACATCAATAGAAACTAAGTGCTAACTCTTTTATCGTGTGGTTCGATGTCACATGGGGACCAGGTTCGAGACAGACCAGTCAAGAAACAGGCAAAATCAAGAACAGTTTTCAGGCTGAGACTTCAAAGTAACAAAATTTATTGCATATTATTAATAAATACTTCGACAGATAATAAATAGATCAGGCACTGATCATAGTTTCATGAGGTAAAGACTAATCTATCTTCTTTGTGTGTTCATATGAATGTGTTCTCAGGATGGTCTCATTCTAGAATATTCTAGCGCTGCCCACATTGTGGTATTTAGTGATGTGCACCTCCCAAATATCAACACAACGCTGTTCCAGGGTCCCAAAGCCCTAACATAGCAAACCTCCCACAAACTTCCTTCAAGGCTGAAGAAACAAACACATCATAAGCGCTTGTGTTTTCTGGGTCTGAGGTACTTTTGTGCCTAAGTTGACAAGATGAGATTAGATTTATGTTCTTTGTCTTCATCCAAGTTTTCATATTTTAATCAATAGAAATGCTAAATTATTGAATAAAACTTTAATTTGTTGTTTAAGCCGTTGAAATAGGAAATACCTCACTCCCTTTACTGTGAGAGCTCTGATGACTTCCCCACTAAGTAACCCAACGGAGAAGTTTACAAATGGAATGAAAAATGCAAGCAGATCAATAACTTCCCCTGATCTTTCAAAGTTACCCAAGAATTGCCAGAAATACTAGCAAAATAAAATCATGACCTTCCAGAATATAGCAGGCAAGGAAATTAATAATGTTCTTTAACTGAATTGTGCATCAAGTTATGTTTATAGAATGGGATCTAGAGAAAGTGTCAATGAATTATTCATCATCTATTCTATTGCTGAGTTCATAATTCTGAAGTATAACGTACATTAATCATCAACATTCAACCCAGGTTAGCAATTTATTCCCCTAAAGTATACTTAGTCAATAATTGCCAGGCCATAACATCTACTCAAAATGAAATCTTCAGTGGGTTGGGTCTGGGGATAGTTGATACATCAGATTGCTTTTTCAAGAGCACGGTTGTTCTGCAGATAAAGCTTTTTTTTTCTTTATATTTCCTATTCCCCTCTAGATTGACATACTTTTAATGAAATCTTTTAGCTACTTTTGCTTTCATGATGTTTATTATTAACTTTATAAAGGGCAGTTTCATCATCATCGTCATTAATATTGCTAAATGTGCCACTTTGTCTGTAGTTTCATAACTGACCAGAAACGTCATTGTTGAGTCAATGTTGTATAGATGACAGCCTGACATGTTCTACACAAGTGGCTGTTATTGTGACCAGGTCAAATGTTCGCAAAATAATCAATTTATTCCAGTTGTGTTGTGCTTAAGATATACTGTGCTCTTCTATCATTAAAATAGGCAAATGGAAAATTGAAAGTTTGGCATTCAAAAACATTTAAAAGAGTTAAAAACTCATATTCTGCTTGGGAACCCTGCAGTCCAATGGTATCAAGGTGGATTTCACAAGCTTCAAAATCTCCCCTCCCCCTACCGCATCCCAAAACCAGCCCAGCTTGTCCCCGCCTCCCTAACCTGTTCTTCCTCCCCTCCTCCCATCTCAAGCCGCACCCCCATTTCCTACCTACTAACCTCATCCCGCCCCCTTGACCTGTCCGTCCTCCCTGAACTGACCTATCTCCTCCCTAACTCCCCACCTACACTCACCTTTACTGGCTCCATCCCCACCTCTTTGATCTGCCTGTCTCCTCTCCACCTATCCTCTCCTCTATCCATCTTCTATCCGCCTCCCCCTCTCTCCCTATTTATTTCAGAACCCCCTTCCCCTCCCCCATTTCTGATGAAGGGTCTAGGCCCAAAACGTCAGCCTTCCTGCTCCTATGATGCTGCTTGGCCTGCTGTGTCCATCCAGCTCTACACCTTGTTATCTCTAAAAACTTGAAGGCTTGAGAATACAGGTGGTCTTGGTACCAGTATGGTTCACAGGCTATTATTTAGGTTTGGGAACTGTTTCAGGAATGTGGGACTTCAATTACAAGGGTAAATTGAAGAAGCTGAGTTTGTCACCTATCGAATCTCTTCTCAACCATTCTCTAAGATGTGTTCAAAATCATGGACAGTTTTGACAGAATTGATAATTAGAGCTGTGTCCCATTGCTGGTAGTGTCATGAAACAGGTGGCATCAATTTAAAGTGAATGACAAAAGAACTAAAAGATGACATAAGAAAACATTTATTTTTAAATGTTTATAAGAGTGGATAAGATCTGGGATGCACTGCCTGAGAGTGTGGTGCAAATAGATTTAATTGCGGTTTTGGAATTAGACAAGTAGCAGAAGAGAGAGAAGTATGTACTGTTACTGGGGGAAGGTCATGGGAGTGGAATTTGACAAAGTGCTCCAGCAGTGAGTCGGAATAGACTTCACCATCTGATTGTCCTGCTTTTTTTTGATGTAACCATTCTCGGATTAGATTTTAGATTTGGATTTTATTGTCATGTGTTCTCATGTACAGGAGTATAGGAACACAGTGAAAAATGTCTAATGTTGCCACGCCCTGCGCCATCTTAGGAACAAAGGTACCTGCTTACAAAAACTCAGGTACAAAGTAGTACAAGACACAGAGTCTAAAAGATAAGCTTTGCAGACCTTCATAGAATAAATAGAAAAATAAAGAAATAAGGTAATAACACGTCACTGAACTGAATGGCTTCTTAAGGGTTTAGGGATAAGACTTTGTGACAAGCTTCATGGATAATTAATTCACAAAAAAAGGGTTTCTGAAAACAATTTGAGAGGTTAAGTGCAGAATGTAATTTTCATGAAGCTGATAGCAAAGTGGAAGGGTTAGTTATTCACATTTAGCTGTTAGACTGTTCGTCCTGTTTGCTGCTGCACTATTCATCCAATAGCAATGATGAGTACTATTAGCTGTGCCATTCCTGACTGTGCAAAGTCATAGTGCACATTTTATGATTGTATGCAAGTGAAGGCATATGAACAAGTCCAAAAAGATTAATGTTTATCTCCATTATCCAGTTCATCACTGAGCCACAGAATGTCTTCTTGATGCCTAGTCTGTTCAGAAAGATGTGAGCCCAGTTCAGTCACCATTAGGGAAGTACAATAATCCTCAGTGCACCTGATCCATGAAAAGCAAAGACCAGCCAAAGCTTCTCCTTATGGTAACTATTCACTGACTTCTTTGAAAAGGCATGTGAATGATTTTCTTCAACGGATGTATGGTGGCATTCTATTCTTTAATCAGTATTTCCAATGACATTATAAATATATCTTCTTCATTGGAGAAACAGGATCTAGAAATTGAAAAGCAAAACAGAAAGGAGAACTTCTATAGAACTTATGCTAGTTTAAAGCTGTTTTTGAAAAGTCCCTTTTGCTAAAGCTCATAGTGTATTATTGGCAAAGAATCCAGGCATTTATTAGACTGTTGAAACAGCTGCACCTAAAGGAAAATGACTATTCTTTCCTTACAATTTATTCTGCCAATTACATGTAAATTTCTTAACGCAAAATAAAAGTGTCAACAGCTTATAGTTTTCACATTAAAACTTTAAAGATCTGAAATATTAACATTTTTATAGGGCTGAATTGAAAGGAGTTTTACAAAAGTCAAAAGTTTTGGAGGGGTGACTAGGCTTTTGTTAGGCTTTTTCTAAACATGGAATCATCATGATGGATTCTTTAGGTTTATACAGAGAGAACACTATGTGAATGGCCAAGGAAGTGCCTTGGATTAGCATGGAGGGTACGAAGAACCATTGTGGGGGTGGTATTGTTTGGCAGAGGTTCTGAGGAGTCATCCCAGCATTGGTGAATACTTCCGCCTCTGGTGAAAGAGATGATAGGAAAGATGCCTCTACCAGTAGGAGAGACTCGGGCTCCTTTGATAGTGACCAGGGAGTGGGGGCATGGCAGTACAGTGTGACAGTTAGTCTGGTCAAACTGTAGGCTACACTTGATATTGCAGGGAAAGAGGGGCACTCCATTGGTCAGAGTTCTAAAATGGCATGACACTAAGGATGGGTAGTGTGTGTGTTCTAAAAAACCAATTCATTTATAAATTTGCACTTAAATTTATAACTAAGTGTCAGCCATGCCCCAAGAAGCATTTCCTTTTGGTTCCCCTCCCACTATGGGCATGGTGAAGCATGATTCCAGCTGGCAAAGCTTGAAGGGGCATGGCTGGCCTTTAACAAAAACACGATGCACACTCCAGGAATCTGGGAACATCCTAGATATGCTGAATACTTCTGTCTATGGTGAGAGGGATGATAGGAAATATGTTTCCACCAGTAGGAAAGACTAGGACCCTAGCACATAGCCTCAGAGTGAATGGATGACTCTTTAGAACTGAGATGAGGAGAAATTTCTTCAGTCAGAGCATAGGGAATCTGTGAACTCATTGCCATAGAAAGCTGTGGATACCAGTCATTGAGTGCTTTTGAGACAGAGACAGATAGGTTATTGATTGGTAAAGGGATCAAGGGCTATGGGGAGAAGGCAGGAGAATGGTGTTGAGAAACATATCAGCCATGATCAAATGGTGGACTGGATGTGATGGGTCGAATGGCCTAATTCTGCTCCTATGTCTCATGGTCTTATGGGCAGGATGAGCAAGGAGCTAGTACAGGCATGGTGCATATGGTAATCAGGTGAGTTCTAAAGAACAGTGCGAGAAATCTTGCAGGGGTTCAGAGAGAAACCCTCCACAAAACTCACTAAAATTGACACATCACCTATTTTTGTTAAAATTCAGCCCAGTTTCAGAGCGGGCCAGGTGTGCAGCTGAGGGTCATGCAGTTCATGTCATTTACATGGATTTCAGGAAAACCTTTGACAACATCCCACATGAGAGAATGATAAAGAAGGCAAAACCAGCAACGGCAAGGTATATGATGTATCTTCCAGAGAAACAGAGAAAAAAAAAGATAAAATATTGGTCTGCAGGGGTTAGAAAAAAGTTGAGAGTATATACACAGACCCCCATCAGGCTCAATTTCAGTACCATAGTATAAGCACCAAAAACTGATGAGGCAGTTTTGAAGCCTGAATGTGTGTGTTACAAATCTTCCAGAAATTTGCAATGAATCAGAGGATCAGTGGCACTATAAATCCTGTATGTTCTGAAATCCTATAAAGTCAACAGTGATCAATTCAGTATAAAGTTAGTCATGTGAAACGTGAGCTAAGTGTAACATTTAAATCTCACTGAAGCATTGTAGTGTATGAAATTTTCTAGTATACTGTATCTAAAATCACTTTAGAAATGATTGAAATTATGATCTGTAAAGAGGACACAATTTTTCATTCTCCTTGTTCCTTTGAAAGGTAAATATATATATACATATATTGTTTTTATTTTAATTTTATTTCTAATTTGGTGCTTTATCAACACCTTTTTTTGCCTCTGATAATTTCTACTGAAATTTACATTTTATGAATGCCTACAGTGCATCTGATTTTGTCCAAGTAATGCTCATGTTTTTGTTTAGTTAGCTCAGTTGGTTGGATGGATGGTTTGCAATGTAGAGTGACTCCAACAACATGGGTTCAGTTCCAACACCAGCTGAGGTTACCATGAAGGGCTCTCCTTCTCAACCTCTCCCCTTGCCTGAGGCAGAGTGAACCTCAGGTTAAAGAGTGGTCTCTCTTTAATGACAGCACCGCCCTATGGTCCTCTCAGACTTTGTCAACTTTAAATAATGTTCATATTGCTGTACAACACTCAAAATATAAGGGTCCAAACGGCAGGTAGCCAATTAGAATCATAGAATCCCTACAGTGTGGAAGCAGACCCATTGAGTTCACACCGATAGTCCAAAGAGCATCCCACCCAGGCCCACCACTCTACTCTATTCTACTCTATCCCTATAACCCTGCATTTTCCATGGCTAATCCACCTAACCTGCACATTCCTGGATACCATGAGCAATTTACGATGGCCAATCCACCCAACCTGCACATCTTTGGTCTGTGGGAGGAAACAGGAGCATCCGGAGGAAACCCACACAGACACGGGGAGAATGCGCAAACTCCAGGCACCCGAGCCTGGAATCAAACTGGGTCCATGGCACTGTGAGGGAACAGTGCCAACCACTGAGCCACTGTGCCACTCCACTTTAATTAGGTAAATTGAAAAAGGGCAACCAAGATTACACTGCTAGAAATGTTTGGAATTTTTAGTTGGAATGCAGGCCCTTGTAAAGTCTAGGAGTGAACGTAGTCCAGAAACAGATTGAAATTACGCCATTCCATCCATCACAGCCAAAAAAATGTTAAAGCTGCAGTCACTGCTCCACTATGATAATCTATAATAGTTACACGGTCATGGCGTTTGTGTGCTGTGAAGTTGTACAAAGGTCTTCAGAGGAAACTGCCATTCTTATAGGCACCCCTGATGATGGCAAAGGTGGTCTTTCAGGGCTTCAGGATCTCTTGTAGACCCTCAATCTCACAGGGTCACCATTCTCAATGGATATAGCTCCTGGAGGTATCCACTTAATTGGCCTCCTCCTGGACAATCACTTGCAAGTGACTCCCTGGCATCTCCAGGCTCCAAAGCAGCTTTGGAATCAGGACCATGGAACAAAAATACAGCCAATAGCTTCTCCTTTCATTTTGGACAAATTAAGTTTCCACCCTGCTTTGTGGATGCTGACCAGACCACAAATGATTTGGTGCAACTGATTGACAGTTGCCTTGCTGATATTCCATTGGTCACCTCAATCATCCCAATTCAACGTTTTCTGCTGAAAATCTACCTGCACAGATGTGAGGAGAGATCAAAGAACACTTTCCACTGAGCTCCACCAGGGAGCAGCAAGAAGAAACACAGCAACATGTTATTTTTAAAAGATTGCAAGGGATCAAAAGTGTAAAACACAGGCTCAGATTTATTTATTTAAACATGCGCTCCACATTTTTCTATTAAGTTGAAGCTTTTCAGGGATATTCTCAATATTTTGCGTGTGAAAGAAAATTATTTTATTGAAGACCATTTGACTCAAAGCATATATTCTCCAGGGACTTACTTCAAAAGGGGCAAATAATATTTGACAGGAATAAATGGTGATTAACCAATACCTAGAAGGTCCAACTCAGTATCGTGATGGAGCCACTTCTGCCACAAGGTTAAGGAAGACAGGCCACTATCACCTTTCCAGATGAAGCAGGCAGGACAGTGACACTGGCCTAGGTCAACTCAACCCCAACTTAAGAGAAAATGAAAAAATAAGTTGAAAATATTACACGAGGAATTGAATTATATAGCAGATAACAGCAAACAGCATAGAACCAAGAAGTTAGAATTCACGATTCTAATGAGAGCATTATTTCTGCAGGACTGGTGAGTAGTTAGTGTAAAACTTATTCTTAATGACAGGTGCAATATCTAACCTAAGTATTAACAGGCACATTTTTAATATCTGTGGTTGGAGACATTTTAGAATGCATACCATGACAATGTAAACTTCAGAACTTTAGTAACTTCATGGATTGAAAGAATCAGAATAACTGTCTGGCATAAACTATTTCTTGAGATGAAAGGGACAGGGAGAAGCTATTATAAAGAAATTAAAAGCAAGTTGCTCATTAGCCATCCATGGAAAGGAGTTGAAGCAACATAGAGAGGCTGTTTCCTCAGAGAGAGGAGATAACACTACTTGATAATTTGGTGCTTCATGACAAATGGGCAACTAAGACTGCCGGCAGAAGGAATGTCCTGAAATAAAGGGGTTAATTGCGGGAAAATCTGTATTTTAAACAGACAGCTAACCTCAAATGTAACAGGGAACAGGGGAGCTACTTCTGCTAAGAAGGCAAGCTACAGAGTTGAGATCTCCAGGAAAGTAATTAATGTTAGGGATGAAAGAATCTAAAGGATAACAATAAAGTCACATCACGAACTTGAAAGAGGGAAAATTATACAAGGATCCAACACCAGAACAAGTCAGCAACAAAACATCGAGAAGCAATACCGCAAAAGGATTGAACCCCAGACACATCCAGAAACAGACACTATTGGTTGGAATCTTAGCTAAATTCCACCATTAATCATGTAAAAGCCAAGTTGGGTTGTGAGGCTTAACTTGGTTACTTGAGGGGTTTTATTTTGAATGCTACATGCAATAAAATTTAAATCATTGTTTCAGTGCGTGATTGTCTGTGAGACTTCTCAATAAGCAGCTGAATTCAAGGTAACTTTTGGTAATTTACCCACAACAACACTTCAAGCTAAAAGTATTAACAATAGGGACAGACAATAATTAGAAGTAAACAACATGGAATTCAGAAAGAATTTCTCAGCAAATCTGATAAGAATTCTGTGATGAAATAAAAGATAGACGGGGAAAATGCAGTGGCTGCTGTGTATATGGACATTCAGTAAATCTTTGAAAAAATGCTCACACTTGACACTACTGGAGAAAAAAGCAAGGGTATAAAATCCCATTTGTTGGGATGGGATGAAATGGGATGAAAAGTTGTAGCAGGGAGGAAGCAGAGGGTAGGAGCTGTACATAGTTTTTCAAAGTCTTTAGAATCTCCTAGCATTGTTTCACAGAGTTCTGTTCTTGGACCTCCTCCATTCACGTATGCATCAATGAAAGACACAGAACAATATAGATTACAGTAGTGTCCACATTTGTAGATGTTACTACACTAGGAGGTATGCTAAATAGCTGAGTACTGTAGGAAACTACGATGGTACCTAGCAAGACTGTGAAATGGGCAAAGCTTTAGCCACAATGAATTTGAAATGGTACATCTATTACAACAAAGTAAAAATAGAGGACTTTTGTGCCACTGTGATGGTGCCCATACCTCTAACCTAGAAAATCTAGGTTCAAGTCCTACCTGCCATGTTTGAACAGGTTGTTTTTTTGAAATAATATAGTGTGGAGCTGGAGGAACACAGCAAGCCAGGCAGCATCAGAGGAGCAGGAAAGCTGATGTTTCGGGTCGGGACCCTTCTTCAGAATTTGACCCGAAACGTCAGTTTTCCTGCTCCTCTGATGCTGCCTGCCCTGCTATGTTCCTCCAGCTCCACACCTTGTTATCTCTGACTCCAGCATCTGCAGTTCTTACTATCTGAGTCTTTTTTTTTAAAAAAACAGTTATAGATAGAATTTGTATGCCATACCAGACTAATCTCCAGGAATGTAAAGAAGGCTGCAGGATTAATTTCTTTAACTGGTGACTAGCCATCCCTCCTACAGCTCTCTATAGCAGTTTGCAAAATCAAGTAGTCTTTACTCCCTACCGACCACACGGAATTTCTGCTGTCAGTGTCCAATATTTATTCATTTGTAGAGAAGCTTGTAACCAGATTCAAAAACTGCTGATTCTACCATTTTTTTCCCATGGGAACGAGATACACAAGCGCATACACACAGATAGAAATGCTAACCTTTGATCCTACTGTTTCATCTTAGATATAAAGGCGTACTTTATATCACATTTGTTCACAACCCATTCCCTACAACACTTTTGAGGTGTTGGGAGACCACACATTGTAAAACTCAAGTCTGCTGCAATTGTCTCCAAGTATAAGTACTTTCTTCAGGAAAATAGCCTCAGCTTTCCTTTGATCTCTAACAATATAAAAAACACCCAGCCTGACTGTTAGGCAGATGCAGACCAGATCAATGATTCCCTTCATTTAGCTTAAATTCAAAGTTACAGTCTCAAAACATAATCTAATGCATAATTCTAACAGGACAGATGAAACATTATTACCTTCCACACTGGGTAATAGAAACAGATTTTACACCACAATAATATTGTAAATAACAACTTAAAGTGAACAATGGGAATATCTGGAGTGAGGTTTTTTTTTCCAATTTTAGGTTACAGAGGGTGCACCTCCTTAAAACTGAATTACAAAATGGTCATGTACATACACACAAACACACACACACACATACATAATAAATATATATATATAGAATAGTTTATGAGATAGATGGAGAAAGTTTCCTTTTATAACTGACTTCGTGACTTGCCAAAGGGGAGGTGGTGGCACTGTAGTAATGTCACTGCACTAGTAATCCATAAACCCCGCTCATGTCCCGAGGATAAAGGTTCAAATACCACCATCACAAATGGTGAAATTTGAATTCAATATAAGTTTTGAGTAAAAAGCTAATCTAATAGCAACCACTGTCGAACGTTACAAGCACCCATCTGGTTCATTCGTCTCCTTTGAGGAAGGAAGCCTACCAACCTTCCAATGGGGAGGTAATGGCCTAGTGGTATTATTGCTAGACTGTTAATCCAGAGACCCAGATAATGTTCTGGGGACCTGGGTTCAAATCCTGCCACAGCAGATGGTGGATTTTGAATGCAATGAAATATCTGGAATTAAGAATCTAATGATGATTGTGAATTTGTTGTCAATGTGGGGAGGGATGCCATCTGGTTCACTAGAGTCACATGTAGATATGTGACTCCAGTCCCACAGCAATGTGGTTGACTTTTAACTGTCTCTGGGCAATTAGGGATGGGCAATAAATGCTGCCTAGCCAGTGACACCCTCAGCCCATGAATGAATAAAGGAAAAGAAATCCTTACCCAGTCTGGCCAACATGTGACTCCAGACCCATAGCAAATGAGGTTGACTCTCAACTGCCCCCTCAGCAAAATGAGACAGAGAGTGAATGCTGGCCGAACCAGTGATATACACAAAAAGAAAAAGACCTTCATCAGCAATAAAGTATTTTTCAGTGTGTACTGATCATTTCTAACACATGGCTTAAAGTTGATGCATCCATCACAGATGGGTTTCAAGATGGAGGCTTGGTACATCCAGCAGGCATTAATGCCCACTGCCTAGCTGCCATACCAGCAGGTTTTTGTTTCCTGCACAGGAAGACAGGGGGCAGAGAAGTCCTTCCTTCACAGACTCAGTTGCTCTGACTTCAATAATCATGAAGTGATTCGAGAGGCTGGTCATGGTCCACATCAACTTCAATCTCCCAGCCCATCTTGATCCCCTGCAATTTGCCTACCGACATAACAGATCCATCTGTTTCCCTTGCCCTGCACTCATCCCTGAAACATTGGGACAACAAAGACACCTACGTCAGACCCCTGCTTGTAGACTACAGCTCTGCCTTCAACACCATTGTCCCCTCCAGACTGATCTCAAAACTGAGTGACTTTGGTCTCGGCTCCACAATGGGATCCTCAGCTTCCTGACCCACAGACTGCAATCAGTGAGGATAGGTAACTGCACCTCCTCCACAATAGCACTCAATACTGACGCCCCCACACAGGATGGGTCCTCAGCCCCCTACTGTACTCCCTGTACACCTACAACTGTGTTGCCAAATTCCAAACAAACGTCACCTACAAGTTCGCTGACAGATATCTAACAATGACGAGTCAAAATACAGAAGGGAGATAGAGGGCTTGGTGACATGGTGTAATGAAAACAATCTGTCTCTCAACTTTGGCAAACCTAAAGAACTGATCATTGGCTTCAGAAAGAAAGGAGGAGAACACGCCCCCATCTACATCAATGGAACTGAGGTTGAGAGAGAGAAGAGCATCAAGCTCCTCGGAGTGACGATAACTGATGACCTGCCCCGGACTCCCCACGTAAATGCAACAGTCAAGAAGGCACAACAACGTCTCTTCTTCCTCAGGCAGCTCAGGAAATTTGGCAGGTCCCTAAGGTCCCCCATCAACTTCTACAGATGCACCATTGAAAGCAAACTGTCCGGGTGCATAACGGCCTGGTACAGCAACTGCTCTGCCCAAGAACATAAGAAACTACAGAAGGTGTTGTGCACAGAAGACAACCTTCCATCCATGTACTCCATTTACACAGCTCGCTGCCAACATCATCAAAGACCCATCACACCCTGGTAATGATCTCATATAACCTCTTCCATCAGAAAGAAGATACAGAACCCTGAACACACACACAAGCAGATTCAGGGACAGCTTCCTACCAGCCATTATCAGACTGAAGAATGGACTCTAGTCTCAGATGTAACCTGTAATGTAACCTGTATGCCTCAAGTCTTTTTTGATCTGTACATCTTTGCTTGCTTGATCTGCATGTACCGCTCATAAACAAACCTTTTCACGGTATTTCGGTACATGTGACAATAAAATCAATCCCGGGCCAACTGGTGTCCACCTTCCAAAAGACATGCAGCAGGTTTCCATCCTCTATTGCCTCCAGTATTCCCACCCACAATCCCCCTTGCAGAGTGTTCAGCTTGGCAACCAAAGGGAAAAATTTGCTTATCTGTCCCAATATCTGAGAGAGCTGTCAGCCCCAGATTGGCAATGGTTAATCTAGAAAACCAGAAGTCCCACAACCAGTGTAATAGCAACCATTTGGTTGTTAAGTAACTGTAAACAACAGTGTCCGACATGAGGCACAGTTCCCTGATTGGACAGCATTTGCAAACTAGTCCTGAGCATGCAAAGGAGAACACTGACAATTAATCTAAGATTTCCAATTGGGATTGCAGTATGCGTGCTTATACACATTAAAAGCTACACATATTAAGAAACATAGTCTATGCTTTGTAGATGCTGGAAACTAGAGTCCACCTGTAACCCCCACACAGAGGGCCTAAAAGCCCTCCGCTTCTTCCTGTCCCATAGGCCCACCCAGTCCCCTTCCACCGACACTCTCATCCCTTTGGTGGAACTGGTCCTCACCCTCAACAATTTTTCCTTTGATTTCTACCACTTCCCTCTTCAATAACTACACCTGCACCATCCTCACCTCTTTCTCCACTACATTGATAACTGTATCGGTGCTGCCTCGTGCTCCCGCGAGCAACTCAAACCATTCATCAACTTCACCAACACCTTCCACTGCATCAAATTCACCTAGTCCATTTCTGACACCTCCCTCCCCTTCCTAGACCTATCTGTCTCCATCTCCGGTAACCCACTCACCACTGATTTCCATTTCAAACCCACTGACCCCCACAGTTACCTTGACTACACCTCCTCTCACCCACCCTCCTGCAAAAATTCTATCTCATAGTCGTAATTCCTCTGCCTCTACCACATCTGCTCCCAGGATGAGGTGTTCAATCTAGGACATCCCAGATATCCTCCTACTTTAGGGACCACAGTTTCTCCTTGTCTGTAATTAAGGATGCCCTCAACCACATTCCCCCATTTCCTGTTCTTCTGCCCTCACACCGCACCCCCTAACAACAACAAGGATATGTCCCCTTGGTCCTCACACTCCACACCACCAACCTCCAAATACAAAGCATTATCCTCTGACATTTCAACCACCTACAATCAGACTCCACCACCAAAAAGATATTTCCCTCCCCACCTCTGTCCGCTTTCTGCAGGGACCGTTCACTCCGCGAATCTCTCATCAGCTGCATACTCCCCACCAACCCCTCCACTACACCTAGTACCTTTCCCTGAAACCCCAGGAGATGCTACACCTGCCCTTACACCTCCCCTCTCACTTCCGTCTGAGGCCCCAAATAATCCTTCCAGATTCGGGAGAGATTCACCAGCACCTCATCTAACCTCATCTACTGTACCTTTTGCTCCCGATGTGGTCTCCTCTATATCGGGGAGACCAAACACAGACTCGGGGACCGGTTTGTGGAACTTCTGTGCTCTGCACGCACCAGCCAACCCGACCTTCTGGGTGCCACCCACTTTAACTCCCCCGGCAACATGTCCATCCTCAGCCTCCTCCACTGTTAGAGAGTGAGGCCAATCATAAACTAGAGGAACAGCATCTCATTTTGACTTGGGAGCTTACAGCCCAATAATCCGAATATTGACTTCACCAGTTTCAAAATCTCTCCTCCCCCAACCTGTCCATCTTCCTACTCAACTTTCCACTCCACCCTTCCCACTGACCAACCACAGTAACCCCTTTCCTGCATCCACCTATCTCCATGTCACCTACCCTCCCCAGTCCCACCCCACCTCTATTTATTTCTGGGCTCCCCTCCCCCTCCCCAGTCCTGACAAAGGGTTTCACTCTGAAACATTGACTTTCCTGCTCCTCGGATACTGTCTGACCTACTGTGCTTTTCCAGCTCCACATTTATTGACTCTATTCTTTGCATACAGAAATATCATGGACATATGTTGTGCTTGTTTTAATTTAACAAATTTTTTTTTCATTCATTACTCACAGGATGTGAGCATCACCATTAGGTCATCATTTAAAGCTCATCCCTCATCCCTTAGAGGTATTTGAGATTGTTATAGACCTGGAGATATATGTAGGCCAAACTGGGTAAAGATGACAGTTTCCTTCCCTCAGAGATATTAGTGAACCAGATGGGGATTTTTCCCCCATCTCCTGACAATTGGCAATGGCTTCATGAGATGCCTAACTCTGGATTTTTGACGAATTCAAAATCCTACATCTGCTATAATGGGATTTGAACCCAGATCCCCAGAACAAATACCTGGCTCTTGGGATTAATGGCCGGGCAATAACGCCACTAGGCCACAACCTTCCCACATTTTCTGGTTGATTTCTTAGGGCAAAGCCTTCACTGATCAGCATCAATCTGCCTGGTTTAAATTTAAACAAAGTTTGACAGTTAACTGTCAGACTGCATCTAAGTGGTCTATTTTCTAGCTTCTACAAATCATTGTCCACTTATCAACCAATCAGCACTCCTTAGACAGTTGTTCTCCTTTAACATTTTTATTCTTGTGGATGTCCTGATAACTACAAAACACTCATCTAAATGTTTCTTTTTTTCAGCATAGGGACAGGAATGACCATTCAGCCCTTCAAGCCTGTTCTGCCATTCAATGAGATCATGGCTGATTTGTGGCTCAATTCCATATACCTGCTTTTAACCCCGGTCCCTATATTCAAGTAGTTTTGATTTTGATTTGTTTTTGCAAACAAAAATTCCTCAAAATTGAAATGTATCCAGATCTTAAGAACCAGACAGGAATGATCCTGAAAAATTAGCTGAAATTTTTGTAATCATTCTGGGCAAATAGCAATAAAATTCTATTTTGGTTCATTCGGTGTTCTCATTCAGCATTTTGAACAGTTTTATGAATTTCCAGTAACCTAATTTATTGGAGGTAGCTTTTCTCAGTGGTCCCAGTTTCTGTCTAGATAACAAACTACATAGGCATGTAGATTGTAATCTGTGCTGTGCCTGCTTTCTTTAAAAGAAGTGCTGTCTTCTGGTACAATAATTCAAAGGACTATTTTAAAAACTAATTTGAAAGAGCAGTCTACCAGTTGAACGTATGTATTTTACCAGGGTGAGTGCATAAAAGAAGATTTTGATTGAACAAATTTCCGACAGCTGAAGAATTTGCACATCAACGTGCATTCTGCTATAAAAGGATTTCCAGGTTCTACAAGATTATGTAAACTTATCCGTGCCTATCAACATAGTCAGCCCGATTCAGGTTCCACTGATCATTTTTTTTTTGGCTATTCATAGTATAGGCTGGAGGACACATCTGACATCTCTTGACAGAAAGATGTCTGAATAGCACCCTATCATATTCTTCATGAGTCTCTCCAGCTGCCAGAACCTTGCTCTTCTACCATCTACCACAGCAGTGGACTCTGTAATTGTTGTTCCTGCAAAGAAGCTTCTTGTTCAGTAACTGCTGGAGAGAAGGTATACAAAAGCAAGATCAACATTACATTTGAAATTTGAGGGGTCCATTCAGCAGTCTAATATCAGCGGGGAAGAAGCTGGCTCTTGAACCTGCTGCTGTGTGTGTTTAAGCTTTTGTATCTTCTGCCTGAGGGAAGCATTTGGTAGAGATTATAACCAGAGTCAGAGGGGTCTTTGATGATGATTATCTGCTTCTCCCCAGCAGACAGCCAGCCTTGCTTAGGAGTGTCCGAAAACTGACAGATTCCGTGAGACTGAGGGAAGGAAAAGAGAGAGACTCATGGATGGAAAGAGGATTGTACAAGGATAAAGTACAGAATGCCAAGAAACAGACTGGCGCTCAAAAGGATACCTATAAGCAGGAGGAGAATAGTGGGAGGGAGCAAGGCTAGGTGTAACAAAGGGGCAGGGAGGGTGGGGTATGACAGAGTTCAGCATTTCCTGACTCACAAGTAGCAGGGTTAATGGGACCAGCAAATAGAGGGATGTAGCCCCTAACTTAATGAGTAAAATTGAGAATTGTGTGTGGGTAAATAATGGAAGATTATTTCCTCTGGTGGGTAGATGGGGAACAAGGAGACAAACAACTGAAGATTCTTACTGAAAGAACCAAGATCCAAGGGATAGTGAAACGAGAAGGTCAATACTTCACCACTTTTAGCCACTGGGACACAGGCCGATTTAAAAATTGAACATGAATAAAAAGACCCAAATAAATATGGTCATGTGAAAAAGTTAATCTCCTTCCTCAGTACTACATTGCAAAATTCCTTTACTAACAATAATACCCCACCTCCTTTCCCTTTTCATCTGATCTTCCGAAATAACAAATACCCAGTTCCCAGCCTTGGTCACCCTGCAGCCAAGTCTCTGTAATCTCAAAGTCAGAAATCAGACAACACCGAGTTATAAGCCAACAGGTTTATTTGAAATCACAAGCTTTTGGAGCGTTGCCCCTTCATCAGGTAGTGAGAGAGAAGCAACAGGCATAGAATGTACAGGCAGAGAGATCAAAAGATCACATAAACAGTGTGAGTGAACTGTCGACAGGCTGAATAATACATCTCTGCAGGTGACCAAGAGTGTTAGATGGTGAGTAAAGTGTCAACAGCTGAATAACCAGCAAAGGGATGACCTATAATCTGATGAATTGAGGCAGTGAGATAACTACAAAATAATTAAAAATAAGGTGATGCTGGAGACAAACCAAATGGCTGGAATAACGTGATCGGTGTAAGAGTCACAAACCGAGGGTCTAACCAAAGTAATAAGTAATTCAAAACTTTACAAACTAATTAAGGTAGGGAGATCATAACAATTTATCAAGGTGATGGTGTCAAAACAGGACAGTAAGGAAGATTTTACAGATACAGAACAGTATGGTGGGGCTATACGTAGTGCAACATGAACCCAAGATCACAGCTGAAGCCGTCTTCATGGGTAAGGAACTTGGCTATCAGTTTCTGCTCGGCAATTCTGTGTTGTTGTGTATCTCAAAGGCTGCCTTGGAGGGTGCTTACCTGAAGACCTGAAAGGAGCCTCCAATCTTCGGGTAAGTGTCCTCCAAGGCGGTCTTCAAGATACACAACAATGCAGAATCATCAAGCAGAAACCGATAACTGAGTTCTGTACCCATGAAGACAGCCTCAACCGTGATCTTGGGTTCATGTCGCGCTACATGTGTCCCCACCATACTGCTCTGTATCTGTAAAATCTTCCTTACTGTCCTGTTTTGACACCATCACCTTGATAAATTATTATGATCTCTCTACCTTAATTAGTTTGTACAGCTTTGAATTACTTATTACTTTGGTTAAACCCTTGGCATGCAACTCTTATACCTATTATGTTATTCCAGCCATTTGGTTTGTCTCCAGTACCACCTTATTTTTCATTTTTTGTAATTATCTCTCTGCCCCATTTAATCAGATTATAGGTCATCCCTTCACTTGTTATTCAGATGTTGACACTTTACTCACACTGACACTCTTGATCACCTGCAGAGACCCACTCACATCATTTGTATGGTCTTTTGATCTCTTGCCCATTGATCTCTCTGCCTGTAAATTCTGTGCCTGTGTGCCTCCCTCTCACTTCACCTGACCAAGGGGCAACACTTCGATATGTTGTGATTTCAAATAAACCTGTTGGACTATATCCTGGTGTTGTCTGATTTCTGACCTTGCTTACCCCAGTCCAACACCGGCACCTCCACATCTGTAATCTCAAGTATCATAATTGTTTATATCTATTTGTGCTGCAGGAAGATGGATGATTAGCAAACATTCTGTGCATTAAGATACAAAGCCTTTAGACTTGTCTTTTTCACTTTGTTAGTTGTCTTAGCTTTATTTTACATTATAGCCCTATTTGCTCTTTTGCCCTCATTTTTTCTGCATTTTGCTTTTGCTTCTTATTTTTTACTCATTGGTTTTTTTTGTGGTTTCTCACTCCTCTGGCTCCATGCTTAGGTTCCCATCCCCACGTCATTCCAGTTTAAACCCTCCCCAACAGCACTACCACACACACCCTCCCCTAAACAAATACATTGGTGTTGGTTCTGCCCAGAGTCTTTCATTCCAATTTGTACCAATCCCACCTCTCTCAGAACTAGTCCCAATGTCCCAGGAGTGGAATTTCTTCCCTTCCTCACCTTATCTCCAGTCATGTGTTCATCTGAGCCATCCTATTGTTAGCTCATATTCTCAAGCATGTGGCACTGGTGTGAATCCTGAGATTACCTTTCAAGTCTGACATTTTAGATTTATGTCCTAACATCCTACATTCTGCCTGGAGAACTTCATTACCCTTTTTTAAACCAGTGTCATTGGTTCTGGTAGGTATCACAACTCTGCTTCACTCTCTTGCTTCAAATACCCTGTAGCTATTCCAAGAAATCATTGACCCTGGCACCAGGAAAGCTACATACTATCCTAGAGTCTGTCCTTCTTACTACTGAATCTCCTACCCCTATAATACTATAACCATACTTCTTTCTCACCCGTTGTGAACCAGAGCAAGCCAGGGTGCAATGGAATTGCATCCACTGATATCCTGAGAATTATCCAAAACTGTATATGGGACAGCAGCAGGCCACCCCTGCCCTACCTGCCTTCCTCTGCTCTGCTTGGTGGTCACCCAACCCTTTCTGCCCATTTCAGTCTTTACTGAACGTGCTTTATCTCTTTCTATAATTCTTTCATGGAAAGTGAGCAACATATTTGGCCAGCATTTGTTGCTCATCCTGAAATGCTCTTGAACTGACAGTGTTTTGCCAAGCCATTACAAACAGCAGTTAAGAGTCAACCACATCACTGTGGGCCTGGAGTCACATAGACCTGAGCAGGTAAATATTGCCAAGTGAAACACTGTGGGATTTTTTTTACAACAAACAATTGCTTCCTGGTCACCATCACAGACTAGCGTTCAATTCCAGATTTATTCATTGAATGTATATCCTATTGCCAGCACCATGATGGGATTTTAAACTGCGTCCATACAGTATCAGCAACAAGAAACAAAGAACTGTGGATGCTGGAAATCAGGAACAAAAGCAGAAATTGCTGGAAAAACTCAGCAGGTCTGGCAGCATCTGTGGGGAGAAGGCAGAGTTAATGTTTCAGTGAACCTTCTTCAGAACAGTTCCTTAGTACCTTCCAAACCCTCAACCCTTACAGCAAGAAGGATAAGGGCTGATGATGCATGTGAGCACCACCAATTGCAAGATCCCCTCCAAATCTCACATCATATTGATTTTGAACTATTCTTCTGTTTCTTCCTGTTCTTTTTCAAAAATCCAGACCTGCCTCCATAACAAAACTCTACATGGACTACAACAGTTCAAGGAGGTCATTCATTAACAAATTACCAGGGACAGTTAGGGTTGGGCAGTAAATTCTGGCCTAGCCAGGGACAGCCAGATCCACAAAAGTAGAAGAATAAAAGAAAACAAAAAAAACCTCAGTTGTGCATTAAAGCTACTGTTTCTTTAGAAAGGTAGTACAAAATATTCCTTCCCTTCTCACATAGAAGTGACTGCTTCAGAGAAAAACACAAAATAAAGGATCAGAAAACTTGACGCTCTTTGCTGTTTTACAATTCCAAAAGCATTTTTCACTTCATGTAATAGAAGCTGAAATGATTTTATTATGGGCTACACACTCCAAACGACAGTGCAAATGATCAGTATGCCTTTTACAAATTTCACAAAATAGATGGAATAATGAGCAAATGCAACATGTTTGATTGTTTTTCTGGCACTTTCCAAAAATATATTCACTCATATTATTTACCATTTTAAACTCTGTGTTTTTAATAGGATATACAGAAAATCATTTTGAGCATACATTAGCTTTGCTGAATTGGAAGAACCATGTACTTTAGTTTATTTGCAACCTTGTCACCAGTGCATTACTGCAGCAGAATATTTTTTGAGAAAATGGTCTCTGGTGGGTTCCTGTATGTTTTTCCTTTACTTCTATTTTTCAATTCCCTTCCCTCCTCTGCCAAATGGAGGAACTCAAGGTCTGGCCCTTGAGCATTAGAAGCATCAAGAATCTTACTCAAGTGGCAATTCTTCACAGTCACAAAGTGTTAGCAAGCTGGTACTTAACAAGGGGAACTCTCTCTGAAATCCAGCAGCTCACTGTATAATTCAAGAATTCTTTGTGATCTTGTGGCATCATTCAGCAGGTAGTGAATTTACACAAAGCTAATGGTGTAGCTCTCTGTTAGTTATTAATTCTACGTAGTTCCAAAGTTGAGTCACAGAAACTAGCAAAACAAAGCATTTCTTAACTCTAATATATTAAAATGCTTTGTTCTTTGAAATAAACTATTGTTATAGAGTCATAGAGATGTATAGCATGGAAACAGACCCTTTGGTCCAACTCACCCATGCCGACCAGATATCCTAAATTAATCTAATCCCATTTGCCAGCATTTGGCCGATATCCCTCTAAACCCTTCTTATTCATGTAGCCATCCAGGTGCCCTTTAAATGTTAGAATTGTAACAGCCTCCAACATTTCCTTTGACAGTTCATTCCATGCACATACCACCCTCTGCGTGAAAACATTTCACCTTAGGTCCATTTTATATCTTTCCCCTCTCACCTTAAACCTATTCTGTCTAGTTTAGGACTCCCCTACCCTGGGGAAATGACTTTGGCTGTTCACCCTATCCATGCTCTCATGATTTTATAAACCTCTATAAGGTCACCCCTCAGCCTTCAAGGAAAATAGTCCTAGCCTATTCAGCTCAAACCCTCCAGCACCAGCAACATCCCAGTAAATCTTTATAGAACCCTTTCAAGTTTAACAACATCTTTCCTGTAGCAGGGAGTCCAGAGTTGAACACAATATTCCAAAAGTGGCCTAACCAATGTCCTGTACAGCTGCAACATGACCCTCCAACTCCTATATTCAATCCACTGACCAATAAAGGCAAGCGTACCAAAAATCTTCTCCACTACCTGTCCACCTGTGACTCCACCTTCAAGGAACAACGAACCTGCACTCCATGGTCTCTTTGTTCGGCAACACTCCCCAGGACCTTACCATTAAGTTTAAAAGTCCTGCCCTGATTTGCCTTTCCAAAATGCAGCACCTCACGTTTATCTAAGTTAAACTCCATCTGCCACTCCTCAGCCCATTGGCCCATTTGTTCAAGGTTTCATTGTACTCTGAGGTACCTTCTTCGCTGTCCATTACACCACCAGTTTTGGTGTCAACTGCAAACTTACTAACCCTTCCTTTTATATTCACATCAGTTCTTGAAAATATTTCAATACCTTTTGTTTATGAATACCATAGTGAAAATTTTGAAATATCCCAGAGCAAACAATAAATGGTATAGACTTACCTTGTAATTGTAGTTCTCTCTGATGTTCATCACTTCTGCAATACATATGAGATGCCCAATTAGTTTGGCATTTACATTTCTTGAACTTCTCTGAATGTCATAAAGGAATCAGGCATGTTTATTGCAGCCACAAGTTGTTAAACTTCAATTTGAAGCCAAGATATTTAATCTATAGTTTGGAGGTATGAAATTACCTTACAATCTCCATGTATTGTTTCCATTTTTTTTGCAGAATTGTTGCTGACAAAGAGGAACAACGTTTTGCAAGACTTGGTGTTCAAACACCACTCACAATAACGACAGTCCTAATATTGCATGGAATGTGATATGTGCAGACAGCTATATCTGCTGAACTGTAAATAGTTACTTTTTAAATGTGTTCCTGGCATGTGGGTAATGCTGGCATTTATTGCCATTGTTCAGCTTATTAAAAATGTTTTTTGTTTACAGATTCCTTGAACTGCTGCAGTCCTGCATTGATGGTGATTATGGTTCAGTTTTCACGTAATTACATAACTATTAAAACGGCAGAGGGAGACCATTCAACCCATTGTTCCTGCCCTAGATCCGTTGCCTGGTATACACTGTTGCTACTGAACGTTGATGGAGGGTATGAATGTGGTGCCAATCAAGTGGGCTGCTTTGTCCTGGATGGTGTCAAGCTTCTTGAGTGTTGTTGGGGCTGCACCCATCCAGGCAAGTGGGGAGTATTCCATCACACTCCTGACTTGTGCCTTGTAGATAGATGGTGGTCAGGCTTATGGAAGGCAGTTGAGTTACTCACAGCAGGATTCCTAACGTCTGACCTACTCCTAGGGTATCTATATGCAGTACTTATATGATTTGTCCCGTTCAGTTAATGATCAATAGTAACCCTGCCCAGGATTTTAACACTGGGGGATGCAGCAATTGGGATGCTATAGATGGTGATTTGCTTCTCTTGTTGGAGATATTCATGGCCTGGTATTTTTGTGGCACAAATATTATTTGCCACTTGTCAGCACCAATCTGGATATTGATCAGGTCTTGCTGCATTTGGATTGTGGACTGTTTCAGAATCTGAAGAGTCACAAATGGTGAACGTTGCACATTCCCACTTCTAACCTTCCGATGGAGGGAAGGTCATTGAAGCAGTTGAAGATGGTTGGACCTAAGACATTAGCCTGACAAACACCTGCAGAGATGTCTTGGAGATGAGATGACTGATCCCCAACAGACACAACCATCTTCCTCCAACCAGCCAATCAGGATCTTTTCCTTTTGATTCCCACTGACTGTTGTTTTGCTCATGTTCCTTGACACTACATTTTAATTCATTCACAGGATGAGGGTGTCACTGTATAGGCCAGCATTTATTGCCCATCCCTAATTACCCAGAGGGCAGTTAAGAGTCAACCACATTGCTGTGGGTCTGGAGTCACATGTAGGCCAGACCAGGTAAGGATGACAGTTTCCTTCCCTAAAGGGCATTAGTGAACCAGATGAGTTTTTCCAACAATTGACAATGGATTCATGGTCATCATTAGATTCTTAATTCCAGCTATTTATTGAATTCAAATTCCACCATCTGCCATGGCAGGATTCGAACCCAGGTCCCCAGAACGTTATTTGCATCTCTAGATTAACAGTCCAACGATAATACCACTAGGCCATCACCTTCCCAGTTAAACATGTTATTGATGTAAATGACAGTGAATCTCACTCGGCCTCTGGAATTAAGCTCTTTTATCCATGTTTGAACGAAGGCTGTAATGAGGTCAGGAGCTGAGTGGCCGTGGCAGAACCCAAACTGGGCGTCACTGAGCAGGTGCTGCTTGACAGCACTGTTGATAACACATCCCATCACTTTACTGATGATCGAGTGTAGATTCACAGGGCAGTAATTGGCTGGGTTGGATTTGTCCTGCATTTTGTGAACAGGACATAGCTGGCCAATTTTCCACATTTTCAAATAGATAGCAGCATTGTTGCTTGGCTAGGGCAGCTGCAGGTTCTAGACCACAAGTCTTCAACGCTATTGCCCGAAGGTTGTCAGGGCCCATAGCCCTTGCAGTATCCAGTAGCTCCAGCCATTCCCTCGTACAACCTGGAGTGAAATAGTATTAGCTGAAGGTTACCCTCTCTGATCCTGGGGCTTTAGAGGGCTTCCTCAATGTGAGGGCAGGACTTCATCTCCATGAGGACTGTGTGGTGATCACTCTCACCAATACTGTCATTAACAGATGGATCTGTGACAGGAAAATTGGTGAGAATGAAGTCAAGACTTTTTTTGGCTCTTGTTGGGTCCTGTCACCAATGATGCACAGTTCCAGTCTAGCGACTGTGTTGTTTCATGCTTTACCAGCTCGGTCAGTAGTGCTGCTGATGAGCCACTTTTGTGATGGACATTCACGCCTCTCGGCTACATTACATTCAGTGCACCAGCCACTCAGTACTTCCTCCAAGCAATGTTCGACACAGAGCACCCTGATTCATCAGCACTATGTGATCATCAGCAGGACGTTTCCTTGCCCATGTTTGACCTCATGCTATGAAATTTCCGAGGGTCTGGAGTTGTCCTTATTCAATGGTGCCACAAAAGTAGTTAACACGGTAGTGTGTAATATGAGACTTTAAATATTTGTCAAAATAACCCAAAATACACACACAGGCATATACAGGGTAAAGGAAAAATGGAATTCTCTTGGCACAGATTCAGTTTGGTAAAAATAAAACACTTTCGACCAATAAGACTTAGTTGTTGGAGGGAATCTGACAATTGTTAACCCTGGTAGGGGCCTGCAGTAAACAAACACTTATTACAAAACATGTAAAGGCATCTCACCTAGACCCTCTCCCCTACCCTATCCCTGTAACCCCTACATTTCCCATGGCTTCTCCATCTAGCATACACATCCCTGAACACTATGAGCAATTCAGCATGGCCAATCCACCTAACCTCCCCATCTTTGTACAGTGGGAGGAAACTAGAGCCCCTGGAGGAAACCCATGCAGACACGGGCCGTGGCTGATTTAGTTAAAGAAGGAACTAATGATATGGGTAGAATGATAACCCATGAGTTCAAAGCGTGTTATCTCAGTTTGTAAGGGTGATGCCAGTCTGATGAATAAATTGGGCTGCACATTCCAGTAGCAATCGTACAAAGTAAAAAGCCAGTAACCAAATCATGTTGTCTACTTGGAAACTGGGCAAAAAGGGATTGGGAGGACAAACAGATACATAATGGATTAGCAATGCTGAAACCCGGCTAAATGAAGAGTTAATAGCAAGTAATAAAGAAATGACGGAATGTCTAAATGATTTGCTTCTGTATCAGGAGGTTGAGGGAAAGGAAGCACTTTGTGAAATTATAATCATTAGCGAAGTGGAATCATTAGCAAAGTTATGGAGCTGTGGGTTAATAAACTTCTAGGCCCTGCTGGATTTCATCATCAGGCCTTAAAAGAAGCAGACTAATGAGGTGGTTGATGCACTGGTATTCATTTTCCAAAATTCATTCAATACTGGAAAGACCCCATTAGACTGGAAAGTAACAAATATAACGCCTCTATTCAAGGAAACTATAAAGCAGTTTCATCTCTGTCATGTGTAGAATTGATCAGTAAAAAAGGTTATAGCTGGGCATTTGGAAAAACTCAATTAGGAGGAGTCAGCATGGTTTTGTCAAAGGGAAACCGTATTGAACCAATTTAATGGAATTCTTTGGAGGAATAACATGCAATGTGGATAAAACAGAGCCTGATGTACTGCACTTGAATTTCCAGAAGGCATTTAAAAAGGTGCCACATAAAAGGTGATTGCACAAAAAAGGAACTCATGGTGTTGGGGTAATATATTAGATTAATAAAAGATTGCTTGGCTGTAAATAAAAATATTTACAAATGGGTCTTTTCCAGATCGGCAGAATGTGACAGGGAGGTCCTGCAGGCTTCTGTGCTGGGCCCTCAACTTGTTACATAAACATAGAACATAGAACATTACAGCGCAGTACAGGCCCTTCGGCCCTCAATGTTGTGCCGACCTGTGAAACCAATCTGAAGCCCATCTAACCTAAACTACTCCATTATCATCTATATGTTTATCCAATGACCATTTAAATGCCCTTAAAGTTGGCGAGTCTACTACTTTTGCAGGCAGGGCATTCCACGCCCTTACTACTCTCTGAGTAAAGAACCTACCTCTGACATCTGTCCTATATCTATCACCCCTCAATTTAAAGCTATGTCCCCTCGTGCTAGCCACCACCATCCGAGGAAAAAGGCTCCCACTGTCCACCCTATCTAATCCTCTGATCATCTTGTGTGTCTCTATTAAGTCACCTCTTAACCTTCTTCTCTCTAACGAAAACAGCCTCAAGTCCCTCAGCCTTTCCTCATAAGACCTTCCCTCCATACCAGGCAACATCCTGGTAAATCTCCTCTGCACCCTTTCCAATGCTTCCACATCCTTCCTATAATGCGGTGACCAGAACTGTACACAATACTCCAAGTGCGGCCGCACCAGAGTTTTGTAAAGCTGCAACAATTTTGTACAGCTGTTACAATTTATACCAGTCAGATATTTGAGGGAATGGAAGGCATGGTGGCTAAGTTTGCAGGTGATACAAAGACAGGTAGGAAAGAATGGTCCAAAGATGACAAAACAAGAATGTAAACCAAAGAAAAAGACGAGTGCGCAAAAAATCTGACAAGTCAAGCATTTATTATGGGAAAGGTGAAATTGCTCACTTTGGCTTGCCGAATTTAAAATAAAAAGCAGACTATTACTCAGACAGAAAATGACTGCAGAATTCAAAGGTGCATGAGAATCTGTGTGTTCTAGCTCACAAGTCACAAAAGGTTAGTATGCAGACACAGCAAGTGATTAAGTCGGCTAATTAGATACCGGCCTTTCTAACAAGGGGAGTTGAATACCAGAGTAAGGATGTTATACCTCTGTTATTCAGGATATTAGGGAGATCACATCTTGAATAGCAAGCTGCTCTCTTCATTCAAGGAAGGATGTAAATACGTTGGAAGTGATTAAGAGGTGATTTACGAGATTGATATCTGGAATGAAGGCATTATCTGGGGAAGAAAGATTGGACAGACTCTGTTTGTCTTCCCTGAAGTTTAGAAGAGCAAGAAATGATGTGATAAAGTTTTAACAGATTCTGAAAGGTACTGACAAGTTGGATGAAATAACTCCACAGAGGTCAGTATCCCATCACAATCTCATCCAATATTTACATGTGGAGAGTCCTTGACACTGATCCAGCTCCCTTAAAGCCAGTTCTCAGAGTGAGCAGAAACTCTGACACTCCTGTTTATATCTGTCAGCCCGGGCTCCCTGATTGGGGCTGTTCATCTGGTCCAATCAGGGAACTCATGTTCCATGAGGTCCATTTGGCTGACTATGTTACAACTATTACAGTGTACATTGAAAGAATGTTTCCACATTGGTGAGTCCAGAATTAGGAGCCACTATTTTAAGAGTTGGGCTGACTCTTTTAAGACAGAGAGGAGGAGTATTCTTTTTTCTCTCAGGTGATTGTGCAAACTTGGAACTCTCTGCCTCAGACTGAAGTTGGGGGCAGGGCCATTGAATATTTTTTAATTTAGAGGTAGATAGCCAATGTAATCAAAGCTTGTCATTGGGAACATTAAAGTCAAAACACAAACAGAGCAGCCATGACCTCATTGAATGGTGGAGCAGGCTTATATGGCCAAATTTTAAACTTTGCATTTGGCTGCCATAGGGAGCCAGAATGGAAACTGGGCACTCTTGGTATTATTCTGAACCACACACTAGCCACCTAAGCCCATCCAAGTACTCTTTTATATTTTTGTATTTGGAACTTGAGGCAAGATACAGAAAAGGTGTAGACAAGTCACAACAGGAGGAGGATAGATTGCTCCCAAATCCACTCTCCCAAAATAGTCTTCGGTGACAGCAATCATTTGCACAGTTTGAGCAGTCCCTGCTTCTCTCGTGAGGCTGTCAAAGACTTGTCACACACAGCCAGCTTCTAGGCAAACCTGGTAAAGCCTGCTGCGAGAAAGGTGACTGGATTTCTGCTTCTGACTGCTTCCTGAGTGAGAGAGGAGGCATCACTAATAAGATTTGCTGCAGTCACTCGAGCACCTGAACATTCATACAAAAACCAAAACGCCAGACAGCAGGTTTGAATTTATGTTTAGCTGCAGTAAAAGTGATTTGTTGATGAACAAAGACAGTCTGGTATGTGAAAGGGTTTCTGGAAGTCAATGATCTGTGGTCCATTGCTGTACATAATGTATGATCTTTGCTGACCTCTCTAGGTTCATTCATTCAAATGTGCTGTGTCCAAAGGTCCCAGGCTCATTGCCTGCTGATGCTCCCTTCTGAGCCATTACCTTCACAGCCTTTTATCACTGATGATTCAGTCTATTCTGCACTCAGGGGAAGAGAAAGAAGCTACATCCCAAGGCTACAACAGCCAGAAGAGATATCAACCCCATTATGTGAGTTCTATTCTGAACCACGCTCTGGCCATCTAGTCCAATGTGAGGAAAAGCAGAAAGGAGATGAGAAGACATGAGATCAACCAACAGAATCTTCAAGGAAATGGTGGCTTAGAAAAAGTCTTGTCCTATACAGTTTAAACAACTATGTGCTTAACATTAAGAGAAACTGTTGGAAAGCCTTTGGTCAGGGAACATCTGTGGAGAAAGAAACAGAGTTAACTGCTGGCATATTGCTGCCCTAGACCTGCACACATGCTGGGTTCACTTTGATGTTGGAAATACAGACGCTGGAGGAGTGAACCCTCCAGCTCAATCTTCCCAAAGGGAACCTGCCAGTTTGGATCACAGTCCAATGAAGGATGATGAGTCAATCATACACATTAATATGCTAGTTACATGCTAACAGCAGCCTTCACAGTGGGGACTGAGATTTCTACTGAATTGTTCAAGAACCTTATGCTAGAAACAGAGACAAGAGTAGGAAGGGCTCCATCAGGTTTCAGAGTTGTCTGTCTGGAAGTGATAATGCAGGTGGTGAAGGTGTGGAGGCAATGCTATTTATAGAGATGAAGACGAACAGGAGAGTCAGTTAGTAGACCTGGGTGAAGAGAGAGGGTGAGATAAACAGAACCTGGGTATATTCCATGGAGCACTTCAATACCATTGAGGGTTAGGAACACGTGTCTGATTGCACTCAGCTTACAGGCATGGCCGTCTCACCTTCTTAGCACCTACAAAGGCTGCAAAACATACAGTTTGCACCAACATACGTATCTTGTCTGACAATATACCCTCACCATTTATTCATGCCTGGGATACAGACACTGCTATGAAGGCCAGAACCTTTTGCTGATCCCTCGTTACCTTTGAATCAAGTTACTTGCTGGGCCATTTCGGAGTCAACTATATTGTTGTGAATCTGAAGTTACATTGTAGGGCAAACCACTGGGCAGGGATGGCAGATTTCCTTCCTTAACAGGTATTAGTCAACCAGATGGGTTTTTACAATAGTCAATGGTGGTGGGCGGGGTCACCATTACTGAGATTAGCTTTATGTCCCAGAGTTCATCATGGAGTTTAAGTTCCATGAGCTGCCATGGTGGGGTTTGATCCCATGTCCCTATAGCATTGGTCTCTGGATTACTGGTCTAATGGCATTACCACTTCAGTAGCATCATATATATTCATTCTTAGACTTGGGAAAGGCCTCGCTACTGTCACCATCTTATAATGTTAGACTTGTTCTGGGCTATATTGGATAGATTCTCCTCCACCAATCTTGTTGACATTAGTTTAGGCTACCACTGTCATGTGGGGAAGAATGTTCACATGACATCATAAGCACAAAATAGCTCAATCTTGGTGAACAGTAGATAGGCCAAACATTGGTAACAACTATTAAGGTGAGAAGGGAAAGATTTAAAAGGAACCTAAGGGGCATTTTTTTCTCACAGAGGGTGGTGCGTGAATGGATTGAGCTGCCAGAGGAAGTGGTGGAGGCTGGTGTAATTCAAACATTTAAAAGGCATCTGGATGGGTACATGAATAGGAAGAGTTTAGAGGGATATGGGCCAAATGCTGGCAAACTGGGCTAGATTAATTTGGGATATCTGGTCGGCATGGACGAGTTGAACCGAAGGCTCTGTTTCCGTACTGTACAGCTGTATGACCCTATAAAGTACAGAACAAGAAGCAGAATCTATTTAGGGCAATGGTTGGGTCCTCACTTTGTATCCTGATATGCCTAGAGTATCTGGAGTTATGAGTAAAATGCTTCAGGTACTAACTTCCTTGTACAATATCTCACTAAAGCTTTTAAATCCATTACCATTTTAGAAAAATTGTAGCAAGTGGGTTAATCTCTTTTCTGTCTCCCCAGAAGTCTCTGGTTTTCTAAAATGATCAATGAATTGGTTGGTTTGAAAGTCTGCAGTTTAAGAATGAAAAATTCAGGTACAGTTTACTAGAATCTTGACAGGTGACCGACCTCCCAGATGCTATTCACTGATGACATCCTCTATCATCAATGTCACATTTGACAGTTTGTTTCCCTTGTGGGGTCCTGAGATTTGATCCCATGTTAGAGAAAATAGTTATGTTTCAGAAAAAAATTCTCTTCCTTTTGACCCTTAGAAAATAAATTTGCGTGACAGTCTTCCATACTCATTTAATTTTTTTTTTCGATCCCATCATTGTCTTATCAGGTTTCATTTTGGACAATAAGGCTGACTGAGCTATTTTAGTATTGCTTTTTCTAACCAGCTGAATTGACTGTATTGAGAGTTTCCTTCTGTTATTTTTGCACTGTTTAGTCTTGAAAACACTGGCTTCTCACTGATCTCACATCTTAGAAACAATTTCATTTGAACAATAAAAATATTTGCCCTTCAAAACTGAAATACTCTTCTGCATAGCAAATATATAGTCATAGAGATGTACAGCATGGAAACAGACTCTTCAGTCCAACTCTTCCATGGCGATCAGATATCCTAAATTAATCTAGTCCCAATTGCCAGCATTTGGCACACATGCCGCTGAACCCTTCCTATTCATATACCCATCCAGATGTTTTGAAAATGTTGTCATTGTACCAGCATCCACCACTTCCTCTGGCAACTTGTTCCATATATGCACCACCCTCTGTGAAAAAGTTGCTCCTTAGGTCCCTTTTTAAATCTTTTCCCCTTAGCTTAAACTAGTTTTGGACTCCCCCACCATGGGGAAAAGACCTTGGCTATTCACCCTATCTATGCCCTTCATGGTTTTATAAACACCAGGGAAAGTAGCCCCAGCCTATTCAGTTTCTCCCCATAGCTCAAACCCTCCAATGGAAACATAAATCTTTTCTGCACCTTTTTAAATTTCACAACATCTTTCTGAAAGCAGAGAGAGCAGAATTGAACTCTTAACTTCCCTCTGGGTAATTAGGGTTCGGCAATAAATGCTGCCCTGGCCAGCTTTGCCCACTTCCCATGAAAAGGCAAAGCTGGGCGGTGTAGGGAATGCTGGATGACTAGAGAAATTGAGATTATGGTCAAGAGAAAGAAGGAAGCTTATGTCAGGAATAGACAGCAGAGATCAAGTGAATTCCTAGAAGAGTACAAAGGCATTAAGAGTATACTTAAGAAGGAAATCAGGAAGGCAAAATGGAGACATGAGATAGCTTTAGCAAATAGGGTTAAAGGAGAATCCAAAGGAATTCTACAAATACATTAAGGACAAAAGAGTCACTGGGGAAAGAATAGGGCCACCTATGTGTGGAACTGCAGGAGACGGGGGAGATGCAAAATGCTCATTTTGTATTGGTGTTTACTATGGAGAAGGTTATGGAAAATAGAGAACGCGGGGAAATAAATAGTGACATCTTGAAAAACGTCCATATTACAGAGAAGGAGGTGCTGGATATCTTAAAACACAAAGTTGGATAAATCCCCGGGACCTGATCAGGTGAACCCTAAAACTCTGTGGGAAGTGAGGGGATAGATTGCTGGGCACCTCATTGAGGTATTTGTCTCAACGATAGCCACAGGTGAGGTACCGGAAGACTGGAGGTTGGCAATCATGGTGCCACTATTTAAGAAAGATGGTAAAGAAAAATCGGGGAACTATAGACCAGTGAGCCTGACATCGGTGGTGAGCAAGTTGTTAGAGGGAATCCTGAGGGACACGATTTACATGTATTTGGAAAGGCAAGGACTGATCAGAGATTGTCAACGTGACTTTGTGCGTGGGAAATTATGTCTCACTAACTTGAGTATTTTGAAGAAGTAACAAAGCGGATTGATGAGGGCAGAGCAATGGACGTGATGTATATGGACTTCAGTAAGGCTTTCAACAAGGTTCCTCATGGTATGTTGGTTAGCAAGGTTAGATCACATGGAATACAGGGAGAACTAGCCATTTGGAAATAGAACTGGCTCAAAGGTAGAAGACAGAGGATGGTGGTGAAGGGTTACTTTTCAGACTGGACACCTGTGACCAGCGGTATGCCACAAAGATCAGTGCTAGGTCCACTGCTTTTGTCACTTATATAAATGATTTGGATATGAACAAAGAAAGTGTGGTTAGTAAGATAGCAAGAACTGCAGATGTTGGAGTCAGAGATGCTGAAGGAACACAGCAGGCCAGGCAGCATCAGAGGAGCAGGAAAGCTGACGTTTCAGGTCGGGACCCTTCTTCAGAAATGGCCAATCCGAAACGTCAGCTTTCCTGTTCCTCTGATGCTGCCTGGCCTGCTGTGTTCCTCCAGATCCACACTTTGTTATCTTAGGTGTGGTTAGCAAGTTTGCAGATGACACCACAATTGGAGGTGTAGTGGACAGCGAAGAAGGTTACCTCAGGCTACAACAGGATTTTGATCAAATAGGTCAATGGACCGAGGAGTGGTAGATGGAGTTTAATTTAGATAAATGTGAAGTGTTGCATTTTGGGAAGGCAAATCAGGGCAGGACTTATACACTTAATGGTAAGGTCCTGGGGAGTGTTGCTGAATAAAAAGAGACATTGGAGTGCAGGTTCATAGTTCCTTGAAAGTAGAGTCCCACATAGACAGGATAGTGAAGGTGGTGTTTGGTACGCTTGGCTTTATTGATCAGTGCATTGAGTTTAGGATTTAAGTGGTCATGTTGCGGCTGTACAGGACAATTGGTTAGGCACTTTTGGAAACTACGTTCAATTCTGGTCTGCCTGCAATAGAAAGGATGTTGTGAAACTTGAAAAGGGTTCGGGAAAGATTTACAAGGATGTTACCAGGGTTGGAGAGTTTGAACTATAGACAGAGGCTGAATAGGTTGGACTATTTTCCTGGAGTATTGGAGGCTAAGGGGCGACCTTATAGAGGTTTATAAAATCATGAGGGGTATAGATAGGGTGAATAGTCAAAGTCTTTTCCCCGGGGTGGGGGAGTCCAAAACTAGAGAGCATAGATTTAAGTTGAGAGGAGAAAGATTTAAAAGGGGCCTAAGGGGCAAGGTTTTCATGCAGAGGGCGATGCATGTATGGAATGAGCTGCCAGAGGAAGAGGTGGAGGATGGTAAAATTATAACATTTAAAGGCATCTGGATGGCTACATGAATAGGAAGGGTTTAGAGGGATATGAGCCAAATGCTGACAAATGGAACTAGATTAACTTAAGACATCTGGTCGGCTTAGACGAGTTGGACCAAAGGGTCTGTTTCCATGCTGTACATCTGTATGACTCTAACAGTAAATAAAAGCTTTTCTTACATTTATTAATCAATGTATTTACTATTTTCACAAATTTTTTTTCACAAAGATTTGTTTCATGGCTTTTCCCAATATTTTAAACAATTATAGCAATGTGCATTCACTAAAATAATATATTGTTTAAAGTCTTTTTCAGCTCCTCAGCTTAGAATTTCCCTGACAAACCTAGAAAATTTTTTACCCTTCTGCGGAAGGACCTAACTCACATCAGGTATCCAATATCGCCTGCTGTATTTCAGGATTACAATTAGAATTTTTCTCTATGCAGCTTTAGTGACACATTGAAAAAGCTGTGAGGAAAAGCAATGTTCTTTACAGTTTCCAGCTGATTTAGAGGCAGGTGTGGAGCTGCTGTGACTCCTGCAGTTTTTACTGCTGACTGATATTTGCACAGAAAATCAACAAGCTCTGTGTTCTTTTAAGCTGCTGAAGATTTAAAGATGCACGCTATTTTCTGACTGGAATTTTTTTCCTGATTTCAGCTCATTCAACCGACTTTGTCACTTAGGAAAATCATGCCTGATCAGATTGTGGCCTTGACTCCACTATTCTGCCTAGACTTAGTAATCAATCAAAAATCTGAATACATTCAAGGTTGGAGATGGACAATGATGTAGCCATCACTGCTGTCTGCAGGCAAGAGTTTCAAGAAATAATGTGTGAAGAAATTTCTTTGCATCGCATCCTGATTGAATGAGGGTCCAGGGATTGTTTAGTCTCATTTTCCTTGTATTTTTTCTTCCAGTGATAGTGCTCACTTTAAGTTCCTCACTCCTTTCACCGATAGCTATTCCACAATTCCTGGAATGCCGTGTGTTTTCTACTCTGAAGTCAGATTCTCTATCATTTCCTGGTCTCATTACAAAAGCAACTGCATAATTCTTGGAAGAAACATCTGGTTTTTGCAAATCTGAATAATAATGGAGTAAGATAAATTGGACTTTAAGCATCAAGACAACCGTGGTCGTGGGCCAAGGCATTGCATTTAAATATTCCTGATCACATTAAGTAGCACCCCACCGCAAGTGATCAGCAAATTCTGCTATTTTTGGGTGTGTATGTAAGACAACCAGTCCCTTGATATGGAGCTTGATACACAAGTACAGAAAGCAGTTACTACCATTGCCCAACTTGTGAAATTCAAATGGGATAACACCAAATTGACACTTGGACCTTATAAACCATCAGTTTGGTCTTACGTTCCCAGCATCTTGCTTCATTGTTGTGAAATTATGGATGATTTATCAGGAAAAGCAGTTTAATAATTTGCCATTCTGCAGCCCAGGGCACATTATAGGTATATTTTGGGAGGGACAAAAATCACACATGACACTTTCCTCACAAAAAGGCAGAGCTCCCAACTTTGCGAGTTCTAAGCAAACCAAATTGTCTTTGGAAGATTGGGATGGTTGGAAAACAATTGTGTATCCAACAATCTTCTATACAATGGAGGTAGCTGCTGCCAAACAACCCACTAGTGGGATGTCCAATGATGCTTGGAAGCCCGCAACATTGACCATCTAACTACCAAGAGGGAAATGATAACACCTCGTTAGCAAGAATACACTCCCATGACGACCAATGGCTACTGTAGCTTGGCAACAAGGATGAAAGTTGAATCCCACAACAATGTCACATAGGCAGTACCTGTGGTAGAAAGATGGGTAGGGAGGCAAGAGGACATAAGTAGATAATAAATTAACATTACTTGGTCAAGTGACTATGCAGAGATGTGACAAATGGAACATCATAACATCAGGTGGGAATGCGAATGAAGCTGCAACTCAATCAGCTCGGTTTTTAACTCATGCATTGGTAAGCCAAGTAAAGCTCAGGATGCCCCTGACCACACAGAGGTTGTAGTGGTCAGCAAGGTTTAATAAAGCAGTGACTCTTGGTAGTCCAGAAAATAGAGAGAAAGAGAAGATAGAAGGGCAGTTTCAGTCATTTAAAGAGAATAAAAGACGAGCCGCCAATCAACCAGAAACCATAAGCTGGTTGTCCATCACGAATCAACTGAATCCACTGCTGTTAAGTGAGTATCACTCTTTTGCCTTCATTATGATAAATGTATTGTACTGGGAACAGTCTTATAACTAGTCAGAACGATTAAACCTTTAGATTGTAAACCAAGTTGAGAGAGCCAATTACAATTGACTTAAGCCTTCTGTTAAACCCCAACTTGATACTCTAACCTCCTTTTAATGATGGAACAAAAAAGTCAGCATTTTTATTCTTATCATTCAACTAGACAAATGGTTTTCATGCCATGAACCTATCGCTATTTAATAATTCAGTGGCACTATAAAATAACAGATTTTTTTAGTCTCCTGGTGACATTCTACAAATAAAAGAGAATATTCAATTAACTCAACAGCTTACGTACATTTTTTCATTGTCCACTTAGTAAGTAATATGTGTCATGTCAGGGATTTTTAAAAGTATTGTACAGGAAAATGCCAATTATTGGAATGACCCCTGGAATTTTAAAAATCCTGATAAATAATGTGTGGGAATTGATTATATCCATTAGCTGAGTTCTACACTATGGTTTGCACTTGGCTATCAGACGTGATTTAATTAATTGGATTACATTTCCTAGTAATTCAATAAAGCAATGGCCAATGCTTGTTTCAGCTTAGGTAGTCTGGAAATATTTGCTTTCAGCAGAACATGATATTTCCCACAAATGATTTTTTTAAAAGTCATAAATCTGCAAACAATCCCTTTATTATTTTCTGCAGCGGTCTGGTTCCAAATAAAATCTCACACGATAATGCAAGGTACTTACTAGGAAGCGAATAGTTGAGGCAATTTCATGTTGCTTTCTTCATCGCCCTCAAGGCTAATGTGCTAAATAAGCATCCACTGGAGTTGGGTCAAAAAAATTGGGTACCAAATGTTACTCTTCTGATACTGACTGGATGTAATCACCTCGTTGGATACCTTCCTCAATACCTAGAGGTTTTGCTCCAGTCTCCATCAGGATACTGATGCTCATACAAATTAATTTTTGACACAAATAGTAGGCCAGTACCAAGTCACGTGTGTATAATACACAACTATAGAATCACTCAGTAACGAGCTTGATTGTCTAACTCGGAAATTCCGTGAAACTGGTCCTGGGTTCTGTTGGTCCTCAAGTGGCTGATGAGCCTGATCCTAGAGCCATTTCTGCAACCATATACTGGGTTGGTGTTTCCAGGTAGTGGAAGTGGTCTTTGGCCTTGAGATCATTGGCATTCCTCTTTCAAAGAAAAGTGCCCGTTCACACAGGAGCTTCCTCTGACTCAATTTCTTCTGAACAAGGGTCTCCCACATATTGACATCTATTCTGCATTTCTTGGGGGAAACCTTCAGGGAGTCTTGAAATTTTCTTTGTCCTCCTCTCATTCAAGTGCAGCATCAGAGAAGAGGAAAAGTTATTCATAGAATCCCTACAGTGTGGGGGCAGGCCCTTTAGCCCAACAAGTCCACACCACCCCTCAGAGCATCCTACCCAGACTCATCCCTGAACACCACAGGCAATTTAGCATGGCCAATCCACCTTGCCTGCATATCTTTGGACTGTGGGAGGAAACCAGAGCACCTGCAGAAAGCCCACACAGACGTGGGGAGAATGTGCAAACTCCATACAGCACAAGGGTGGAATTGAACCTGGGTCCCTGGCACTGTGAGGCAGCAGTGCTAACCACTGAGCCACCATGCCACACTATTTGAAGTAACACATCACAACTCATGCACTGAGCTCCACAAACAATTTTAAGCTCACCATTTTTAGACCTCTTCTATTGTACCTGCAGCATTGACCGAGCTGTACACCAGCAGTGTAGGTATATTCTTATTGACCTGTTCAGACATTACACACCTCTGGAGCAAGTGGACCTGGCTTAGACATAGGGACACTACCACTGCACACAGGATTCCTGAACATACAGTGTATGCTGCCAGTAGGTCCCTAAACATGCATGTGGATCTCACTGACAACAAACAGCCCCAATTTGCCAAGATTAATCCACCTCCCATCTGATTCAAGGGGGTTCCTTTATTTATTGTACATTGCTAATGGTTACTGACATGCAGATGAGGGGCATTTGTTGGAGTTGAGTATAATGAGGGTTCTTGTGGTAGTGGAAGTGTACCTATCTCTGTATCAGGAGGTCAGCATCCAAGTCCCACCTGTTCCATCGTGTGTTATGATACCACCAAACAGGTTGATTAGAAAATATCTCTTGAGCACAACGAGGTTCAGAAGAATTGAAGAAGCTGTTTGCTTTATATTTTTGCAGATCCCCCTGAAGAGCGTGCCTCAGACGAGCTAGTGGAAGGCAAATTACAGACTAACACTAACCCTGACATGCAGGCAATCTTCTCGAGCCAGAACGTAAAGATACTCTTTAATAACTAAAAACTCACGCATTGCCATTTGTTCCGAACCAAGCTGCTGGTTTTCCTGCTTTTTTATGCAGTCTTCAGCTGACAAGCAGCAGATAGCTTTCATGCCACACAAGTATCAAGCAACAACCAACTCCAACAAGAGACAGAGAGGGAGAGAGAATCTAACCATTACTCCTCAGCATTCAATGACATTACCACTGCTGAACTCCCCATTATCAACATCCTGGGGCATACCACGAACCAGACAGTTATTGGACAGTTATTGCAGATTGCATTAGGAAATATTAATTTTATTATGCAAAAAAAATTCTTGTTTTGTCCATGATTATTGGACTGAATTTTAAGAGTCCTACAGCTCCACATATTGAATTGAAACTGGACCAGCCTTACACATACTATGACTATAAGAGCAGGTCAGAGGTTAGAACATCTGTGGTGACTAACTCACTTCCTGTGTTCCCTATGGAAGTCCATCATCTACAAGGCACAAGTCAGGAACATGAAGGAATACCTCCCACTTGCCTGGATGAGCTCCAACAACACTCAAGAAGCTCGACACCATCCAGGGAAAAGAAGCTCGCTTGATTGGTACCACATTCACCTACTCCCTGCACCACTGACGCACAGTGGCAGCAATGTGTACCATTTATAAGGTGCATTGCAGTATCATACCAAGGTTCTGTAGACAACACCTTTCAAGCCCATAGCCTCCACCTCAAAGGACAAGGGCAACATCACCATTTACAAGTTCTGTTCCAAGTGACACATTATCCTGACTTGGAACAATAATCACCTTTCCTTCACTATCGCTGGGGTAAAATTCTGAAACTCCCTTCCTAACATCACTTTGGGTGTTCCTATAGCCCAAGCACTGCAGCAGTCCAAGAAGACAGCTCACCATCACCAGGGCAATTAGGGATGAGCTATAAATCCTGGCCTAGGCAGTGATGCATTTCTTTGGTGGTGCAAAAAATTGCAAAAAACCTGAAAGAACTGTGAATGCTGGAAATCAGAAACTAAAACAGAAATGGCTGGGAAAGCTCAGCAGGTCTGGCAGCATCGGTGGAGAGAAATCAAAGTAAATGTTTTGGATCCAGTGACCCTTCTTCAGAACTGGAAATTGCATTAACTTTATTGATTGTATATATTCAATTTCAGCTTAAAATCTCTGCTGTTAGAATTCAGTAAGTCTGCATATATAAATGAAACAGACCAAACATTTCTTTATCCTAAAGGAGCAAATCTTACAATTGATTACTGAGTGCATAGAGCTGAAATAATGTTCCTAATTGTCTTAATATCCTCTGGTGTCTGACCCACCCTCTCTTGAAACCAAGTGATTGTTCTATTTGTGGTCCTTAGATTTATTGAACGGAATTGAACTATAATTATTTTAGTTAGAAACCATGAGAGTTATGTAATACTCAATTTAATCATTTGCAGCACTTTAATATTTTGAAATATGTAATTTATAACTAATAATCGTATATCAAGTTCTTAAAAGAGCACTTGTAAGAATTGTTTGGAAATATTTACATTTCACACTATAGGAAATCTGAATTAAACCCTGCAGCATCTGTCTTAAGTTGGCATCCACACATGGAATCCAATACAAAAGCGTACAACTTAAAAAATAATCTGAATTTTTCTTGCTCTGAAACTTAGAAAACAGTTTGATTGGTGGCATGGTGGTATAGTATCATGGCTGCCTCACAGCACCAGGGACCCGAGTTCGATTCTAGCCCTGGATGACTGTCTGCGTGGAGTTTGCACATTCACCCTGTGCCAGGGAGATTGATTTAATTTAAACACATTAAATTGCAGAAAACCACTTGCAGAAACTTACTTAGACTGACTCTCAAACAACAATACACTTCTGGAGAAAGGGATTAAAGGAAATGATGTCAAAGCAAATGAAAGTGAATGTATTGTGTTTAAAAAGGAAGATATTGGGTTAAAAAGACTCTTTTTAATCATGAAATTTTCTATGTTTCTGCCCCTCATTATGCCTTCAGGCAGTAGTACGCATGTACTTACTCAGCCTTATCACCATTCTTAACTGTTATACATGTCTTTACCAATGTAAGGCACAAATTATTTCAGCATAATCTGAATGACTTCTCTTTTCACATCATTCAAAAACTACAACGTATCAAAAACTACGATGCAGACATTGGACTGGGTAGACTGGTGCTGCCTCCCACAAAGCTTGGGATTTCAAACAAACCTGTTGGACTATAACCTGGTGTCATGTGACTTCTGACTTTGTCCTAAACTGTACACTGAATACACAACCCCACAGTATTGCTTTCTGGCTACAAGGCAACTCTCCTCCTTTCAGACCTCTGGTGCAACATCTGGACAATTTGGAGCTGCCTTGTTTACATTTTGCAATTTCTCAACATTTCTATGAGTATGGAATAATTTCCTCCTTGTGAGCATGTTCCAGTCACCTCCACTTTAAGAAGCACATGCTCGTTTTGTGTAGAACTAGGATTGTCTTTGAGCCCTGCTGATACAGGCAGCCAATGGACCCTGTTAGTGCTTTCTGCAAGGAGAAATCAATGATGTGTAGGCAGCACAAAGCTGAGGCTCTTGCCTGTATCATGATCAGTTCATGATCTCCACACTTGGGTTTTCCAGCGTTATTCAAGTTTTGGACACCAAACTTTACACCTTTCCTTTTGATTTTGTCTCAGTATTCCCACTCAGATCTAAAATGTCATTCAACATTTACACATTCAAGTATATAAGTGCAAATTTTTAAGAAATATAATTGGGGATTAATATTCCGTGGCTGTGTATACTTGTCAGATTACCAAGAGACTTAGAAAGAACCAAACATTGGAACTATGCACTTCCATAGTCATCCTATGGCTGGTTACTACTGAAAAGGATGCCGTACAACACCATGTTTAAATTATATAAAACCTCCAAAAAGTAGTCAGGTTTCAGACATGTGGCAAATCATTGCGAAAGTGAAAGACCATTTTTAGTTTTCAGATGTGAACCTGTACATTTGTCCCAGATGTTCCTGATATCCGTAGAAAGCAGATTTGAACCATCCTACACTCACTGCAAGAGACTATGCTCAAATGTATTGTGGCCTGCAGAGAGTTACAACAGGATTAGCATGTGGCTACCCACTTTGAGACTGGGACTGTTCAATTTATTTTGTAACAAAAACAGAAATTGCTACAGAAACTCAGCAGGTTTGGTAGCATCAGTGGAGAGAGAAAGAGAGTTAACATGTTCAGTCCAATGGCCCTCCTTCAAAACTGACAGTAGCTGGCAATGTGGTACATATGCTGATACAGTGAGGCTGTGTTTTGGAACGAGTGAGTGGACAGGTGGGGACAGAGCCCAGAGAGAGACAGAGACAGAGAGACAGAGACAAAGAGGCAGAGACAAAGAGGCAGGAAGGAAGAACGTTTAGACAGATAAAGAGATGGTTAATGTAAGTCAGGAAGGAAGAAAAGCTGATGAACAGGACCATGTTCAGATGAAAATGGGTTGGCTATGCTGAAAGCAGCCTGCATTATGGAAGGAGGAAGGGTCACCGGACCCGAAACGTTAACTCTGTTTTTGTCCTTCACAGATGCTGCTAGGCCTGCTGACGTTTTCCAGCAACTTCTGTTTTTGTTGTTGGTGTTATGACAGGGCCTGGGTGTGGGGCTGGATAAAGGAAATGGAGAGAGGTGTTCAGCTCTATATTTTGTACTTCAATTACATTGCATTTTAATAAACTAAAAATAAATTGATTCTTTTTTTAAATGCTTGCACTTCAGATTGAATACTTATTTCCAAATCAAGTATGTTCACAAACATTTAAAAATTAGCTTGTGTGGGCATCATTAGGAAAATATACAGCACAGGTTATCTTTCAGTTTCTGTGAAGTAATGCCATTGCATTGCTTCTGTATTGACATCATCTTATGTGTAAAGCAGATATAACAAATACGTGACAAATGTGGTTTGCGATGGGAGTAAGGTGATCTTGCAAATGTCAGATGGTGATGATTTATTGCAGAGGGAAAGAGCAAAAGACAGGAGTGAAATGGAACGTTCTTGATAAAAGTCGAATTGATGTTCTGAAATCAACATCTGGCAAATAGATTCGTGATTCCTCGGAATTGTCCTCCCCCTTCCAATTAATTCAGAAGTTTGAAACAGAGAGTGAGTTTTGGCACCATCAATTTTGGCTGAAACTTGAAATGCAGCAGCACATGGAAAAAAAAACTGCAGTTGATTAACATTTGCAGAACAGTGTTGTAAAACAAAGAAATACAGAAAATGGTAAATGGTCAGCTAGTGCAACACCACAGTCCAGGAAAAACAATTTGGCTTTCACAATTGTGCATTATGGCGGCTTTCAGTTGTTCAGGAATGAGCTTTAGCATCTGAACAATGATAGAATTTACACTGCGCGGCCTTGTCAGCAGTTTTGCTTCTTTTACCCCAAACAACTTACACATTGCAACATTCAACACTGCAATTTTGTGGCCTGTATCTGCCAATCGATAGGCATCATAAATCAGGGATAGAAAAATTGTTGGAGAAACTCAACAGGTCTGGCAGCATCTGTTCACGAGAAGGCAGAGTTAGCTGCTTAAGCCCAGTGCAGGGCCAGACCTGCTGAGTTTCATAATATCATACAGTACAGACGTGACCCATCGAATCTATACCGTGAAACATATTCTCCCAACAATTTCTGCTTTTGCTTGTTTCAGATCTCCAGCATCCGCAGTTACTTGTTTCACACAATCAGTAATACTATTTTGGAATGTGAATGCCACAAACAGTTTTCATTGAATTTATTTCAAGTGTAAAAGCTCTGAATGCTTTCTTTTTGTATTGTTAACGTAACGTGGTATGGAAATGTATCATTCTAATTGAAGATCACTTTATAAGTATTTACAAAAAAACACATGAAACCTGGAAAGCATTGTGCTGGTAAATTTGAAGATTTTTTTAAAAAAAAGTGAATAGCCACTTAGAAGGCAACCTTAGAATGTCAGAGAAAGAACCTGGAACTTAATGAAGAGTGATGTCTGGCAGCTTCATAAATGCTTTCGTAAAGAGAGAAATTCAAGTGATTTAACATCAAGTAAAGAGCTTCAGGCAATGAAGAGAAATGCATTGAATAATCATGTAGGCTGTCAATTGAATGAGCAAACACATGACAGACATTTGCCTTTTGTGTAGCACTGTAGGAATCCAAATGTGAAGGAAGTAATTAAAAGAGCAGGTATTCTATCTGGCTGAATCAAATTATCCATTTTAATCATATTAGCAAACTAACATTTACTGCGTACACACACTTACAGCCTAAGGAAGATGGGGTTGGGGTTGGATAGCATTTTTCCAAGAAAATGTGGAACTGAAATCAATCCTCTACCAGTTAAGGGCTTTTCCTAAAATATTCATAAACCATTTTCTTATTATGTTCAAAAATGAAAATCTCCCACAAGTGAGAGTCATAGAATCATAGAGTCATACAGCACGGAAACAGTTCCACCAGTCCGTGCCGAGCATAATCCCAAAACTAAACTAGTCCCGCCTGCCTGCTCCTGGCCCATTTCCCTCTAAACGTTTCCTAATCATGTACTTATCCAAGTGCCTTTTAAATGTTGTAATTGTACTCACATCCGGAACTTCCTCAAGAAGTTCATTCCATGTGTGAACCACTCTCTGTGTAAAAAATTTGCCCCTCGTGACTTTTTAAAATCTCTCTCCTCTCACTTTAAAAACATGGCCCGTGGTCTTGAAATCCCCTATCCTAGGGAAAAGACAACTATGATCGACGCAGTTGATGTAAAAGTGTACTACTTCCAAGTAATTACCAGCCTTCTAGAAACTTCAGTTATTGCTGGGAATTTACCCCATTTCCAAGGGTGCTTTTATACTCCATACTGATGTGTTGTAACAAAATTGAAGATGAAGACTAGCCTGGGCTATAGTATTCCATTTTTAAGCACTGATTTCCTGAGGTTATCAAAATTATTCACTAAAGCCTGGATCACTGGGGAAGGAAATCTGCTCCTTTGACCGGGTCTGACCCACATGTGACTCCAAAGCTACAGCAACATGATTGATTGTCAACTGCCCTCTAAACTGCTAAACTGACAGTCACTGCTAAATTAGCTTTTAGTATCTAACTGCTACAAAGCCTAAAAATAAATTGAAAGGAATGGTCTACCCAGCATTAACCTAGACAGACCATCCAACAGTTCAAAGTTGCCCTTGTTAACATCTGAGGAAAAAAAACAGAATGTAGGAGCAAATTACTGCAGATGCCAGAATCTGTACTGAAAACAAAAAGTGCTGGAGATCACAGCAGGTCAGGCAACATCAAATCGATGCTTCCTGACCTTCTCTGATCTCCATCAGTTTTTGTTATCATATCAAAGTCAGAAATTGCTGGAAAAACTCAGCAGGGTCTGGCAGTGTCTCTGGAGACAGAAACAGAGTTGATGTTTCGGATCCAGTGACCCTTCTTCAGAAGCAAAGGAGGCAGTTGTAGCACATGGGATAGGTCTTCCTTTTTGGTTAGGGACAGGAGGCTGTGATTAGGAGTGAGACAGGTAAAGAGACCCAGAGTGCAGGAGTATCAGCCTCTGCAATTGTCCAATAGGTTTGAGATTCTCTCATCTTGTTTGGATGAGAGTAAGTATGACACAGTGAAAGAGCAAATTGACCATGGCACTGTGGTACAGGAGGCCATTCAAAAGGGCGGAACAATAAGGAATGCAGCACTAATTGGTGATAGTATCATGGGAGGGATAGACACTAAACTCTGCCTGGTGCCAAGGTTTGGAAATGCTGGAAAGGAACGTGTGGTGGGAGGGGAAGGATCCAGTGGTCAGGTCCATGTGGGTATCTATGACAACTGTACGACTAGGATGTGGTTCTGGATGAAGGGTGTGAGGGGAATTATAGAATCCCTACAGTGTGGAAGCAGGCCATTCAGCCCATCAAGTCTGCACTGATCCTCTGAAGACCATCCCACCCGGACACAGACACCCACCCTATCCCTATAACCCCACATTTCCCATGGTTAATCGACCTAGCCTACACATCCCTGGACACTATGGGCAATTTAGCACGGCCAATCCACCCTAACCTGCACATCTTTGGAGTGTGGAAGGAAACCCACACAGTCTCAGGGTGAATGTGCAAGCTCCACGCAGACAGTTGTCCGAGGCAGGAATCGAACCCAGGTTCCTGGTGGTTGAAGCAGCTGTGCTAACCACTGAGCCGCCGTTCCTGCACCCACTCACCCACCCCCTTCCTCCACCCCTACCACCTATCCAAGGAGCTAGGCACTAACATTTTTTTTAAAAAGCTATCAAATTGGAGACATTAATGTATGGCTCAAAGACTTGTGTGGGTTCAATTTCAGGGGCACTGGCGCCAGGACTGGGTCAATTGGGGGCAATACTGTTGGACCAGCTTATACCTAAAACATGCTGGGGCTAGTGCTCATGCAACTGCATAACTAAAATAGAGAGGGTTTTAAACTGAATGGTGGGGACAAGGGATCAAATGTGGAAAGGTATGGTATATGAAAGAGTAGAGACAAGGTAAAAGGGGAAAACAGGAACACAGGAAAAGAGGGTCAGAGAATGGCAGGAAGTGGCAGAGAGAAAACAATTTGGAATACACCAAACAAAAACAGACTAGATGTAACAAAGCGGTAAAAATAAAAATTCTATCTGAATGTGCAGAGCATTCACGAGGTAATAGAATTGATAACATATTAAAGTAAATAAACAAATCAGATAGCTAATACAGACATTTGGCTGCTTTATGACCTGGATTGGGTCCTGACAATTGACGGGTATTAAGTCATTATAGTCCAACCGGACCACAGCGCTGCTCTCTTATGAGAGAGAGATGCCTGGTGATGGTTCACCTCAGGTGAGGGGAGACGTTGAGAAGACCGTCCTTCATGGTAAACTCAGCCAGTGTGGAAATGAAACATTTCATTCAAAATAAACAGGAAATTAGGTAATGATGGATAGATGTTGTTAAATTCCAACAGTTCACTACGCTCCAAGTGAAAAAAAAGTCTCCTCATCTGGGTTCTAAATGGCACCTCCTTAATTTAAGTTGGTTCCAGTCTTCTCAAACACAGAAAACTTCCTACCTGGATCTACCCTATCCACTCCTTAAAGTATTTTGCAAGTTTCAATGCGATCAATGATCATTCATCAAAACTCTAGAAAATATAGGCCCAGTTTGCCCAATTTCCCTTGATAGGACAGTCTCACCAGCCTGAGAACAAGTGAACCTTTGTTGCATTCCCTCAAGGTGATAATATTTCTGAAGAAAAAGCGACCAAAACTCCACTCCACACAATACTCCTAATAACCAAACTTTCATACAGAAGTAAGACATCACCATTCATGCTATAGACTAACATTCCATTTGCCTTCCTAATGGCTTGCAGCACCTGCACATTAGCCTTCAATGAGGACATGGAGGTTCTTTTGTACGTCTATACTTTCCAACTTCTTACCATTTAAAAAGCACTCTGCATTTCTGTTCCACATACCAAAGCGGATAACCTCAAATCTTTCTACTTTGTACTCCATCTGCCATGTACTTCTTAAATCTTCATGAAGTCAGTTTACATTTTCCTCATGACACACATTCTGCACTCAACCTTGCATCATCCAGAGCTTCGGAATTATTGTTTTCGGTCCCATCTCGAAAGAATTGATGTCTTTTGTGACCATCTGGAGTCCAAGTCCAGGTCCTTGCAGTTCCCCACTGGTTGCAGCCTGTCAATGTGAGAATGAATAATTTATTCCTGTTCTCGGTGTGTCAGCCAATCATTAATGCCTGACTTGAGTTTACCTCCTTTGCTTTAACTTTTCTAATCAGCCTCATATTGGACTGAGTAAGAAGCATTCTGGAAATCTAAGTCGGCTACTTTCATTGGATCTCCTGCTGGTCAATAGGGACTTCAAAACAACTCCAAAAAACTTACAATAAAATAACTGAATTCCATGGTGAAGTGGGAGTTAGGTGTTAGCTACATGAGTTACAAAACATGCACCTTATACAACACATGACCAGGACGGGACGGCTAATGGGACACTATCACTCTTGACAAGCTTTATCTTATGTAGCCAGGGGCACAGTCCAGAGGGTTTTTCGATAGCAAATTCGCCACCCTCCAACCCAGCCCTGACCTGTCATCAGCAAGGTCTAATATGGGACCACTCACGATTACTCCAGTTGAAGTCCTCACTTCCCTCAAGAGCTGCCTGGCACCTAGCCTCAAATTTGCAGAGAAGGGGGCTGGAAATCTGGGCAAATCACTCGGTTTGGGCTTTGGGCAGGAATGATGGATTCTTTCCTTAAAAAGTCCCGTTTCCACATCAGGTGTTGCTCTCAGCAAGGTCTGCCCCTGGCTGCTGCTCCCCAACATAACCGTCTGCCAACTCCCAGACCTCCCCTCCATGAGGCTGCACCAACTCCTTCTGAAGCCCCCCATATTTACCTGGTCTCAGACTCCACAATTCAGAATTGGAGGCCCTCATTGTCCTAGTCTTGGCCACTGCGGCAGTTGATGCTAATCTGATTGGAATCCACCCCAGTATACGGCTTAAGTTTTGGCTCCAGCAATTAAACCCTCTTTCCAAGAATTAATTAGCAGTGAAGCTACTGATATCGCCATGGATGCATCTCCGACCTAACCCTTCCAGTAGCAGAGCATTCAATCCCACCTTCTATAAAATGCTGCCCTACCATAAGGTATAAAGTATTAAATAATACAAGTAAAATTTCTTAAATACAATGAAAATGAGTTTAATGTTCCATGTTCAAAGATCCACCTGTATTAACTTCCTCAGAACGATTTTGCTGACAGTAAGATTTTTTTTACATTGAATGACCTTGAGCAGTACCCTTCAATTCCTATTGGGACTAAATCTCTAAGTCAGAATTGCATCAAGTTCAGCTCAACTTGATAATCTCTGCAAGATTCATACAGGTTGTAATGACCTCTACTTTACATCTCCCTCAGATATTCGATTTCTTAGCATTGGTACCCTTCATATTGAAGACAAAATGTTTCAGCTTTATACCAGCTACAAGTTAGCTCAAAACTAGAGATCAAGAAGATATTTTGGTGGCTGTATCTTGATTGGTGACTCTCACTTTTCGTTTACAGTTCCAGAAAGGCTGCTGTCTCATGAGAAAAGGGATGAATGTTGGTGATTTAACCTGAAGACCACTGCACCTCAGGTAGGGAGCCAGGTCAAGAAAGTAGGGTATTTACAGTGAGTTCAGTCACTGCAGGAATTGGACCCACCTTGTTGGCATCGCTCTGCATTGAAAAGCAGCTATCTAGCCACCTTTTTTTAAATTTGTTCATGGGATGTGGGCATTGCTGGCTGGGCCGGCACTAATTGCCCATCCCTAATTACCCAGAGGACAGTTCAGACCTTGCTGTGGGTCTGAAGTCACATGTAGGCCAGACCAGGTAAAGATGGCAGTTTCCTTCCCTAAAGGACAATAATGAACCAGATAGCTTTTCCAAACAAATGGTCAGTGGATTCACGGTCACCATCAGATTCTTAATTCCAGATTAATATTGAATTGAAACTCCACCAAATCTGAAGTGGTAGGATTCAAACTCGTGTCCCCAGAACATTATCTGGGAATCTGGATTAATAGTCAAGCAATAACACCACTGGGCCCCCTAAATTATCAGCTAATTCTGTTGTTAAATTATTTACACTGTATTTTCCACTACGGCTGAGAACTGTCAGATCCAATTAAGTGCCTTCAGGATAAGCGCAGCCAGAATAGCAGCCACAGAATGGTATATTTTCCAGGTGATAGAAAAAAATTGGTGGTTATGGCAGAAGTGAAGCTCTATCCTGCTGAAGATTATAAGCGTGTGAAATGTTAAGCTTTTATAAAATGTACTAAGAGGGAGAAATAAGGATAGATAAGGAATTGCATTTCCTCATAAAAGCATCAGTTCAGAGAGGTCCTGACAATCTTAGAGAAAACAAAAAAAAGTGTTTGAACAGTTTATCAGAAAAAAGGGACAGTCATTAACTCTACTGAGTAATCTATCAAGGGGCAGCCTGAAGGCAAAATTGTGGCATGTCAGTGACAACATTTTCAATCCTTGGGAAGCCAGGTTTATGTTCTTCAATTCATATCCATCTTAAAAAGCCACACATTCTTAAAGTTAGCTCAAACTGTTTACTTTAAGGTAAAATGGAGGAGTGGAAAGAGGGAATTCCACTAATTCGATACAGAGACAAATATCATGTGCCTTGCTGATGGAGAAAGAGGCTCAAATTGAAATGTATCCTAACCCAGAGTGAGCCTTAGCATCTGGACACAACAAGAAAAGACAGCTATTCTGTATTGCTGCAGACATTTAAACAACAACAGATGTTGCTTTGCCAAGCAGAATAACAGAACTGTTTTTCCGTTAATCACCAAATGAAAGGGTTAGAAGGATGAAACCTTTCCTTGAGAAATGTTAGAGACCACCGATTCTAGACAGAACCTTACAATGGGGGGTGGGGGTGGGGGAGGGGGGGTAATACAGCATGGAAACAGACTCCTTGGTCCAACTAGTCCACACCGACCATGTTTCCAAACTAAACTTGTTTGATTTGCTTGCATTTGGCCCAAATCCCTCCAAGCCTTTCCTATTCACGTATCTATCCAAATGTCTTTCAAATGTTGTAACTGTATCTGCATCCACCACTTTCTCTGGCAGTTCATTCCACACACTAACCACTCTGTGTAAAAAAAAGGTTGCCTCTCATGTCCTTTTTAAATCTTTCTCATCTTAAACCTATGCCCTCTACTTCTGAACTCACCCACCCTAGGGAAAAGACCCTTGCCATTCACTTTATCTATGCCCCTCATGATTTTATCAACCTCTATGAGGTCACCCCTCAATCTCCTACATCCAGTGAAAGAAGTCCCAGCCTATCCAGACTATTTTTATAAATCAAACCTTCCATTCTTGGAACATCCTGGTAATTCTTTTCCAAACCCTCTCCAACAGGGTGACCAGAACTGCACACCATACTCCAAAACAGGCCTCACCATCATCCTGTGCAACCTCAAAGTATACTCAAAAGGTCTGAGCAATGAAGGCAAGTGTACTAAATGCCTTCTTAACCACCCTGTCGACCTGTGACATACATTATGGTGATTTTTTTCCCTTGAGTGATCAGCACCATACCAAGCATTATTGTCTCTGATAAGTGCCAGGGTATATTTCCTTTCATTACAGACATATTCAAATTTTGGTTTACAAGAAAAGACCTATAAAAGCTATTGTATTGCATTAAACACACCTGAGATTGGTGGTCAATTGTCAAATCACACTAAAGGCCAACAGGAAATAGCAAAAACGTGGTTTCCCATGACTTTCACAGTAAATGCTTTAAAATTGCATAACATGCCATCTACAAAGAAATACATCGATCCAAGTTCAAGGAAAACTCTGGTACTTCTATTGTGAAAACATTTATGCAACAATCAGAAAATCCTTTGACCCCAAGATGCTAACTCCAGTAAAAACATTTTTAAATATTCTTGATTATTGTTAAAGTGTAAATCTTTTCAACCACAGATTGTAAAACGTACATCTAAAGGGAAATTGCAGGCTTTTGTTTGGATGTTTAGCAGCTTTATAAAATATGTTTATTTTAAATATACTAGATAGTCTACTGTGGAAAGGAAAAACATTGATACTGTTTTGATTCTGTTACAGGCCATTGAAGTTTTAAGAGGAAGTGCAAGCACTAAGTAGTTAAATGAAAGGACTACATCACAAGATTTCATATCCATAAAAAAAAACCATACTCTATATAAAAACAATTTAAAGAAAGCAAGCATCTACCTTAACATTACAATTTCTATAGACCTATACCATAAACACAGATCTAATTGTTAGTTCACACAATCTCTCCCCAAGTATCCCCTTACCTAACAAAACCTTGAAGGCTCATTAAGTTCTTTAGGGAACAACCAAAACATGTCAGAGTTTTGGGGAAGTCACTTTCATTATGCTATTGTGCTCCAATTATTCTCAGAGATAAGATTCTATGGGTGTCCTTCCATTATCAATTTAATAATGCAACCATCATTTTTTTTTGTTTCCAGAGCTCAGCTATGGATGCTTCAGCTCCTTGTTCATGTTACTGGCAGTACCCAATGCTTTCCTTCAGTTTTCCAAGCTAATTCAGTCTGCTTTCTGCCGGAAGACTCTGTGAGGAGCACTGTGCATTTCTTCCACCAGCTGCAAGCTAGATGAAGTATTTCAGCTCCTTTTCCCCTCAAATTCCATAGCCTGCTCAAACCTCGCTTGCATTTATTGAATTGAATTAGTTTTATTGCCATGAGTACAGTGAAAAGTCTATAAGTTGGCACTCACAGTGCCATCTTAGGTACAAAGGTACCTCTGTACAATTCTTAGTTACAGATAAAAAAGTTGTCTTACAGCTATACACAGTGTAACCATAAGTCGGAAAAAAAAGAAGCAAAGTTAAAAAGACAAACATCACAGTCTCTCCAAAGACCCTCTGCAGCAGACTGACACAGGGAGCCTTTATGTGGTCTGACTATTGGCTGCTGCGGTGCTCTGCGCCAGGCCAATACCCCAACTCCCGCACTGGGTCGCTGCTCACTGGTGTCCTCTGGTGGCCACTGGCGTCTCCTCCGATCCACTTTGGAGGTCGGGGCTGTGTGTCTGAGGCTGAGAGAACAATAAGAAGGGAGGAGAGAGGGAGAAAACAAAGAAAAAGAAGGAAAAGAATAGGCGGAGCAGAGGAGTTCCAGCTAGAGCATTCTACTCCACTGCCATCTTACTGGCAGTATGCAGTGGCGGGCAAAATTAATATTTTCTCCACTTCAAATGCAGGCCTGACTAACATTTGTTTCTTTTGGCTCTCCCAACTCAGTGAACTAGAGGCTACACTCTAGGTTAAAGCTGCAAATGCATTAGATATTTTTGCCTCAAAAACTGAACTGGTTGTTTCTGTCGGCAAACAACATTATGGACCAGAGCAGACTCCTTCAAGATATTTTAAGAAGGTAGCCGAGACCTTAAATTCTTCCTATTTTCTTAAAGGCAAATATGAAGTGCATATTCCAGATGCAATGCGACTGGTCAAACTACTTGGCATAAGTAAAACACAATTTATTTAAACACTGTAGTTAAAAAAACCAAAAGAAAGAGGAATTTAGAATAACAACTCTATTGGAAACTTAACACAATAATAGATACAGTGCCCATTGCTAATTAACTGTTCCAATGTAGTAACATCCCATAAAAACACCCTTTGACATAAAAGGAAAATTCAAACGCAGATTCTCACACGCAGTTCTCCAATCAAAGAGGGAAAAAAAAATCAAGAGAAAATTCAGAGAGAGTAGCAGCCAGAAGACATTGACTGAAGCTTCCAACTCTGTTGAGACCCCAATAGCTTCTGCTGCTACTGAAAAACCAAAACCCAAAACTCCTGATCTCGGAGAGCTGGCCACACCCATTCAGGCTGTTTAATTAAACAACCCAAGGCCTTCCAAACTGTTTACTGAAGTGGTCTTAACCAGCCAGCACTCACCTCTCATTCAATCTCTCTTTCATAAGAAATAACCTCTTAAAGCTACAGCATCATCACACCGAACGTAGATAAATTCACCAAAGGAACTTTCTACAATGTCCAGGAGGTAGAAAGTGGCAATGTACTATGCTCATAAACAAATGTAAATTAATTATTTTATCTTTCATGCTGCTCTTTGATTTGGTTATCTGTATGAATAATATACATGATTAATTGAGTTTATGACAGATTTCCTGGGTCCATAAAGATAATTCACATTTGCAAAGCTGTTTAGAGCTTCTTTTTATCTGACTGAATATACATCATTTAAATAGTCTGTTGAGAAAGGGCAAACCTTCTGGCTTTTGTAAATCAAAACAGAAGACCTTCTATAGTTTACTGCTTTTGCAGCTCTACCCTTTACTACCCTCACCAACTTTTACAAATGCGCCACAGAAAGTATTCTATCTGGGTGCATAATGGCTTTGTACAGCAACTGCTCTGTGCAGGACTGTAAGAAACTACAGAAGGTTGTGTGCACAGCCCGGATCATCACAGAAGCCAACCTCCCATCCGCAGACTCCATTTACACTTCTTTGTTGCCACAGAAAGGCTGCCAACAGCATCAAAGACCCCTCCCTCCCCAGTAATGCTCTCCTGCAACCTCTTCTGTCAGGCAGAAGATACAGAAACTTGAACACACGCACCAACAGGTTCAAGAATAACTTCTTCCCTGCTGTTATTAGGCTGCTGAATGGACGTCTCTAACTTCAGATAATGTTGGTCTTGCTAATGTTGATCTTGTTGTGTGCACCTCCTGTGCAGCTATAACTCTGTATGCCTCGCCGTGTCTAAGCACCCTATGACCTGTATGAGATAACAAGGTGTAGAGCTGGATGAACACAGCAGGCCAAGCAGCATCAG
>NC_063335.1:28291490-28309867 GCF_021869965.1 Rhincodon typus
ATGTGACTACAATAAATCAAAGCAAATTACTATTTCACAGAAACTTCATTTTTTTCTTGTGAGTGTAATTAATTCCAAGCTTGTTTGAATTGCATTTACTTTAGAGCTTACTTTAGAGGTAAATGCCCCCAATTTCTGCTTTCGTTTCAGATCTTCAGCATCCACAGTTCTTTGTGTTATCCATCTGCATTGATCTGGTTTATCATTCATAATATTAATTGATAAACATGAATACATTAACATTACATTAAAATAACTAGAAATATAACCATTCAGATAACATTTCATGAAACAAAATTCACAAGTTAAACGACTGCTTTCGCCACGCTCCAAAAACTCTTCTTTACTGCTTTAAAACTTTAAATTTCTACAGTGCTGAATATATATTTGCAATGTTCCAAATATATTCATCATGATGATAGGCAGAGGGAAACCAGTAAAACTTGAAAAATGAATGTACTGCAGTTCCATTTTGAGGCAAAGACAAATTGGACCAGTATACAGCATTTACTAATTTCACTAAGATAGTAGGAACTGTCGAATCTGAGATAACAAGGTGTAGAGCTGGATGAACACAGCAGGCCATGTAGCATCAGAGGAGCAGGAAAGTTGACATTTCGGGTCGAGACCCTTCTTCAGAAATGGGGGAGAGGAAGGGGATTCTGAAATAAATAGGGAGAGAGGAGGAGGCGGATAAAAGATGGATAAAGGAGAAGATGGGTGGAGACGAGACAGACAGATCAAAGAGGCGGGGTTGGAGCCACTAATCTTACTGCTTGTTTTTCTCCATCACTGTAGATGACATTACTATGATACAATGTGCAACTGCACATTGACTAGAAGTTCATTTTTACTGTGATTATGATTGATTATGATTAACAGTGTGCATGTGTGTGGGTATGTTATTTACCAGTGACCCCACCATTGTAGAAGGCACACCAAAGGCTCTTTGTAATAAAGCACAGAACATTGCTGCAGACATAAAAATATTGATCATTGATTCATGAGCAAGAAAAGCATATTTCAATCTTTTCCAGAGGGCAACATTTCTACATTTTTATTGTACTCTCTTCACTCATAATTGTATACAATTTTATAATATTGTGTTGCCATCATTTCCAAAATTATGCAATCATTCAACTCCCAAAAACTAAAATTGCTATTCAAATTTATTAAGCTATAAAACTGAAAATTAGACAGTTAACAATTTCAACCTCTAACTCCCACATTTTTTGTTTCATTTCCACAATACATGAAAACCTATTCCTTAAAAAAAGCTCAGGCTGTGGGTGGCATGCAGGCTAAGTGGTTTGCACTGCTGCCTCACAGCACCAGGGACCCTGGTTCGACTATACCCTTGGGGTGAATGTCTGTGTGGAGTTTGCACATTCTCCCTGTGTCTGCGTAGGTTTCCTCCAGGTGCTACAGTTTCTTCCCACATTCCAAAGATGTGCAGGTTAGCTGGGTTAGCCATGCTAAATTGCACGTAGTGTCCAGAGATGTGCAGGCTAGGTGGATTAACCATGGGAAATGTGAGATTACAAGGATGGGGTGGGTCTGGGGTGGGATGCTCTTTGGAGGGTCGGTGTGGACTCGAGGGCCGAATGGCCTGCTTCCACACTGGAGGGATTCAATGATTCAACACGGAAAAAGGACGATCTTGACTAACTTTCAGTAAAACCTATCTTCGTTACTAATATAAATTAACTTGGAGAAATAAAAAAAATCTGAAAAGAAAATATAAGCAAGGAGGAAAAGGTCACCGTGGGATTCAATATTTTTAATGGCAGTTTAGCTGTATCGCTTCTACAAATGACCGTGTCTGAACATTTTCATTGATAAAATAGCATGTTCACACTGCTGTAATTTTTTTCTCGACATTCTGCTATTCTGAAAATACTCTCGAATACAGTAGGATGCATGGAGACTAAAGGACGTCGTTTTCATTAAGAAGCGTCTGGCAAACCTTTTGTCAAAAGTAAGCATCTTCATTTCATTGGGATGGCATCCGGCTTTGGAGAACAGTCCACTCTGACAGGTTGTGCAATGGCGAGCCGAAAGAAACAACCGTTCAGAGTTATTTCAGGACAGCAGTGTCCCTTTAAGGGTGTGTGCTAGCCCAGAGCGGTGCCGCTGTTGAAACACGCGTGTGCGCTTACACACAGCCATAGCCTTCACTGAAGGGATGTTCCCTGTATTAGTGCTGGCTTCAGGTACACACGTTACCTGTTATATTCATGCTTAAAACAAAAAATGAAGGGCGCTTGTGGTGCAATGGTAGTGTCTCTAGACCAGGAGGCCCACATTCAAGTCCCACTTGCTCCGGAGGCGTGACATAACATTACTGATCAGGTTGGTTACAATTTTGTTTTAGAAATGATTCATTGAGGGTTTTTTTTAAAGCACAAATGAAAAACACGGGAGTCGAAAAGATAGTTGATTATCGAGAAATAATAGCAACTTGTAAAAGAAGTGACAGGTAGGAGATCCATTGGTTTTACTCAGAATTCCAGTCTCAGTCCTGCTGAGGTGTCTAACACTGGCCAGACAGCAAATTTACACCTGAACTATGTGATAGCGAATTTTGCATCAGTTCCTTTAGGAAGTTTAACAATGACAACCTGGGGGAGAGAGAGAGAAACTTAACCGCTGCACGATGTATTAACCATGAGTTATTTTAAAATAGCACAACCCGCAAAAGAACCATGACCAGTTTCCAAACCAGGTTCTATAAATAAAAAAACACTTCAGTCAACACAGTACCGTGGTAAGGTGTCATCAAAAAAGCACTTTGCGAAACAATGCACCTCATTTCAACACATCAACTATTTCCTAATAAACATTCCCTCGGGAATCTGCTACATATTGTATGGAAATAGCTCCAACAGTCCTCACCGGTTTCACTTATTTTGTTACCTTTTTAAATTTGATACCTCTAGTAAACTCCAGCTGTCAGCTCTGTTCCCCCGCTCTCTCTTGTGCCATTTCAGATTTGATTCGAAAACAGTCTCACCTCGAACAGAGGACCGATCTTGTTTTTCTCCAGGTAGGTTTGAATCCGAGATTGCTGAGACGCCATCAATAAAAAAAAAGCCTCCTGTCTCGGTGCAACAAATTTTTTTTTGAATTGTAGCAAACGAAATTGTCAAGACGGGGAGAAGAGATAACTTTCTGGATAGCTGATGTTCCTGGAATGTAACTTGCAGAGGATAGACTTTGTGGTCTGCTAATGATGTGATGGTGTTGAAGTTAGAGCCAGCCGAGGAGCTGTCCCTCTCTCGAACACACACACACACACACACAGCCTTAAGTTGTTACTTGCTGTTTCCTAGCAAACACAGGGGCGTTGCGTCTCTCGATTACACCCTGGCGACAGGTTTCAGACAATGAAGGCAGGGCATCTCGCCCGTTGGCCAGGGACCTGGTCAATCCACAGACAGCTTTCACTGGCCAATCTCCTCCCCATTCCTTCCTGGCCCTTTCTCTCCCCCTGCCCCCCGCCCCAATCTGATCCCACTCTGATCCCACTCTGAGAATAAGGCAGACCCGCCTCCTGAATGTGTCCATTGGCTGCAATACAAACAGCGCCACCGCTGTGCCCACTTGCTCGCTCTGAAGTGAATGAAAAAAAAAGCCACACTTAGGGCAAACTGGGTACTAGAGAAGTGAACAATCCGTCTCATTTATTTTCGAACTGCTTTCATTAAATTGTGTGTGTTACCCGCCCCTATCGGTGACATTAATTACCTCTGAACTGCATCAGACACATGCCTTCTCAGTAAAAATATTGAAGTGAAAAGGAAAAATTGACAGCAGCTTTAAAAATATGTGGAGGGAAAACTGGCTAATCCCTGTTCCGAACAGATTATCTGCAGTTTCTTACTTCGCTGAGCAATTGGTCCCGACCACCACAGTGGTGCTAACGTCACGTAGAGTTTCACAAACAAAATCCGTAAAATCTTTAATTGTAACTTTATGGGTTTTTTTATATCAATTACTTCATTATAATAGTTTATTGGCAGTAGTTCTCACAGGGGAAACTCTGTAAAGGATTAGGGCTGATAATAATGAGGATGGTGATTTTGGTCTGCAGTTTCAGGAAAAATGCAAAGGTTCAGAGCTGTTGGAGCTATAGAAACTTAGAAAATAGGACCAGGATTAGGCTATTCGACCCCCTCCAGCCTGTTCCACCATTCGATATGATCATGGCTGATCATTGAGTTTAATACCTTAATCCCACCCTCTCCCAATGTCCTTTAATCCCTTTAGCTACAAGAGCTATATGCACCTCCTTCATGAAAACATACAATGTTTTGACCTTAGCCACTTTCTGTGGTAGTGAATTCCACAGGCTCACTACTCTCCAGTGGAGAAATTTCTCCTCAATTGTAAAAGGTTTACCCCTTATCTTTAAATTATAACCCCTGGTTCTGGACTGCCCCAACATCCTTCCTGTATCTAACTTGTCTAGTCCTGGTCAAATTTTATAAATTTCTATGAGATCTGGCTCATTCTTCTAAACTCCAGGAAATACAATCCTAATCAACTCAACTTCTCCTCAGACATTAGTCCTGCCTTCCCAGGAATCAATGTGGTAAACCTTTGCTGCACTCTGTCTGTAGCAAGAGCATCCTTCCTCGGATAAGGAGACCAAAACTGCACACAAAATTCCAGGCATGGCCTTACCAATGCCCTGTATAATTGCAGCAAGACATCCTCGTTCCTGTACTTGAGCTGTGTCAAAAATAGTGAATTAATAGCCGTGATCTAAATTTTAATCTTCAGCAACAAATGCAGAACAGAACTGGTTGCAGTGTTGTAACTGAGATGAAAATGGAAAATATTAACTACTTTCAGATAATGGCTCAAATATCCAAAAAATGTCTATCTGTTTGTATAGCCGTAATATTTGAATTCACTCTTTTTTTTAAACTCACTGTAGAATTCCTACTTCTGACCTGCTCTTGCAGCCATAGAAATGAAAGCAGAAATTGCTGGAGAAGCTCAGCAGGTTTGGTATCATCTAGGAGAGAAAAGCAGTGGTAGCGTGTCGAGTCTGGTGACTCTTCAACAGTCTTCATGTGGCTAGTCCATTTCAGTTTCTGGTCAATGATAAACCCTAGAATGCTAATTGTAGGGATTCATGCCTCAACCAGCGGCACTCCAGTGAAAAGAGTCCCAGCCTATCCAGCCTATTTTTATAACTCAAACACTCCATTCCGAGCAACATCCTGGTAAACCTTTTCTGAATCCTCTTCAATTTAATAATGTCCTTCCTATAGCAGGGCAATCAGAACTGCACACAGTAGTCCAGAAGAGGCCTCACCAACATCCTATACAACTTCAACATGACATCCCAACTCCTCCACTCAAAAGTCTAAGCAATGAAGGCAAACGTGCTAACTGCCTTCTTAACCACCCTGTCTACATATTACACAAATTTCAAAGAATAATGTACCTGAACCCCTAGGTCTCTCTGTTCTCCTACACACTTTATATTCTTTAAGGAATTCATTTGATCCCAGTTGGCAATATCTAATATATGAGTCTTTTTTATTCTTGACCACTACCTCAATATCTTTATTCGTCTAATATTCCCTACCCTTACCAGCCTTACCCTTCAATCTAACACAATCTACAAGGCACAAGTCAGAAGTGTGATGGCCTGGATTAGTGCAGCTCCAATAATGCATAAGAAGCTTTGCACCATCCAGGGCAAAGCTGCCTGCTTGATTGGCACCACAGTACAACCTCCTACGCTGACTCCCTCCGTCACCAAAGAACCGTGGTAACATTGTGTACCATTTACAAATGCACTGTGGTAGTTCGCCAATGTCCCTCTCCCAACACCTTTCACACTCAAAGCCTCAGAAAGATAAGTGCAGCAGATACATGGGAATACCACCACTTGCAAGTTTCCCTCCAATGTCATACACACCCTGGCTTGGAACTATACTGTTTGTCCTTCATTGTCACTGGATCAAAATTCTAAAACTCCTTCCTTAACAACACTCTGGGCATTCCTACACCCAAGAATTGTAGCAATTCAAGAAGTTAGTTCACCACCACCTTCTCAAGGGCAATCAGGTGTGGACAACAAATCCTGGCCGAGATAGAGACAGCTGGATCCCATATAGGCATAAAAAAAATCACTCTGTGTGCATTCTCAATGCCTCAGTGATGGAAATCAGATGGATACTTCCTTCCTACTGCAAGTACTCAGTCCTCCATGGGGACTGTTAAGGTCCTGCCTATGAATTTGAATTTGTATTATGTTTTATTGTCACGTGTACTCAAGTTCAGGGATGCAGGAATACAGTGAAACATGTACAATATTGCCATTCACAACACAATCTTAGGTATAAGGTACCTAGATACAAAATCTTAGGTAAAGAATAGAAAAATAAAGAAATAGTTAAAAGCTCAAAATTCCAGTTCTTGTCAGTACAAAGTAGTAAATAAGAAATAAAGTTAAAAGTTCCAAATTACAGCCTTTCTTTAACAACACTCTGGGCTTTCCCAACGGGGGTTCGATCTCTCTCCCATGCTGGGCTCGATCTCTCTCATGCACTGGGCTTGATCCTCCTATCCCCATGCCTCCGCCCTTCTATCTTGTGCCAACTGCCAGACCACCAGAGTCCCACCCTGATGCCGCTCTGGACCCCCACCTGACCCCACAGTGCTGCTGCCTCCAAGACCGAGCTCCCTTCAGAAGGTAAGTAGAGAGAAAAAAAACTAAAAGTCAACTTAGAAAACAGCGAGAAAAGAAGAAACAAAAGCAGTCGGAGCAGATGAGCTCTGGCTCAGCAGCCTCGCTGTCTCACAGAGTCTTTGGAGTAATAAATTATTTTAAATTAGTCAGTCATGTAACAGATAATATAATCATGACATAAGCTAAGCAGTCAGATTGAGATGGAGACTGAGATAGAAGCAAAGCTGTATACTAGACTGTAGTCGTGTGCGCTGTGTGAATAAAGAGGAGGAATGACTTCACCACGCTACCATCCATATAACTGGTAGAGTAAAGCAGATAAAGAGCACCAATCAAATCAGCACTAAGGGGACTGTGACAAACCAAGATAAAAGGAAGGCTGCACTATGAAATAAAGATCCCTTCTATGTACATCCATCATTCCAAACCTTGGGTGGCAATATAGCAACAGCAGTTAGAAGTATCCAATACCAAGCACTGGAAAATTCACAGTTGACAATCTGCAATTTAAAATGGCTGCTGCGATCCCCTGACCATGGATTTAGTCGAGGGAAACCACACAGAACTGACTCAATCAGCTGCATTGAAATTATCATTTCATCCAAAGAATGTGAAGGCAGACAGCTAAGTCAGCACCAAGGTTGCCTTTTATCTTATTCATTTGTGAGATGTGGGGGTTCTTGGCTGTGCCAGCATTTATTGCCCGTCCCTAACTGCCCCTTGAGAAGCTGGTGGTGAGCTGCCTTCTTGAACTGCTGCAGTCTATTTGATGTAGATTGACCCATAATGCCCTTAGGGAGGGATTCCAGGGCCCAGCAACAGATTATTCCTGCAGAATATTCAGCTTGGGATGACAATGGAACCAGACTAGATAATATGCAAACAAACCATATTTTAGTAGCTTTCTTGGCAGTGCGGAGAGGGAAGAAGAAAATGGATTCATAATATCAGGATCTGAAAGGCTTGCATGCTGTCTCTCTCTGTCTCTCTCTCTCCCTCCCTCCACAAGAACTAGGCTAGCAGGCACTGTAAAGGGAAATGAGGGACCTTTAATGAGTCCACAGGATTCACAAAGGAATCTGCCCATCTTACCCAATACCAACTGAAGCCATCAGGCTACCCACCTGCAGTGTACCTCGCCCAGACCATTGGGCATGAATGGGACGGTCCTTTCAAATTCCCAGTTAGCCATTTGAGGGCCTCATACAGCTCCAGTGGTGATGGAGTGGGGTAGGGTGAGTTGGTGAGGGTTAGCTGGTGGGATGGCATGGTGGCTCAGTAGTTAGCACTGCTGCCTTACAGCACCAGGGATCTGGGTCTGATTCCAGCCCTGGGTCACTCTGTGGGGTTTGCACATTCTCCCCGTGTCTGGGTGGATTTCCTCCAGTTGCTCCGGTTTCCTCCCATGGACCAGAGATGTGCAGGCTAGGTGGATTGGCTATGCTTTATTGCCCCATAGTGCAGGCTAGGTGGATTAGCCATGGGAAATGCAGGGTTACAGGAATAGGGGAGGAGGGCCAGCGTGAACTCAATGGGCTGAATGGCCTATTTCCCCAATGTAGGGATTCTATGATTCTAGAAGGAGGTGAGAAAGCATGGATTTACAACCTCTCTGCCTTCAACACTGCAGTGTTTTTGTTTTGTTTTTGGCGGGGAAGGAATATAAAATCCAATCCATACAGCATTCCCTCTAAATATGTAACATCAATTATTATTTGCTTCTTTCATCTTTTCTCCAACTTGATGTTGATTTAAGAATTCAGAACAGAGACTACGAGTACAGACCAGTCAGTTTAACTTCAGCGGTGGGGAAGCTTCTAGAAACCATTATTCAAATAGAATAAGTAGGCACATGGAAAAGGGTAGGTTGATTAAGGAGAGTAAGCATGGATTGCTAAAGGGGCTATTATATTTATCTAGCTTGCTGGAGACGTAACAGAAAAGCTTAATGAGAGTAATGCTGTGATGTGGTGTTCATCGAATCATAGATTTGTACAGCACGGAAACAGACCCCTCTGTCCAACATATCCATGCCAACCAAGTTTCCCAAGCTAAACTAGTCCCATTTGCCTGCATTTGGCCCATATCCCTCTAAACATTTCCTATCCATGCACCTGTCTAAATGTCTTTTGAATGTTGTAACTGTACCTACATCTACCACTTCCTCTGGCAGTTCATTCCACACATGAATCACCCACTGTGTGAAAAAGTTGCCCCTTAGGTCCCTTTCAAATCTTTCTCCTCTCACCCTAAAAAGATGCCCCATAGTTTTGAACTCACCCACCCTTGTAAAAAGATCCTTGCTACTCACCTTATCTATGCTCCTCATTATTTTATAAACCTCTAGAGGGTCGCCCCTCAACCTCATATGCTCCAGTGAAAAGAGTCCCAGCCTATCCAACCTCTCCTTATAACTCAAACCTTCCAGCTCTGGCAACATCCTGGTCAAATCTTTTTTGAACCTTCTCCAATTTAATAATATCCTTCCTATAGCAAGAGACCAGAACTGTACATAGTTACTCCAAAAGTGGTCTCATCAATGTTCTACACAACCACAACATGATGTCCCAACACCTATACTCAATGGTCTAAGCAATGAAGGCAAGCATGCTAAACTCCTTCTTGACCACCCTGTCTACCTGTGATGCAACTTTCAAAGAATTATATACCTGAACCCCTAGGCCTCTGTTCAACAACACTACCCAAGCCCCTACCATGAACAAGGACAGAACTTACACAGTTTATTTTACCAAAATGCAATATGTCACCTTTATCCAAATTGAAATTCTAAAAGGTGTTTGATACAATATCACATAACAGACTTGTGAGATCGGTGGAATTATAGGTGGAATGAAAGGATCATGGAGACAAAATCGGCTGAGTGACAAGAAACAGAGAGTAGTAGTGAATGGATATTTTTAGATGGGAGGCAGTTTTGTTGTAGAGCTCCCCAGGAGTTAGTGTTGGGAATTTTGCATTTCATTATCTTTAGTGATGATTTAGATCTTGGTGTCCAGAGGACAATTTCAAAGTTTTTGGATGACACAAAATGTAGGAGTGAAGAGGACGGTTTAGAACTTCAAAAGGACGTAGACAAGTTGGTGGAGAAGGCAGGAAGGTGGCAAATGAAGTTCTAAGATGAGAGGTTGATTTTGGTAGGAAGAACATGAACAGACAATACTAAATAAAAGATATAATTTTGAAGGGGTTGCAGGGTCAAATGGACCTGTGACTGGACGCAGATGATTGCAGGAGAGCAGCAGAGAGTGCAGAATACAGAGCCCTTGGCTTTATTAATAAGGGATTAAAATACAAGAGCAAGGAGATGATGTTGAAATTGTACAAGACACTGGCTAGGTGTCAGCTGGAGTATTGTGTACAGTTTTGGGCCTCGCAGTATAGGAAGAATGGGAAGGCATTAGAGAGAATGTGGGGAATTTACAAGAATGATTCTAAGGATGAGAAACTTCAGTCAGGACAATAGATTGGGACTGTTCTCCTTGGAGAGAAGAAGAGGAGATCTAATCAACATTTTCAAAATCATGAGGGTGCTGGATAGAGTAGATTGTGAGAAAATGTTACCATTCGTAAAAGGGTCAAGAAGTAGAGGGCATAGATTTAACTGTTCCAAACCAGATGTAGGTGAACTTTCCATAGTGTGCACTCTCTTGGATACCAACCTGAGAGTTCTTTTATTCAATTCAGGTTTAGTGGGATTCTTTGAATGTCCCACGTCCGCATACTGTAGGAGCTACAGAGGCCTGCCAGCTCGGATCATGAAGAAAATTTTATCTGTTTGGCTGAGGCTTGGCTTTGTCTTCGTGTTTTGCTGTGGACTGACCTAAAGTTCCTCTATTCAGGATATGTCCCGAGTAAGGCTATATAATTGCCTGAATTCAAGTGGTGTTCCCCAAGCTCAGTCAGCCTGGTAAGAGAGTTTCCACTTCCATTGGAATACCCTGTAACTCATATCCTCCACTTGCTACATTTTCCAATGATAAAGACAGTTGTTGTGTTTGTTTGAAGTCCAGTTGGGCTTCAGCTAGTTGGTGTTTTTGCATGGTTACATCATCAATCCCACACACCAAACGGTCTTTCAGCATCTCACTCAGGGTTAAACCAAAGTCACTTGCCTCTGCCAATTATCTTAACCTAGTCAAAAGTCCTGATATGGATTTCCCTGCTTTTTGAATTGCCGAGTAAAACTGATAGCATCTCAGAATAAGAGGCGGCTTGGGGTCATAAAATTCCTTAACTAAATCCATCAACCCTTGAAAAGATTTAGTATCTGGTGCCTCAAGGAATGTTAGGTTCCTAATAATCAAAAAAGCTGAGAGTCCAGAAGCTGTCAGCAGAATTACTCATTGCTTTTCATCTGCCTCAATGTTATTTGCCCAGAAGAGATCATGCATCCTTTGCACATACTGGGCCCAGTCTTTAACGGCAGGACCAAATGAGTCGCGCTTCCCAGATAATGGCATGATGTCAGAAATGCTTACCCCCAGCTCAAAGACAGCTGATGTGAGCTAATTTCTTCAGGAGCGTGTTTTTCTCTCATCACCACTGAAATAACTCCATGGGCAGCATGGTGGCTCAGTGGTTGGCACTGCTGCTTCACAGCGCCAGGGACCCGGGTTTGATTCCACACCCAGGCAATGGTCTGAGTGGGTTTCCTCTGGGTGTTCTGGTTTCCTCCCATAGTCCAAAGACGTGCAGATAAGGTGGATTGGCTGTCCTAAATTGCCTATCGTGTCTAGGGATGTGCAGACTAGGTGAGTTAGCTATGAGAAATGTGAAGTGACAGGGACAGGGTAGGGGGTGTAGGGGCTGAATGGCCTGCTTCCACACTGCAGGGATTCTATGGACTCCACAGAGGCTAGTATCCCGTCACCACATCACCCTTTATTTACACAGGAAGCATCCTTGACACTGATCCAGCTTCCTTAGGGCCAGCTCTCAGAGTGAGCAGAACCTCTAACACACCTGTTTATATCTGTCAGCCAGGGCTCCCTGATTGGACCAGGTTAACAGCCCCAGTCAGGGAACTCATATTCTATGAGGTCCACCTGACTACTCTTGTTACAGTCACTACAAATAGTGATGAACTTCTTGTTTTTGGGGGATTTTACTTACAAAATTTACAAAGAGGAGTTGAAGGGTGTAGTACATTTAGATTTTCAAAAGGCTTTTGATAAGGTCCCCATAGAAGGGTGGTCAGCAAAATTAAATTACATGAGCTAGGTGGTAATATACTGGCATAAGTTGAGGATTGGCTTACAGGCATAAACAGAAAGTACGAATAAAACAGGTCATTCTCACATTGGCAGGCTTTGATAAGTGGGGTACTGAGCGGATCTGGGTCCCAGCGGTTCATTATATAAATCAACCATTTGGGTGTGGCAGCCAAAAATAATATTTCCATATATGCAGATGAGACAAAGCTAAAGAAGAATGTGCATTGTGAGGAAGATGTAAAGCAAGTTCAGCAGGATTTGGAGAAGCTTAGTGAATGGGCAAGAACGTGGTAGATGGAATATAACATGGAAAAATGTGACGTTATCCATTTCAATCGAAGAAACAGATGTGTAGAGTATTTCCTAAATGGGAAGCAGTTAAAAAGTGTAGATGTACAAAGGGACCTAGGTGTCCTTGTCAATAATCCACTAAAGGCTAACATGCAGATGTAGCAATCTATTAGGAAGGCTAATGGAATGTTAACCTTTATTTTAAGAGAATTTGAGTAAAGGAGTAGTGAAGTCTTGCTTCAATTGCATAAGAAATGGGCAGACTGCACCTGGACTGCTGTGTGCAGTTTTGGTCTCTGTATCCCAGGAAAGATATTGTTGCCATAGAGCAAGTGCCATGAAGCTTCATCAGACTTCTTCCCAGAATGGTGGGACTGTCTTACGAAGAGAGATTGGGAAAATTTGGCCTGTATTCGCTAGAGTTTTGAAGAATGACAGATGATCTCACTGAAACCTGCAAAATACTTAAAGTATAAACAGGGTAGATGCAAATCAGATGTTTTCCCTGCTTGAGAGACTAGATCCAGGGGGATTCCATTTACGTCCAATATGACGAAAAATTATTGGAGGGTTGCAAACATTTGGTATTGTCTACCCCAGAAGACTGTGGAATCTCAGTCTTTGAGTCTGTGTGAAGTAGAGATTGATTGATCGATTTCTGAGTACCGGTGGTGAAAGGGGTTATGGGGATAGTGTGGATGAAATGCATTGAAGTGTTTGAATATATGGGCAGAATGGCCTACTCCTGTTCCTAGGTTACTATGCCCACATGTCTCCTTCACAGTCACTCACCTAAGATGCAATGTACAGTTCTCACAAGCCATTCAATATCAATAGGAATTATCTGATGGTCATTGGAAAACTGTTAAACTCTTAATCATCTAAGAAGACCCTGAATTCAAATTCACTATCATTAACTCAGAATTGAAAGATCCAAGAGGCAGAAAAATGAAAAGTTGGAATCCTTCAAGTGCCTATTAGGTTTTTAAACAAATAAGTCAGAAAGTGATAGAGCTGTACAGCATGGAAACAGACCCTTCTGTCCAACTTGTCCATGCCATAGATATTCTAATTTAGTCTAGTAAGATCACGTCGATAATAAATGTTATTCTAGGCTCAGTTTCAGAGTCTGCAAAACGACCTGCTGAGCTGTAAAATCTGAAGCCTAACGGAGCATTCACAATAGGGCAACTCTCATAACAAATGTTTCCAGCCCCATTGACAGCACAGAAACCTAAGCAGAATGCCTTTCAATTAATGGGAAGGGAATGGGTGCAGACCATTCTTTGCATTGATACTTTTTTAAAGAAAGGAAGTCAGATTTGCCAGTCCAATTAAATCAGAGCACAAATATATGGCAGCAGAGGACATTTTATTTTTACACTTTTTATTCGAGTGCAGTCCTTTTCCAATGGTACAAGTACTGTGAATTATGTATGCAATTATACAAATGCCAACATATCTTCATAGGCATCTCTATGATAAATTACTGCATGAAAATGCATCTAAATTACAGTACAACACTTAAAAATATGACATTTGAAGATGTGAAAACTTTGCACTTACCTTTCAGAATGTTTGATTCCTTTCAGACCTTCCATTTTCTCCAGGAACTCTCAAACCTGACATTCTTTTCGTGGTCTTCCAAAACCCTACATTAGATGAAAATGTTGCGTTGTCAGGAAATCTGATTTTATCCTCCATCCCATTTAAGATGGGGAGGTTTTGATGCATTTGCGTTTTGCACACTCCTAAAGTGGAAAAGGGACAAAGGAAAATGATGCCGGGGTCAGGAATACAGAGAAAAATCAGATTTCCTCCCAAAGAAATCAACAGGCAGCTTCTTGTGCAATGACTTGGGCCACTGCACCCAAACAAAATGTGTCCCTTCACACATTCAAAGAAAACAAAACAATATGCTGTTCCACAAACATTTCAGACCCAACAAATGATACAAACAAGAAATGAGAAGGCTCCAGTTTATTTGCTGTCACAAGGAAGTACCAACTAATGATTAGGCTTTTCATGCAAAACAAAAAGTACTTTCTCAAGGCCCATTTGTAAACTTCCTAACACCTCGTCATTGTGGGGAGACAATGGACTAGTGGTATCACTGTTGGACTGTTACTCCAGAGACACAGATAATGGTCTGGGGACCTGGGTTCAAATCCTGCCCCTCGTAGATGGTGAAATTTGAACTCAATAAAAAAAAAATGTGGTATTAACAGTCTAATGATGACCATGAAACCATTGTTGATTGCTGGGAAAAACCCATCTGGTTCGCTGATGCCCTTTCGGGAAGGAAACTGTTATCCTTACCTGGTCTGGCCTATGTGTGACTCCAGACCCACAGCAATACGTTTGACTCTTAGCTACCGTCTGGGCAATTAGGGACTGGCAGTAAATGCTGGCCTGGACAGTGATGCCTCCATCCCATGAATGAATTAAAAAAAAACACCAGGAAAGGTTTTGTGCAGGTTCTGTCTTCTTTGTAGGAGATTCAATATCTTTCAGAAACTAAATTAGAGTTAAAAAGATCTGAAAATATTCAATTAATTCTACTTATGGCATTAAACCTTCCCTTTGTGATCCCATAAATCCCATGAAGAACAAAATGTTTAAGAGCGAAAGCTAAAGTACATAGATGCTTTAAGAAAGATAATATGATATAGCATGTGACGAGTTACACACGACCACTCAGGTGACTCACTCGTACCTGAAGGGAAATATAGTTTATTTATAACAATAATTCCCATAGAATGAAGAATATCTCAGTGGAACATAAAATTGTGTGTTGGCATTTGCTTAAACATTGTTAGACAATTTTGGAAATGAACAGGAACTGGATTGAACTGGTCGGCTCTTGCAGAAAACTTATCACTAATGGAATGCAGACTTGATGAATCAAACATTCTGTACATTCACTGATTTGGAAATTGGCAACGGGTTTGACTGAACATCAGGATATATTTTCAGATTATTTGAGTCTCTGTGCTTCTACGTTTGCGTGTGTGTGTTGGTAGAATCATAGACACCCTACAGCACAGAAGCAGGCCATTCATAGTAGAAATGTGGAAGCAAGCCATTGGGCCCATCGAGTCCACACCAACCCTCCGGAGAGCATCCCATCCAGACCCAACCCCTACCCTTACCCTGTAACCCTGCATTTCCCAAGGCTAATATACCAATCTGCACATCTTTGAACTATGGGAGGAAACTGGAGCACCCGGAGGAAACCCACGCAGACACAGGGAGAATGTACAAACTTCACACAGACAGTCACCCAAGGGTTGAATCGAACCCAGGTTCCTGGTGCTGTGAGGCAGCAGTGCTAACCACTGAGCCAGCGTGTCGTCCCAGTGAAATAGATTAAAATAGTTTCTCAGCTTATCTGTTTGCTATTCAATTCAGAGCATTGTCATATTGCAAAGCATTAAAGCGTTCTTTCCGAACAGGAGGGCAAAATAGTTTGAGCACATGATCAAGAAACTTAATATTAATAAGACATTCATGGTATGTTTGCATATGCTTGTCATATGTGAATAAAAGTACTGAAAAAATATTATCCAATATTTCTGTTAATTATACAAATGTAAATGTTTACTCAATATAATCTAAAGAAAAGGCACAAGGAAAGTCTACTTTAAATACATTCACATATAAAATTTATATCATTATACGTGTATGAAAATATGTCCATCTTTCCTCTGTTTGATGTCCAATAAAAATTGTATCAAGGTCTCTATTATGCTGAGATACTGATGCCATTTTTACTTTACCTCTTTCCTATCACATATCACAAATACTGCCATTGAGGATTCCATACACAAAGGAGGAAACAGCAAGGCAGAAATCATTTATTGCATTAAAGACAAATCAAACTTTATAGCATATACAAAACAACATATGATGACGAATGGATGAAAGGTTATAATACAGTCACAGCCTTAGTACAGCAAGGTTCAACGATGTTTGTGCTATATAAAATATTGTCTCAACTCCTTGGTTATATTACAGTTTTGTTGTATGCTCTTAATAGTAAACTGCTTAGGGCATCTTCTTACTGTGATATGCATTTGTAAATGTGCCTATACCTGATAACAGTCAGCAAAAATGTAGGATATCATCTTAAATAGTGAGCAATTCAAATTTACAAGATAGTATCAACAAATTATACTTTAATAATGTAAGAAGTAAAGATTAAATATTTGTAACAATTGAGAGTAACTTCTTAAATTCATAGTTAATTAAATATTATGCTTTGTAAATTTACACTAATTTTTAATTAATTTTATAAACAGCAACCCTAGCTTGAATCCATTCAATGTAACAAAACAAAACAAATTCCAGTTGTGTCAGTGGTCAAGGTTTATATTGGTGTAGTTCATAAAGGCAAACACTTCATTTTACCAGCACTTCGAACACCTTGTGAACAAACCAGGATCATTCTGCTGTCTGCAACAGAAATGCTGTTTCAGCTGTTATCGAAGAGACTACCACTAGATATCCCAGGGTTAAATGCTAGCAGGAATCTTCATGCATCTCCATCAGGGGGTGGCTGACATAGCTTGTACAATCTAGCAGAAACAGATGGTAGATATTAGATTGTGAGTGGACAAAATGCATATGTAACTATCAAGTTTGTTAAGCATTCACAATGGAATATTAAAATGAAGTAAACAATAACTATATCACTGAAAGGTTTGCCAACAGTAAAAAGCTCAGTGTACTTTACTATATTTTATTACTAACAAACTTTGTAAACTATATTACTGGATTTAAAACTAATGAACATCAGTGAATATTTGTTTCATGTAAATATTATTGTGGAAAAGGCAACTTACCTAGGCCATGAAAATAAATGAGCTCTTGGAAAATAAACAAACTTTCTATTATTTTGCATGACAGCCTAACAGATGTCCGACTGTCATTATTCTCATCGAATTCCTTGACCTTGCTCACAACACAGTCAATTAAAGAGATGTTACTAGAAACTACAAAGAGAGGCCCATTTTTAAAAAGAAGCTTTAAAATATTTTCATGTAACCAGCCTTCATTTGAACTAAAATGAAATACTAAGAAGTGTAATAGATTCTTGAGTGTTGAGTTATGTATTTAAAGAAGTACACAAGGAATGAAATAGTGTCCACAGATGCTCTAAGTTACTCCTACAACTACATGAATCACATCACCTTTCATTTACCACATCTGTTTAACAAAGAAACCAGTAATATTGAAATAAACTAGTTGAAACTAAATAGAAGAGACACAATTAAACTGACTTCTGTGAAACTCAGTGCGTAGCTGTTTTACACAGTATATTGAATTGAATTGAGTTAATTGAATTAAGCTTTATTGTCACGTGTACTCAAACGTGTGCAGTGATAAGCTTACAGTCGCTACCATCTTAGAAGTACAAAAACTAGGTACAGATATTTAAGTTCAAATTCTTAGGAAACAAAAGAAATTAGAAAAGAAATAAAATAAATAAAATCCGAAAGAACTGCGGATGCTGTAATCAGGAACAAAAACAGAAGTTGTTGGAAAAGGTCAGCAGGTCTGGCAGCATCTGTGAAGGAAAAAACAGAGTTAACGTTTCAGTCCAGTTCTGAGGAAGGGTCACTGGACCCGAAACATTAACTCTGTTCTTTTGTTCACAGATGCTGCCAGACTTGCTGAGCTTTTCCAGCAACTTTGTTAATGAAATAAACAGTCCAGCATTATAGGTCATAGGAATAAATTAGAAAATCAAAGAAGTAAAAAGTTCAGAATATCACTCTTTCTGACCCAGTCCATGCCAACACCTAGTCTTAAGGGAGACCTCCACTGCTTCGCCACTGCCCCCCAATGTAGGAGTCACTACACTTTGGGGACCATCTCTTCGCTGCTGGGCCCACTGCATGAATGCCACGTATATTAGTTGGAGCTGTTGATTTAAAATATTTATCATCATCAGTATGTGCTTAACTACTGCAACCTCATAAATGCAAGAGAAAAATGAATGGAGATCAGTATATGAGATAGTAGGAACTGTAGATGCTGGAGAATCTGAGATAACAAGGTATAGAGCTGGATGAACATAGCAGGCCAAGCAGCATCATAGGAGCAGGAAGGCTGATGTTTCGGGCCTAGACCCTTCT
>NC_063335.1:28310267-28325541 GCF_021869965.1 Rhincodon typus
TTCATCAGAAGGGTCTAGGCCCAAAACGTCAGCCTTCCTGCTCCTATGATGCTGCTTGGCCTGCTGTGTTCATCCAGCTCTACACCTTGTTATCGGAGATCAGTATATATTGGGAAAGGAACAAGTAGTGACTGAAAGTTGGCTTGAAAATAAGAACATAGAAAACAGATCCAGTAATAGAGCACAGGGTCACTCAATATTGTTCTACTTCACCCCACTTTTCTCCCACTCCCCACATCCCTTGATTCCTTCGGACACAAAAACCGGTCTCACTACCTTAAATATATCGAACAATCTAACATCCACACCCTTTAGGGTAGAGAATTTCAATGCTTCACAAATCTTTGAAGAACAAATTTATCTTAATCTCACTCTCAAATGATTAATTCCTTAACTGAGACTTTGTCCTTGCGATTCCCCAGCCAGAGGAAAACAAGCTGTCAGTACCTAAACTGCTCATGCTTTTCAGGTTGAAGTATTTTTCAATGAGATCACCTCTCATTCCCCTAAACTCTAGAGAAAGAAGTCAAATTTCCCCAATCTATCATTTTAGGACAATCCTCTCATCTGAGGAACTAATCTTGTGAACCTTAGCTGTACATCTTCCACACAAGAAAATCTTTTTTTAAATACAGAGGCCAAAACTGGACACAGTACTCCAGGTGCTGTCTCACCAAATTGTAGCAAGATTTCCTCATTGCTATATTCCAGTCCCCTTGCAATAAAGGCCAAGTGCTATTTGTCTTCCTAATTGCTTGCCATACCTGCCTGGTAACTTTCAGTCTTCCTTATTCAATTACACCCAGGTTTCTCTGAACATGAACATTTTTCAATTTCCCACCTTTCAAAAAATATTCTACTTTTCTGTTCCTTCATCGTGTGCACCTGATGAAGGGACTGCACTCTGAAATCTTGTGATTTCAAATAAACCTGTCGGACTATAACCTGGTGTCATGTGATTTTTGACTTTATCCAGCCTAACCCAACACCAGCACCTCCACATAATTTTCTGATCCTGCCACTTGCTCACTTTCTGTGTGAGCAGGTCTGGGTGTGAAGAGGTACAAATGCTAATTTGGGTAAGTGGTGCAGGTGGGCATCTTTCTGGTAGGTTCTTCTCGAGCTATAATTTAGTTAGTAGACTCTAGTTCAGAACTTTAAAATTGCTGGCTAGTTAAGGAACTAAGTAAGCAGAAATTGTCTGATAATGCCAGTTATCTGTCAATCGATTGAGAGGGACTAGGTATTAATCACTGTCACTGGAGGTTTTCATTTGATTGGAAGTCACCGACTCTCTATAAATGTAAACATGGTAAGAGGGGCTCTTGTAGTGTCCCTACCTCTGACCCAAAAGTCCTGGGTTCAAGTCCTACCTGCTCCAGAGATGTGTTGTAACATCTCTAAATGCGTTGATTAGAAAATGTCTATTAAATATAGACACAGTGAGGCTCTTGTAGTGGAGTGGTGGTGTCTCTACCTCTGAACCAGGAGGCCTGGGTTCAAGCCACACCTGCTCCAGAGGCATAGAATGTCTCTGAACAGGTTGGTTAGAAAATTCTAAAAATGGAGACAGGTTTTACAATTGCAGAGTATGACAAGGCCTGTTTATGGCAGCGTATGAATGCTATGCAGTGCTAATATTTCAATGTAAAATAAAGAGGTACTGCTTTTTATCTTTTACAGCCGCCAGTAACTGGTGAGTGTTCAAGGCTTTAATTGAGTGAGAACGTAGGTGATTGATTTGTAAGTTTTAAAGATTTTATCACACTAAATGCAGGCAGTTGTTTAAACCAGTACTAGAGAGCTAAGTATTACTTGAAATATATAGATTAACTAATTAAAATAACTGCTTGATAGGGCAGCACTTTAAAACTGCCGAAAAGGAATACGAGCTTGAAGCTTTTCATCACAACTTTAGAGAGGTAGCAACAGTTTATGTTACGTGAGAAGAGCATACTGATTGGTTAGCTGGCATACGGATGTAGCAGGAATGGGTAACTGCTGACAGAATCACAGAAGGAGGCCATTCGGCCCATTCTCCGCTCTAGTTCTTTGAATAAGCATCATTGCCTAGTGCTAGAACCTTTGCTGGTTTTTCTTTTTTTCTCTTTTTATCAATCTTTGGGTTGGAGCGGGGAGCTGAAAGGTGACCTTTGGATTGCAGCAGTTTGTGTTAAAGAAAGAGAACAATCAAGTTGTTACTTATTTTTGATGCTAGGCCTGAAAGTTAATTGCAGGTTGGTGCTTGATCAAAGAACTTCATAAAACTTTCAACCCTGGAGTGGCAATTTGCTTAACCAGATAGCAGATGTCTGTCTGTCAGAGGTCAGTACCTGGGAACTGTTTCCAGCAAGTTTGGGAGAGAACATGATGATCAAACAGAGGGAGAGGCCAGAGGTCTTCAAACTGCTTGGAACTGGGGGTTTCCAAGAGAAGAAATTTGGCTATTGATGCTATAGCATGAAGATTTGAAAGTTCCCTGCCTAACCTCCCAATATTGGTTGTTGAAAGTTCAGAGAATAGAATCTCCATTATAAGAATTTAAATTAATATTTCTTGGGGTCTACTGGAAGTTATGCATGACTGTCATCAGAAACTAAGCAAGAAAAATCCCAAATGCCGGTGATGTTACGGATCGTGGAGACTGCATAAATAAATTGGCCAGTTACATCTCATTTATTTACCATTCTAATAATCCTTTAACTGTGTCTGTTTGCCTGTCAGTCTATGTGTCTTTGTGTGAGAGTGGGAACTGAAATTAAAGAGGATTAGATTTAAATCTCAGACATTAATTAAATTAACTTGTTGTTTAACATAGCTCTGCTGAAATTACCATATTTCAAATTAATAAATTGTTGAGTCTTTTGATTGAGCTATAAAGCTGGTGTCTAGCATTGGTTATTTATAAATTGGCAGTGGTTATACAAAAACGTCTGGTTAGGAACCATTGGAGTCCATTTTGACAGTCAGTGAGTACAGTAATTTTATTGTGTTGCGAATACAGAGACAGAGAGGTTGAGTTGATTCATTTGTCTGTCTCTGTGTCAGAACACTAGTGCCAATCTCCTGTGTTTTCCCCATATGTTTGCACATTGTTTTTAACCATTGTAAACATCAGCCACCAACCTCACCACACCCTTCCTCACCACACCATCAATTTATTAATGTTCTGTTGATGTTTTAAATGTCCTCCTCACAGTTTACAATTTTTCCAAGTTTGTATCATCTGTAAACATTGCAGTTGAACCCTGCATAGCAAGATGCAGATCATTAATATATATTGGGGAAAGCAAGGGTCCCAATACTGACATCTGGGTAACTCCTCTGAAAACCTTCCTCCATCCTGAAAATATCGATTGGCCATTACCTGTTTCCCATCAGTCGTCCAATTTTGTATCCATGTTGCCACTGACCCTTTTATTCCATGACCTATAACTTTCCTCTCAGGCCTGTTGTGTGACACTGAATCAAACATCTTCTGAAAGTCCACGTACATCACATTTGTCAGCATTACTCTCATAGAGCATAGAACTGTACAGCACAGGAACAGGCCTTCAGCCTATGATGTTGTGCCATGCATGACCCCAAATCAAACTAATCCCTTCTTCCTGCCCTTGGTCCATATTCTCCATTCCTTGCATATTCATGTGCCTATCTAAAAGCCCCTTAAGCACCCCTATTGTGTCTGCCTCCACCGCCACCCCTGGCAGCATGTTCCAGACTCCTATCACTCTCTGTGTAAAATACTTGCCCTTCACATCTGCTTTGAACTTTCCCCCTTTAACTTTAAATGCATACCCCCTAGTACTAGACATTTCAGCTCTGGGGAAATGATTCTGACTATCAACCCTGTCGATGCATCTCTTATTTTTATAGACTTCTATCAAGTCTCCCCTCAGCCTCCAACACTCCAGAGAAAACAACCCGAGTGTTTCTACCCTCACTATATAGCTCACATCCTCTAATCCAGGCAGAATCCTGGTAAACCTTCCTCTGCACCCTCTCCAAATCCTCCCCATCCTTCCTGTAATGTGGCGATGAGAATGGATCTCATTAAGCCTTTCAGTTACTTGTTCAAAAAACTCCAGCGCAATGATTAAATATGATTTCCCTTTTTAGAAATTCACACTAACTCTGCCTAATTAACCCATCTTTTTCCCTGTAACTATTAATTATATATTAAATGATTATCTCTAGAAGTTACCCATCACTAAAGTAAAACCAACTGGCCTGTAAGTGCTATTTTAATTAATTGATTAAATTCAAACCAGACAGATTGACTCTGACTGATTGGGGGCACTGTCATGGGATGCAGTAGGAATTGGCTCCTTCCCTGACCTGCTACTCAGTGAGGAAGATGTCATGTGTGAAGATATGGATTTACATACAGGACAAAAAGAACACAGCTTCCAGCATCAGCAAATGAATCACACTGCAGGCTCGACTGATTATTATAAATTGGTTTCTGGTATAATTCTCAGCACAAGCAGGATTGTTTAGCACATGTTTTTCAATAGCGGAATCACCGTGCTAATCACTACCAACAAAGTGTTAAAGACTGTTGTCCTGAGTTTTGTAAACATGGCATTTTCATCTTGCTGCCCACTGTAGGCCCATTGAGGTGTTGTATACAGGCCCCCAGGCATTGGAATACTCAGCCTAAATACCTACCATTGCACCAACACCAACAGAACCTTGAAGTATAGGATATCTCTAGCAACTTGCTTGCAAGAAGCTGGAAAAAGGGCAGCGCCAAGTAATGGGTAGAGGAATAGGGAAACCAGTACTAATGTGAAGAATTAAGGTGTGGGAAGGGAGAAAGGTGCTGCTGTAATTGTATCACTTCTTGTTTTTCTACAAACCAGACAGGTATTTTTCAATAATCAACAATGGTTTCATGGTCATCATTAGACTCCTAAAAAAAAATTGTGGAATTAAAAGCCTAATGATGACCATGAAACCATTGTCGATTGTTGGAAAAGCCAATCCTGGCTCACTAATGTCTTTAGGGAAGGAAATCTGCCATCCTTACCTGGTCTGGCATACATGTGACTCCAGACTCAAGGTAATGTGATTGACTCTTAACTGCTCTCTGGGCAATTAGGGGTGGGCAATAAATGCTGGGCCTGGTCAGTGATGCCCTCATTCCCATGAATGAATAAAAAAAAGGCATAGAGCAGCTTTGAAGGGTAGATCTTTGAGCCTGAGGTTGCCACTGGTGAATTATTTAAGCTGCTGTAGTTGTTTCACCTTTCTGCCTCTAAATAAATCATGTTATAATAGAGATGGCACACTAATAAACAGGGTGTTCATAAATCTGTAAATGATTGCAGCATTTTTAGGTTCAATAGCAGCAACACTATTTAATGTTCAAAATGACAAAAATAAAGACATATCTTTTCAAATACTGACATCTTTTAAGACAGAGAATAGTGAATAAGCAGCTTTGGAAACCTTAGCGCAGATTTCTCTGGGAGCAGTTTGCCCCTTAACTAAAGCCAGAAATAGAGCAGAAGATTTGATTATAGAAGACTGGTGTTCATTTGCATGCAGTTAACATTGTTGATCCCTCTACAGGTGCAATCAGCTACAAGCTCCCAAAAAAAAGTGAAGAAAATTCTGCTTTAGTGCTATTCGAGCACACGATGGGCAGAAGAATAAGTTCACAATGCCCATTTTCCAGTTATCATTTAAACACTACGTAGAAAAATATTGTAATTGCAGTTAATTGATTATTTGGATAGGTTCATCTTGTACCCCATAACTCTTTTTATATAAAATCCATGATCGTGTATTCATGTTCCTTATAATTTGTTCAACTGTCCCTCCCAAATTAAAACAAAATGATGTTGCAAACTCTACAAGGATCAATGTTCTCCTGAACCATCATTCTTCTTCCAAAATGTATCATCTAATAATTTCTGCCTTAAATGTCAATCTCCAAATTTCTGCCAGCTTTCCCGGTGAGTTTTTAAAAGACTTTTCAAAGTTTTTTTTTTTGTAGTGAGCAGTCTTGGTGTTTGCAGCTCAGTTGCAGGTCAAACAGGACAGAGCACAGCTTTGTTTCAACCAAATTAACAATCAGGAAGGGAATACAAACAGTATTAATACAATGCATGATGGTGATGGGGACCAAAAATGAAGGTGTCAGTCTACCCAGGACAGGAAATCTTTACTCATTCGTGACTTCACGTGTCAAACTGGTAGTATTGAAAATTTGTAAATGACTTGATAACAGTCATACATGCATGGCTGAAGAAATTAGGCCATGAAGAGTGTACAGGGCATCATTGATTAAACCAGGAACCATTTCAATGTAAGGCCTCTGCTGAGGTGAAATATTCCCATCCAGAAATTGAAATACCAGTGTGTGATTACCAGTCAGTTAAGTATCAATGAGAGAAAGCAACTGACAGTGTAATACAAATTATCAAATTGGACTTCTGTTATGGACCAGACCAAGCGTCCTCAAAATATATTAAGATAGCTTAGATCCTAACTTCTTCTAATTGTAAAGGTAACTGTAAGGCGTTGCATTCCAGATGCATTGAGTTTGGTCAAACTACTCGCCTTTAAGCAAAACACACTTTATTTTTACACTACAGTTAAAATGCAGATAAAATAAAAATAAAAGAATTGGCTTAACTGTAACTCTACTGAAATGCTTAACAACATAATACACATATAAACTACCTCTAATGAACTGTTCCAAAATAGTAACATCCCATAAACACGCCTTGGCAAAAGAAAATTCTGTAAAACAGACTGTTTCACATGCAATTCTAGCAGCAGGAAGAGAACCCCAGCTTTTAGCTGTAACAGAGAGAGGAGTAAGTGCTTCCACAACCAGCTTCAAAACCCCAGCGACTACAGAAAGCCAAAACTAAAAATCCTGCTTCTGTGGGAGCTTGACCCCAACCATTCAGGCTGCTTCTATTGTTACAACTTAGAAAACTTGAGGCCTCACAAGCTTTTCACTTTATTGGCTTTGAGCAGACTGCCCAATACCTCTGTCTCAACCATTCTTCATAAAAACAGAGGACAATACAAAGTCATAGTACCAGTACATTTTTAATCCTTACTGAAGAATTGTGTTGTGAAATATTGCATTAGGATTATTTCATTAGGATGCACTGTCTAAAAGACATGAAAACCCCTCTTCCCATTATTTTAAAACAAGGGGGATGTTTTATGTTAGGAACATGTAAAGCATTGATTATTTGTGCAAGACAAGTTATTGTCAAAAATAAATAATGGCTTGCACTAATTAAACTCCTACATTTTCTAATTAATTTTAAAACAAACTCTTCTGTCAGTAATACTGGGAGAATTATCATTGCACAATTCATTTTGTAAAACAAAGATCCTGATTTAGAAACTTTTCCACTGAGGATGGAATGGCTGTTTATATTTTTAAGAGGTATTCAGTCTCTATCCATAATGGGGTGTTAAGTGCAACCTCTATTAAAAAGTGTCTGATACTGAAAAAATGTATTCGGTGTTCGTTTCCTATGCTGTGTGGAATAAAAAAATCTCCTGTCATTCAATTCCTCATCCTAGATGGAAAATCTAGGTCTGAGTAATTGCTGTATTACACCATCATATTAGATAGAATTTTATAACATAGACACAGGCCTGTATCAGTGCAAATGCTCCAGGTGAATCTCTTTCCATCTTTGTCCTCATGTCTCTTTTTTTCTATTCACTTGTGGGATCATGGCATAAACTGCTGGACCAGCATTAAGGAGGGACCTTAAGGAGGGACTTCCAGGATTTTAACCCAGTGACAGTGAAGGAACGGCGATATATTTCCAAGTCAGGATGGTGGGTGGCTTGGGAGGGAGCTTTCACAGGATGATGTTCCCATGTATCCGCTGCCCTTGTGCTTCGAGATGGAAGTGGTTGTGGACAAAAATGCTGTTTAAGAATCTTTGGCAATCTGCATCAATTTACTCTGCTATTGGTCAGATGGGTTCTTCCTCAAAAGTGGATTGATGGTCATCATTAGACTCTTAATTCCAGATTTTTATTGAATTCAAAGTCAACCAGTTTCTACAGCTGGATTTGAACCCAGGTCCCCAGATTAACAGTCCAGCAATAATAGCATTAGGCCACCGCCTGCCCAAATAGATGAGCTATTTCACTAGAATATATTATGTCATCCTTCCAGTTGTTGATTCATGTTCATGTTTGATGAATATGAACTGCACTCTAACATGTTTTGTTACTGCCCTGAAAAGATCTTCTCTCATTGATGTTGGCAATAAACAGCCAATGCAGTTTAAGCTTATACGATATAAAACAGAACCAATGGGGTATTTCTATCATCCCCTTGCAAGTGAGAGAAGGTCAGTTGTAAATGTAAGAAATCTGAACTGAGACCACTGCAAAGTGCTTTAAATAATGAGGGTCCCAGGGTATCAATGTAACCTATTCTGGAGAGGTGGACCGGTAATGACAGTATAACAGTGAAGTAAGGGGTTGGTTTGTTTCTGGCTTGCAGAGTGATGCTAACAGTGTAGGCTCAATTCCTATGCAGGCTGAGCAACTCTCTGGCCTGAAGGACTCTGCTCAATCCCTCCCCTCATCTGAGGCATGGTGACCCTCATGTTAAACCACCACCAGTCATCTCTCTCCAATGAGAGATCAGCCCTATGGTCTGGCAAGACTATAGTGCCTTTACCTTTAATTATAGTATTCACTGGGAACTCCATTCCTGATTGTTGGCATAAATTTAAATTTTAACCTCTGTGACAGATGGAAATTGATTTTGTGGATAGGTCATCAGTATTTTAGGGGAATATTGATGATTAATTATTCATAATGTTCATTGATGAGACGGGAGATGCAGATTGGTCACTGGGTGCTGGGAATTTTCTGTTTAGCTCCAAAGAACTCTGCAACCCATTGCTTTAATGGATGGGTGTGTCTGATAGGTTTCCTATTGGTTACCCAATCTATTCCCCATTTTGGAAAGTTGTATAATATTAAAAGGCTGAAATCCTGAAGTTCAATAACAAAGTAATAGACAGAATCAATTGGGTGGCACAGCGGCTCAGTGGTTAGCACTGCTGACTCACAGCGCCAGGGACCCAGGTTTGATTCTACCCTCGGGCGACTGTCTGTGTGGAGTTTATACATTGTCTGCGTGGGATTCCTCTGGGTTCCCTGGTTTCCAATCAGTAATGGTTCCCTCCCTCAGCCCAAAGATATGCAGGTTAGGTGGATTGGTCATGCTGAATTGCCCATTGCGTCTAGAGATGTGCAGGCTAGGTGGATTAGCAATGGGAAATGTGGGCTTACAGGGATAAGGTAGGGTAATGCTCTTCGGAGGGGTGGTGTGGACATGATGGGCCGAATGGCCTGCTTCCACACTGTATGGATTCTTTGAATGTAGGTGGTGTTGTCCATATGTTTTTCAAAGGGGATTTCTCAAAGTACCACATAATGGACTCATTATTAAAGTTAAAGCCATGGAATTAAAGGGCAATGACAAAATTAGCAAAGAGGCATTGTAGAGATGGTTGGTGAATCAATGTTTCTCCACCTGGCATCTAACAATGTTCCTGCTCCTCTGAATGGACATGTAGCAGCACAGCAACCTAAAAAAGAGTCATGGTGCCATGATAACTAATGTATCTGCACATCTCTGCAAAATAAATTCAAGGTACTGTAACCTGGAAAAAGGGATTCTTATGGGAATATTGTGGTCAATTAACTTACTGGAAAGAGATAACTGTGAGGGTCAAGGCTGCTGTGATACAATGCACATGGACTGCTAAAAGGCATTTGATTAATGATTTGCAACAGACTTGTGAGCAAAGTTAGAACTTGGGGAATAAAACAGGCAGCAGCAACATGAATAAAAAATTGGCTGAGTGATATGAGACTAAGAATAATGGATCATGGATACTTTTCAGACTGGAGGAAGGTTTGTTGTAGAGTTCCCCAGGAGACTGTATGGAGATGGTTGCTTTTCCTGATATGTATAAATGATCTAAACCTTGGCGTACATGGAACATTTTCAAAAGTTAGGGACAATGCAACATTTAGAAGTTTTGGGAACTGTGCCAGGATGTGTGCAGATCTTCAAAAGGACAATGGCAAGCTGGTCAATGGGCAAATAAATGGCAAAAGGAAGTTCATTATGGAGAACTGTAAGGGGATACATTTTGATGGAAAAAGAAACATGAACAGACAGTACATATTAAAGAATGCTATGCTGAAGAGAATACAGAAGCAGAGAGATGTGGGTTAATATGTGTGTAAGTCATTGAAGGTCATAGGACAGGTGGTGAGACCAGTTAATAAAGCATACAGTATCCTAGGTTTTATTAATCAGAGCATAGAGTACAACAGCAAGGAGTTAGTGCTGAACTTGTACAAGACCTCAGCTGGATCACTGTGTACATTTTTGGTGCCACATTTCAGGAAGGATGTGAAAGTATTTGGGAGAGTGACAGGAGAGATTTACAAGAATGGTTCCAGGGATGAGAAACCGCAGTTATGAAGATAGGTTGAAGAAGTTGAAACTGTCCTCCTTGGAGAAGAGAAAGCTGAGAGGAGATCTGACATAATTTTGCACATCATGAGATGTCTAAGACAGAGAAAATGTTCCCACTCATAAAATGGATGGAGAACAAAAGGATGTAAGGTCATTTGCAAATAAGCAATTGAAAGATGAGTTAAAAAAATTCACGCAGCATGTCATTAGGGTGTAGAATACAATAACTGGAAGTGAGGTCTAGACAGATTCAGTGAGATATTCAAGAGGGCACTAGCTGATTATTTGAATAGGATCAATGTGCAGGGAAGTGGCACTAAGTCATATTATTCATTCAGGCATGGTAGGATTAGAAGTCTTCTCCACCATAACGAATGTGGTTCTATGAAAAACTAAATTCTAAAATAAACATTTGAGGTATAGAATTTATTTTTCCCCAGGAGACATTGTGGGAATCAGTTCTTTTGATACATATTAAATTCCAGGATTTGATTCACTCTGTGTGATATCAAGAATTGACAGAAGACACTGGATATTGCAAAGGCTATGGGCCCTGTCCATATTCCAGCAACAGCACTGAAGACTTGTGCTCCAGGCTAGCCATACCAGTAGCCAAGCTGTTCCAGAACTGCTATAACATTGGCATCTCACTGGCAATGTGGAAACTTGCCCAGGGCTGTCCTATCCACAGAAAGCAGGATAAATCCGACATGGCCAATTCAGCCCTAGTAGTGTACTCTTGATCACGGCAAAGTGATGGAAGGGATCAGCAACAGTACTATCAAGGGTTATTTTCTCAGTACTAACCTGATCACTCACTGACATGCAGTTTGTGTGTAGACATGGCCACTGCATGCTCTGACCTCATTACAGCCTTGGTACAAATATAGTCAAAAGAACTGCATTCCAGAGGTAAGGGGAGAGTGAAAGCCCTTGACGTGATGGCCTCAAATTGACTGATGTGACATCAAGGAGCCCTAGCAAAACTGGAAGCAGGCCAAGGCTGATAAATGGGAGTTACCATTCATGCTGCACAGCATCAATGGCCATCTCCAACAAAAGAAAAGCTAATCATTTCCCCTTGACATTCAATGGCACTACAATGCTGAATCTTGCACTATCAACATCTGGGAAGATTGCCATTGACCAAAGGCTGAAGTGCTAGTCAATAAATATTGTGGCTACACGATCAGCTTGGAGCCTAGGAATTTACCCAAAGCATATCCACTGTCTATGTGGCAGAAATTGGTAATGTATTAGAATTCTCTCCACCTCCACCTCCACAACAGACAGAGCTTGATGCTATCTGGAACCAAGTAGCCTGCTTGATTGGCACTACATCCACCAATCTTGCATCTTCAGCACTCCACCACTGATGGACAATAACAGCAGTGAGTACCATCTACAAGATGCAGTGCAGCAATTCATCTTCCAAACAAGTAACCTCTCTAACTAAAAAGGTCGAGGGGAAGCTCCCCGCCAAGCTACACACAATCCTGACTTGGATCGATATCACCTTGACTGTTGTTGGGCTTGACTGTTGCTGGGTCAATATCCTCCTTTTCCACCAGCTCTGCATAACTACAGATGATCACTACAGCTGTTCAAGAAGGCAGCTCAGTACTACCCTCATGAAGGCAATAAGTACTAACCTTCCCAGTGATGCCCTGTCCTGCAAATGAACTTTAAAAACATTTTACTACGAACTGTCTAGTTGTGCCACTTCACGGCACTCTATCAACAACATGGTATTGTACCGATGATATGTATGGGCCAGATCATAGATAAATGTTACGTTTCCTTCCAAAGGGACATTGGTGTATGGTCTGGGGTTTCAGTGATTATTCTGAAGTTTGCATGATATTTAAAGTCATGAGGTGAGAGTCACAATATCACAATCACTCTGCACTGGGATGCTAATCACTCTAATAGTATCCATTTACTCACAGTTGTGTCAATAAGTGTGTGACAAATGGTACATATCACAATCAGACAGTAAGCATACTGTTCTAGCTTAAAGACTGCAGTTGTCAGACAGGAATAGAGAACAAACTAATATGACATTTCATTACATTAGTTATGTAAAGCAGTTACCTTGGGGCTGACTGTGGTGTTCGGTCCCTCACTCCAAGATTCTTAGCTGAGTTCTGCACTCTTGCTCCCTGAAATAAGGCGAACACTTTCTCATTGACAGTAAAGCTAATCCAATTGTTTTAATGCATAACTTGGAAGAAACCGCAATAATAAAAATGCCTCGTCAAATTTGTAACTCATTCATAACATGTAGGATCTGCAGCATAGAGCTCCGTGGACATCAACTTACTCCAACAGGGAAATTGTAACTTTACTTTGAAGAGGATACACTGATGAATGTTAATGTGTCAAAAGAAAGAACATATTCATGTGAATCCACTTATCATAAATGTCATAAACATTTGAAAGCCCTTAACCTGCAATTAATTACTTTGATATGCAGCGACCATTGCCAAAACATGACAGATACTTTTCAGAGAATAAGATTACAAAGATAATAATGAAATAAACGAGCAGTTTGTTTGTTTCTGACACAGTTTGAGAATGCTGGCCTTGGCACAGAAAGAGCTTAACAACAAACAGAAAACACGATCTAGCAGCATTGGTAGATAAAAACCGAATTCAGGTTCAGAGCTGGAAAAGGTTGGAGATTAACAAGTTTAAATTGAGTACAGGAGCAGGAAAAGGAAAGAGGGAAGGCAAGAACAAAGGGAGAATATCTCTGATGAGGGGCTGGGACATTGAAAAAGCAGAGAGTATGAATGAGTAAAACGATGGTGATGCAAGTCAAAAGGAGATAATAGAGAAACTAGTAAATAAAAAATGGATGGAGAAATGTAAATTGAATCAAGGATCATCACCAATGGTTCCTTTACAAAAATGGAATGAATATAAAATCATGAGGGGCATAGATAAGGTGAATAGTTCCCTTCCCTAAGCTTGGGATTTCAAAACTAGGGGGCATATTTTTAAGATGAAAGGAGGAAGATTTTAAAAAGACATGGGGGCAACTTTTTTCACACAGTGAGTGGTTCACATGTGGAATGAACTGCCAGAAGAAGTGATAGATGCAGGTGCAGTTACATTATTTAAAAGACATTTGGATAAGTACACGAATAGGAAAGGTTTGGATGGATATGGGCCCAATGCAGGCAAGTGGGACTAGTAAATTGGGAGAGGGGAGTGTGCAGCGGGACCTGGGTGTCCTTATGCCCCAGTTGCTGAAGGTAAGCCTGCAGGTGCAGCAAGCAGTAACAAAGGCAGATGGGATATTGGCCTTCATTGCGAGAGGTTTCAAGTACAGGAGCAGGGTGTGTTGTTGCAATTACACAGGGCCTTGGTGAGACATCGCCTAGAATATTGTGTGCAGTTTGGTCTCCTTTTCTGAGGAAGGATGCTCTTGCTGTTGAGGGAGTGCAACGAAGGTTTACCAGGCTGATTCCAGGGATGGCAGATCTGACGTATGAGGACAGATTGACTAGGTTGGGATTGTTTTCGCTGGAGTTCAGACGAATGAGTGGGGATCTCATAGCGACTTATCAAATTCTAACAGCACCGGACAGGGTAGATGCAGGGAGGATGTTCCAGAACCAGGGGTCACAGAATGAGGATTCGGGGTAGACCATTTAGGGTAGAGATGAGCAGACATTTCTTCACCCAAAGAGTGGTGAGCCTATGGAGTTCATTACCACAGGAAGTAGTTGATGCCAAAACATTGAGTGTATGCAAGAGGTGGCACTTGAGGAAAATGGGATCAAAGGTTATGGGGAGAAAGCAGGATTAGGCTATTGAGTTGGACGATCAGCCATGATCATTATGAATGGTGAAGCAGGCTTGAAGAGCCGAATGGCTTACTCCTGCTCATATCTTCTATGTTTCTGTGTTTGGTTTGGGAACATGGTCAGGTTGGACCTAAGCGTCTTTTTCCATGCTGTGTGACTCTATGAACACAAAAAGAACACAAAAAATTAAATTAATAGAGTGGGGTGGAATAGACATTCTGAGGTTGTGAAATTTAATGTTGAGTCTGGGAGACTGTATAAGTTTGTCATTAAAAGACGAGATGGTTTTTCCAAGCTAAGGTTCAGCTACCTAAAAAACCATGTCAGAAACTGATGGTGAAGAGTTCAAAGTGGAAATGGGCAGAGCATTAAAATTAAAGGCGAGTATAAGCTCAAGGTCACATTTTCAGATTGTCCAGAAGTCATTTCCTTCGCTTGTATTCTTGCTTCAACTTTGTTAACTGTCTTAACATCTTTCCAATTCTGTAGAAAGATCATCAATCTGAAATATTAACTCCATTTCTCCACAGATGCAGCGCCATATTTTGAATTTATGTTTTCTAACTTTTATTTCAGATTTCCAGTTTCTACAATGTATTTTTTTTGTGCAGGGAGAAGTGTTGTTTGTCAGAGGTTCTTTTGAGTTCATGAAGACCACCATACCAGGCAAATGGAAATTTGGCTTTGCATTTGACCCAAAAGTTGGCAACTTCAACAAAACACTCGGTCAGTTTTCCTGTTTCTCTGATGCTGCCTGGTCTGCTGTGTTCCTCCAGCTTCATACTGTGTTATCTCTAACTCCAACATCGGCAGTTCTTACCAGAGATAGTGGGAACTGCCGATGCTGGAGAATCTGAGATAACAAGGAGTAGAGCTGGATGAACACAGCAGGCCAAGCAGCATCAGAGGAGCAGGAAAGCTGACGTTTCGGGTCTGGACCCTTCTTCAGAAATGG
>NC_063335.1:28340541-28429689 GCF_021869965.1 Rhincodon typus
GGCCTGCTGTGTTCATCCAGCTCTACCCCTTGTTATCTCACTTTAAAACTAGCCTGCAGTGGTAAAGCTAGACTGTGATCTTTAAAGGGGAGGTGTTTGAAGTAGGTGCTGGAACTGGTTGTGGAAGAGATGGCATGGTGGCTCAGTGGTTAGTACTGCCGTCTCAAAGCACCAAGGACCGGAGTTTGATTGCAGCCTCGGGCAATTGTCTCTGTGGAGTTTATACATTCTCTTTGTGTCTGTATGGGTTTCCTCCAGGTGCTGTGGTTTCCTCCCACACTCTAAGGATGTGCAGGTTGGGTGGATTGGCCATACTAAATTGCCCATAGCATCCAGGGATGTGCAGGCTAGGTGGACTGGCCCTGGGAAATACAGGGTTACAAGGATAGGGTAGGGTGATGGTTCTGGGTGGGATGGTATTTGGAGGGTCAGTGAGGACCTGATGGGCCAAATGGCCTGCTTCCACACTGTAGGGATTCTATGATAATCTGTGTGGGAAGAGGAGTGAATTATGGCACAACAGTGGAGAGAGGACATGGTCCAAGGTTCTCTGAGGTTTCATAGGATGTCTTGTGGAGGAGGTAGAGAGAAGAGGTGTAATCTGTTCACAGGGATCCAAGGAGGCCCCTCAAACAAACTTTGCTGAGGCAATGATTAAATGTTGCAGTCAAAGCCAAGAGTTAAGCCTTGACAACTGGATGAAATATTGGAAAAATGTCCGATAACCTCACTAATTGTGAAAATCGGTGAATGATCATTATGAGAGTCACTACAAAGATAAAGGGCATCATTGCAACATTTCCTAGACTGTATGGCTGATAGAAGCTATGAATTCATTGACAATTCTACCTATATTTTGGACCAACTCAAAGATTACGGCTTTGAAGCATTGTGAAATCAGTAAGGCAATTATGAAGCAATCTATATGGGCTGACAGAGTTTACAGGCTCTCTGCTGTATAGCCTTTGGCACAGCAACCAATTCAACCAATCACAGTAAGCCAAGCAGGAAGCTCTCAAACACACTGCCAGAAAATGTCCAGCTTTCCACAACATTTACAAGGGATGCAAAGTACCAATGAAGGAAGCCAAAGTCAGAACAGATGGCTCAACATCGCAGCAAGACACAATGTGTCACACTAATGTGTCACAAAGACTCTTACCAATTTTTCTGGATGCACCATAGAAAGCATTCTTCATGCTTGCATCACAGTTTGGTATGACAACTGCTTTGCCCAAGACCGCAAGAAATTACAGAGAGTTGTGAACACAACCCACTTCATTACACAAGACAACCTTCCATCCCATTGTCTCCATCTACGTGTCTCACAGCCTTGGGAGCACAGCCAACATAATCAAAGACCGCTCCCACACTGACTATAATCTCGTCCAACCTCTTCTATTGTGCAGAAGATAACAAAAGTTTAACACATGTACTAACAGATTCAAGAACAGCTTCTTCCTCGCTGTTATTAAGCTTCTGAATGGACTTCTCAAATTTTAAATTTAGTGTTGATCTCGATCTCTGTGCACCTTCTCTGCAGCCATAATATTTGTATTCCTCACTCTATTCTATTACCCTAATGCATTCTGTATGGTATGATTTGCCTATACTGCACACAAAAAACAAAACTTTTCACTGTACCTAGGTACATGTGACGATAATCAATCAAATCAAAAATGTAATAAAACAGAGAACTGCAGATGCTGGAAACCTGAAACAAAAGCTGAAATTACTGGAGAAACTCAGCAGATCTAGCAGCACCTGTACAGAGAAAGGTTCAGAACAGTTCTGAAGGAGAGAATTGGGTTGAAAACATTATTTCTCCACTGTGGGGCACAAGACAGGCACAGCATTCAAACATTTCAATATCACAAACAACAAACCCATAAAATGACCAGGCACGCTGCAATGAGCAGTCATTAGCGCATCCAATGAGCAGGCATTTCAGACAGTCAACTGCAGAATGCATTGGTCTACCTGAATCATTTACCAACATTCACGTTTAAGTCCTCAAAAACATGGGAAACATATGCCGTGATCAAAAATTGATGCAGATGTGACTGATAACATCCTTCCACCTCACATATTAAAAAGCACATAGCTTTGGTTGGGGCAAACAATGGCTAACCAAGCTCACAGCCTTCAATGACATGGAGATTCTCTGTCCCTAGAAACTGTCACATCTGAATGTTGCTGCAACAAGTCACCATGGCCATTCCAGATATTTATTGCTGACAGCATGGGAGAAGCGATCGCAAGCCTATTGAAACACAGCTACAGTTACTACTCTTAGCATTGGAAAGACAATGGTGGAGACAGCAAACTCCAAGAACCATCTTATCAACTCTTTACCTGACCTAATATTGTTCTTTCCAGACAGACCTTGACAGGATTGGAAGTTTCAAATGGCAATGCAGTAAAACATATATGTGCATATGTTATTCCTAACTTCAGTCAGCCACATAAACAGAATGCCCTTAGCCAGAATAAGGTGGATAAAATCGTTACGATGGAAATAAAGGTCATAATCTGTAAGTCCACAATACATACTAGAAAAACATTTGAGGCAATGTGTGAAAAGTGGAGAGTTATTCACATCAAAACCAAACTATCCCAAGTCTAGTAGCATGGTAGAACCAATGTTACATTCTGTAAACTCATTAATTATACAATATCAGTAGACTAAACAAAACGTCCACATCTCGGTGCTACAACTTAGGGGTAACACTGCTCAGGGCAGTGCGCAGAATTAATGTTTGGCAGGTGAGAGCAAACAACCATTCCCAGTCATCATTTTCTGATACTTTCAGGAGTACAAGATTCTTATTGAAAAACAGGGGAAGATGAAGGATGCAAAAGCAGAAATTGCTGGAGAAATGCCACAGGTCTGGCAGCATCTGTGGAGAGAGAGCAGAGTTAAGGTTTCAAGACCAGTGACACTCCCTCATGACAGACTGGCATGCAAAATTGCCCAACTTAAATATTGGACAAATCATATGAATGGAGTATCCATCTGATCAAAAATAGGAATCTAACACAATCAATACAATCTGTCCAGAATCATGTTCCTGTCAAATATTGAACAACTATTGGATGATACTGTGAATGAAGTGATGCTAAATCAAGGAAGAACCAGAACAAAAAACATAATTCCATACAAGTAAAACATATTCTAAGACATGATTCGATCACAATGTTCCTACAAACAACCAATAACTATCTCAAACCAACTTAACCAAGTCTGGCTATATAAACAAATTGCCTTTCAAAGACTCACAAGTATATCACTTTGATTGTTTTGCCATTTAAATATATGTGTTTTCTTTTAATGTGATGTAAATAGTTCTGTTAATACTTCAATTTTAATTAATTAGTTAAGGGTAGATTCTTAATTTAGAAGAAAGGGGTATGTTGAGGGTTATCATAAACTGCTGTTTGTTACCAGGAAGGAAATAATACACATTCCTCGTATAACCACGAAGTTGAAGATTGCAGCAGTCCTAGCGTAATCAACCAGAAATTTTATATATATGGTTTATTCTTAAAATGAAAGAAACTGAATGAGTTAACCATCCTTTGTGCATGTTTATGCAAGGTAGAAAGCACAACAGATATGTCATAAACCAGCAGGACATTTAGTTGGAGTAAATAATCTAAGATCCAATGTTGGAAAAGTGACGTGCATACACTTATGGAATCTTGCAGTATGTAGAACACTACAATCTCTATCAGTCAGTATAAAATTACGCTGACTGCCTGTCTCTAGCAAAGGAGAATGTAACAAGTTCAGCTCTTTGAAAACAGAGCCAAAGTGACCTCCCTTTTGCAACAGTGGATGGCAAATTAGTTAATGTTGCAGACACTATTTGTTTTAGCCTGGGAGAAGTTAAATGCATAACAGATCATGACCCTGGTCACCTTCACAGCTTTTGTAATGATATTTTCACCACCTTGTCAGATTGAAGCTATGGCTGTAGCAGTAACAGATTTCAGTAAGGATGTCCTTACCAAAGGCCAGCCATCTTATCCAACGTCCCCTTGTAAAGTTTGAGTTGGAGAATTTCTCCCTGACCACTCTACAATGATAGGTTCTCAGTCAGAGGCCATTTCTCCCTATCCTTCTCCTCCTCCCTCTTCCATCAACATTTCCTGCACTGCGCTGCCTCTGCTTAGCCTCCAAGTCAGGTTGTAGTCCAAGGTGAATGCAATCAACTACACCCATATCCAGAGCAGATGATTTGTTAAAAATCCTCGAAGTCAGGATTGAACTCGAATCCTTGAACTCCCCGTAGACCGTAACATTTTGCAATAACCCCAGAAACTGCAAAATAGTTGTAAAACCATAGCAATATGCAGTATAAATCAATCTAGCAACTAGCCTGAAGGTAGATGATACTTCCCCACAATTAGCACCAGTGGGAGGCCTCCCTGTGGCTAAATATGTGTGCAGTCGAGCAGCTTTCAGAAATGATATCAGCAGGAGTACTGAGCTCTAAAGTGACAGTGTTCATGTTAAATAAAGCCTGAATGTTGATCAATAGCACAATCAGTTCCTTCTACATACTTTTAATGATTGTTTCCTGAGAACTCGCTAATGACCTCATCAAAATGACATCCAGTGCAAGTCACATGTGAATCATAAATGGTCATGGTAGGTGCATTTTGAGACAAAACAGCACTCAATGTGCTGAAAATCTAAAAGGAACAGAAGGTTTCAGTCTGCATGGTTGAGTGCAGAGTCTTCAATCTAGTTGATTAAATATGCCTGGCCTGTATACACTGGTCGAACGTCCCCAGCAACTAATTTAAGATAAATACCAAAAGAACTGTGGACGCTGTAAATCAGAGATGCTGGAAAAGCTCAGCATGTCTAGCAGCATCTGTAGAGAGAAATCAGAGTTAACGTTTTGGGTCGAGTGACCCTTCTTCAGAACTGATGATAGCAAGGAAAATGTTGGTTTATGCAGAAGATAGCGTGGGGAAGGGGCTAAGGAGTGAACGATAGGGAGAGAAGAACAGTTAGACAGACAAGGGAGTGGATAATGATCAGGCTAGGAGGGTGAATAACTGTTAATGGGGACTGTTAGTGGCTAACATTGAGTGATGTGTAATAGCAGACTATGTGATAACAAGGCCTGGTTGTGGGAGTTGGGATAAGGACATGAGAGAGCTCAAGCCCTAAAGTTATTGAATTCAATATTGAGTCTGGAAGGCTGTGGGGTCCACAGGCAGAAATTAAGATTAATTTAACTAATTTAAGATTATGAGGGGGCTCACAGAAAGGCTCACTTCTGCTTGCTAGAAGCTACACATATCAATCCACCACATAGTGCCCTATCCTTTGTAAACAGAAAAACCAAACCCAGACATTTCATCTTTTTCAGCTGAATAACAGCTTGGAGAACAATGTTCTCTGTCACATTCCCATGGGCAATGCTTCACCTAGAGTTGACTGGCTTGAATTTAAAAAGCTCGAGAGATTATTTGTTTTCTAGTGCATTCTTCTTGGCAATACTTCAACGAATCACATTCTATGTGCCAATCAGTCAGCACCACTTTTCTGATCCAGCATAAATTGACCTCCCTTTTGAAATTTGGAAATCTTGCACTTCTGTCCAAATGACTGGATGACAATGTCAGGATAAAATGTCTTTTTTTTAGCAATACTCAAGTTCTGTACAAAACGACAATCAATTAGACAAGACATAACTTTTGGATGTCTGGAATAGTTAGACAGAGACCGCAAGACACAAAGCCGGGGCACATGTCTCTCAGTGATGCTCAGGTTTTCTGCCACCATGTGATTAAATGCAATACTTTTTATTGGAAACTGAACGTTTATCTCTCTAATGGTTCAACAGAACTAATGGTGGAGATGGGAGGAAGCATTTTTATCTTCCAGACAATTTAATGATATAGTCAATTCTTACCAAAGGGGATAAAATCCACTCGGAATGATGCATACACTTAGTCAAGGCACATTAAATTATCATGACCCATTCGCTGAAAGCTCAGCAATTTGGACTTGGAATTATTCAGATTTCGTATTGGAATTGCTATTTATTTTTCTTGTTTATAGTTTGAATTTAATTCAAGTTCATAATTTGTTACTTTTTCATCCTCTTGTTCTCATGAAGAAAATTTTATTATTTATCCTGGATTTAGCATATGCCTTCCCCTCTCTTATCCTGTTTCTGAATGGTATGATTAACTATGCTGATCCGTCATGATACATGTATGTTGCTGTATCATTTCCTTTGTTTGCAGTGGAGGTGAAAGAGCCACTCGGGGGTAACTAACATAAAACCTTCTGTGCAATTTCTTCATAGAATAAGTACAGTCAACCAGGACAGACTGTGAACCACAATATTTTTGAATACAGAGTTAATCATGGCATGTAGCGTCCATCTGATTCTTCAAAGCTCTGATCTCAACAGATAAAACACTTCTCTTTTATGACATACAATGTCATCTTATTCCTGGCTGGCTAGGCCTCCTTCAACAGAAAATAGTTCTTCCAGATATCAGAAAGTTACGTCTTGTCTAACTGATTGGCACAGAACTTGAATATTGCTTAAAAGAGACAGTCATCATGTTGCAGTTGTACAAGACATTGGGAGTGGCCTCTTCTGGAGTACTGTGCGCAGTCTGGTCGCTCTGTTATAAGAAAGATATTACTAACGTGGAGAGGGTTCTGAAAAGATTTACCAGAATGTTGCTGGGAATGAAGAGTTTGGGCTATAACATTAGGCTGGATAGGCTGGGACTCTTTTCACTGGAGCATAGGAAGTTTGAGGAGTAACCTTATAGAGGTTTATAAAACCCTGAGGGGAATAGATAAGTGAATAGCAAAGGTTTTTTTCTCCTTAGGGTGGGGGAGTTCAAAACTAGCAGACACATTTTAATGGGAGAAGAGAAAGATTTAAAAGGGACCCGAGGTGCAACTTTTTCACACAGCGTGTGGTTTGCATGTGGAATGAACTGCCAGAGGAAGTGGTAGATGCAGGTACAGTTACAACATTTAAAAGACATTTGGACAGGTACATGAATAGAAAAGGTTTAGAGGGATATGGGCCAAATGCAGGCGAGCAGGACTAGTTTAGTTTGGGAATTTGGTCAGCATGGACAAGTTGGACCAAATGGCCTGTTTCCATGCTGTATGACTCTATGACTCAATCCCATTTCAAAGCAATATGGTTAAATTTGTTGATTCATTAAGAAGCATGTTGTTGTATTGTGTTCTTCCTTTTGGTCAAAATGCCACTTCAGTTATATTTTTTTCAAAAACAACGCGCATTTTTATAACACCTTTTAAATTGTCCCACGTACTTAAACTTTGCATGTGGAAGGACACATTCCTCCTTGCTTTCAATTTACTGCAGAATGGAATCAAACTGCATGATATTACAAAACTTGGGTCTACTTTCCATATTCTGAGCTGAAGGAAGAATAACTCTCAGACTTCCTCCACCATCAGCAATTTGTCAGTAGCCCTATAATCAGAACTGACTGCCTTTCTTCCCTGCTGGAGATTTGGCAGTTAAAAAAATCATGTGCCATTCTTAAAATGATTAGGAGTCACCCTGACATAATGTGTTTTAGATTGCAACAGACCCATGTTGTATCACATTGAAATAGTTGATGAGATGCAGCATCCCATTCTGGTTTGACAGTGAACTATACATCTTTAATACTTACAGCCTGTGGCTACTGTTAAAATATTAAAATGTTTTTAAATTTTAAAGTTATCTACCTTGCCTGCAGTCAACATTTCTGACTTTGTGGTAATGGAAGAAAATAAAGGGACTTCTAGGTAAACAATCAACTCAGGATTTAGTGTAATATGAGTGCATTGGATTCAACTGTGAAGACCAATGTGTCTTTTTGATGTCTGCACAATTTTAACTTTTAATGGACAGGATGTGTTATGTAAACCACAAATCAAACACAATGACCTCACAAACAAATTTCCAGCATTCATTTCCTGTTATACAAAGCTCTGTGCTGGTAGCACTTTTTAATCATAAAAGGTATCCCCTTGACAGATTTGTATTTTTCTACAATGTGAACTGTATGACATTGGCTAGATAGGTGCAGTAAATAACTTAGCCCGTCAGAAGACAGAATTTTAAATACTTCACTGGAATAGATAATTTACTTGCCTTTATGTCAAACATTGCCTTCAAATTTATGTCCAAGCACTAAGAACCGTATGTATTAACTGATTGTCTTACTTCAATATTTCACATTAATTGCATACTAATAAAGGATATGTTGACAGAGAAACTATTCATATTTTGCTGCAAATATTTCACTCAGTCATGATTTTTCATTTTCATAGATATGACCTTCAAAATGTCTCAAGATTACACTATGATTGTTTATAAAGCATCACTGAATTATCTCATAATAAAGCTGGTTACAGTTAACTGGGATGTAATGAAATTTTTTATGTCATCAGTAAATTAAACTAACATACAAAATGAATGCATTGTTTTTATAGTGAAACAATCACATTGAGGATGAGTGAAAATCATTTATTACCCATATAGAGGAGGGACTGTGCTTCACAACTGTACAAGAACCAGTACTTTAACTCCCTCCCAAAGGGCATTGTGGGTCAACCCACAGGAGATGGACTATAGCGGCTCAAGAAGGCAGCTCACCACCACCTTCTCAAGAACAACTAGGGACAGACAATAAATAAAATGTGGAAATACTGCAGATGCTGTAAATCAGAAACAAAACCAGAAATTGTTGGAAAAGCTCAGCAAGTCTGGCGGTATCTGTGGAGAGAAATCAGAGTTAACATTTCGGATCCAGTGACCTTTCCTCAGAACCTTCTGAGGAAGGGTCACTCCACCCAAAAAGTTAACTCCAGCTGAGCTTTTCCAGCAATTTCTGTTTTTGTGACAGACAATAAATGCTGGCCAGCTAGCGACACCCACATCCCACAAATGTATCAATTAAAAAAAACTTATCTCCAAAACCACTTGATCGCTGACATTTTGATTCTCTTAGGTTGCTATTATATCATAGCTACAGATTCCGATTGTCAGCATTGGGGAAAACAGCATAAAGAACTGGGAGTTATTTTATCTGTTCCTTTGTCGTGGTCCCAGACTGGATGGCAAAATTTATATTACAATCTGGCGAGGGGCATGTAACTTGTTTATCTAAAATGAAGGCGGCGTGTGAGATCGAGGGATCTTACTAAGAGAACAAAATGGCAAAATTCCACAATTTTGATCAAACAACTGAAAGGGTTAAAGAAGGCGTAATCAGTTTTAGCTAGAAGTACTTTTAGTTACAAAAAAAATGTGGACAGCACTGGAGGATCACAGATGTACAGACACAGGAAAAAGTTAAGGATAGCTAGGCACATCATCAGCAAGGGTAATGAAGGTGTTGGGTGAATACAAAAAGTGCCTTATGTATGTACTGTGGGAAATAAGTAAAACTAACACTGGTACATCTGGTCAACAAACAGTTCTATATGAGTCAGATTAAGAATTTGGTATGTGATCGGAGTGTATAAAAGTTGAGAACTTGTAAGATTTTGCAGCATTTACTCTTAAAATTTTAAGGCTAACTCTCCTTACATCTTCTTGAATAAACTGTATCTTCTGATAGATTGCCAAGTTGGGTGACAATGTGACAATCGACTTTATGATACAATGTTAGAACAGTAATACAATCTAGAATATGTGTACAATTTGTATTCTAACAACCAGAATTAACATGTGATAAGTATGGGCTACAGACTGTAATTGAACATCCCACAGTGCATATCAGACAGCAAATGTAGTGAAGGCAGATCCCACAGATTCCTCTTCAACTCCCTCCAGGGGTTAATGATATGGTAGGTGAAATAACTGCACAGAGGCCGGTATGCCATCATCAAGTCACCCTTTATTTACTTGGGCACAGTACACTGGCTGTAGCTAGCCTGCTCGGAGTCAGTCCCTGAACTGAGGAGATTCTGAATCCTTTATATTAATCGGCCAGGGTTCCCTGATTGGCCCAGGTCAGTGACCCCAATCAAGGATCTTACAGTCAATGAGATCCATCTGGTTCCAATCACTACAGTGGGTCATCAAACCTCACTAAATTTCACAAGGTTTACAATTCTTCATTTTTGCCAATCTGGGCCTCGAAACTCCCTCACGCGTGGCTCTTTTATGTACTGTCTCAGCTATTGCTCCCATTCAATCTCTCTTCTTTCCTAGGTCTATATTTGGCTAGATTCTGAAAACAATACCCTGGTACTTATTCAAAGACAAGCCTAACTTTACATGAATAGCTAGTTTCACCAAAATACAAAATATCGGTCTTCCTGGAGCTCCAATTGGGTTTAGTTATATCAATTAAAAACGGCTTTTGAATTCTTACTTCCAGCTGTACTGAACACTAAGTGGCACACATCACCTTCTTCACCTCAGATAGCTGAGGAACCCTGACTCAAACACTGAGGTGCCAACTAACTCTTCGAACTTCTTCCGGAGTTATAACAGTATAAAGTAATCTAACTGCTCTCGACAGTTAAAAGAAGCGAAATATGACACGGAGTCCACGTTGCGCTCTCTCTCATATGCACCCTTTCCCAGCTCCCTGCAAAGTTTGAAATGCATTTTAGTAATCCTTCAACTGTTTGAATGACCTATTGATTACTTTATATTTGTTCTGCCTTTAATTTTAGACCAAATTACGGTACCATCAGATGTAGTAATCTTGGAACCAAGTGTGCCCTAAATGTTGCACTCTTTGTTTTACTCACTCATGGAATGTGGGCAATGCTTGCTGGACCAGCATTTATTGTTCATCCCTCATTATCCATGAGAAGGAGGTGGGAGGCTGTATTCTGAACCACTGCAGTCCAAAATGCTATAGATAGATGGTGGACAAGCTTTGGGGAGTCAGGAGGTGAATTACTCACTGCAGGATTCCTAGCCTCTGACCTGTTGTTTATAGTGACAGTATTTATATGACTTGTCCAGTTCAGTTTCTGGCAGCAATATCCCCTAGGATGTTGAAAGTGGGGGATTCAGTGAATGTCACACCTTTGAATGTCAAGGGACAATGGTTAGATTCTTTCTTGTTGGAGATGGTCAATGCCTGGTATTTGTGTGATGTAAATGTTACTTGATGCTGCTCAGCCCGTCAAGGTTTTGCTGCATTTGGACCTGGACTGCCTCAGTGTCTGAGGATTTGCAAATGCCACTGAACATTGTGCAACCATTGGTGAACATCCCCAGATTCTGACCTTATTTTGGAGGGAAAGTCATTGATGAAGCAGCTGGAGATGGTTGGGCCGAGAACACTACCCTGAGGAACTCCTGCAGAGATGTCCTGGAGCTGAGATGACTGACCTCTAACAACCACTACCCTTTTCATTTGTGCTGGGCATGACTCCAACCAGCAGAAAGTTTGCTCCCTGCTTCCCATTCTCAAGGAATGCTATCTTCTGCAGCACAAAGAATATTCGCAAAAAGATTTATCAGGCCATACAGAATAAAAGCCATATGCTTTTTCTTCAGTTCATGTTTAAACTAGCTCTTTTACGTTTGATTTCTTTAATACTGAATTGGGATTACACTGAATTATAGAATTATAGCCCTGATGCATTTATCCAGGAAATTAGTCTCAGAACAAGGACTCTCTTCCACTTGGAGATAGTCTTCAGGACAAGTTCAACAGTATTTACATCAGGATATATATACTTCAGTATTAAAGCAGCCTGCTATTGAAGAACACGTGACAACTTGAAGATGAAAGGCCTCATCCTCATCCCTCCTCTTGCATTTCACTTTTCCGGGAAGCCAGGTTCCGATGTTGTCTAGACCACTCTGTCTCCCTGGGAGAAAGGGCAACTGGGGTTAGGTTGAGGTCCCCTGTTGCCCCCTAGCCTTGCCATTAACACTGTGCACCAATGGCTAGGAGCATTGGAATGCATGTCTGTGCACATATGTGGCAGAAACTGGTGGTCCCCCTGTCCATGGAGAAAGCTGGATGCATGCATGTTGGACCCAACACGGGATTGATAATGTGGTTAGACTTCTCCATCCTTAGCAGCCAACTTACTGACCACCTCTGACAACCCCACCTGCTGTTCCTGTGCTTGTCTGTGCATTTTGCTAAGTATTCATGGCCAACAGTATGAGATTGCCTTCTGCCCAGTGCTGAGAATGTATCTGGTCTCCAGCAGCTGTCTGAGTGTCAAAGCTTCTGGACTGTTCCTACCTCGACCGTGTGCAGAAGTGTGTCACTGACATGCTCACCAGAATGTGCTCCCAAGACTAACCTACACAGGAATCCTACCGAGCCGAAAGTCTCTGAGCTGGTGGAGGGTGCAGGTGAAAACTTTGCTGGTGCATCCTCTGAGGGATCTGTGGCTTCCTCCCCAAAAGGGGGAACTGAGGGTCTTTGATCCTAGCCACATTCTGGCAAAGGTTTGCTGGGTGCTGCTTGCGTCTGTTTAAGAGAAGTGATTCGTTCTGATTAAGAATGAGTTAGTGCTGGTGTTAATGGGAGAGCAGTGCAATGCAGTGCAGTACAAAGAAGCGTTGGTGCTTGAGATCATCTTGTCTTCACCTGAGCAGGTATGCTCCTCTCTAGCCAAATTTTAAAAAAGCTACCCACCTCCTCTTTCAATATTTTCAGTGACCTAACCTCTACAACCCTCTGGCGGAGAAAATTCCTGACAATCCCTGCCTTCTGGGAGAAGGATTTCCTTCACACCTCAGTGTTAAATGAGTGTCCCCTTCTTCTGTAACTACATCCCTAAGTTTGAGACACCTCCACTAGTGGAAACATCTTCACGATATCTACCCAATCAAGACCTTTCAGAATCTATATGTTTCAATAAAATCATCCCTTGTCCTTCTAAACACTAATAAAGGCCTAATTGGTTTAACTGTCCTTGACAAGTCAATCCCTTCATCCCAGGAATCAGTTTAGTGAATCTTTTTGAACTGTCTCCAAAGTCAGTATATGGTTTCTTCATTTCGAAAGGGTGAGAATACAAGAGCAGAAACGTACTAGAGGCTATATAAAGCTCTGGTCAGACCACATTTGGAATATTGTGAGCAGCTTTGGGCCCTGTATGTAAGGAGGGGTTCAGAGGAAGTTTACAGGAATGATCCCAAGGGTGAAAGCTTGTTAAATAAGGAGCAGTTAAGGACTCTGGGTCTGTACTCAATGAAGTTTTAAAAGATATGGGGAGATCTCATTTAAACTTACAGAATATTCTGCGGCCTGGATAGAGTGGTTAGGGAGAAGGTGTTTCCTCTAGTAGGAGAGAGTAGGACCCAACGTCACAGCTGCTGAGTGAAGGGGTCATTCTTTAGAACTGAGATGAGGAGGAATTTCTTCAGCCAGAGAGTGGAGAATCTGCAGAGTTCATTGCCACAGGAGACTGTGGAGGAAAGTCATTGAGTGTATTTAAGACAGAGATAGATAGGCTCTTGATTAGTAAAGGGATCAAGGGTTATGGGGAGAAGGCAGGAGAAGGAGATGGAGAAACATAATAGCCATGATCAAATGGTGGAGCAGGCTCGATGGGCCAAATGGCCTAATTCTGCTCCTATATCCTATTGGATTTATGGTCCTTTTAATCTATTCTTCTGGAACATAGATTACCCTTGAATATTGAGCTCCCAGTCCTGGTCACTCTGCAACCAAGTCTCTGTACTTGCTATCTAGTCATATTCATTTATTTTTACCTTTAACAAGATCAATGAGCTGGTATCACAAGTGTTGCATGCATTCTGATAAGGAGCCTTAAGTTTTGACTTTTTAAGCATCATTACTTTTTCTTCTGCTGCACTCTTTTGCGTATATTTCTGCTCCTTCCTGTGACAATTTGATTAACACCTCTTCACCTCCCTGCATATAGCTTAAAGCCCTATCTACAACACTTGTTATACAATTTGCCAAGACACCGGTCACAGCACAGCTCAAATGATGCCACCCCACACACACAGTTCTCATGCCCAGTACTGGTGCTAATGCCTCATGAATCCATTTTTCTCACACCAAGCTTTGAGCCACACATTTACCTCTCGATTCTCATTTACCCTATGTGAATTTGCACAAGGGTCATTGAGAAAAAGAAACAGAAATGCAATCGCCACAGATCGATAACAATGAAGGCAAAATAATCACAAAACACAATAAAGTTTAGTGAGAAAGTACCTTGCACCATAGTCCAATTTTTTCCACAATAAGACAAAGTGAGGGTCGGAGTATGATGGAAGTTGGTACGACACAGCCAAACAGACAGCCAAACCAAATCAGACTTCTTACCTCTGTATCGCAATCCAGTAAAAGTAAATGATGTAGAGGTGCTGGTGTTGGACTGGGGTGGATAAGGTCAGAAATCACACGACACCAAGTTATAGTCCAACAGGTTTATTTGAAGACACAAACTTTCGGATCTTTACTCCTCCTGACTAAGACTTGAGAAAGGAGTAAGGCTCCGAAAGCTTGTGTTTTCAAATAAACCCGCAGTAAAAGTAAGTCATTGAAGACCCAGCTCATAACTAATTATTCCAATGGTTCCTTATCAGAATAACCAGTTTCGGACTTCATGAATAATTAATTCCATGTACCACTTTTGTATCTCATGCGAAAGACTTAACTATTTACTAAATACCCAATAACTTTAGCAGAGAAAAAAAGTAAACAACAAGGTAATGTCTACAACTTAAACCAGAACCATTTATTTTCAGCCCCCCCATTCACACAAAAGACACTTAGACAAATACATTTAAGGGATAAATAAAAGAAAATAAGAAAACCAAACAGATTAATTAAATGGCTTTGTGATAGGTTAATTCACAGGCATAAGTTTTGGTTGCTTTTCTGTTCCTGTGAAGTGCCTTCATGAATTTTATGCATTGAAGATACTATATGAGTATCAGTTGGAGTTGTTGGTGTCTTGGAGACAGTAAGGATGGCAGATGCTAGTAGCTCAAGTCAATAAATATGGAGCTGGAAGAGCACAACCAGTCAGACAGCATCTGACCAGCAGGAACAGCAATGTTTCAGGCTGAAACCCTTTGTCAGGACTGGCGGTGGGTGGGGAGCACAGAAATAAATGGGGGGGGGGGGAAGAGTAGGGGAGATGGAGATAGGTGGATGCGGTAGGGGGTTATTGTGGCTTGTCAGTGGGAAGGGTGGAGTGGCTGATACTTTGAAAAGACTTCAGAATTGACTGACAGGGTAATATAACAGGACAAAGAATTATTTAATTAACGAGAGTGTGGGCCTGTGCAAAGAATGTTCTGCATGTTGTGGTTCACAGTAAGGAAAAAGAACAGTCTTTAGAATGTTCTACGGTTTTCAGTCCAAGTCTCATTATACTTGTAAAATGGTTGTTCGTTAGTCCCGTGCAGCTTGTATATTATTCTCACCAGGTTTGCCTCCATAGCACAGATCAGCCACATCAAATGGACCATGATTATTTGATTTCTCTAAAATAAGTTAGTTAACGTTTCCAGTCCAGTTACCCTTCTTCAGAATTGATACTACGGCTTTTTCTTCACAGATGCTGCCAAACCTGCTGAGTTTCTCTGGCAATTTCTGCTTTTGCGACATGATACTATGTCAATCTACGTCTCTTTCAATGCCAAAGAAAGGCATTAGCTGAAGAGAATTCCTTCTTTATACAGCACAGGCAATCTACAAGTGTGGTCCTAGGGATGAATAACTTCAGCTATGAGGAAGCTGGGGCTGTTCTCCTTGGAGGGAAGGAGACTGAGAGGAGATCTGATAGAGTCTTTCGCAATCATGAGCGGACTGAATAGAGTAGACAGGGAGAAACTGTTCCTGTTTGGAAAGAGAAAATCTAACCATTGATCTTAAACATTCAATAGCGTCATCTTCACAGAATCCCCTTTCTATCAATAATCTGGAGGTTATTATTAAATAGAAACTGAACTGAACTAGTCATTATAAATACTGTGGATACAAGAGCAGGTCGGAGGATAGGAATGTTGCAGCAATTAACTCACCTCCTGACTCCCAAAAGCCTGCCCACCATCTCTAAGGCATTAGTCAGGATTGTGGTTGAAGACTCCCAACTTGCCTGGATGAGTGCCGCTCCAACAACATTCTGGAAACTTGACAAATTTCAGGAAAAACAGTTAACTTGACTGGTACCACATCCATAAACATTCAGTTCTTTCACCACTGACCCTCAATAGCACCAGATGCACTGATGCACCTTCCAAACCTACGACCACTTCCAAGGGCAGCAGATAACTGGGGCCACCACTACCTGAAAATGTCCCTCCAAGCCACTCACCATCCTGACTTGGAAACATATGACCGTTCCTGCAGTATCACTGGGTCAAAATCCCAGAATCCTTTCCTAACAACATTATAGATCTACTACAACACGTGGACTTCAGCAGTTCATGAAAGCAGCTCACCACCACCTTCTCAAGGACAAACCAGGGATGGGCAACAAATGCTGGCCCAGCCAGCAACGCCCACATGCCATGAATGAATTAGAAACAATGGACCACACCCTGGACTACGATTACTCCTGCCAGCGTCCTATTGAATTGCTCATCATTGCAGATGGTGAGCCACAACTAACTGGTGTGACATAGGTCTTCTTTGTTGTCCTGTGTCACGTTGCTATTCAGGTCCAGGATCTCAGCAGTGAGGTTCTCAAAAATAGTGAGCAAGTTGCTGTTAGAAAGCAAGTTCCAGGATTTGACCCAGCCACAGTAAAGGAACAGCAATCCAAGTCAGGATGATATGGAGCTTAGAAAGGAATTTGCAGCTGGTGATGTTCCATGCACCTGCTGCCTTTGTCCTCCTGGACGGTGAAGGCCATAAGTTTGGAAGCTGCTAATGAAGGAGTCTGGCAGGTTGGGAGCTGGTGAGTTGATGGTTTTCATTCTTCAGGGCTTACTTCTACATTTAATTCCACTGCTCTCCAATGTGGCCGCATTTATGTTGTTGACTACTTACTTATCACATCTTTATGTCTTTTTTCCACAGAGTTGGTCACCCTGGCAGGGTCAGAACAAAGTTCACCTTGACAGCATGGACAGAGAGGTCACTGTGGTGGAGTGGGCACAAGGGTGCCAGAGAATATTCAAAAGGCAGTGGGTCAGCTAAAGTGGAAGGAGTGAAGAAAACTGCTGGGGAAGAAGGTTTGAAAGTATTTGTTGGGATTTGTTTATTTTTATTTATATGAGTACCTGTGGAGGAAGCTGCATTTGAGGTCTACGTGGACAAATTTAACAAGCTTTCAAATGCTTGACTGCTTCAGTGTGATCATCTACATTCAGCATTCATCACAAACTGCACAATTCAATGTTGATTCACGCCACACTTTTGAGTTTAAAAGCAGGACCAAATGCTCAATTTAATTCTGATCGGGGCTGTTAAAGGGCCTGATCTTTTCGGAGCCTGCAGCCAGATACTTGGATATCTGATTGAATGGGAGGGACCCATCAGCATCTTTCCTGTACTCCCTGTTAAATATCATCAATGTGCTGACAAAAGAGGATTTTCTGGTTTCATTCAAGTTATTAATATGTACATGGATACTCAATAATTAAATTTCTTTTATGTAACTTAATTTTGTACCTAATTCAGCTACCAAAAGCAATTCTAAGTGCAAAGTCATGAGCCCTTGAAAGGTGAAGAAAACATTAATTATTCAAAGGATTTACTGAAGTATCAGACATGGAAAGAAATGGAGTGCCTATAAACACAGCAAATCTCTTTTCCGAGTAGGATAGATGTGGACTTGATTCTCCACAAAATTAATTAGTTTCCTTAACTGGTGAAAGAGACCCAGCTGGAACCTACTGGGTAGTGTCTATTGCAAGGTCAATCACATCAGTAGGAAGTTCACAACTGTCTATTAAGCAGAAAATGCTTGCTGCTAATAAATGTGCTGGACATATGTTCAAGGAATATAAAAGTACACAAGACCATAATGCAACATCAAAAACACATGGCAGAGCAGACTTGATCTCCAATGATGCAATTATTTGTTTGCTAATGAAAGACATGTGTGTGATAATGCAATGACTTTACAACTAGAACTTGTGTTCTCTCAGTCAAGCAAATTTTATTTCTTGTCATTGCAATTTGTGACAGCCATGGCCATTACAAATTCTTATACTAAACCTATACTGAAAATTGACTGTCTAAACATCTTTAATTATATCTACACCCTGACGGTTATATATGGTGGATCACAGTGGGGAGAATGAAGCACTTTTAGGTGAAAAATTTCCTTTACACCTGACTACGGTAACACCAATTCCTGGGTTCATGACGGAGGAAATGACAGGGGGCACTCGAAAGCAGTAGCAATGGGTCTGTGGTTCCTCTATATCCGAGAGGGCTTTCCAACATCTTTCTTTCCCACCATTCCGTCCCCAAGATTTTGCAAAGTCATCAGTTGAACATCTGCTTGGACCTCTGGACTGTGTCTCTTTTGTACTACCCTTGGTTCCTTCAACAAAACACAAACAGTTCTTTAAACTAAAAATCTTGGTTTTGTCACAACAGGCAAATGACTGGAAACTTTTACTGAGCTTGGAGCTTGAGAAAGAGACCGTAACTTCACAGTGAAAAGCGTATCACTTGAAGGATGATTTACCAAGAGCTGCAGCAAAACTTTGGACAAGGATAATACAGCGAATAGAAACCTAGGATGTGTTAATATTCAGTTAAGTCACCACACAGGAATTGCGATTGAATCTCAAGTTTGAGCTAAAACATTCCAGACCTTACAAAGTCGGCTACAGCAAATCTTAGAGATTGTCCCAAGAAAGTGGATAATCTTCAAAAACCTGATAACTAGCCAAAGGCCCACTGGCTGAAGTATCAATAGAAAAGGGAAGGTTCAGTTTAGAATTTTAGTTAGAAGTATATTTGGTATTGTGTCAATGTGCTTTCTGATGTGCAGATCAAATAATGGCCTCAGGCCAGTCTTTAGTATGAAGTATTTGCTTTACTTAATTATTAAAGAATAAAATTATTTTATTTTAACATGTGTAATATTGTTGTGTGATCTTTTTAACTAATAACTGGGTGTTCAAATTTCCCATTAAAGTCCACAGTCTTAATGGAAAGTGTAACAAAGTTTACTTAAGACTTCCCCAGATTCATATTCATCATTAATGTTTGCACAGACATGAAGCATCCCTGATTCATGAGCCCACTGTCATTTTCTGTATTCATCAGGTCAATTGGTTAACATATAAAAGGTGAAATGTCACGTTGGATAATGCGGAGGTGATGAAAAATAATTCCCAACACATTGTCATCAAGTCAGCAACAAATGAGAAATCTGCAAGCCAGCTTTGCAAAGTAATTCTCCACACTCTTCAAAAGGTATCACCCTCCATGAAGTGAAAAATCTAGGCCTTTGAAAAGGTAAGTGAGCTCAATGGCAACTGAGATGTTGTCCCTGACCCTCTTCTTGGTGAGTGCTGCTTGCTTTTCTACATTCCATGAGGAGAAATTTTCCCGCTCCCCCAATCACATCATTCTCTCTCTTTGATCCCACACTTCCATCCCAGATGCCTAGCCTATTCCTGCAGAGTGACTACCTCTCAACTAATTCATTGTTAGCTTTTCAAAGCTGGTGCTGGATCAAGCCAAAGTTCAAAATTGATGGATGACCAGTGCAACTTGCCAATGAGATATAGAAGATGGAACTGAAGAAGTACTTGGCAATATTATTGAGCAATAACACCAAGCAACTCATCAGCTTTCAGAGCTACTCAGTTAGTCGCTCCTTTGTTTCCTTGATACAAATGGTGGTGCTTTGAAGTCTACTGCAGTTATTCATTATCAGACTGATTTTATTCATGCTAATTGCTGTCACTTAAAATTGAATGAACCATTTTGGAGCATTACATTTGTAATAGGTGAAGTGATACTACTAATTGAAGCCACCCATGACCAAGCAAGTGTGGTGTAGTTGTAGTGTCCTTACCTCTAGACCAGCCAGTCTAGGTTCAACTCCTAAATAAAAATTGAAAGAACTGTGGGTGCTTTAAATCAGGAACAAAAGCAGAAATTGTTGGAAAAGCTCAGCAGGTCTTGCAGCATCTGTGAACAGAAATCAGAGTTAATGTTTCAGGTCTGGTGACTCTGATTTCTCTTCACTGATGCCGCCAGACCTGCTGAGCTTTTCCAGCAACTTCTGTTTAGATTCAAATCCTACTTGCTCCAGATTTGTATTGTAACATCTCTGGCATTTGAAGCAACCCATGCTTTAAAGTCTTTATCCAATATAATATTTAACATGTTATTTGCTGTAATGTCACTGGCCCGTTTGTGGTTGCCCTTAAGAAGTTAGTAATGAGCAACCTCTTGCATGCAGCTGAATAGATTGTTGGGATAATTCAGATAGCGGTGTTAACTGCTTTGCTGCAAGTCTTGCTGCAGTGACATGTACACCAGACCAGGTATATTACCTGCCCGAAAGATTATGGGACAGAGATAAAAGATAGAGCAATAGCACCTGAAAAGGCAGCTAAGGTATGGATCAGGTCATAACATTAGGTGCTCAGCAGCAATATTCCATCTAAGCTGTGCCACAGTGCACATTGTAGCTGATCCAAGGTCCCATACACAGCAATCTGTGTCAGCACAACGATCAGAGCATTGATAGTTCCAGATGTCACTGCTCCTAAATAAAAACCGAAAGAACTGTGGATGCTTTAAATCAGAAACAAAAACAAAAGTCACTGGAAAAGCTCAGCATGTCTGGCTGATTTTGCTTCACAGATGCTGAGTTGACCTTTCGGGTCCAGTGACACTTCCTGTCCCTAAATGAGCTGGAAGTGGGATCTCATTGACAAGATGGATTAAGTAAGGGCATGGAAGGATAATGAGCCAAGTAGGATTTTACAACAATCCTTTTGTTTCATGGTGACCATCACTGATCCTAGCTTTTAAATCCCAGATCTACCTGAATTGATTGAGTTCAAATTTCCCTGATGGGATTTAAACTCAAGTCTCCAGACCAGCAATCCAGGTTTCTGGATTACTCGTCTATAATAAGATCCTGGCAGCAACTTGTCGTTTGGCACCAACACCATTTGCAACTCTGCATCTGTCAGTTGCATTATTAAAATCAATCTGAAAATACCCAGATTATCTAATGAAACACAGGATGATTACTCACTGTAAATAATTGATCAGGAATTCTTGGTTACAATTATTCCTAATAAAGCAAATGGGTGCAAAATAAGAAGTGCTTGGAAAGAAGTAACTTATACTTCCATTAAAGCAACCTTGTTTGTCATGGCTCAGTTGGCAGCTCTCTTGCCTCTTGAGTCAGGAAGGTACAGTTTCTAGATCCATTTCAGGAACGGAGCACACAGCACAAAGCAAGGCAAACACTCAGTGCAGTACTGAGGGCATGCTGGGCTCTCAGAGGTGTTACTTTAGCTCAGTTGGCTCGATAACTGGCTTGCGGTACAGAATAATGCCAACAGTGTGGGTTCAATTCCCACACTAGCTGAGGTTACCTCCTTCTCAACCTTTCCCTGTGCCTTTACATAGGTTAACTTTCAATGCATTCTGATGGTGTTATAAAAAATAATGCAATCAAATTAATAACTGAAATATAAATCAACTATTGCCAACAAATGCTTCTCTTAAATACCATGACACATTAAGAAAATTGACTTAAAATGGACAAGTGATGTCGCTATATCACTTTGATCCTGCTGTTGTTCACACTGACTTGTTATCAATGATTTGTGCTGGTAAGCTGCCCAAGGTTAATAAAGAGGACTGCATTTGAAAGCTCATCTGAAGTTTAACTAGGAGTCTGCCACTCCATTGCTCCAAGTCTCATCAAAATGTCAGTCACAAATAACAATTCCCGTTCTAGGATTTCAGTGATAGTGAATACTGTGTTACACTGAGAATGCAAAACACATGGATGTAGAAAAGACATCATTGCTGATAAGTATGAAAATGGAGGCAGAAGGTCCCACATGAAATCAGTAACAGGACACGCAGGGACAAAAAGCAGGTAATTGCAAACATGCAAGTGAAATGTGAAGAGAAGGGAAATTACCGGAATTTATCATCAGAAACAATGTGACAAAGGTCTGGAATAAATTTTAATTGACTAAAGAGAATGGATTTTTGAAGAATAAGTCACATTTGGTGAATCTGGTTGAATTATTTGAGCAAATGACTTGCATGGTGATAAGGAGCAACAGTGTATACTATCGGCAAGATATTTGGCAGAAATTCACCAAAGATTCTCCGACAGCACCTTCCATACCCACAATCACTTCCATCTAGAAGGACAAGGGCAGCAGATACATGGGAATACCACACCCTGCAAGTTCCCCTCCAAGCCACTCACCATCCCAACTTGGAAATATATTGCTGTTCCTTCACTGTTGCTAGGTTAAGACGCTGGAATTCCCTCCCAAATGGCATTGTGGGCCAACCCATAGCACAAAGACTGCAGCGGTTCAAGAAGGCAGCTCACCACCACCTTCTCAAGGGCAACTCAGGATGGGCAATAAATGCTGGCCGCCACATCCCACAAATGAATATAAAAAAAAAAGAAATGTTTATAGATATTGTCTGTATATATATTAGAATATAGATTTTATATATCAGAATGCAATTGGTGCAGTTCCACATAATAAATTATCTCACCATTGGGTTGTTCCAGGAATCTAACATGAAAATATCTAAGCTCTCGCAGTCAGTAGCACACAAACACACGAGACAAATAACTGATGGCTTATCTGCTATTCCCTGAACTTCACCTGAGAATGCACAGCAGTGAGAATGAGAGGCTGCTCATATGTGTGCCTCTGATTGGTTCCCCAACATTGCAGAGCGTCACTGACTGCACCCAGAGAGCCTCAGACAACCATTTCAGGTCAACGGTAAGGACCTCCATTACCTCAATGTGCAGCTGGTGTGCCAGCACAAATGGGTCTTTCTGGAGGTGGGCACTGGATTTCCATGCAGCTGAAATGATGCGTTCATTTCATGACAGTCCAAAACTCTGCTCTCTTTGGACTTACAAGCAGATTTCAGGGGTAACTGCTAGGAAACGAGGGGCACTCACATCAGGACACCCTTCAGAAACTTCAAGCAATGAAGTGCAACAGCACTGCAACAAGTGCCATATCATCGGCCTTCACAGATTTGGTCACACTCTTCAGCACAAAACAGTGAGAACCTCCTCAATGGTCAGGGTGTCATGTGCTGTGTGAAACATTGCTCCAAGGTGAAGTTTGGAACTGCAGGAGGAACAAGGTGAAGAGTTCACATCCTTTTCTTTCCCGAGGAACAGGATGAGGTTGTGCACAATGCACCTCCAGCAGCTTCCATTGCTGCCCAGGATACCAAGCATGCCCTTGGTAATGCAAGGTTCATGAAGAAAAACAGAAGTTGCTAGAAAAGCTCAGCAGGTCTGGCAGTATCTGTGAAGAAGAAAATCAGAGTTTACGTTTTGGGTCCAGTGACCCTTCCTCAGAACTGGGTCATTGGACCCAAAACATTAACTCTGATTTTTCTTCACAGATGCCGCCAGACCTGCTGAGCTTTTCCGCAACTTCTGTTTTTGTTCCTGATTTGCAGCATCTGCAGTTCTTTCAGTTCACGAAGACTGCCTCAGGAGGTTCATGTCACAAGGAACTACAATGGCAACTCTTTTCATCACCAGAAAGTGGTCCTGTAAACAATCAACCAACAATATCTTGTACATGTCATCACTGATCCTCAATTTAAAAAGTATATGACCAACAATTAATTCTGTAGTTCTTCTTCCTTCGGACAAGGCTTTTTATTTCGAGCATGCACTCTTAATCCCACATGAGGGCAGGTATTGGGTATTTTCAGCTCTGCTCAGGCACCCATTTAATGTCAAGACAATAGAAACTGATACACTAATTTTCATCAATAGCTGGCAGTGTTGGTTAAAATACCAAGTAAACTTTGTTAACTTTTTTTACTTTGGTGGAAGTAACACAGGAAATTTACTGTTCATAAAGAGATCACTTTTCCCATCGTGTCTGTGCTAGTGATAAATGAACCAGTCGCTGCCTAAACACACTTCCCTGCCTTTGTCCATTCCCCTGCGGATTACAACATGTGAGGTGCAGACCGAAACCCCTTGTAAATGAGTTGAAGGTTTCTATCTCTATTATTCCCTCAGGCCGTAAGTTCCAGATTCCTATCAGCTTCTGGGTCACCTTTCCTTGTGTCTTTACCCACCTTTACCCTTTCCACCAATCACTTTAAATCCATGCCTGTGAGTCACTGACCTCTCTGCTAAGGTAAATAGGTCATTTCTCATCCACTCTATCCAGGCCCCTCGCAAATTTGTACATTTCAACCAAATCTCCCCTCAGTTTCCTCTGTTCCAAGGAAAATAACCCTAGCCCAACATACCATAAGCTGCTCAAAAACACAGCCACTCCAAAGGTCCACACATGCCAATAAGTATGAGACTAGGACCCGAGGACACAGCCTTTGGGTACAAGGAAGACCTTTTAAGTTGGCGATGAGGAGAAAATTCCTTAGCCAGAGATTGGTGAATCGATGGAATTCACTGCCACAGAAGGCTGCGGAGGCCCAGTCATTGAGTATATTTAAGACAGAGATAGACAGGTTCTTGATTGTCAAGGTGATCAAGGGTTATGGGGAGAAAGTGGCGGAATGGGGTTGAGAAACTTATCTGCCATGATTGAATAGTGGAGCAGACTCAATGGGCTGAATGGCCCAATTTCTGCTTCTATGTTTTATGGTCTTATGGCATGTTCCCTTTCTGTTTCACCAGTTGCTTTCGGGGCCAGAGAAATTGGAGTCTAACCAATCTTTCCTCATATTTTCACTTTTCCACATTCTGGAAACAGCCTCAGAAATCTTTTCTGTGCCCTGTCTGCTGAAATTACATCCTTTCTGTGATGAAGTAACTAGAACTCTACCTGGTGCTCAAGTTGTAGTTTAACTAATGATTTATACTTGCAGGATGACCTCCCTGCTCTCATATTCTACATTGCAGTTAATAATGGAGAACATTCCATATGCTTTCTTAACCACCTTTATCAACCTGTGTTGCAACTTTCAGGGATCTGTGACCAATTGTTGCAAGGTCCCTTCCTTTCTTCACACGTCTCATTATTGTCTCATTAACTGTTTGATGTTTTGCTTTGTTTGACATCTCCAATCTCATCAACTTCATTCTTCTCTGGGCTGAAGATCATTTGCCAGTTTTCTGCCTACCTGACTCGTCCATTTATATCTTCCAGCTATCTACAACTGTCCTCCTTGCTTTCAACCACATGGTCAATTTTGTGTCGTCTGCAAACTTCTCCATTATACCTCCCTAACTTAACCCCAAATCAGTAACATATACCCACAGATAAAAACAGGGAATCTAGCATTAAACACTGCAGAACTCCACTGGAAAAGGCCTTCTCGCCAGAAGAAGAGCAATTAACAATGACCCTTCCTTTCCTGCTGCTGAGGCAATTTTATATCCAGCTTGTTACATTCCCCTTGATCCCACAGGCTTTCATTTTTTTTTTAACCAGTCTGCTATGTGGGATCTAGCCAAAAGCCTGCTAAAATTCAGGTCCCACATCAACTGCACTGTCCTCATCAATTCTCCTTGTTACTGCTTCAAAAAAATTGAAACTGGTTAGTCAGACACAATTTTCTCTTGACAAATCTGTACTGATCGTCCTTTATGAATATGTACCCTTCTAACTGACAGTTTCCTGTCCCTCAAAATTGATTTCAATAATTTGCCAACGATTTAATTTTTTTTTACTTTGGTGGAAGTAATCACAGGAAATTTACCATACAGAAAGAGATCACTTTTCCCATCATGTCTGTGCAGGTGATAAATGAACCACTCGCTGCCTAAACATACTTCCTTGCCTTTGTCCATTCCCCTGCAGTTTACAAAATGTAAGATGCATACTGAAACCCCTTGTAAATGAGTTGAAGGTTTCTATCTCCACTATCCTCTCAGGCTGTAAGTACCAGATTCCTATCAGCTTCTGGGTCAATACACTATTCCTTGTGTCCACTTTGACCTTTCCATCAATCATTTTAAATCCATGCCTGTGAGTCACTGACCTTTCTGCTAAGGTAAATAGGTCATTTCTAATCCATTTGATCCAGGCGCCTCACAATGTACATTTCAACTAAATCTCCCCTCTATCTATTAATCTCTATTTTTAAACGAACACACCATATAGTTGACTGTCATCACGGTTGACGAAAGGAGAGGACAAGTTGCTAAGAAGAGTGCTAAGAAAGCAGTGAACACACTGCCAGTGAAGAGCAGCAAGAGGAGGAAAAATTCCAGGAAAGGAAGTTACTCCATCCACATCTACAAAGTGATGAAGCATGTTCACCCCTACACCGGCATCTCTTCCAAGGCCATGAACATCATGAACTCGTGCATCAACGAAATTTTCGAGCACATCATGGGGAAGGCTTCCAGCCTGGTCCATTACATCAAGCGCAACACGTTCGGCTCCCGGGAGATCCAGACCATATTGCCCAGGAAGCTGGCCAAGTACACCAGCTCCAAGTGGAACACCACATTGTGCTGACCAAAATCACAATGTTAGCAGTCATCCTAACTTCCAGCACCATACCTCTGTCAGCTGAGGAATGGAAAATGATGGTCACAACTTCTTTATTTCCTCCTTAGCTTCCACTGACAGCCTCATTTTGTCTGAGCCTGTTCCTGTATCTGCTGTCAAGAGTGCGAAACCCATTAATAGCTCCGCTCACTCTCTCTGTTTATTATATTCAATACTTCATAGTTCCCACGAAGACAGTATCTGTATTGTCCTCCTCTTTTGTGAAGACAGATGTTAAGGACTCAGTAAGAAACATCTGCCCTACATAAAGGTTACTTTTTTTGCCTTTTTTTGAATATAGGTTCTGTTATTTACTTAATTATCCTCTTACTCCTAATGCATCCATAAAGCATCTTTGGCTTGACCTTGAGTTTGCTTGCCAATATTTTTCATTCCCTTTCTTTAGTTCGTGGCATTAGACATTAGCTTTCCTTTTCTGCCTTATCTTGCCCTATAATCTTCTTGACATCCGACAGGCTCTAGATTTGGTCATCCCACCTCATCAAGTTGCCTTAGTCAATGTGCCCTTTTGAAATTTGACACCACTCTTGTAACATAAACATGTTGTAACCTTGAAGCGAACCAGAGTTATTGAATATCAAATGATGAGAAATTAACTGTCAGACATTATGCCACCATCTGAATCCTATTACAATATGCCCAATGGAGGTATGGTGACACAATGGATAATGTCCCTACCTCTGAGTCAGAAGCACGACGTTAAAATTGCACCCCAGGACATAATGACCAAAACAGACGCCTTGGTAACAGCTAAGCAGGTCTGATTATCAAGCTGTAAATCCTACCAATACACACACCAGTTGGCAGTAACATAAACTGAAATTCCTGGTCAACTATGTAATGAAACTGATGCAGAAGCCTCTACTATCACTAGACAAAACTCCACAATACTATATATGCTATCATAACAGAAGTTCCCCTGTGAGATCTGGAATGACGTACCACCACCATATTATGACCATATTAGATAGCATACAAATATCCCAAATAGGAGAAGTAAAACATTTGGCCCCTTGAGCCCACTCTATCAACAAGATCATTGCCGCTCACTTTCAAATTCCACATTTCCATTTCTTTCAAAAACATTTTTCATGGGTTGTGGACATCATTGCTGAGTCAGCATTTGTTGCCCATCTCTATGTCCCATGCCCTTGAGAAGGTAGTTGTGAGCTGTTGCCTTGAACCACTACAGTCCATGCGCTGTAGGTACACCCGCACTGCCATTAGGGAAGGAGTTCAGAACTGAAGCAATGGTGATATATTTCCAAGTCAGGATGGCAAGTGACTTGGAAGGGAACTTACAGGAGGTGGTGTTCCCATGTTTTTGCTGCCCTTGTCCTTCTGGATGGTGTGGTCATGGGTTTGGAAGGTGCTGTCTAAGCAGCCTTGAAGAATTTCTGCAATGCATCTTGTAGATAGTACACACTGCTGCTACTGAGCGTTGGTGGTAAAAGAAGTGAAAGTTTGCAGATGTAGTGCCAATCAAGCAGACTGCTTTGTCCTGGATGGCATCAAGCTTCTTGAGTGTTGTTGGAGTTGCATTCATCCAGGCAAGTGGGGAGTATTTTATCACACTCCTGGCTTGTGCCTTTTAGGTGGTGGACAGGCTTTGGGAGTAAGGAGTTGAGTTACCCACTGCAGGATTCCGAGCGTCTGACCTTCTCCTGTAGCTACAGTTTTTATGCAGCTATTCCAGTTCAGTTTCTGGTTGATGGTAAATCCCACAAAGCTCCCAGTTCCGATTCAGCAATGGGAATGCCATCGAATGTCAAAGAGTGATGGTTCGATTCTCTCTTGTTGAAGACGGCCATTGCCTGGTGCTTGTGTAGTGTGAATGTTACTTGTCACTTGTCAGCCCAAGACTGTAGGCTGTCCAGGTCTTTCATTCCCTCGCCTAACAAGAATCTCTGCCTTAAAATAGTCAATGAATCTATTTCCACCACCTGCTGAGGCAGAGAGTTCCAAAGTTACAGAAGCATTCTCCTCAGCTCTATCCTAATTTTATAACAATGGTTCCCAGTCTACACTCACAAAAGAAAACATGTCCATCTTGTCAAGACCACCCAGAATCTTATATACTCCAATCAAATCAATACTCATTCTAAAGCCAAGCGAAACAAGCACAGCCTGTCCATGCTATCCTAATTTCCATCATCTTCTCCAGCAATAAATCATGGAAATGGTTTTAGGCAGAAGAAAACCAGTCAGGAGAGGTTCCATAGTTAGGTTTGTACCTCTACCAAACAAGGTCCCATCATTCTACAATTACTCTTCTTAAAGGACCAATTGCACATGACATGATTTGGGCGGCACGGTGGCACAGTGGCACAGTGGTTAGCACTGCTGCCTCATAGCACCAGGAACCCGGGTTCAATTCCCGCCTCGGGTGACTGTCTGTGTGGAGTTTGCACATTCTCCCTGTGTCTGTGCTGGTTTCCTGCAGGTGCTCTGGTTTCCTCCCACAGTCCAAAGATGTGCAGGTTAGGTGGATTGGCCATGCTAAATTGCCCATAGTGTTCAGGGAGGTGTAGATTATAGGGTTATAGGGGGATGGGTCTGGGAGGGATGCTCTGAGGTTCAGTGTGGACTTGTTGGGCCAAAGGGCCTGTTTCCACACTGTAGGGATTCTATGAATGAACACCGACATCAAGAAACTTCAAATTCTGGTTTACAACTCTGGCATAATCAGTGAAGTGATTTTGTTTCTGAAAATGGAAATATTAAGTTACATCTCATGGATCAGAAAAAAAGGTGACTTTATTATCCGTAAAGTTTCTAATGATTGTAAAAGACAGACTCTCATACCGGTGAACTCCGCTATTGCACATCATGATGTGGCAGGCCCCCAAGCGACTGCAAAGCTCAGAAGAAACTGACATTAAGCCAACACCAGAGGCACTGCAGGCTGTATAAGCACAGGATGCTGTACGTTTTGACCTGATAAAGGATTCCATCAGCCGATGAAGTTCATCCAATGTATTGAAAGGCCGCATAAACTACAAGCAGAAGGAAGACAACACTAAAGTCAATACTGTCTCATCATGCGGATTAGGGGCAGCAAGTTATAATAGGTAAGCTGATGAAGGACATAAGTTAGTCAGTCACAACTGCATAAAACTTTCTGGACTGTGCAAGGAAATTAAAGGCATTTATTTTCCTTTAAAAATTTGACGTTAGCTTCTACTTTTTAAAACAAACTAAACATTTTTGCAGCTAATAACAATTTTCCAAATTTTAATCCATTCAGGGAATGAATGAAATTCATTGGGTTTTAAATATGAAGATTTTCATGTTTGTCTTAATTACCTTATCTATTGCAGCTGCTTTGGATGAATTCGGAGGCAAATTTGATTTGACGAGATAGAAAGCCCTGTTGAAAGAGTGAAGCCATTAGAAAGAGTTCCCAGAAAGTGTTAAATAAACATATACAGAGTAGATAAATTCAGGAGTACAGTTTATCAAGTTGAAGTAAAGTACATTGAAAGTTCAGAATGTCCACACTGTAGTTGAATATCCTGCCACAAATTGGTACCTTTGTATTGATGCCTTTAACCTTTGTCACAGAACAGATAACCCTTCAACAGCAACTGACCCAATTAGTCATGAGCAGGATCCCAGATTCAATTTTAATTGATTTTGCTAAGTTCTACAGTATATGGAAAGTCCTCAAACTGAGCTCGTTTCAACTTCGGAACTTAATTGAGAAGTTAATTTTGACCTGACAAAGCCCATTATCCTAAGTGATCAGCAATAAAATGCTGGCCTTTCACATGATAGAAAGACTCTGAGGAAGAATTGATAAAATTAATGTGAGTTACTCCTTTAAGTTGTTTAAAATGAGTCTGTTCTCCACCTTCTCCAGCTCCAGACATCCTGTATGTATTATACCCAGTAAATTTTGGTAATCCAATAGTCAACTATTTTAACAATCCCTCAGTGGTTAATAATGGCAGCTTCTGTGGGTGATTCTGCCATCCAGCACTCCTAGAGGAGAAGTGCACTTGCAGGGGGAGTGTGCTCCAGGAACTTGAACAATTTTATGATTCCCGACTGATATGATTACGGACAAATCAGATTCTAGGTTGAAATCTGGCTTGATAGATCACATTTTGTTTTGTTTGGTTTGAATGAGGTAGCTTCTCACCAAAACATAAGAACATAATGTCACTTTATTTTAGCAACAGAACTGAAGTTTTGAAGCAAAAGAAATGAAGATAAAATAGACTAAACCAAACTATTCACTTATAGCTAAAACCTAAAGAGTTTGAAACATAAGGTAAAGTATAATTTCAGTAATCACAAAATAAACTTCTTTATGGATCCCAAAAACCCTGTACAGTACCCAAAAATATCCATTGTCACACCAGAAAATTCCTTTATCTAACACTTAATGGGCTTAATTTGACTTCGACTCCCAGACTGGTAGATCTGTTACCTTCTTCCTGGATTAAACATACCTAACTTAAACATACTCAGTTTCAAATAATCTCTTCAGAGTTTTATCCAAGCACCTGCAGCCTAGGACTATCACTAACTCCTTCCCCTTACTGTGTAAACAAATCTAACTATCTTTTCCCTTTTTCAGGAGCCACTTGAAAACTTTTGCAAAACTGCCCAAAACTGCAAATAAAATTCAAAAGGTCTCTTTCTCTAAGCAATTGGCATTCCTACTTAGCTTACGAAAAAAGTAACAAGTCTAGAAAGTTTTAACAGAAACCTTGAAGCACTACTCTTTATCTTGCAAATTTGCAAACATTTGTAAGGTTAAAAAAAATTATTAGTTCTGATTGTAGTTATAGGAACGCTCGGAAAGCTCTGGAAGCCATTGTGTAGATTTTATTGAACAAATAGCAAGTAACAGTAGTAAGTGAAATGTGCCCAAGATATACAACAGGATGCCAGAGGAGGATCCAAGATCTCATGAAGATAACTAAGTATCTGGACTCTCTTGCCACTAACGTTTGGTGCTATGTAGACCATCCACGATGACCTCAGCCTCCATACACTTGTTCTGCCTAGACATCTTGGTTTTAGGGGGCCCCACATCTAATGAGGTAACTTTGGGTACCATTCAAGAACGTTCTACACTTAAAACAGTTTTGTCAACTTGGTTTGCACCAGTTATTTGTCCATGGGGTGTTTAAGGTCGACAATTTTCATTATCTCCAAAACAGAAGGTGATCTGCAATCAGCAAAGAAATATGACTAGTGTAGGTCATGCATCAGTTATCCTGGAGTTTAAATATAAGGGAGATGCTGTATTTCATCTAATTATGAAATCCAGTCTTTGGTGTCAATGGTCCAGATTTTTGAATCAGGGTTGATTTGATTTGATTTGATTTGATTAATTGTTGTCACATGTACCTAAGTATGGTAAAAAGTTTAGTTTTGCGAGCAGTACAGGCAGATCAGAACATACAAGGACATACAGATAATTGGGTGTTTAGACAGAGTGAGGCATACAAGGTTACAGCTGCACAGGAGGAGCACAAAAGCAAAATCAACGTTAGATTAGAATGGTCCATTCAGTGGTTGGAAACCCTCTCTCTGATCCCAACTGGGCAAAAATATGTACACTTACACCGTGATCAGTTCTGCCCCCGAATTTCCTGCTCAGAAGCCTCCTGTTACAAAACAGCAGTGACCAATCCAGGAATGCTCACAGGGAGTATTAGAGCCAAATGCAGAAATTACATCCTCATTTCCAACAGCAGGTGAAGTATTCTGGAGTTTGAATGTCCTGTAGTCTCTGACACTACGACTGAGAAGAGTTGGGTATGTAAGCGAAGTGCAAGGTCAGGAAGCAGCTGAGTGAGTGCATTTGGATAGAAGCAAAGAGTAACAGGTGGGTGAGCAGGTTTGATGCCAGTTAGAGGCAGGGTGTAGGATGCCACCGGAGTGAGAGGAATAGGATGTCAGGGAAGTGGATGAGTGTTTAGGATAGATCAAGGAATTCAGTTGGGAAGTGTGGTGGACGGGATTTGCATCTTACGGAGACAGATCAGGGAGTAGAGGTGGAATTGGGTCGAGGGTGGGGTTTGTCACTTGGTTGAAGTGAAGGGGTGGTTTTATGGGAAGAGTTGTGGTTAGGTTCGATGAGGTCAGGTCAGCAGAGTGTCAGCTCAGTGGTAGTATTGGGTTATTAAGGGGATTGTTTGGTCAGGACAGGGGTGGTCATTAAACAGAAGATGTGGGGTTGTCAGGTTTTTTTGGGGGTGGGTGGGTGGTGGTATTGTCGGGGGTGGTCACTTAACAGGTACCCAACAGTTTTAGTAGTTTTTAATCCTCCAACTTCTGCTTCCAAGTTTCAGTGAGTTGGAGTCCTCAGAACTGTCTGATTTTAAGTGTCTTTTTCGAGGGGTACAGATGTTGGATATTTGCTCCAAAGAAAGTCCACACAATCCCAACACACAACTCTAATCTACTAATCTGCAGAAGCTACCATGTGCTAATCATAATTTCTGGCCAATATTTTGAATTCAACTCAGAACTTTGAAAACTGCAAACCAGCCAGCAGTTCATCAGATTCTAAGTGGATTGCTGAATAGGGAGTAATTACTGTAAGATGGATACTGACTGAGTCATTGTAACATGAGAATTTAATTAGAATGAGCTCTTTGCGAAGTACAAAGAAAGAGAAGCTTAAAATAGAGTATGAGGTAAGTACCTACAAATAAGTACAGACTAAGATAAGTTAAGGACCAAAGATAAAGAACTCTGATCACTAAATTGTGTACCAGAGATTTTCCAACAGCATTCAGTGTCCACTTCTGATGGAAGTGACCTGAAATGTTTTCTTAGTTTCTCTACAGGTGCTGCCTGGCCCATGCGTTCCCAGAACTTTTTGATTTTATTAACATCCTGAACCTGGTGAGGTGCAGGATAGCAGGTTTAGAGAACAATACAGTTTTGGTGAATCTCTGCATCTGGGAGCGATGCATACTAGGAGCCTGCCATAAATACTTCACTACATTAATATTTAAATGAGCTACATTAATTAATTTTCAAAACCCTAAAAATAAACCAACTCAATTTATGACAAAAAAACTTTAATCAGATGGGAAAAAAATGGAGACAAATTTGTAACAAAAACAGAAATTGCTGGAAAAACTCAACAAGTTTGGCAGCATTTTCTGAAGGAGGGAAATGTTCATTCTGTTTTCTTCCAATTTCTGTTTTTTTTAAACGAACCTCCAGTATCCACAGTTCTTTGTTTTATTCGAGGTTGATTTGTAGGAGATGTATTACATTTACAGCACGTGGGGCTTTGTAGATAGCAATGTGATCACAATCAACTACTTCTGTGAGCAGTATCTGTAATTGAGAAACTTTGGCTCAGAGTTGTTGAGCTTTTTTTAAATTCATCCATGGGATGTGTGTTCTGAGGAAGGGTGACAGGACGTTAACTCTGATTTCTTATCACAGATGCTGCCAGACCTTTTCTCTTATTCATTCATGGGATAAGGACATCACTGGATAGGGCCAGCATTCATTGCCCACCTTTAAATTACCCAGAGGGCAGTCTAAGAGTCAACCACATTGCTGTGTCTGGAGTCACATGTAGACCAGACCAGGTAAGGATGGCAGTTTCCTTCCGTAAAGGACATTAATGTACCAGATGGGTTTTTCCAACAATCGACAATGGGTTCATGGGTATCATTTGACTCTTAATTCCAGAGGTTTTTTTATTGAATTCAAATTCCACTATTTGCCGTGGTGGGATTTGGATCCAGGTCCCCACAACCCCCTCGGTCTCTGGATTGATAAACTATTGATGACACCACTAGACCACTGCCTTGCCACGTTGAACTTTTTTTTTAATTCTTCGTGAGACGTGGGCATCGCTGGCTGGTCAGCATTTATTGCCCGTCCCTAGTTGCCCTTGGGGACCAAGGTTGCAAGACACTGGGACAAGAGATGCCTTGACATTTGGCCTCAGCAGGTAGCCGCATTCATTAGGTTAGGCAATGGTTTAGAGTTGGTTAGGTAGTTAGGAGTTGAGAAAAAGAAGATGTGACTGCCTCAGGCAAGTAAGGCAAGTTGTGATACAATGGCGGAGGAGCCTCAGATTTCATCATTGTCTGACAGGTTTGAGGTTTCTTTGGGGACATTTCCCAATGCTAGGTGTCTCAATTGAACACAGAGAGAGGCTGACAGCACTCCCCACCATCCACTTCCCCAACAGATACACCTCAGCCACAAGCAAACACAAAGGAGTTTGAAGGTCAGAAAAGCTGAGCAACTCTCATGGAGTCCCTGAGCTCCCACTAAATTCCTGTGAAGTCAGGGATACTTGGGTCATTATTGATTTCTGGCGTGGGTGGCTACCTGCTGCTGACAGAGCTGCAGCAGAACGGCACACGATCTCTCCTGCCATTTAGCCGGGCCTGGCCACCATGTTTCCAGCCACACCAGGCTGCAGTAAATTCTGCCTGTGAAATCTTGCTGTCATGAGAAGGGTGTCACTTTGCTTGCCTCAGTCTACACCAGCTGTACGAAGCAATCCCACACAGATACATTCAGGTTTGCCACCAATTCAAAGCCAGACGGGAAAGCAAGCCGAGAGACGGATGCAAAAAGACGGATGCAGATGGATATAAACAATTTGAGGTGAATGGGCAATGCCAGTTGCAGTACCATGTGAAGAAAGAAATGTCAGACTACTCGCATTTGTAGGAAAAAACGGAAAAGCAGGAATTTTTTGTTAAAAAGCTTAGACGTATAAATCTCGGTATTCAGAGGAATTTAGATGCACGAATCATAGAAAATTAACATAACATACAGCAAGCAATTAGAAAGGTGATTAAGTTGGATCATGGAGCTAAGGGACTTTTGCTGTGATTGTAAAGAGCCCTGAGACCACATCTAAAAGTACTGTGTACATTTTGGTCTCCCAATTCAAGGAAGATCCTTGCTGCGGAGTAAGTACAAAGAAGGCTTCCCCAGATTTACTGATTCTAGACAAAAAATTGAGTTGAATCAGTCTAAATTCACTTGAAAACAAAAAATGCTGGAGATCACAGCGGGTCAGGCAGCATCCATGAAGAGAAAGCAAGCTAATGTTTCGAGTCTAGATGACTCTTCATCAAAGCTGTTCCTAAATTCACTTGAGTTTGGAATAATGAAGAAATATAAAACTGTTTAAACCTGATAGGGTAGATCCTGAATGGCTGATTATCCTGGTTAGAGAGTAATAGAACATGAAGTCATGGGGTCATATTTCTGCACCTTAGGGAAGGCAGCTTGAGATGGGGAATTTCCCTCTGGGAGCACCCATTTCAGGCAAGGGAGTCCAAATTGGCAACACTTTCTCTCCTGGAGGGGAGCAGAAGAGGTTTTGGATAGAAGGGGTAGGGTGTGAAATAGAGTTGGTCCTGCGCCAATAAAAGCATAAAGTTCATGAGAAACTCAGCAGGTCTGGCAACATCATTGGAGAGAGAAACAGAGTTAACATGTCATGTCCAATGACCCTTCTTCAGAACCGGTCCCGCGCCTCTTCAGACAGATCGAAGGCAGCTATAAGGGCAGCCAAGGGGAGCTGTTTGAAAGGACTGCCTTGGTTCATCTATGAACTCGTTCCAGCTGTTTTCTCATCCTTTCGGCCGTTTAACCCTCAGCCATCATCCATTCCCCTTATAAACTCACACACCTCCCCAGCCACCAATGAACTTCATACCCTCCATGACAACTTGTGCCTCCATCTACCCCCATGGCCCCTTGTAACCTCTATGCCAACTGTTATTAATGATACAAAGATATCACTTAGATTTACGTCAACAAACAGCTTATAAAATAGCTAGAATCAGTATTATCATGATGCAAGTTAGAGTTACACAATATGCTTTTTACTCTTTATTCACTGCTGAAAGGTTTGGCAAGATATTCTGTTGCAAATGATCTCTTTTGAATGAATTTAAATATTAAAAAGCACGTATCAACTAGAAACATTCATCACAAAATTTAGGACGATCTTGTCCTTACCTGAGCTTTTGCACGTATCGTTTTACATTGTCAAGAGATGTTGCATTGATCTGTGCTTGGAATTCTTCCACGGACACATTGTCTGTGTAGTAATATCCTTCCATACTTTCCATTGCTAAATAGGAAAGACATGTTCATTTCTCAGATTTAGGAATTCTAAGCTATATCAGAAAAAAAAGGCAGAAATTGGTAAACTATGTGGGAAGTATCCAAGACCTTGTGTAAAGAGTACTGGGTGAACTTTAAGACCTCCTCCACTCTTTAATCTCTGAGGAAGCTGAACAAAATTGTAGCTCTCAAGGTGGAAGAACACTTTTAAGGCTTGTCGATTCCCTTCTACTTTGTACATGATTGGATTATCTGCAGAAAATAGAGCAAAAAAAAAAGTAAATGCAGATCACCAGTAGCTAGGAATTCTGTAGCAAATAACTCTCCCACTTGTTTCCCCAAAGTTTGTCCACTATTAACAAGGCACCGGTCAGATGTCTGATGGAATACTCCCCACTTGCCTGGATGAGTGCAGCTCCAACAACACTCAAGAAGCTTAACACCATCCAGGACAAAGCAGCCTACTTGATTGGCATCAATTCACAAACTTCATCACTGACGCACAGCTGCAGCAGTGTGTACCATCTGTAAGTTATACCACAGCAGCTTCTGAAAGCTCTACTGACAGCAGGTTGCAAACCTGCAATTCTGCCAACCAGAAGGCCGCAAGATCCCCTCCAAATTGCATACCGTCCTTCTTTGCAACAATATTGTCAGTGTGGCTGGGTCCAAACTCTGGAATCCCCTTCCTGACATCTCTGTTGGTGTCACCCTAACAACAGCAGCAGCTCAAATAAACAGCTCACCACCACATTTTCAAGGGCAGTTAGAGAAGCATCATAAATGTCAGCCTCACTAGCCATGTCAACATTTCATGGATAAACTAAAATACAACACATTTTCCTCACTTTAAAGGTAGAACTTGGTTTTAACTCCGGTAAAGGGAAGAGACAAGCAGTGAACTATCCTGATCTCAACAGTGCAAGGCTCAAGACGTTGGTTAATGAACTCAACTAGCAGTTTGAGATCTGAAGGGCCAGTGGACTCGAAACATTAACTCTGTTTCTCTGTCCACAGATACTGCCAGACCTCTGGAGTTTCTCCGGCTATTTCTGTTTTTGTGGCAATTTTCATTGCTTGATGTTTACCATGGTTTGTAGCAGGCAGATAGAATCATAGAATCCCTACAGTGTGGAAGCAGGCCATTTGGCCCGATGAGTCCACACCGGCCCTTACAGACAGCAGCCTACCCCATCCCTTGAACCTACATTTCCCCATGACTAACCCACCCAGCCTGCACATCCCTGGGAACATAACAGAAATTGCTAGAAAAGCTCAGCAGGTCTGGCAGCATCTGTGAAGGAAAAAACAGAGTTAATGTTTCGGGTCCGGTTGACCCTTCCTCAGACACTGTGGGCAATTTAGCATGGCCAATCCACCTAACCTGCACATCTTTGGACTGTGGGAGGAAACCCATGCAGACACGGGGAGAATGTGCAAACTCCACACAGACACAAGGGTGGAATCCAACTTGGGTCCCTGGCGCTGTAAGGCAGCAGTGCTAACCACTGAGCCATTGTGCCACCCCAGGGTTAAAATATTGTTTGAATACTGTTGTAAGTAAAAGTTTCCATTCAGATTCCAATAATTTTTATTTCTTTGCAAAAGATGCTTTTCCACACCAGAGTACAGAGTAGTTGCTGTTTATATTATCAGCAGTCACTTTTTATGCTGCAGTAACTACTGGTGTTTCATTACTCCTTTAATTGTACTATTTTTCAATCCTTTCACTGCTTATGTCAGTTTGCGCTATGGTTTTCTGAACAACTGAAATGAAACAAGATTTTCAGGTTATTCATATTTTTCCATTTCATTTGACAAGGGACAAAGATTGTGATTGCACTGGAGGGGATGCAGAGAAGATGTTGTCTGGGATGCAGCATTTCAGCGATAAAGAGAGGCTAGATATGCTCAGATGGTTTTCTTTGGAGCACAGAAGGTTGAGGGGGGAATTGTGTATAAGATTATAATGGGTATGGACAGGGTGAATAGAAAGCAGCTGTTGTTGTTAGCTGGAGGATAAATTGAAGTTGAAGGGATGTCATAATTTTAAAGGGAAAGGGTGTAGGTTTGGAGAGGATTTAAAGATTTTTCACCCAGGGGGTGGTGGGACACTGCCAGGAAGGGTATTTAAGGCAGGAAGCCTAGTTGGATGACTGCTTGAAATGTCATAACATTCAAGGCCATGGGCCTGGTTCAGGGAAGTGGGACGAATATAACCCATGGTATATTTTTGACAGTACAGACTCAATGGGCCAAAGGGCCTGTTCTGTACTGTATGATTCTATGAAAGGAATAGTCTGCATCTATACCTTGAGTAGGCAATTTATAAAAATGATTGCATCAATAAGTATTGCGAAACAATAAAAGCAATTTTAAAAAATTAGACATATTATCATCACGTAGGCAAACATTGAGAATTTCTTGGCAGGCAAACCTCCCAAATGGGAATATAATTTGATTTTATTACTCTTAGTTACTTCTGTGAGCAACTGGTTAATAACAGGTGCTGGTTACTCAGAAGATCAGGACTTATTTCAATGAATGAACATTTTCTTATGTTTGGGTTAGAAATTTCAAAATCAACATTTTCTATGATTCATTAAATAAAACCAATTTGGAAGCATGGACTGTATCCAAAATAAGAACCTAAGAAATAGGTGCAGGAGTTGGCTGTTGTTGTGAAACTGCCTGGATACATCCAGGTCACAGACAACAATACAAAACAGAAGTTTTAACAGTGACAAATGAGGGCAGAAATGTTTGGGAAGTGAAGCGAAAATCCTGATGCTCATTCTGAAGAATCTGCGAACTCCTGTGACTGAGGAAATCCTTCCAGAGACACAGTGTGGAGTCAAGAACATTACAAAGGAAGTTCCAACATAGACTTTTTCACCAGGTAATCCAAGCAAGATACTGAAAACGACACCAAAACGCTTCATTGCATTCATCAACTTGCCCAAAGCATTTGGCTCATTAAAGCATGAGGATTGTGTTCCAATGATTTGGATGTCAACAATGCTTCATCTCAGTCCTGCAAATGTCTTGAGTGGGAGATCTGAAACAGATGCCTTTAAAATCCGGTCCAGTGTCAAGCAAGGTTGTGTGAGAGCCCACGTCCTACTTGTAATCTGACAGTGGCTATTCTCCTTAAAGATGTTCACCTTATCATAGTCCACTGGCATATTAACTGCTGTATAAGTAGAGGACTCTAACATTTCATGCCAGACCTAAACTGACCTCCATAGAGATACATGATCTACAGTTTACAGATGACTGCAATGTCACTGTATCAGATTTGTAAGATACTCTCCATCTCTTAATTTTTGCATACAAAAAAACTTGGCTTGTCCTTGAATGTTGTCAAAACGAAACTCATTTATCAACTGAAGCCTCCACTATATGCTGAAGGAGACACTCAAGAATATGTTGTGCACTTGCCATAACTTGTAATTTGCCCCTTTCAAAGGGTGAGCCTTGAGAAGGAAATCTGACATGGACCTGCTGGGCCAGCTCAGTCTTTGTCAAGTGACTGTAGCACGTGTTTGGCAAGAAACAATTCAAGACAACAAACACTTCTCGTGTACAGAGCTTCTTAAAATGTGAATGGAGGATGCAGGAGAGTGGAGTTTACAAAAGGTGAAAAAAGCCAACAGTTTGATTTACATTCCACAATGATCTTGGAATGGTGAGAAGTAGCCACTGTTCCTGTACTGCAGTGAGACCTGAAATATATATCAGCAACACAGAAGAGTGCGAGAGAACTTCGATCAGTAATGTCTCAGCTGAACCTTCTGAATTCAATAGGAGGTCCATCACGGAAACACTGTGTTGTTCTTGAATTCAGCTCCACAACCATTCAGGCAAAACCCCTTCCAAATGGACTGGACACCATCAGATCCTGTTCTCTCTATTGTCCATGAGCCAGCATTCCACGGAAGATAAAGTAAACCTTTCTACAACACCATGAATCTTTCTTGAAGTATGGTAACATTGGTATTAGTAACTGGGAAAGAGCTTGCTACCAATTTCTCAAAATGACGTGTCCATCAAACTGTTTCATCACTTAGGTCCAAACTCCTTAACAATGACACGCAGTACCAGGAAGGAAAGGAAAGGAAGCAGATTCTGCACTCAGAATCCCACTACCTCAGGGAGACCCTTCCCATGTCAGTTGAGAGGCATCATGTTCTGTCATTTGAAGATCCAATACAAATAGACTCCACCCTAAAGTTCATGTTACTCTCAAATTGAGGGACAGCTGTTTATCAACAAGTAACAGTCTGTGAATGCACTCAAGGATGACACAGAGTATTGCTTTGCAATGGACTTCAGTAGGATAGTGTCAACGAATGAGCTGCATTTTATAAAACACTGAGCTTTAGGCAGAATGTGGTGTACAGCAGGTGGTTTATTTTACAGCTACACAGCTGTTTACTTAGTGAACAGCAAATCAAACCAAACCTATTCACAGACTCCATGTAAAAAGAATCTATAAGCAACATAAAGCAAGGCTTATGAAAAAAGTGCTGCAAATTCTTCCAACAAGAGCAAGATGATTTTTCCAGCAAAATGTAACATAGGATAGCTACAAGTTTCATTGTGGAAGCAGGCCATTCAGCCCATCGAGTCCACACTGACCCTCCGAAGAGCATTCCACCCAGGCTCACCCCCTTACCCTATCCCTGCAGCCCTGAATTTCCCATGGCTAATCCACCTAACCTACATGCCTTTGGAAACCAGAACACCCAGAGGGCAGCACGGTGGCTCAATGGTTAGCACTGCTGCCTCGTAGCGCCAGGGACCCGGGTTCCATTCCACCCTTGGGTGACTGTCTGTGTGGAATTTGCACATTCTCCCTGTGTCTGCATGCGTTTCCTCCCACAGTCCAAAGATGTGCAGGTTAGGTGGATTGGCCATGTTAAATTGCCCATAGCATTCAGTGATGTGTAGATGAGGTGAGTTACAGGGAAAGGGTTAAGGGATGGATCTGGGTGGGAAGCACTGAGGGTTGGTGTGGACTTGATGGGCTGAAGCCTGTTTCCACACTGTAGGGATTCTATAAAACCCACACAGACACGGGGAAAATGTGCAAACCACAGACAAACACTGAAGGGTAGAATTGAACCTGGGTCCATGGTGCTGTAAGGCAGCAGTGCTAACCACTCAGCCACCATGCCAACCCGCCACCCTGCCACCCCAAGTGATATGCATTAAATCAGTCTCAATCACTTTACAGCCAGGCAAAATTGTCAGGGGGAGTTAATCATTTCAATTCACAATGGAAATAGTAGTGTCATTTTATACATTCTACAATTATACCCAATCAGCAGAACTCCAGTCTGCCAGGACATGTAAGAGATACTACTCAGTAGATGCAGAATGGCCACAGCCTTAGAGATTGGAGGCTGTACGGTCAACATTAGATGAGTAATTCCAGGTTTTGATTCAAATTCCACCATCTGCCGTGATTAACATTCCAGTGATAATACCACTAGGCCATTGCCTCCCCAAAATGATGAACTCCACTCCTCTGGTAGCGTGCTATATGGTGTGGTCATGATCACCAAAACCATTTGAGATGCCTTGGATGGTGCTGTCAATCCTTGCCTGAGTTACTGACACTGACTGGGGAAAGATGACTCTAAGTCTTTGGCAGAAGATAAGCTCAATCTTGATCAACTGAATGGGTCTATGACTTAGCACTTACTAGCAAGTTACATTGCATTGCAGTCTCTTGTGAATCATCAGAGTCAGTTTAGAATTAAGTAACATAACTGTTAGTTACATTGATCTTAGCACTGACAACTGGTCTTGCAATATGGCCCCTGGTTAGCTCTTTCTAGGAACAGTCTCTAATAGACTGTTGGACAGTGCTTACCTCATGATGTCAAATAACTCAATCAGGTATTAACTGCCTCATGTAACATCACCCTCCAAACTGGTTTCCTAGATTTTCGATTATGTATAAAATGGTTTTGAAAAACAAAGTAGATTTACCCCACTCCCCAACAAGTCTCTATTTGTTTGGGTTGGAAATCTCAAATTCTCCCAGCACAGATATCAGTGACTCTGAAAGTAATCCTCTCCGTCTGCCATTTTAATGAGGTATGCTCTCATGTAATTCTTCCAATCTTGCATGAACACATTTGGAGTCTTTTTTTTAGGTTAAATCATTGACATAAAGCTAACTGTTGTTTTGATACTGCCTCTTCTGAACACCTGAACTGATTGGATCAAGTGTTAATCCCTAACTTGGGATGGTTATGGTGTCAAGGATACTGATGATCAGTGTTTAAATATTTGTTTTTATTTGGAAGATAATGGAATAATTCTTCTAAACTTGTGAAATCAGTTGTATCATCTGATGTCTCAGTCATGAGGAGTCAATGTACCTCAAAATAATTAATTTTGGATATTTTCTTGGGATCAGCAAACATTCTTCAGAAACCTATAAAGTCTCCTTCTTATTGAGTGCAGTCACATTGGTCAATGGTATTGAGTTTCTGAGCTGATTCAGGCTTTTTCTTAAATTCAGCCATAGGACTGGACCTCACTGATTGGGCCAGAGTATTTAATAGCTAGTTACAATACATCTAAGTTACACGATAAGCTCTTGTGAGACATCAGGCTCAACTTAAAGGATGTGCAAATTTATTGATAGCCACATTATCCTAACACTGATGATTGGGACCATAACACTGTTCCTCCCAGGAACAGTCCTTCATATCCTGTTTGGCTGAAACTTATCTCACGATCATTTCAGCTGTTAAGTGCCTCATACTACAGAATTCAGACAAAAGGAAGTCAGTATCAATTTTTGGGCAATAGACATTTCAACTGAATCCATTAGAACTTAGAAAAACGAGAGGTGATCGTTTTTAAACATAGAAGATGGTGACAGCACATGACGGGGAGAATGCTGAAAGGATGTTTCCCCTTAATGTACATAAAAGAACCACGGTACACAGTTTAAAAATAAGCAGTTCCCCCTTTAAGATGGAGATTCGGAGAATTTTTGACTGCAGAGGGTCATACGTCTTTGGAACACTCTTCCCAAAAGAACAGTGGAGGCCGTCATATCATACACATGCAAATAAAAGATTAGATATTGGCCTTCATGGAGTTAGGTGGTGACAAGAGTGGGGTTAATGATGTGACTGTGCAAATGTGCCTACTAGCTGAAGGCCAACTGGACTTCAAACAGGCACCACGATTGGCTTTGTCATTAGAAACTGCAGCAAGCGAAGCTTATAAGTTACAGGGTAAAACGATGGAAGAGAACACCCTCACCAATCTGACTGAGCTTGGGGAACACCACTTGAGTGAAGGCAATTGCATAACCTCACTCAGGACATAATCCCAAACAGAGGCACTGGAACGAGCTAGATGAGTCGGTGTCATGTAGTGTGTACGTGTAAATAAAGGATGACTTGGTGACGGGATACCGGCCTTCGTGGATTTATTTCAGAGACAGACAGTCTTGTTGAACAATTTTTAAGGCGGAGGCAGAGAAATTCTTGACTAACAACAGAGGCAGAGGGTATCAGAGAGACGTAGCAAAGTTGCTGCCTCAATCAAATCAAATGTAATCTTATTAATTAGTGGAGCAAATTCGATGGGATTGAATGACCTCCTCCTGCACCTAATAATATGTCCATCTATTCAATAGATTATTTATTATTTAAACAAAACTGTATGTCTTTAAGGCTCCACCTCAGCAAAGGAATCTCTTAAAACCAATACAGGTACTGTTTAATGATTCAATAATATGGCTCCAAATGAGTCACTTATTTGAGCACTAGTTAACCTCTTTGACAAGATTTCAATAGAGCTGTATTTATTGTTGCACATTGGGAAGAAAATGCCTTACTTGCTACTAGTAGTTCTTCTTCACACTGTTGCAGATAGAACGTGACCTTCTCCAAGTCAGGCAATGCAACCAGAGTGTCTTCCAACATAGCCTGCTCATCCATCTAGAAGACATTAGCAAACAAACAAACAAAAAAAATCAGAGGCTCAAACTGGCATTGCTCGGAAACAAAGCAAAAATTGATGGAAAAAAGTACTGAGCAGATCTGGCAGCATCTGCAGAGGGAAATCAGAGTTAACGTTTCCAGTCGAGTGACCATTCTTCAGAACTGGGATTGCTTGGAGTTAGGCGTCTACATGCACAAGAGCTCAAAACATATTTACAGGAATTACAGCAGCACTATTCGTAATGCAATTCTTCTGACATTTTTAAAAATCAAGTATACAAGGATATTGTCAAAAAAGTCAATGTAAATCGTAAGGTGCAGTTATTAAGATAGGAAATCATCTTCATGGCCATTGAAAATGATGGTAACCCGTCCTGTAAACTGTAAAGAACTTCTCAGTTATTTTTAATCTTAGTCCTCATTTATTGCTAACCATCTCTGGCTATGGGCCAAGTGTAGGTATATGAGATGAGCGTAGTTTGGTGTTTAATGGTTAGGATAGACTTGGTAGACTGAAAGGCCTATTTCTTTGTTGTATGACTCTAAAGAATCATTTAATTTGTTCCTCCTGTTGCTGTAAAGACTAAAATCAGACCACCAACTGTATTTGGTTTACAGTTTTACTGAGGCATTGTTATGTTTTAGGGTAACCACATCTTGTGTTGAGGGGTCTTATGACATAGCTTTGATGAGATGAGGGAGCAGAAGCAACTCCTGAGAATTTCCTGTACTTTTTGTCAGGTTATATGAGTGGTTTTTGACCTCAGCTACTGCATCACTACTGTAGCCTTTTGTCAAACATGTATTTCACTCTGGCATCTCAAGATTCATTCTTAGCAATTCCATTATATTCTTCAAGATTCATTGCCACAAAATTTATAGTGTGCTGCCTGCCAACCTTTTTTGCACATTTACGACTTGTCTCTGCCAAAGTATTCACATAAACTTTCAACTTTTTAATGGCATCTTGTGAATACCATCCATGTAATAGATCATTGAAAAACCTTGGCAGACTTGCGTCTTCCCAAGTAACTGTAAAGCAATCAAGGTATATGATAGGTAGCAATGTAGCAGCACAGTGACTCAGTGGTTAGCATTGCTGCCTCATAGCACCAGGGACCCAGGTTCAATTGGGTGACTGTCTGTGTGGAGTTTGCACATTCTCCCCGCATGGGTTGCCTCCCACAGTCCAAAGACATGCAGTTTAGGTGGATTGCTAAATTATCTGTAGGACTAGGGATGCGCAGGTTAGGTGGATTAGCCATGGGAAATGTAGGGTTATGGGGTTAGGCTAGGGGGATGGGACTGAGTGGGATGTTCTATGAAGAGTTTGTGCTGACTCGATGTGTCAAATGGCCTCTTTCTGGAGTGTAAGGATTCTATGAATTTATTGCTAATAATGTTGATGTGCAAATTGATATATGCAAATAATCCTTATTATTTGAGTATCTAAAGACTACCTTCTTTTTATGTGCAGTGATCCATCATGAAGAAAGCCTTTATATTCAAAGATAGCTCACAAAAGCATATATCCTCTATTAGGTTCTAGATGGATTTGTGGACTTGTCTGGAGCTCAACTTTCTGAGAATGAGAGGAATTCCTAAACACAACCCTTCAGAAGGAATATGAGCAGCTTAAGGCTGATCAGGCCACCAAGCCTGCTCCAGCATTCAAGAAGACCACAGCTTATCATATTTTGGCTTCAACTCCACTGTTGCTGGGTGTTCTTTAAAGCCTTCCACTCCACTCAAAAACCTGTCCACCTCCACTCTGGAATGATCCAATGACCTCCACTACTCCGTGTGGAGGAGCATTCAGAAGAATAATGGCCTGCTACATTAAAGAGGAGACCTCTTTATTTTGTAACAGTGCTCCCTTGGCCTAGATTTTCCCAGGAGACAAAGCATTCTCCCAGAAACTAACATGTTGAGCCTCCCTCAGAATCTTATACGTAATAAGATCATCTCTCACTTTTCTAAACTTCAATGCTATAGGCCTAATTTGCTCAATATTTACTCAAGGAAAATCCTTTCATCCAGGAATCAGTCCAGTCTACCCTCTCTGAATTGTTTCAATGTAGAAATATCACTCTTTGTGTAAGGCATAAAAAACCATAGACTACTTGGGGAGTAGTCACACCAATGGGCTTTTTACAGTTGCAGTAAGGATACTCCATCCTCCAGGCAATGAAGGCCAATATTACATTTGCCTTCTTAATTTTGCCGTCTTTCTGTACCTGCATGCTAACTTTGTGATGCATGTAGAAGGACAGACTGTGCTGCAACATGATGAAATCTCTCTGAATGTAGTGGCAGCAGATACATGGGAACAACACTACCTCCAGGATCCCCTCCAAGCCACATCATCTCAAATTGGAGCTACATTGCCATTTCTTCAGAGCCATTGATTGTTTTAAATTCTTGCCTTCCTTTAGGCTCTTGATTTTCTGCCATTGTTGACATGTTTTCTGTGTCTTCTCCCAGTAAGACTGACACAAAATTCTTGTTCAAAGTCACTGACATTACTATATTAAATGCCAGTCTAAGAGGTCAGCAATTACTTTAGCAACAACCTTCCTATCTATTTATTTGTAAAAGCTTTGCCATTCTAACAATGCAGGCGGTTACAAATGAAAATTCTATTCCTTTGAATAGTGAATGGTGCAGTGCAAATAATCAGAAAGAAAATGATCCAAGAGGTCACTAAGTTGAGGTAACTGTTCATTCAAAATGATGGGGTTAAATTCCAGGGGCAAATGGGAAAATGTGCACAGAAGGAAGGTCATATTTTCTATAACATAATCTTCCAGGCTTTAATGACGCTTTCGACATCCCTTTTTTCCCTTAGTCAGATGCCAGGAGTAATTAACAGTGTTAACAGTGATCATCAGTAATCGGAGAAGGAGCTATTGTAAAAATTTAACTAACACACACGCACACACGCGCACACGCACACAAAAACTAGGGCAAACATTTATTTGAAAACTACTGTGAAAAGCTGGTTTGTCATGAGGACAGTCTACACATTCATCTCAGAGGGAACCTGAAAGCAGATAAGGGGACAACTATGAGAGGAGACAGTCAATGCAGGCCTGAAGATGTTGTAAATAAATTCATGCAGTATACAGAACAAGGTCAATGAACTTGATCCACAGATTGAAATTGGCAGGTACAATGCTGTAGATATCATGGAGACATAGGCTCCCTCATCAGAAAGAAATGAAATTAAATCAATAGCAAGAAATCTACATAGAGTCAGAAGGTCTAGAATTTATGTGAGTTGAGGAACCATAAAGGAAAAGGACTTTGATGGGACTAGATTAGTAACCGTAGCCAGGATGTGGAGAGGAAAATAAATCAGGAAATGGAAAAGGCATGTAAGAAAGGTGTTATCACAATAATCATGGAGGGCTTCTATGTGCAGGTGTACTGGGAAAAATCAGGTTGGTAGTGGATCTCAAGAAAAGGAATTTGTGGAATTTCTATGAGATTTTTTTTTGGAGCAGCTTGTGGTGGAGTCCACTAGGGAACAGACAATTCTAGATTTGATGGTATGGAATGAGGCAGTCTTGATCAGGGAGCTTAAGGTGAAGGAACCCCTAGAGGGCAGTGATGATAATATGATAAAATTCACGCTGCAATTTCAGAAGGAGAAGCTGGAATCAGATGTAACTGTATTACAATTTAGTAAAAGGTAACTACAAAGACTTGAGAGAGGAGCTGGCCAGAGTCAACTGGAAGGGAAGCCTAGCAGGGAAGACGGTGGAGCAGCAACGAAAGGAGTTTCTGGGGGTAATTCAGGAGGCACAACAGAAATTCATCCCAAGGAAGAAGAAACACAGTAAGGGGAAGATGAGGCAACCCTGGCTGACAAGGGAAGTCAGGAACAGCATAAAGGCAAAAGAAAAAGCATGTAATGTGGTGAAGATTAGCAGGGAGCCACAGGATTTGGAAGCCTTTAAAAACCATCAGAGGATAACTAAAAAAGCAATAAGAGGGGAGAAAATGAAATATGAGAGTAAGCTAGTTAGTAATATAAAAGAAGATTGCAAGAATTTTATTTTAGTTTTTAAAAGGTAAGAGAGAGGCAAGAGTGGACATTGGAATATTGGAAGATGAGGCTGAAGAAGTAGTAATGGGGAACAAAGAAATGGCAGAGGAACTGAACAGGTATGTTGCATCAGTTTTCACAGTGGAAGACACCAGCAACATACCAGAACTTCAAGAGAGTCAGGGGCAGAGGTGAGTGTAGTGGCCATCAGTAAGGAGAAGGTGGATAAATAACACAGACCAGATGGACTGAATCCCTACAGTGTGGAAAGATGATATTTGGCCCATCAAGCATGTACCAACCCTCCAAAGAGCATTCCATCCAGACCTGTAATCCCACATCCATCATGGCTAATCCACCTAGCCTGTACATCTTTGGACTGTGAAAGGAAACCAGAGCACACAGAGAAATCCCCCACAGACACTGGGAGAATGTGCAAACTCCACACAGACAGTCGCCTGAGGATGGAACTGAACCTGGGTCACTGGCGCTGTGATGCAGCAGCGCTAACCACTGAGTCACCGTGCTGCCCCAGGATTCTGAAGGAAACAGCTGAGAAGATTGCAGAGGCGTTGACGTGATTCTTCACGAATCACTGGAGTCAGGAAGGGTGCCAGAAGATTGCAAAACTGCTAATCTAACAACCCTGTTTAAAAAGGAAGGGGGGCAGAAGACGGGAAACTACACGCTGGTTAGCATGACCTTGGTCACTGATAAGATTTTAAAGTTCATTTTTAGGGATAAGATTGCAGAGTACTTGGAAGTGCGTGGTAAAATAGGGTTGAGTCAGAACAGCTTCATCAAGCGGCAGTCATGCCTGACAAATCTGTAGTACCATATGTATGGTGTATAATTTTGGTAGCCATGAGGTAATACAATGGAGGTTCACCACATTAATCCTCGAGATGACAAGATTGGTTTATGAGCAGAGATCGGGTCTGTATTTCCCTGAATTTCAAAAAAACGAAGAGTAACCTCATTGAAAAAAAACTTAATTCTTCCTGGATCCAAGAGGGTGGATGTAGGTAAGCTGTTTCCCTTGGCTGGTGAGTCTAAAACCAGAGAAGATAATCTCAGGATAAGGGGTAGGCCATTTAAGATCGAGATGAGGAGGAATTTCTTCACTCACAGGGTGGTGAATCTTTGAAATTCAATACCCAGAGGAAACTCAATCATGGAGCAAGTTCAAGGCAGAAATCAAAAGATTTCTGAAGATTAATGGACATGGAGATAGGACAGGAAAGTGGCATTGAGGTAGATGATTAACTGAATAGCAGAGCAGACTCAGCAGAATGAATGGTCTGTTCATAGTTCTGTGTTTAAAAATTTAAATCTGGCATGAACCATGCGTGTCCCTCACCTCTGCTCCCTGACTCTCTTGAAGTTCTGGTATGTTGCTGGTGTCTTCCACTGTAAAAACTGATGCAACATTCCTGTTCAGTTCCTCTGCCATTTCTTTGTTCCCTATTACTACTTCTTCAGCCTCATCTTCCAATATTCCAATGTCCACTCTTGCCTCTCTCTTACCTTTTAAAATCTAAAATAAAATTCTTGCAATCTTCTTTTATATTACTAACTAGCTTACTCTCATATTTCATTTTCTCCCCTCTTATTGCTTTTTTAGTTATCCTCTGATGGTTTTTAAAGGCTTCCAAATCCTGTGGCTCCCTGCTAATCTTCACCACATTACATGCTTTTTCTTTTGCCTTTATGCTGTTCCTGACTTCCCTTGTCAGCCAGGGTTGCCTCATCTTCCCCTTACTGTGTTTCTTCTTCCTTGGGATGAATTTCTGTTGTGCCTCCTGAATTACCCCCAGAAACTCCTATCATTGCTGCTCCACATTCTTTACTGAAAAGCACTGCATTAATTTACTTATATTCTTGGCAATGTTCCTTTGCAAACCCTTTCCTTAATTGTAAATTTATACAATAAGAACACAATTTCATCAATAGATAACTTGCAAAGTGAAAAAGGATTAAGCAAAACAAGCATTGAGTGATGAATTTGATTCACTTCCACCAGTGTTAAAGGTCATATGAGTACATATCTGAAATATATGTAAGTAGTATATCTGCAAAAACGTTAACACATAACCAGATGGGGTCCTTGCATCTCATGTGGCTTTCTGCATGCCAATTTTCCATCTGATCATTCTATTCTTTGAAAATGTATTTATTCCAGGCATGGGAGGAATACAGTCCAGTGCCAGCGAAGAAAGTCAGCATGTATCTACTTTAAAATTCTCACACATGGGCTTTTACTTTTGTGTACTCTTGTGTGATTCACATTCCACATGCAGTGTTTTTGTCAATCCATGCTATTCTTCAGCTCCTGATAGATTGTTAAATCTTTCGATGAAATGCACAATTCCATTTTGAAATGATATAAATCCCTGTGGTTCAAGTCTTTTCTCCCGAGACCCACTGCCATAATTGTTTCTCAACATACAACGCTCTGCATGAAACTGATGCCTAAGGACACAGCATTGAAAATGTAGCCTGTAATTATCATATTCTAATTTTGTTGGTGGTTTAATTTGCTCTGATATTACATTGGCCAGATTGTTGCAGTGGCTAAGAACAAAAGAAATAGGAACAGACATTCATCAATTTCTAAGATTACCCATTGATTGTCTCAATAGTGCATCTTCTGGAAAAGTATAGAACCACAGATGGCAACTTGTGATTATTCATATTATTACATAATTGTGTAGACTCTAGAAGTTGGACTCCATTACAGTGATGAAATGACAGTGAAACTCCCCAGGCTTCCTGTCCATCCTTGACCTGTGATCCCATAAAATTGAAACTTACAGAATACTGAATGGCCTGGACAGAGTGGATGTTGGGAAGATGCTTCCATTGGTAGGCGAGACAAGGATCCGAGGGCACAGCCTTTGATAAAGAGAAGACCTTTTAGATCGGAGATAAGGAGAAACTTCTTCAGCCAAAGAGTGGTGAATCTATGGAATTCACTACCACAGAAGGCTGTGGAAGCCAAGTCATTGAGTATATTTAAGATGGAGATAGATAGGTTCTTGATTATCAACGGGATCAAGGGTTACGGGGAGAAAGCAAGAGAATGGGGTTGAGAAACTTATCAGCCATGATTGAATGGCGGAGCAGACTCGATGGGCTGAATGCCCTAATGTCTTATGGTCTTACAGTCTTACGGTCTTATAAAATGGTAGATGGGAAAGGTACCCTCTTGGTTGCTCACCCTTCAGCTTGTTCAGGCTATATTTGGCACCAATTTCAAACATAAAGCCCTTCAAAGTCCTCAACTTCCTCAGTCAGAGTTCCAGCTCCATTTCTTTAAGGACTTAGCCACTGATTTATATCTGTTAGCAGCTCAGGACCCTCAGGAACAACCCAGTGCACAGTTTGGCCAGAACCGGTCAATCAATTCTTTCAAAATGACCGAGGCAGTGTCAGCACATTTTATCTATCATCACAGCTCCCAGGTACAACCTTTATATTCACCTTTCCTCAATTACTTTCATTGCACCATGAGAATCTGAGCTACAACAGGTGGACATCATTTTATCTGGTTTTAATCAGCTTCGAATCTGAAGTATCCATTTCAGTTTTAGATTTAGTTTTCTAAGAAACCTGAAGGTTCAAATTCTCTTGCAGTGAGGGTCAGACCCTAAACTCCTACTTTGAAACCATGATTCCATTGCAATATGTTGCGTGCTTTGGAATTGTTTGAATATTCTTATTATAGTAATTTACTCACTAGAGCATATGTTGAGATATAAATATGATACCTATCATGAGGTTAGGTATTGAGTCAATTGGAGTTTTCCAGATTAAGATAAGTATAGTGGTAAGGTTATCTAGGTAAATTGCAAAAAAGCATGAAATGGATCTGGGGTGTAAACCAACCAGAATCTAACTAAACTGCAGAGCAGATCCAATGGGCAATATACAGCAGAAACTCCTGCCCCTGCACTTCCTCTCTCACCTCCATCCAGGGCCCCAGACAAACTTTCCAAATCCGACAGGGTTCAGCTGTATGTCCTCCAACCTGGTCTACTATAACTGTTGCTCCCGATATGGCCTCCTCTACATCGGTGAGACCAAGCTCAGACTCGGTGGCTGATTCACGGTGCATCTGCATTCTGTACACTATAATCAACAACACCTACGAGTTGTCAACCATTTTATCTCCCCCTCCCAATCCCTGGGCAACACATCCATCCTGGGCCTCCACCAGTGTCACAATGAGCCACCCGCAAACTGGAGAAGCAACACCTCATATTCCACCTCAGGAGCCTACAGCCCGATGGCCACAACATGGAATTCACCAGTTTTAAAATCTCCCCACACCCGGCCTCATCCCATTTCCAACCCTCCCTGTTATCCCCGCCTCCTTGAACTGACACAACCTGTCCACCCTCTTCCCCACCTATCTGCCTGAACCTTCCCATGACCAATCCCCACCACTGCCTACCTGCACTCACCTATCACTATCCCACCGACCTTCCCCAGTACCACCCCTCCTCCCTCTATCTATTTCTGAGCTCCCTTCCCCCTCCCCAGTCCTGATGAAGGATCTCGACCCAAAACGTCCACTTTCCTGCTCCTCTGATGCTGCCTGACCTGCTGTATTTCTCCAGCTCCATTCTGTGTTGTCTCTGACTCCAGCATCTGCGGTTCTTGCTATCTCCCAATGGGCAGAATATCCTACTTCTGTTCCTTTATATTCCTAATCAGAGCAACATCTGACATAGGAGATCCTACAACTTATTATTCCACAAGATTCAGGACAGTGTGGGTTTCTGTGGTTATATACTTTTTTTCTAAGAGGTGACTTCTTATTTTCCTTTCTACCAGTTAAACTATTCAAAGTATAACTTCACAACATCTAAGATTTATGAGTTTTCTGTTTATTGGGTATTAATTATTGCATTGAATAACATTGTAATAAATGTATCATAGAATCGCCACATTGTATATGTAGGCCCTTTGGCCCAGCGAGTCCACAGTGACCCTCCGAACAGCATCCCACCCAGACCCACTCTCTGACCCTAACCATGTAACCCTGCATTTCCCATGGCTAATCCACCTAACCAACACATCCTTGGACACAATAGGCAATTTAGCATGGCCAATTCTCCCAGAGAAAATTGACGCAGACAGGGGAGAACGTGCAAACTCCACACAGTTACCCAAGGGTGGAATTGAACTCAAGTCAATGGCGCTGTGAGGCAGCACTGCTCACCAGTACATTATGCCCTGATACCATACCTGAAGAGCTGAATTCCAGAGGTTGAGATGAGAGTGACAGACAGCCCTTCATATCAAGGCTGTTTTCCACCAAGTGTGGCATCAAGGAGTGCTGGCAAAGCTGGAATCAATGGGTATCAGGGGCAAACTCTCTGGTGGTTGGAGTCATACCTGACACAAGGAAGATAGTTGTGGTTGTTAGAGGTCAGTCATCTCAGCTTCGGGACATCTCTACAGAAGATCCTCAGGGGAGTGTCCAGGGTCCAACCATCTTCAGCTGCTTCTTCAACGACCTTCCCTCCATCATAAGGTCAGAAGTAGGAATGTTCAGCAATGACTCCACAATGTTCAACACCATTTGCGACTCCTCAGATACTGAAGCACTCCATGTTCAAATGCAATAAGTACTGGACAATATTCAGGCTTGGGCTGACAAGTGGCAGGTAACATTTGAGCCACACAAATGCCAGGCTACGACCATCACCAATAAGAGACAATCTAACCACCACCCTTTTTAATTCAATGGTGTTACCATCACTGAAACCCCCACTATCAACATCCTAGGGGTTATCACTGACCAGAAACTTAACTGGACTCACCACATAAATACAATGGCTACAACAGCAGGTCAGAGGCTAGGAATACTACAGATACTCACCTCCGGACTCCCCAGAGCCTGTCCATTGTCAACAAGGCACAAGTCAGTAGTGTGATGGAATACTCCCCACTTGCCTGGATGAGTGCAGCCCCAACAACATTCAAGAAGCCGGACACCATCAGGACAAAGCAGCCGTTTGATTAACACTGCATCCACCAGCTTTCACTACCTTCACCACCGACGCTCAGTAGCAGCAGTGTGTACTATCTACAAGATGCACTGCAGAACTTCACCAAAAGATCCTCAGACAGCACCTTCCAAACTCACGACCACTTCCATCTAGAAGGACAAGGGCAGTAGATACATGGGAACACTACCAACTTCAAGTTCCCCTACAATCTGTCCATCATCGCGTCTTCGAGATATATCACCGTTCATTCACGTCACTGGGTCAAAATCCTGTAAGTCCCTCTCTAATAGCATTGTGGGGCAACCTACAGCAGGTGGACTGCAGCAGTTCAAGAAGGCAGCTCACCCCACCACCTTCTCAAGGGCAACTAGGGATGGTTAATAAATGCTGGCACAGCTAGCCATGTCCACAACCCAAAAATGAATAAAATAAAGTACCTGCAATTTATAATGTACTTGGTTTTGAATCTGCAGGAGGTGCTTCTAAGCTGGATACATCTTAAATCAATCACACCAATCAGATAATTAATATAAATTAGAAGCGACATCACAACATCTTACCAGATTAGGAGACAGCAGTGACTGGAAGTTAAAGAGGATCCCTACGTTGGCTATTTGCTCCAACCATTTTCTACTGGATTCCTGTGTCTCAGTTTCATATTGGCTGTTGGTGTCATACATCTGATGTAATGCAGCTAATAACTGTTCTGAGAAAGTGCAAACTGTAGCCACCAAACTTTGACAAAACACCATATCTTTCCTGAGTTGAATTTCAGTATCTGTGGATTAAAAAAAACATAAACAGTAAGAAAAAGATGATAAAACTGAAAAAAAAGACCATTAAACATTTTCTTAGTTTTATTTTCATTTTAAAAACAAGCTAACTTGCCTCCAAAAGTTAAATTTATGCCAGCCTTACAATGTGATTCAATGCAATATTTAATTCTCTACAAGCAGAGAATCATTAATAAAGAAATTAAATGGTAGTAGACAGTGAAGAAGGTTATCTAAGATTACAATCAGCTCACACTTATACAATTAAATATCAGCAATTCAACTTCCATGGCAATGCTGATAGGCTCTCTAGTTTAACTTTGCCAAATGAGTCCACTACAAACAGTCTTTATGTAGAGATACTCTACTGTGAACAAGCATAGCACAATCCAGTAATGCAAACAAGTTAAGAAGTGCATTAGAAATAATCCACTGCTATCAAAAGTGTTGGACATGGTATTTTGTGGCAATATCATAGGAACAACTTCAGAACTGAAGCCATATGTCACCCAGGAGCTAGAACTATCCATACAAACAGGATGTCTCGAATGGGTGAATGAGGGTCATCATACCAACACAGATAAGGAAATGCGTTTTTTTTTCTTCATTCATTCACAGAATGAGGTCATCGCTGGCTAGGCAGCATTTAACGCTCATCCCTAATTGCCCAGAGGGCAGTTAAGAGTCAACCACATTGCTGTGGGTCTGGAGTCACATGTAGGTCAGACCAGGTAATGATAGCAGTTTCCTTCCCTAAAGGACCTTAGTGAACCTGATGGGTTTTTCCTCTAACAATCAATAATGAATTCACAATCATCATTAGATTCTTAATTCCAGATATTTATTGAATTCAAATCCCACTATCTGCCGTGGCAGGACTAGAACCCGGGTCCCCAGGATGTTATCTGGGTCAACAGTCCAGCAATAATATCACTAGGCCATCACCTTTCCTAATTAAATCAGTTACACAAAGGTCACTGTGGTACTGTCAGAACGAAGGTGACAGCCACAAGTTATTTCTGGTTGTCAGGGCTTGACTCTGAAATCAAGGAGAAGGTGGGAATATGTGTAGCTTGCACAAGAGTTCATAACCTACCTCCAGGGGGAGGCAAAGGCCCAGAATTACTATCACTGGACTGTTAATCCAAAGACCCAGGCAATGTTCTTGGGACCCCGGTTCAAATTCCACCACGGCAGATGGTGAAATTTGAATTCAATAAAAATCTGGAATTAAAAATCTAACAATGACAATGAATCCATTGCTGATTGTCAGGGGGAAAATCCCATCTAATGTCCTTTAGGGAAGGAAACTGCCATCATTACCTAGTCCGGCCTACATGTGACTCCAGACCCTCAGCAATGTGGTGGATGCTTAACTGCCCTCTGGGCGATTAAGGGATAGGCAATAAATGCTGACCTAGCCAGTGATGCCCTCATCCTGTGAATGAATACGAAAAATTAGTGATGAACACCTCTTTAATAAAGCTCCTCCTGTTGTTAAACACTTCAACCTCTAGTCCTTCTTGAAGCCTATCAACACTTGGAGAAAATTGCACCCTACTGACTCTGCTTAGATTCTTCACATTTTTGAATACCTCTATAACAGATCTCCTTTTGACATATCCTTTCGGAGGAGAACAGCTCCACCATCTGAAGTCTATCTACCTAGCTGAAGTCCTTCTTTGCAGCAATCGTTTTTGTAAACCTTTGCTGCAGCTTCTCTAAACCTTTTACATCCTTCTTAAAGTGCAATGCCCAGAATTGGATATTATTCCCCAGTTGAGACAAAACCAATATTTTAAGATAGTTCATCATAACCTCATCGCTTTTGTACCTACATATAAAAGGCTAGGATCCTGTAAGCCTTTTTACCTAATTTCTCAACTTGGTGATTTTCTCAATACATAAAACAGAAAGCATATCAACAAAGAAAAAAGTCTGCTTACTTTTATTTGCTATTTTAACCTTTAATCTAACATTCAACCTTTACAAATAAACTTCTGTTGACCTACAGCTATGTTATATAGCATACTGTCAACTCAAATTAGTTCACATCATCCAATCTTTTGCTTTTTGGCTGTTTTTGATTTTTCTTTTCTTTGATATTTGCATCTCTTTTTTTTCTGTTCTTTGTTTCTCCCTTTCTGTTTCTCAGTTCTTGTTTTTGTCCTTTTCTTCTGCTGTTCCTTTCCTGCTTGCTTTCTCAGTTTCTTTACCAATTTGTTCCACTTGTTAATGCCAGTGTCCAATTATGCCCGTCCTGCGTATTTTATGCGTTTGCCAACCTTACCATCCCTGTCTTAGTGCTTGATCCTCTTTTATTTTCATGTTACATTATGTAAGAAGTGTGTCAGAGAAAAAAAATGCACCAACCTCTGAAAACTCACAAAACTACACTGACAAAACCAAAAATACCATATGTGCATCAGCATTGCTGCAACAGACAGCTATAGCAATAAAAAAGATATCATTCATCAGAATCAGCTCCATGGAAAATCTATAAACCACATTGTAATTTGCGCTTCCTATCAATTTATATTTGCTCTTTTGATCACAAAATATACATTATACTGAACATCAACAAAATAAAATAAAATTGTGAGTTGCAACTGAGAACTAATGCATTAAAAAAATACAATTCTGCTGACTCCTGGGCTAGCATCAGTGAACATCGTTGAGAAGAAGCACTGTCCCAACTCCTTAGGCATTATTTGTTGGTACTGAATAAATTGGCTGATTTTACACTGCAGCAAAACTGAGTTTCCCCTCCTCCCTTCCAGCATCAGTCCTTCACTTTTACTTTCGCAAGGAATTTAGACAGGAAAATCAGACAGATTGAATTACAGTAACTATTCAAGGGATCAACAGTACAAGGATTTTCCATGGCACCCGAAGGGCCAATAAATTACACCCGTTCTGAATGAAAGCTTTGCAATAGTTGAAAGCAACAGAACCAGCACTTGAGAAATAACCTGCTAAAATGTGATAAGCTGGTTCAGCACTTCTGCAAACAGTGAAAGAATGTGCAACGAATACCACTTTTTTGTATTGAAAATCATAGTTTCATTAGGTCAGTGAGAGTAGGAACAGTGAATTCAACACAAAAACAGAAATTGCTGGAAAAGCTCAGCAGGTCTGGCAGCATCTGTGGAGAGAAATTCGAGTTAACGTTTTGGGTTGAGTGACCCTTCCTCAGAACAGTGAATTATACGGTTGTATCCAAAATGAAATGAAGAGTCACCAAACTCAAAACGTTAACTCTGCTTTCTTCCCACAGATTCTGCCAGATATGCTGAGCTTTCCCCAGCAATTTCTGTCTTTGTTTCTGGTCTCCAAACTGTGAGGCCTTGAAGGGAGCCAAATTCTGGAACATGAAGACGCATTCTGATCTTGATTCTCTTTGAGTTAACCTATTGACCTCCCTCAGCAGAACGTAGTTATTTCCTCACGACAATCAAGAATGGATCGACCTGTCACTCTTTTTTTAATCAGAATTTTCAATGACTTAGTTTAGCACCACAAATCCTTCTATGGTGAAGCTTTTAAAAGATTGCTTTCCATGATTTGTCAGTGTCAAGCAGAAGTAGCATTAGAATGCTTCCTTGGTTACCAGAATTCAATAGGTTGTAATGAAATTCCCCAACAATCCTGCAGTTTTGTATCACATTTTGATGCAGTTGTTGAAGTACAATGTGCCAATAGACTGTTATTATTCCAGTTCCTTTAATAGGCAGAGGGATTTGGGAGTCCTTCTACAGGAATCACAAAAAGCTGGTATCCAAGTTCAGTAAGTAAGAGGGAAGACAAATGGGACGTTGGTATTTATTTCAAATGGAATGGAGTATGAGATTAGGGAGGTTTTTCCAAAACCATGCAAGGCACGAGTCAGACCACAGTTGGAATACGGTGAACAGTTTTTGTCCCCTAAGGAAAGCTATCCTGGCATTGGGAGCAGTCTAGAGAAGGTTCACAATGTTGATCCCAGGTATGGAGAGATTGTCTGATGAAGAGAGGTTAAGTTAGACCTCTACTCATTGGAGTTTAGAAGAATGAGAAGTGACCTTATTGAAACATAGGAAAATGTGGAGAACTTGTTTCCCCTGTGGGAAAGCATAGGACCAGAGGGCATAATTTCAGACTAAGGGGTTGTCCATTTAAAACAGAAATAAGGTGGAATTTCTTCTGAGTGTTGTGCAGAATTCTTTACCACAGAGGGCTTTTGAGGCTGGATCATGATGTATGTTCAAGACTGAGACAGACCGATTTTTAATCAGAAGGGGAATCAAGGGTTTTGGAGAAGTGGAGACAGGAAAGTGGAATTGGGAATTATCGGATCTCACTGCATGGCAGAACAGACTGGATGGCCTGAAGTGTTTTAAGATTTATTTTGAAAACAAACTTGCATCCCAAAGTGGGATCAAACCTAAAGGTCTGAAAATAAGGCTTCTGTTACACTCTACTCTTCAAGCATGATCACCACTTACAGGAGCATTAAATTACTCTGATACTAACAGGATGTGCCTTACCTTCAACATATATAAAAGACCATGAATTATTTACAACCTGCTCTGTAGCACAATCTGATTTATCTTAGTTCTGATACATACATCCTCTCAAATAACTTGTTCCAATTGAATGAGTTATGGCATTACCTGTATGTTCAAGGAGAGCCAGGAATACTCGTGTCTTCACCTCTGGAAGAAAAAACAATTTGATTCTAAAGGGCACTTTGGGAGAGAAGCATTACAATCCTCATACACGACTACACACATTGCAACATAACAAACAGGTATCTACACAAATCTCCCAATATAGGGGATCCAATAGCCTAGTGGTACTATCACTAGACTATTAATCCAGAAACTCAGCTAATGTTCTGGGGACCTGGCTTCAAACCCTTCAATAAATGCTGGCCTAGCCAGAGTTGCTCACATCCCATGAGTGAATATATATATAAAAACAAATCAATGTCCTGAAGGCCAGTCAGGCCAATGAATCGATGCCCGCTCTCTGTCGAACAGTCTGTTATATTTCCTGATCTATTCCCACAGTCCTGCATGGAATGTATGTCAAGGGTCATTCAAGTTCCTTTAAAATCACTGCCATCATCTGCTTCCACCCTTAGAGATTACCAGGTAATTAGTAGCTGTTACATTAAAAATAAATCCTTCATTACAGGGGCATGTAAGGGGCATAAGATTTAATAGGAGATGTGAGGAAAAGCTTTCTCACCCGGGATAGGGGGAATCTGAACTCACTTTCTGTAATGGTGGTAGAGGCAGAAATCCTCATCATATTGAAGAAGTATTTAGATGTGCACTTGTGATGCCAAGGCAATGGGCCAAGTGCTGGAAAATGGGATTAGAATAGTTAAGTGATTGTTCTTGACCAGCGTAGATTCAATGGGCCGAAGAGCCTTTTATGTGCTGTGGACCTCTCTGACTCTATGACACATTCTCCCTGTATCTCTGACCCTACTACTGTGTCAGCAAAGCTTATAGAATAGCTTTTAACTATTTCTAGCTCAGAAATCTGTCGACCACTATTAAAATCTCCCTTCAATCTATTCTGCTCCAAGTAGAAGACTCAAGTCTCTCCATTTTGACATTGTAGTCACAATCCTTCATCATTGGAACCAATCCAGTAAAGCCACACATTTTTACTGGGAAAGCTCACCAAATCCATGGATCAAACAACACTTTTTGATTATGAAAATATAAGATATTACATGAAATATAATAACTGGTTAACATGCACAGTCAGTAATATCCCTCTAAAAACCTAAAAATACAAACATAAATGCATGCATTTTAGGAAAACTGAACAAAAACAGATGTATTTTTCTGAAGATGTGCATTGTAAGAAAAGAAATGACATGAAGATTACTCTTGAAAGTGAAAAGGATAAGGTGTTAAATGCTCTGAAGTTGATAGTTCAGAGGTTCTGACACATGTGGTCAATTCACCAATCACACAGGGCTATCTCTGGAGTCTTGACAGATAGAATTTGCTCAGGAAAAATGATATGGGGAAGTTACTGCAATCACTCCTCCAGGAGAACCAATAGGTTTCATTCTCAACTCACTAAGAGACTTTTTCAGAAATAAGAAAGATCAACTCGGCAGCTCAGACTCACAGGCTTCTTGTTCCCCAAATAATTCTAGGTTCCAGAGCACTATCCTTCCATCTATTGTTCAAACAGCTCCAGGCAAGGTCTGCAGCAAAACAAGGGGTTAACCTGCAACATGATTTCTAGGCAGCCATGTTAAAAAAAAATCTCCATTATCCATACTGACCATTCAAATAACACTTTTAAAGATACCAGTCTAAGTATATCCACAAACTGGTTGAGTAAAATAGCTCTGCAACTATCTAGAATGTAAGCTTTCCAAGAGTGATTAAATATGAAGTGTCTTTGTAACAAACAACGTCAGGAGAAAGTGGGTTGGGCTGCAGCAAAGTTAGCCAGTTCGGGAAAGAGGTAGTAGGCAGCCAAATGGACAGCTGGGCATCAGGACTGGATACTTTAAAGGTCTGCCTCTGAGCTATGGGGTTTTGTGCATTTAGATACTGACGGCTTCAGTATCTGAGTAGTCTCGGATGGTGTTGAACATTCTGCAGTCATCAGAAAACATCCCCATCTCCGACCTTATAATGGTGGGAAGGCCATTGATGAAGGAGCTGATGATAGTTGGGCCTGGGTCACTTCCTTGAGGAACTCCTGCAAAGATGTCCTGGAGCTGAGATGACTGATCTCCAACAACTATGACCATCTTACTTTGAACCAGCTATGACTCCAACCAGCAGAATGATTGCCCAGATTCGCACTGATTCAAATTTTGCTTGGGATCCCCTGCCACACCTGGTCAAACATGGTCTTGATGTCGAGGGCTGTCACTCTCCTACTGTTCTCCTGTGACAGCCAGGACTCTCTCCTCATAGCAGCTGAGGGTCCAGATGTTCAGCACCATCCCCCTGATTATGAGCAATTCTGCCCTGTAACATACTGTCATCTCCTGGACCCCGGAGAGTGAGGAAGGGAAATATCAGTCTTTTTTAGCTTGATGGATTCAACAGAAATATTTAAGACTACATTAGAAGCTCCGATATCCTCCCACATCCAAAGATGTGAAGGTTAGGTGGATTGGCCATGGTAAATTGCCCACAGAGTCCACGGGTATGCAGGCTAAATGGATTAAATATGGTAAACATGGAGTTACAGGGACAAGGTTAGGTCGCATGGACTGCCCTTCCTGGAGGGTCGGTACAGACTCAATGGGCTGAATGGCTTTTTTCTGCACAGTAGGTATTCAATAATTCGATAATTTTGGATGCAATGCTGTTCTTTTCAAACTTTCTTTTCTCTGTAGAGACTGAGGTATAGTTTTTTTGATATCTCAGCCATATATCTATTCAAGCATAAACATAGACCGCAAGTAATTGGGTCTATTTGAGTGAGACAGTATCACATCTGAACTTGAAGTTATAACTCTGTTGTATGTAAAAAAAAAACATATTTTCCAACACCTGACTCAAAATTGTAACCATAAGGGGCTGTTTTTAAGCCTCTGTTGCCTTGCTTCTGGTGCTGAGACCAGTTATATCATTCCTAATGCCACCTCATCGCATATTCACTTAATCAGCATAGACTGAGGACTGAACCCAGGCCCTCACAACCATCCATAGTATTTGTTGAAAAGCATATTCTACAATCACTCAAATGTAACAAGGCAAATCAATTTGATCTTTTTGACAGATAATCTTTGAAAAGGCGGCATCATTTCAGATTTTCATTTAATCCAAGATCAAAGGGTTGTACGTTTTTCAGATCTGACTATAGTACTAGTCAGAATAAAAGAATATGTCTATTCTTTGAACACTGATTTGTAAATGTCAGCCAACATAAAGAAAGATTATAAACATCTAGTACAACTTTATATTTCTGCTTAGTTGCTGTTTAAAAGCAAAATATCTCCCCAGGAGCTTCAACATTATGGTCTAAATCATAAGGAAAATTCAATCCATTTAAAATTTGAATCCAAAATAACTAAAACTGGTTACTCCGTGAAATAGGGGATCTCCATTAAATAGTAGATGGGTCACATATAAGATCCTTATGCTGTTAGAGTTGCTCATGTCCAATAAAACGACATGAATCAAATGCTATCTACTTTGATCTCCAAGTCACACTTAAATATAGTGCACACATTTACAGCGTCTAGCTCACTAGTGACTAGTAATAGTCTCCTGGTTGGGAAAATCACCCACCACGTGCACGGCAGACACTCCTGTGACTCTGCCAACGTTGTCTATCTCATACGCTGCAGGTAAAGATGCCCCGGGGCTTGGTACATTGGCAAAACCATGGAGATGCTACGACAACAGATGAATGGACACCGCGCAACAATTGCCAGACAGGAATGTTCCCTCCCTGTGGGAGTGCACTGCAGCGGTCAAGGACATTCGGCCTCGGATCTTTGGATAAACACCCTCCAAGGCAGACTTTAGGATACACAACAATGCACAGTCACTGAGCAGAGGCTGATAGGCAAGTTCGGTCCCCATGAGGACAGCATCTACCAGGATCTTGGGTTCATGTTGTGCTACAGGTGACCCCACCACACTCTCCACTCTCTCTCTCGCTCTCACACCAGCACACTCTCACACACTTATAAATCTATGGGGTTAATTTGCATTTGCAGATACACTCTATCTTGTTCAAAAAGCATACAATTTGTGGATACAGTAAGTCAGTCAATGGGGCATTTTATAAATTCCTGCTTTGGAAATAAAACCACATTCAAACACAAACAGATAATAAAAAGGGCCTCACACTAAAAGGCATTGTCTGACCTGAGAGGTCACCTCCTGTATTCATTGATAAAACCTTTAGTTATCTCTGAACATTGACTTGAAAGAAATTCGGAGAGTTACATATTAAGCAATCGAAACCTGCATCTCCTTTCTAACAAATTAAGGAATTTACAGGAGGGAGTCAGCCAGCCAATGTAGAGCTATTAAATACATTCGCATCAGTTGTATAATCATTTGATCTTTTATTTAAAAATTCTGTGTCTTGATACTTTCTCTCTCGTTATACCTGAGGAAGGGGGAACATTCCGAAAGCTTGTCGGACTATAACCTGTTGTCATGTGATTTTTGACCTGGTTTAAAATGGCACATCATTAGCCAAGAATACATGTCTCAAGGTGTCAAGCTTAGCTTCATAGGAGTTGGCAGTCTAGCACCTTCTGGCGTAAGTGTAAAGTAATTTGTTGTCAATATCAAGACATGAACAATGACAAGAAAAAATATTTCTGCAACCTTTTGAGTTGTATTTATATTCTGTGACTGTTTTGTTAGCCAATGTGTCAAATGCAGGAAAGGCAAAGATTTTTCATTTCTAACACATGCATCAACTGCAAGCTTAGGTGGCATAAATTTTGAATCATTTTCTCATGAACTGAACTGGAAGTGACATTCATGTGTTTAAAATGATAGAGATTCAATAAGATAGAAACAGCAAAACCATTTCCTAAGGGAGGAATCAAAATCAAGATGACATAATTGTAAAATTAGAGCTGGGTCATTTAGGAAACAAGCAAACATGGGTGGCACGGTGGCACAATGCTTAGCACTGCTGCCTCCCTTTGCCAGGGACCCAGGTTTTGATTCCTGCCTCAGGCGACACTCTTTGTGGAGTTGGCTTATTCTCCCCGTGTCTGCATGGGTTTCCTCCCACACTCCAAAGATGTGGAGGTTAGTTGGATTGGCTGTGCTAAATTGTCGAGGAATGTTTAGGCAAGGTGCATTAGCCATGCGAAATGCAGAGTTACAGTGATAGGGTAGGGCAGTGAGTCTGGGTGGGATGCTCTTTAGAGGGTTCGTGTGGACTTGATGGGCCGAACGACCTGCTTCCACACTGTAGGGATTTTAAGCACTCTCCGACATGGATGGTTTTGGAAATCTCAGACTCACTGTTCCAGAGAGTCTAGATGCTGGATCTACTGAAATTTTCATGACTGAAATCAATTTTTGTTCTGGGTAAACATACCAAGGGATGTGGAGTAAAGGCCTTATACTGGTGGCAAACCTCCATCATTACTCCTTGCTCCTTTTAGGTTTCCCTCATGTCTGTCTGAAATTAGATGCGAGTTAATAAATCTCCAAAGACCAGTACTGGTATTAAGACCACTTCTGCTAATTTGAGCACCACGTCATAATTTTTCTAATTCATTGGCAAATTAACCAGAAGTCCTTCCAGGATTGTTGAACATGACAGAGTTAAACCGTGGTTGTTTTTATATTTAACCGTGTTACAAAGCTGGTGATGGCAAGCTCCATGTCTGCAAAGCTGTGGATCTGTGCTCCCCAATCCTCTTACCGATGTCATTGGCTCACTTGGTCACATTTACATATTAACTCAGCATTGAAGCCAGCCAAAATTGAGAAGGCCCAAAATTCAATGCTATTATTACAATGAGGTGCAAGGACATTTCCTCTTGATGCCCAGGCCTACACCATTCACTCCCTGCTTGCACTCGAGGTCCGATTTAAACAAATTTCTCAAGAGCAATATACTTCATAACTATATGCAAACATAAAAGGTATCAGCTGAAAGCTGCTAATTTCCTGATTCTACTCCTCCACTGTTATGCTATTTGGTAGACGAAGCACTTCAGTGATACCCGCAAGGCCACTGGCGAAGTGCAGCCTTCCCACTGACACCTGGGAATCACTGGCCCAAGACCATCCAAAGTGGAGGAGGAGCATCCGGGAAGGTGTCGAATACCTTGAGACTGACCTTCAGGAAAAAGCGGAAGCTGGGCACAAACAGTGTAAGGAGTGCATTGCCGTACCAACGCCCCCACCCACCCCTTCCTGCGACCGCCTTCTGCCCCAAGTCCAACAGAGCCTTCAGTAGCCGCATCAGTCTGTACAGACTCACCCTGAGAGAGTCATCCTCGTCTGTGAGACACCACCAATGAATTAAAAAAAAGAACAAATTTTACAGAGAGTGATTTACCTTAATAAAGAGAACATCAGGTGAATATTTGAATGGTAGAAAAATGCAACATTTTCAGTCTGACAAATAGTTAGAAATTGAGCTGGGAATACAGTCAGAGGGTTCAGGAGTTCCCAGAGAATATGACAATCGTATTGATTCAGTGATATGTTCAACAATAACATTTACAACTAGGTAGGAGAGTATTGCATTCAATTTTCCTTCCCTCTTCATGAGGAAACATTTTCTACTCAACTTGTTGAGTGACGTTATTATACACCTCTAAAGCAGGTGGGACTTAAACCCAGACCTCATGACTCAGAGGTAAGGACACTACCACTGCACTACAAGAGCTTTTTCTCTGTCAGGAGCGTTGGTGTTAGGAAGTATATAATCTAGCTATCTGCTTCAAGATTATTTATTTCGAGCAAAGGCATTATTAATTCTCCACATTGGAAAACATTGTGTACACAAAGCAGATGAGTGTTGTGCCTCAAAATCTTCATCACATGCATGTGTTATTTTTATAAAATTGCTAATACTTCTTTGTACCTTTAATTATGAGAGACATGGATACAATGGATAGTTGGAATCCCTTTCCCAAGGTAGAAATGTCAATTACTAAGGGGCATAAGTTTAAGATAAAAGGGGGAAAATTGTAAAATAAATGAGGCACATTTTTCACACAGAGGGTGGTAATTACTTGGAATGCACTTCCAGAGGAGGTGGTAGAAGCAGGCACAATAGCAACATTTAAGAGGCATCTTGATAGATGTATGAATAAGTGGAGAATAGAGGGATACGGACCATGTAGAGGCAATAGGTTTTTAGCTTACAAAGGCTCCATGTGTCAGTGCAGGCTTCAGTGGGCTGAAGGGCCTGTCTCTGTGCTGTACTGTTCTTGGTTCTTTGTACCTGCATTTATACATCAATTTCAGTATTGCTGAAAAAAGATACTTGAGTATCATGGGGAGGCGATGGCCTAGTGGTATTATTGCTGGACTGTTAATCCAGAGACCCAGACAATGTTCTGAGGAAGGGTCACCAGACCCCGAAACATTAACTCTGTTTTTGCCTTCACAGATGCTGCCAGACCTGCTGGGCTTTTCCAGCAACTTTGTTAATGTTCTGGGGACGTGGGTTTGAATTCTGCCACGGCAGATGGTGGAATTTAAATTCAATTTTTAAAAAATCTGCAATTAAAAATCGAATGATGACCATGAATTCATTGCCAATTGTTGGAAAACCCATCTGGTTCATTAATGTCCTTCAGGGAAGGAAACTGCCATCCTTACCTGGTCTGGCCTACATGTGACTCCAGACCCGCAGCAATGTGGTTGACTGTTAACCGCTCTCTGGGAAATTAGGAATGGGCAATAAATACTGCCTGGTCAGTGACACCCTCATCCCATTATGAATAAAAGAAAAACTTGAATAGTTTTCTTGATCAATACTTAAGATCTGTACTCCCAAGCAACAAGACAATCTGTCGAACTAAATCTTCTTTGTTTTTTGTTTTCAGAATGTTGTCAGAAAGAACACAAGCAGACAAGCAGGATAAAAATTGAATGACATAGCTTGCATTGGACACTAAGATGCAAATTAAGTCAACAGTAAAATATGAGGCCAGATGAAAGCAACATTTATACAAAAACATCTCAACTATCAAAACTTTTAATGTTAAAAATCAACCTTCCTTATGTGCAAGTAATATCAAGATTATTTTTAAATTCACTGTTGCTCCTTATAATATATATAGTATGATGTATTTAATTTTACATATAAAATTATATTATGATTTTTCTAAAAAAAAGTTGCTAAAACCTGAAATGAAATCTGTAGAAGCAACTTATTTTACCAGATGAAGCAACAACTGGCTTCAAAACAAATCTCTTTTCCATATTTGCTTTGGGACGTGAAGTCATCTCGTCCCCCAAAAAATGTGTTTGTTTTATAACTAGGATAATAAATTTCAGAATCTGTTAGCACATGTCACAAACCTTCTACAAATCTTGTAATAGCCTGGATGAGGTTGTGCACACCGCTGGGGATGTTCCATGGATCTCTCTGCACATGAGTCCGTAGCTGTGCTGTACAATTGACCTCCGATTCCATTTCGTTCTTGAATTCTGTCCAACAATGAAAGGTTCAGAACGGTTATACATTTTTTATTAGTGGAAATTTTTGGATTATATCACATCACTTTGTAATGCAGCTGTAAGCCACACTGTTCTTATTACTGATAATGACATCATGTTCTCTTCTCCTCAGATTTTCACAATCTTATTACTTTGCAAGCCAATTAAATGTCCAGGAGCAAATAAGGGAAAGGAATTAGATATCCATCTATATATCTACTCCCTACCATTTTTAACTTTTGTTAATTCTTTCATTTCATTACAGTGATATATTATATTAATATATAGGTGCCGGCTGTGGTTCAGTGATAATAATCTTGTCTTTGGATCAGAATAATGTGTGTTCAAGACAGCCAAGATTTGAGCACATGATTCTCGCTGTCAATGTAGTTAAGGAATACAGTGTGAGAGTAGGAAAGTGTTGCTGCATTAGTGAGGCCACATCTCAAGTAGTGCATGCAATCTTGGTCTCCTTACTTGAAGAGGGACATAGTTGTATTGGATGCAGTTCAATGGAGGTTCACTTGATTGGTTCCAAAGATGAGGGGTTTGTCTCATGAAGTGAGATTGAGCATCTTAAGCTTATACAGTCTGTTGTTTAGAAGAATGAGAGGCGATCTAATTGAGGCACATAAGATGCTAAAGGGGATTGACAAAGTAGACGCAGAGAGGATGTTTCCTGATCTGGGGGCAATCTAGAATGAAAGGTTACAGTTTTAGAGTAGAGTAAGGGAGAGGAGATTTAAAGCAGAGATGCCGAGAAATTCCTCCCTCACAGGGTCATGAATCTGTTGAATTCACTGTTTCAGACTGCGGTGGAAGTTGGGACATTAGGTAAATTTAAGGAGGAGATAGACAGGTTGTTAATGAGTAATGGGTTGAAGGGTTGTGGATAGAGGGCAGGAAAGTGGAGTTGAGGCCGCGATGAGATCAGCCATGATCGTATCAAATGATGAGCTGAAAGGCCTACTCCTACCCCTAGTTCTTATGTTCTTCTGCTGTGCTGAGGAAGAGCTGTTTTTCAGTTGAAACATTAAACTGAGGCACAGCTGCTGAGCCAAAGCCAAGATGGATTTTTAATCTGGAAGGGAATCAGAGATATTTTTGTTTTATTCACATGTAGGATATAGACGTCACTGGCTGGGCCAGCCTTTATTGTCTACACCTGGGAATTAGGCAGGGAAGTGAAGCTGAGGACAATCGGATCTGCCTTGATCACATGGAATGGCACAGCAGACTCAATTGACCAAATGTCCTACTTCTGCTCCTTGTGTTTCGGGCTCACACCATTGAAGTTCCATATCCCTTGCACCATTCCCATGATTGTTTACTGCACGCTCTCTAAAGTCTTCACATTTTCCTTTAGCATAGATATAATACATCAGGTGAGCGCAAACCACTATCCTTAAAAAGTTTAGCATGACTTGCTTCTTTTCTACTGTATACCCTAATTAATAAAGCTTAGCTCACAAACAAACAAAGAGACTCAGAAAACTGAAAGAACTGCAGATGCTGTAAACCAGGAACAAAAACACAAGTTGCTGGAAAAGCTCAGAACTGAAGAAGGGTCACCGGACCAGAAACGTTAACTCTGGTATTTTTCTTCACAGATGCTGCCAGACCTGCTGAGATTTTCCAAAGGAACTCAGAAGATTGGCAGCATCTGCGGATATTTCAAGACCAGTATAATTCTTCTTCAGAACCCACCATCAGAGGGAGTTAGAACTTTATCAATGAAGTTCTGAAGAAACATCACAATGAGCTTGAAATGTTACTATGTTTCACTCTTCACAGAACAGCTAAGTTTTCCATTATTTTCTGTTTGTATTTCAGATTTCCTCATCCACTTCTACTTTAATGAAGTTTAGGATTCTACATACTTAATAATTAATCTCTCCTACCACCTTCAATGATTTCTGTGAATACACATCCAGTCCAGCAGGTCACAAGAAGCTTATTTGCATGTATGAGAGTCTTATTAAAACCACAACATGCATAAATTAAGTTCACCATCCCAATTAGCTTCTACCCAATTGAGATACTCAATGCTTCAGAGACTTGACTGCATATAGCAGCTGTATATCAAGCAGATTGAAGTTCTTCCTAGACTTCGGGGTAATTATAATGTCATTACCAAGGACTGTAGCAATTCAAGAAAGCAGTTCACCAACTCTTTCTCCAGGGAGTTTAGGGATGGGCAAAATATGCTGGCCCAGTCAGTTGTCCCCACACCCCCTGAACAAATAAAATTAGATGTCTCTAAGTGTCTGCCAGAAAGGAGTACAAATAGAAGTAAGCTTTTTAACTATCGGATAAACTGTATTTTTCCTAAAAGTTGATTTCTCTAATCATTCATCGTAATTTATTCCTCTGATAGTACCGCTGAGTTTTGTTGTTGTTGTCATAAAAACTTGTTGGTGTGTCATTGATCTGAAGTGACCGGTGAAAATTAGTGGATAAACACGTCACCCAAATCCAGTAGAAGATAACCAGAAGATCAATATCAGAAGATCAACTGAACTTGTACAACTCAGAGTAATTACTGCCAATCAGTTTTGTAACTAAGGGTTCAGACTGCCATCTAGTGCATTGAATGCAATGGTATTCAAAAGCCACGGTTATCAAAGTAACATTAAGAATCCTAAAAAATCATCTTCACAAAATTAATTTTATCACAGTGACATTTGAGGGTCAAACACATCATAAGGGTACATAGCACAACATTAAAATTGATATTCAGTCGAAATTGTTCAACAAAAGGTCACTTATTACTTTCTGATATTTCGTTTGAAAAAAAATCACATTCTTTGTTAGTCTTAAATATTTTGCACGAAATAATTTCCCTATCTCAGGTCCGTGTATTGACATTTGAAGTATATTCCAATCAGATTTGCATTCAGCTATTAGTTTAATTCATTTATGGTTTCAGAAGTGATTAAATTCTAATTCTTCTCCATTATACTGCGCAAACCAGCAAACGGTGAATATTGTAACCTTCAGAGAACAGGATGTAAAATTGTGCCACATTTAATACTGCCAAGCGTGGTTGAGGTTCCCAGTAGGTCACTCTGCACAATTCAAAGGTTACTGTCAGTGTTAGTCACTTAGAGACAGGGAGACAGGGAGACGGGGAATAAACTCCTTGCAGGAAATGGACTGCTGTAAAGGTAGCAGAGGTCATTGGCTGCGTACTTGGCACCTGGAAGAAGACCCAAGAGCTATTTGTTAGCTCCATGCAGTGGAGCAGCCAGAGGTGCAGCTAGGATCATGGAAACATAGAAACAGGAGAAGACTATTTTGCTCAGCGAGCCTGCTCCACCATTCTGGCTGTCTCCTCAATGCCACTTTCCCGCAGTATCTCCATTATTTTAATGTCATTGGAGTCATAGAGTCATACAGCATGGAAACAGACCCTTTGGTCCAACTCATCCATGCTGACCATGTATCCGAAACTTAACTAGTCACATTTGCCTGTGTTTGTTCCATAACCCTCTTTCCTATCCATGGACCTGTCCAAATGTTTTTAAAATGTTGTAATTGTACCTGTCTCCATCACTTCCTCTGGCAGCTCATTCCATACATGCCTCTGTGTGAAAAAGTTGCCCCACATGTTAAATCTCTCCCCTCTCACCTTAAACCTATGTGTTTCATTTTTGAACTGCCCTACCCCTGGAAAAAGGCATTGGCTATTCACCTTATCTACGTCCCTCATGATTTTATAAACATCTTTAAGGTAACACCTTAGCCTCCGATGCTCCATGGAAAAGAATCCCAGCCTATCCAGCCTCTCCTTATAAATGAAACCTTTCAATCTTGGTAACATCCTTGTAAATCTTTTTTGCACCTTTTCCAGTTTAACACCATCCTTGCTATAGCAAGGCAACCAGAACTGTACTCAATATTCTAAAAGTGGCTTCACCAATGTCCTCTACAGCTATAACATGACATGACATCCCAACTCCTATAATCCGACCAAGTGTACCTTATGCCTTCTTCACTATCCGATCCACCGGCATCTCCACTTTCACGGATATGCTGGGCCAAAAACATTCAGGCACACCTGCCTTGGGAGCTGAAAGCCAGGCCTGAGTACCGGGGCAGAAGGAACATACGCTCTGATTTATCAAGTGGAAGTGGCACTGTGAACAAACTGGGTCAGAGTGACTCCAAGTCTGTGTGAAATAGTATGTGCCAGTTGCTGAGAAATGGGTTTTACGTCGACAACATTGTATAATGTGGAAGTTGGTATCTGATGTGCGTTGGCACCATGGAAGCAGAACATTTCTTTATTACCCCCATGATCGTGTTACTTATTCACGTGCTATCGCACAAAGATGGAGCTGAGATTTAAACAGCAGCAGATGGACTCTCGTCCTTTATAAATATTACAGGTTGCTGACAGACTTAGATGTGTTTGGCAGACAAAATGCAGGACCCTTGTGTTAATTAATTGCATGGAAGTTATTGGCAAGCAACAGCTAGCTTTGGTCATCAAAAGAATGCCATACATCAAACAGACCACAAGCTGTGGTCTTTTCATAAGAAGAAAATGTACTTGCAAGACTCCAGAATTGCACAGATATCCAGCCTACTGGGGAAATCAGATAAGGACACCAAGTAGACATTTACAGTACAGGAAGAGGCCTTTCGGGTCATTATGTTTCAACAAAGATCTGACTGCATTAATACCATTTACCAGTTAGAGCAACACAAGTGAACGCAGTTCAGGCAGTGAGTTTCAGACTCTGTGTAAACAAAATTTCTCAACTCTCCTCCTAACCTTCCCCCTCTTGCTTTAAATCTTTCCACCCTTGTTACTGACCCTCTACTGATGGAAAAAGTGCCTTCCTATCTATCTTATCAGTGAACCTCATTATTTTATACACCTCCAGAAAGTCCCCTCACAATCTTCCCTGCTGCAAGGAAAACAACCCCAACCTATCCAATCGTCCCTTATTTTACAGACCTTCCAGCCCAGACAGCATGTTAAAACCACCCAACATCGACTAAGGCACCAAGAAATGACAACAGCAGAAACAACCCTGTCAATCCTGCAAAATCTTTCTTACTGATACTTTTTTAAAATTCATTTGTGGAACATGGTTGGGCCAGTATTTATGGTCCGTCCCTAGTTGCTCTTGAGAAGGTGGTGGTGAGCTTCTTGAACCTTCTTGAACCACGGCTGTGGATTGACCCACAATGCTATTAGGGAGGGAATTCCAGGATTTTTGAACAAGCAACAGTGAAGGAGAGGGAATATATTTCCACATCAGGATGGTGAGCAGCTTGGAGGGGAACTTGAAGGTGATAGTGTTCCCATGTATCTGCTGCCCTTGTCCTTCTAGATGGAAGTGGTTGTGGGTTTGGAAGGTGTTGTTTGAGGATCTTTGGTGAATTTCTGCAGTGGATCTTATGGATAGTACACATTGCTGCTACTGAGCATTGGTGGTGGAGGGAGTGGATGCTTGTGGATGTGGGGCCAATCAAGTGGGCTGCTTTGTCCTGGATGGTGTCAAGATTCTTCAGTTTTGTTGGAGTTGCACTCATCCAGGCAAGTGGGGAGTATTCCATCACATTCCTGACTTGGGCCTTGTAGATGGTCAACAGGTTTAGGGAGTCAGGAGGTGCGTTACTCGCCACAGTATGCCCAGCCTCTGACCTACTCGTGAGTATTGGTCATGACTTTTTGCTGCTAGTTGGTGTTCATGTACTCTTGGGGCCAATTTTCTTCCTCTCTGTCCAATGTTGGATAGTCACGCATCTCTATTCACACAGATAAGGAGATCCATCGGTTCGATTGGGACAACACCAGGATCCTAGGACAGGCCAAACAGAGACAAGCACAGGAATTCCTAGAGACCTGCTTCTCCACCAAGAAGGCCATCAACAAACACATAGAACTAGACCCTATATATACACATCACGGCGAAGAAGAACCGAAAATGAGGTCATCAAATCCAATGGACCCCAGAGTTTAAATACCAGGCAGGAAAACACAACAGCACTTCATCGGAGCCTGCACCGATGAAGTTACCCAGCAGGGTAATGAAACGCCTGTGAACTAACGAACCAGCGCGACGAGCCAAAAAACCACAGCAAATCTGTTCCGTGTCAGTAAGGTGAACAAAATTACACAATACCCTTAGGTGTCCGTCTCACCAACGCACTGCACAGTTGTAGCACAGTTTCCTACTTTTATACTCCATCTCCTTTATAATAAAAGACAACATTCTGTCCCTCTGAACAACAGTACTCTGCAAGCTCTCTCCATGTAATTAATACTATGCTTTGTTATTCTCCCTGCCAAAGCGTGCAGCCTTATGTTTGGCTACATTGGACTCCATATACCAGTTTTTTTGCACAATCACATAACTTACCTATACCACTTTGAAGACTCTTTGCAATAACTGACCACTTACTTTCCAATCTATCTCTAAGTCATCTGCAAACTTGGCTATAATACCCTTCATCAGAAACCTAATATTGATATGATGGAAAATACAGAGATATTATGTATAATGTTGTGATAAAGTAAGTTTGCTTAAAAGCTACACAAACAATTAATTGGACTAGAATTTAACATTTTTTGAGTAAGTTGTCTGAGAACACAAATCATTTGGAAAAATTAATAATCCCAGATTACTTCTAGAACATTTATATACCAATAAAATGAACTTCATGCTCAACTTTTACCTATTCATGTGCAACTAATAATCTAATGACAACTTGTACCCCTTCCAACTCCATCTTGATTTAGCCCCTTCCCCCTGTCCCTGCCTCTCCCTCACTGTTGATGGTCTGCACTGCCCTGAATGGACTTTACAGTAGATTACTCAATTAAAATCACAGGTGATTCACAGGTGTTGGTAATAAATAAAAATAATGTCACAGGTAATTTGGTGAAAGGACAAAAAGAAGTTCAGTTGTGTGTGAGAGTAATTCTAGATATAGAAAGTAAAACAATAACTTCTAATGGAATATAGAGTTAAACTCACAAATGATAGGGCACTGTAAAACTCAAAGCATAATGTAAAAGAGTATTGCCCAACAGTTACTTCAATATTGAGTTTTAACCAACTCTTGGTTCATTTTCGATGCAAGCAATGTGATGATACTATGGCTTTAAAGAGGTGTATTTTGACCTGTTGTCTTTATTAAGAGAGGTTGAGACAGAGGTACAGGGCGGTATACTTTAAACTAATAAAGTAAACAATTTGTGGGCCCTTGAGCTTTTTACAAGTTGGAACAATAGACGCAGCCTGAAGGGGTGGGGTCAAGGTCCCACAAAGCCAAGATTTTAGTTCAGCTATCAGTAGCTGTTTGGGTTTGGAAGCTGCTATACATCTCTCCCTGCTATAGCAAAACACTTCAGTTCTCTCTCTATCTCTCTCTCTTCCCCCCCCCCCCCCCCTCACTACCACCTCAAATCTCTCTCTCTCTCTCTGAGTTTTCTCTTGATGTTCTTTCCTCCTGGACTGGAGATTGCAATGGAGCCAATCTATTTTATTGAATGTGCCTTTGCCAAGGGTGTGTTGATGGGATGTTTCTGTATTGGAATAGTTGCTGTTTAGTAGTTAAATGATCTATTATTCTGTTACGTTTTCCAGTAGAGTTAAATTAGACCAATAGAATGTATTTTGCTTCAAGCCTCAGATTGACTAATCAAATTCGAGTCATAAAGACATAGAGTTGTACAGCACGGAAACAGACCCTCCTGTCTAACGCATCCACGCCAACCTTAATCTTAAATTAATCTAATCCCAATTGCCAGCATTTGGCCCATACCCCTCTAAACCCTTCCTATTTACATATCCATCTATATGCCTTTTAAATGTTGTTGTTTACCAGCTCCCATCACTTCCTCTGGCAGCTCATTCCATACATACACCACTCTCTGCATGAAAAAGTTGCCCGTTAGGTCCCTTTTAAATGTTTCCCCTCTCACATTAAACTTATGCCTCCTAGCTCTGGATTCCCCACCCCAGGGAAAAGACCTGTTTATTCACGCTATCCATACCCTCATGATTTTATAAACCTCTATAAGGTCACCCCTCAGCCTCCAACGCTCTGGGGAAAATAACTCCATCCTATCCAGCCTCTCCCTATAGCATAAACATAGAACATAGAACAGTACAGGCCCTTCGGTCCACGATGTTGTGCCAACCTATTACCCTACTAAGATCAAAATACCCTGCATATCCTACATTTTACTATCCTCCATGTGTCTATCCAAGAGTCACTTAGAAGTCTCTAAAGTATCTGACTCCACTACGACTGCCGGCAGTACATTCCTCACGCCCCACCACTCTCTGTGTAAAGAACCCACCTCTGACATCTCCCCTATACCTTCCTCCATTTTTTTTCTTCTTTAGCATTAATATAATAAAATTTGAACAGAATCTTTTGTGTAAACAATAACGATTCTGAAGATCCACTTCTCACACTAGTAAATTGACACAAGAAAATCAATTTCTTAGAATTTCTCAATTTCAGATAAGTCTGCATCCTTGTCACAACATATGGTTGAAAAAATGCATATTTTTAAAAAGCATATTTAGGGGGAAGCGAAGGCCCATTGGTATTATCGCTGGCCTATTAATCTAGAAACTTAGGTAATGTTCTGGGAGCCGTACAAATCCTGCCATGGCAAATGGTGGAATTTGAATTCAATAAAACAAATCTGGAATTAAGAATCTACAGATGACCATGAATTACTGTCGATTTTCGTAATGTCCTTCAGGGAAGGAAATCTGCCATCCTCACCTGGTTTGGCCTGCATGTGAATCCAGACTGACAGCATTGTGGTTTGGAAGATCAGCTACAGATGGAAATTATACAGTGAATGGCAGAACCCTTAGGAATATTGATATCCAGAGGGATCTGGGTGCGAGGTCCACAGATCACTGAAATGGCAGCGCAGGTAGATAAGGTAGCAAAAAAGGTCAATGGCATGCTTTCCTTCATTGGGGGGGGCATCGAATATAAGGATAGACGAGTTACGCAGCAGCTTTATAGAACTTTATCCAGGCCACACTTGAAGTATTGCCCACAGTTCTGATCACCACACTACCAGAAGGATGTGAATGCTTTGGAGAGGGTACAGAAAAGGTTCACCAGGATGTTGCCTGGCATGGGAGATTTTAGCTATGAAGAAAGGTTGGAGCGACTGGGTTTGTTTTTACTAGAATGCAGGAGGTTGAGGGGTGACCTGATAGAAGTTTATAAGATTGTGGATTGCATGGATAGAGTGGAAAGTATGATGCTTTTTCCCAGGGTGCAGGGGTCAATTACTAGGGCGACACCGTATCACTTTGCGGGGATGGGGCGAAGTTTAAAAGAGATGTGCAAAGCAAGTTTTTCACACAAAGAATGGTAAATGCCTGGAACATGCTACCAGAGGGGGTGGTAGAAGCTTACACAATCACAGCATTCAAGAAGCACCAGAACTGATACATGTATAGGAAGTGAATTGAGGGATGTGGATCCTGTAGGTGAGTCAGTTTAGTATGGAAGGGTAAAATGTATCAGTGCAGTCAGAAGAGCCTGTTCCTCAGCTGTGTAAACCTTCCAACATCCTTGCAAATCTTTTCTGAACCCTTTCAAGTTTCACAACATCCTTCTTTTGGCAGGGAGACCAGAATTGCACACAGTATTCCAAAAGTGGCCTAACCAATATTCTGTACAGTCGCAACATGACCTCCCAACTGCCATACTCAATGCACTGACCAATAAAGGCAGACATACCAAACACTTTCTTCACTATCCTATCAACCTGCGACTACACTTTCTAGAAATATGAACTTGTACTCCAAGGTCTCCTTGTTCAGCAACACTCCCCAGGACCTTACCATTAAGTGTATAAGTCATGCTTTGATTTGCCTTTCCAAAATGCAGCACCTCACATTTACCTAAATTAAACTCCATCTGCCAATCCTCAATCCATCACATCCAGAAGACAATATTTGCCTTTAAAAATAAGAAGAGTTGGGTTCTAAGCTATCTTCTTAATATATTTTGAGTGGGTTTGATCTGGTGTATAACAGCAGTTAGAACTGTTTTCTTCAGCAGTCACCTCCTAAACCTGTCAATCTTCATAGTTACTCCAGTTATTACATTTACAAGACATAACATTCCCTCTAACTTTGAATTTTCACCTAAACCACAGACCTATCCATATAACACTTACCACATGGCCATTCGTTTTCAACAGAATGAAAATGTTGTTAATGTAAGTGCAGTTTTCTTCCTAATAGATTTTGCTAAGTGCAGAATTACTTATCTCACAGAATTTTCACATTTTGAAGATTGAACATCTGATGTCAAATTTACAAAAGGAAACCTCCCTCAGGCTAAGATAGGAAATATCTATTTTAAATGCTCTGCATTTTGTCACTTTCTGCCTTGAAAACATGGACTCATGCTGAAGTAGTCCATAGGCAGAAACACATTCTTGCACCCCTCCCATAAAAACACTTCTCACACAGTCTAGGTGGTGAGGGTTGGATTTAGAATATAGAACATAGAACAGCACTGCACAGGAATAGGCCCTTTGGCCCACCATGTCTGTGCCAATAGTTAAACGACTCTAAACTAATCCTATCTGCCTGCATGTGGTCCATATCCCTCTATTCCCTGCCTGTTCATGTGTCTGTCCAAATGTGTTTTAAACATTCCTATCGTATCTATTTCTAACACCTCCCGTGGCAGTGTTTTCCAGGCACCTACCAACCTGTGTAAAAAACCTGCCTCCTTTATACATTCCTCTTCTCACCTTAAACCTATGCCCCCCATGGACATTTCCACCCTGGGAAACAGACTCTGACTATCCATGCCTCTCAACGTTTTATATACTTCTGTCACATCACCCCCTCAGCCTCCAATGCTCTAGTGAAATCAATCCAAGTTTGTCCAACCTCTCCTTATAGCTAATACACTCCCATCCAAGTAACATGCTTGTCAACCTCTTCTGCACCCTTACAAAGCCTCCACATCTTCCTTATAATGTGGTGGCAGGAACTGCACACACTACTCTAAATGTGGCTTAACTAAAGTTGTACGCAGTTGCAACATGATTTGCCAACTTTTACAAACAATGCCCTGACTGACGAAGGCAAGCACGCTGTATACTTTCCCATTACCTTCTCCACTTGTGTTGCCATTTTCAGGGAGCTATGGACCTGCACCCCAAGATCGCACTGTACATAAATGCTCCTAAGGGTCTTGCAATTTACTGTATTCTTTCCTCTTACATTTGACCTCCCAAAATGCATCACCTTACACTCGTCCAGATTAAACTCCATCTGCCATTTCTCTACCCAACTTTCCAGCTGATCTATGTCTTGCTGTATCCTTTGACAACCTTCCTCACTGTCCACAACTCCACCTATTTTCATGTCACAGTAAGTCCATTTTTTCCTAAGTGTGAGTTAAATCCTGAATCTGTCCAGTCGTTTCCCAAATGCTGTTGTAAGGCTGACGCAACTGCTTAATACTGTCTCAGCAATGAGTCAGAAGGTGAGAGAGTGTTTGGCAACTCCAGCAGCACGTCAGCCTGCCACATACCTGAATGTATCCGTACATCAAAGTCAGAGAGGTCTCAGTGTGCTGGCAAGCGTCACTGGCAAGTGAGTTGATTGAGGTGCTTAAGGAGCAAGTAAACCCCACTGAAGGACCTCATCCACTACTCCCAGGTGTTAGAAAGCGGTGAGAGGGCTCCCGCCAAGGACTGGTAATGTGTAAGGGGGTGTCCCACCTTCATGAGTTCCTGAGCCAAGGAACGCCCCTGCAAAATGTGATCACCCACACCCCAGGGCTGACCTTACCAGGCCTTCAAGATCCCGACCACACAGACATCTCCAGATCCTTAAACCCCACTTCCCAGAAATGCCTCCCTGTCTGACACTTGGTATGATGTGTAAACCCAAACCTGAACCATTGCTAGCCCTAATTGTAATCCTAACCCTAACCCCAATCCAAACCAGAACCCTAACCAGAACCCTAACCATGGCCTTAACCCTTACCCTAACCGTAACCCTAACCCTAAATTAAACCCTAAATGAAACTGTAACCCCAACCCTAACCCTAACCTTTACACTTATCCTAACCATAACTGCTATCTCAACGTCTGAGTGAATGGACTGACAAAAGGGAACTCAAAAGCTTACCTTGACATTGCAGGAAGAACAGAGTATGCTGAAATGCTGGATTCATGTACTCGTTAGTAGCATGGCATAACATATAAGCATGGAATGGACTTATTGATTGCTTTAATTGATTTACGGGGAATAAACATTTTCTATAGCCTATTTCTTACATACTAAGTAATATTATATCTATGTTGATTTTTATGTGTTTGGTACAGTATAAGTATCAAAATTTCTTGTGCAATGCTTTCTAACGGTCACTGGGAAATCCCTATCACTTCAGGGACTCTTATGGAATATGAATTCAGAGGCTGTAAAACTGATAGTGGAACGTTGCAGAATTTCAACAAATAGGAATGCAGTAACTTTCTCTTCATTTACTGACAATGTCAGCATAGCTATATTCAATACTCAGGGGTTTCCAGAAATGACCTGTCTGTTAATATCTTGCAATGTTAATAAAGGTCATTTTGACAGTTGTGGCAGAGAAGATGGGAATTGACTTAAAAGTCCGGATGGAAGAGAAGAGATTGTTGAAGGACATTTATATGAATGATTTGGATGTGAATTTAGCAGGAATGGTCAGTAAGTTTGCAGATGACCTAACATTGGAGGTGTAGTGGATAGTGAAGAGGGTGATCTCAGAGTACAACGGGACCTTGATCAGATGGGCCATCAGGCAGATGGTGTTTAATTTAGACATATTTGAGATATTGCATTTTGGAAAGGCAAATCAGGTCTGGACTTATATAGTTAATGGCAGGGTCCTGGGGAGTGTTGTCAAGCAAAGAGACCTCAGTGTGTAGGTTCATAGTTCCTCGAAACTGCAGTCACAGGTGGGCAGGGTAGTGAAGGAGGTGTTTGGTATGCTTGCCTTTATTGGTCAGTGCATTGAGTATAGGAGTTGGGAGGTCATGTTGCGGCTGCACAGGACATTGATTAGGTCAATTTTGAATATTGTTGTTCAATTCTGATCTCCCTGCTATAGGAAAGATGTTGGGAAACTTGAAAGAGTTCAGAAAAGATTTACAAGGATGTTGCCAGGTTTGGAGGGTCTGAGCTATAGGGAGAGGCTGAATAGGCTGGGACTATTTTCCCTGGTGCGTCAGAGGCTGAGGGGTGACTTTATAGAGGTTTATAAAATCATGAGGAGCATGGATAGGGTAAATAGACAAGGTCATTTTCCCAGTGTAGGGGAGTCCAAAACTAGATGGTATAGGTTTAAGGTGAGAGGGGAAAGATTTAAAAAGGGACCTAAGGAGCAAATTTTCACGCAGAGGGTGATGCATGTATGGAATGAGCTACTAGACGAAGTGGTGGAGGCTGGTACAATTACAAAGTTTAAAACGTGTTTAGATGGGTATATGAATGGAAAGGGTTTAGAGGGATATGAGCCAAATGCTGGCAAATGGGACTAGATTAATTTAGGATATCTGGTTGGCATGGACGAGTTGGACTGAAGGGTCTGTTTCCGTGCTGTATATCTCTATGACTCTATGACCCTATGAATAATTTGTTCTAATGAGAACTTCAGAGTGCCATTCCTCAGGGTCATCAGTATGTAACAGATGATATCATGTGTTTCCTCTTAAATAACATTGAGTCCTCTAATCCAGAACAGGAACCAGTGTCTGTATTTGGTTGATTGATTGATTGATTGATTTATGATCATGTGTACCTAAGTACAGTGAAAAGCTTTGTTTATGAGCAGTACGGGCAGATCATAGTAAGCAAAGACATACAGATCATAGGGTGCTTGGACAGAGCGAGGCATACAGGTTACACTGCAAAGGAAGTGTGCAAAGCAAGATCAACATTATTTGAAGTCAGAGACTCCATTCATCAGTCTAATAATGGCAGGGAAGAAGCTGTTCTTGATTACGCCGTACCCTGTTCAATTCATCCTTGCAGATGCCTGCACACTGAAGTGACAGTATTTAACACAAAATTCACAAATAGCCCCAGTGGTAACAAAACATGCTGAAGACTCACCCATGTCTGAGAACTCAGAGAATAACCTTGACTCCAAGTGGTTCATGACAGCACAAAAATTAGAATTAGAATTAAGTGTTATTGCCACACGTACTCAAGTACAGAAATACAGGAGTACAGTGAAAAGTTTACAATGTCACCTCTCATTAAGCCATCTTTGGTACAAAGTACCTTGGTACAAATCTTAGATACAAAAAGAGGAGTAATGAAGAAAAAAGTTGCATTACCATACAGTGATACATAGTATAAGTTAGAAATAAGACATTGTTAAAAGGATAAACATTACAAGGCAACTAAATACCACTGCCATTCCTGCTGCTTGTGTATTTCCACAGAACAGCACCCAAAAAAAGCAGCCCAGGGGGATATCAGTCTAAGCATAGCAAATTTTGGATATACTTCATAGCGAAAAATCTTTTCAATCTAGCAGGCTGCCAGTTAGGAAAAACAGAGGGAAAATATTTGTGAAGTTCTAATGCCAAAGCATTTCTAATTAATCAGCATTGCATCTACAACAAGCCCCACCTCTCCACCCACTCTGCCCCACCAGCTGCCAACAAAAGGGCTAACCTCTCCCTTACAGAGCTCGTTTGGCACCATCTCATGGTGCCACTTCTGGCACTGTCTTGTATCTATACCACGTATTTTCTTCCTGCTGTGTCTCCAGTGAAAGAACATGCATGGGTCTGCTCAAACTGAGTCTAATGTAATGGCCTTCATGATAGAACAGCACCATTGCAAACTCTGTTTGACAGACTAAACCGCTGAGCAAAGAATGGCTGAATTCAATGCTACATGAGCAGAATCCTTTGTTTTCCACTGGCTTAGGTCTAGGGCTATTCTGTTTAAATATGTGAATTTCATACAGTTACTTATTCCATAACTTCATACACAAAGGCATTTTGAGGATGAGCATGTCTTTTGACAGCACCCAGTCGCACCAGAATTAGCATGTATTCAGAATGAACAGAACTCAAACCTATCTGATTTGTGAACCAATTACTGATCCTCTGAGATGCTTTTCCTCAAAACCAAGATGATCTTATATGCTGAGAGAAGGAAGTTAACATACTGAACAAAACCATAGATGTGTTTCAGTCTCTGGGAGTTGCTATCGAATAAGAATACAAGAAAAAGATATTATTAAGCTAGAGAGGGTTCAGAAGAGGCTCTGGTTTCCTCCCACAGCCCAAAGATGTGCAGGCTGGGTGGATTGGCCATGATAAATTGCCCGCAGTGTTCAGGGAGGTGTAGATTAGGTGGGTTATAGGGGGATGGGTCTGGGTGGGATGCTCTGAGGTTTGGTGTGGACTTGTTGGGCCGAAGGGCCTGTTTCCACACTGTAGAGATTCTCTGATTCTATGATTCAAAGGTTGGATAGACTGGGAGTTTTTTTCATTTGAGCGTAGGAGGTTGAGAGGTGACCTTACAGAGCTTTATAAAATAATAAGGGGTATTGACAGGGTTAGTGATAGATGTCTTTCTCTCTAGGATGAAAGATTTCAAGACTAGGAGGCATACTTTTAAGGTGAGAGGAGAGAGATTTTAAAAAGATGAGCGACAATTTTTTTATACAGAGAATGGTTCGCATGTGGTAGGAAGTGGTGGATGTGGGCACAGTTACAACATTTAAAAGACACTTGGATAAGTACATGAATAGGAAAGGTTTGGAGGGATCTGGGCGAGGAGCAGGCAGGTGGGATTAGTTTAGTTTGGATTATGTTCGGCATGGTCTGGTTGAACCAAAGCGTCTGTTTCCATGCTGTATGACTCTGTGACTCTATAATAGAATAGTTCATCACCCCAGCTGAGATCAAGTCATTCCATCAAACAAATCCTAGACCTTTCCATCTCTGCATCTCATTACCATGTGGTTATCTTTACTCCACTGAGCTTTTGGAGAATTGGTAATATTTGTTAATAGAATTGAAATTATTTTCTTGTGCGGGCATTATAAAAATCTAGTTTCTTTGAAGAGTTTCTTCAGCCTTTAAGAGCAGTATTCAAGTTCAAAAGGGATCCAAAAGATTTCCTTCACATTATTGTGAATGAAGCCATTTCTCATCTACAAAAAACATGTTTACAATTTCCAACACATTGTTGATGGGGAAACCATCTGAAATGTAATTTCAGTATGTTCTTAATGATAAGCCGAAAAGGACTGAGTTAATTCCTTCATGAGCAGTAGGAAGCTTTTCAGTTCTTTTGTGCCAGATTTTTTTTCTTTTTGTTATGCTTTTGTTAATTGGATTGCAGCTTCTTCTGAATTCTATTTGAAGGATTGGCTGTCAATTTTGCAGTCACAGGCCCCACAGACTTGTGGTCAATGTACTACACTGACACTTTTAAGTCACACAGATATAGACCAAATTGCTCAAAGTCAGGTCTGTCAGGATCAACAGAGAAATGTTCTAGCGGACAGCAGAATCACTATGATTTTCAAAGACCTTGTATTTACAGTCGTAATTGCAAGATGCTGTAATTTAATTTGCAGAATAAAGATTAATCCACATTTTGACAAACTCAGAAACGTAATTTGATTATACAAATGAATTCTGTAAAGGACTGTGTCCCTTTATTTCATGTTTTTTTATAAACGGGGGGACCGAAATGAGAAAGAGCTGTTTTAAAAACCAGTGGCTGCTGTTCTGAAAAGCAAATGACCCAGAATCCACTGCAGGCATTGTATAGACAGCACCAGCTACAGTCTGAGTTGCGGTCAGTTTGGAGCTAAAGAGATGTAACTGATGCAACTTTTGCTGGCAACAGAAGTCGATTGGTCCACGGACTGTTGTCCAGTTATCACCAGCTGTGTGATTCATTTTCCGAGAACTGAACAACTTGGAACTGGAAAAAAATGAGAGGAGATTTATAGAGTGAGAGAGAGATAGTGATAATAGACCGAGAAGGATAGATAGAGATATAGAGAGAGATAGCTAGAGCAAGATATAGAGAGTGACAGATACAGCAAGAGATGTGATAGAGTGAGAGATAGAGAGGGATGCAGCGAGAGACAGAGAAGGATACCATGAGTGATAGAGAGGGATAAAGAGGGATAGAGCAAGAGACAGAGAGGGATAGAGTGAGAGATAAAGAGGGATAGAGACAGAGATGGAAAGGGATAGAGTGAGAGAGAGAAAGGGATAGAGATAGAGAGAGACAGAGGGATGCAGAGATAGGGAGATAAATAGTGAGAGATATATAGGGAGAGATACACACAGAGAGAGATAGATCAAGAGATATAGAGATAGATAGTGTTCAGTTCTTCTCCAGCTCAGCAGCAGTCTGTCTGTTCTCTGCAGTCAAACCTCACATAAATCTAGAGAAAGCCAGTTTATCTTCCCTGTAACAATTGCTTTTAAGTTGTAACTTTTACTTGATTAGTCAGAGGCTATTTGTAATGGAGCCAACCACCTTGTGTTTCTCATTAACCAGTGGAAGCATCCAGAGAAAGATGACTGAAACAACATGCTGGCCAGCAGAAGAGTCATCAGCAAAATTTCAGCACAGAACCTGCAACAAAGGCTCCCAAACTCTCTTTCCAGTTTTTCCACTCTGCCATAACCTATTATTTTAAACTCTGCCTCTGTAAAAGGGGTGTTTTTAAGGAAATTAGATTTTAATTAGCAGTGTTATGTGCTGATGGTTTTCAATTGTTTACCTGCTGCTAAAGTCTAATTATTTGTAATAAATAGTGATTATTGTTTAGTGCAGAAGGCTGGTCCACGCTTTCAATCAATTTGGGTATGAAAATCAGGTAAATTGGGGGAATCTTGCGTACTTTATAAAATCTTTAACTTTTGTGATGACTCAAGGAATAGAGGGGCTTAGTTTTTAACATATTACTGCAATGAGTCCTAACATTTCAAAGAAATGGCCATATTCAAAACTGATATGTAATCTGGAGTCTCTGTATTTAGCTATAAACAAAACCTCCTGAAAATTCATTCACAAGATAAAAGCATTGCTGGCTAGGCCAGAATTTATTACTGTGGATCTGGAGTCACATGTAGGCCAGATTAGGTAGGGATGGCAGAATTACTTCCTTAAAGAGCACTGGTTCATCAGATGAGTTTTTATAACAATTGACATTGGTCATTGAATGTAAATTTCACCATCTACCCATGGTGAGATTTGAATCAATGTCCCCAGAACATTAAACTAACCTGGGGTTTGAGATTACTAATCCAGAATAATGCCATAACACTGCTGCCTCCCCTGAAATAATGCAGCAGCTATAACTTATTCAAACCTATTTGGAAAATATTTACTGATCACAGAGAACAAATATATTCCAGTTTTACCGGCTTTGCTACATTAAAGCACTTGAAGTTCCACAAAGAAATTCTGAAGAAGCGCAAATTAAATAATATGTACAAAAAAAATTATCTTTTGTTAAAGCTGATGATAAACATTATCCCTCCAACTAACAAAGGCACCTGCAGCTTTTCATAGTTAATACAAAATGTTACCTTGGAAACTTCGTTTTGGGATTAACTTCTTGGTTTGTTCAAATGCTTTTGCCACCGCTGGTCCCTTCAGAAGATTACTGACTGCATCTACCTGTAGGGATAAAGCAATATCACTCACAAAGCAATATTAGCACAGACTTAAACCCCTGACTTGAAATAGGACTGGCCTGTAACAGAATGGATCTGGAGTGTTATCTTGTAATACGTTCCTTTAATGAGTTCAGACGCAAAATATTTATGATATTGACCTAGTGCTCACCAGCAGCAGTATGTACTATCTCCCAAGATACACTGCAGAAATTCTCCAAAGATCCTTAGACAGCAACTTCCAAACCCATAACCACTTCCACCTAGAAGGGCAAGGGCTGCAAATTCAAGGGAATATCACCACCTTCAAGATCACCTTCAAGCAACGTACCATCCTCACTTGGAAATTATCATAGTCCTTTCACTGTCACTGGGTCAAAATCCAGGACTTCCCTCCCCAACAGTATTTGGGTCACAGCACGTGGACTGCAGTGATTCAAGAAGGCAGTCTGCAACCTCCTCAAGGGCAACTGTGCCAGCCAGTACCACTCATGTCCCATGAGTGAATTATATCTCCTGACTTGAGATAGGACTGGCTTGTAACATAATGGATCTGAAGTGTCATCTTATAAAATGTTCCTTCACTTTAGTGAGTTCAGATCCAAAATATTTGTAATTTTGCACCAATCAGAAGAAACCCTAACCTCAATAGACGGATTCTCTGGTCAGTACAACTCAGTAAATGATCCGAGAAAACATCACTAACCAGGACTAACAGAAAATCAAAAGTGGAATTACACACGCCCTCTCTCCACTTTATCAATGGACTGATTTGATTTATGCATCTTCCACAGTATTCTCCACCATCAGCTCGGTCAAAAACAACCTCCCCAGCCTCATTTCCACCTCTTCATTGTCCTAGACATGGATTATTGTTGTTCAGTAAAGTTGGTGGGTGATAAAGGAAGTAGCAGGAAAACATGCGGATGCTAAGCCTATCTGGCACAAAAGGAACTTCTGCCTCTGCCCACTTGCCTGGCATGGTCTTGGTAGTTTCTCTCCCACCTTTGTCATCATACTTGAAATACTGCTATCTGACCCAAGTATGACATTGAAAAAGTTTTCTGTGTTTGAGTGTGTGATAAAGTGTGTGTGGGTGTGTGTGCGCGCGCGCGAGAGAGAGTGTGTGTGTGAGTGACAGAGTATCTATGTGCGCGAGAGAGAGAGAGTGTGTGTGTGTGAGCAAGAGAGAGTGTGTCTGTGTGCGTGCGTGCATACGTATATATGCGTGCGTGCATACGTATATATGCATGTGAGAGTGAGTGAGTGAGAGAAAGTGTGTGTGAGCATGAGTGTGTATGAGCATGAGAGAGTATTTGTGTGAGCGTGAAAGAGTGTGTGTGTGAGAGTGAGAGTGTGTGTGAGCTCGAGGGAGAGAGTGTGTGTGAGTATGATAGAGAGAGAGTGTGTGAGGGTGAGAGAGTGTGTGCGAATGTGCGTGTGTGCGAATGTGCTTGTGTGCGTGCGCGTGTGCGTGCGCGTCACTGAGCATTTCAAACAAATTTTAAATATATCAATAATTATTAGCAACCCTGGAGTTATTTTTGCCTTTTCAGTTATTTCCTAAAACAGTAATGTAGGTGCCAACACGGCTTGGAATTATTCAGCCTGAAGATACGCTGGAGGTTAACTAACTCTTCACATGCAAATAATGTCTCCATTCAGAGATTCTAGGAACTGCAGATGCTGGAGAATCCGAGATAACAAGGTGTAGAGCTGGATGAACACAGCAGGCCAAGC
>NC_063335.1:28430089-28488879 GCF_021869965.1 Rhincodon typus
AGGAGCAGAGAGGCTGACGTTTCGGGCCTAGACCCTTCATCAGAAAAAATTTTCTTCAGAAATTTTCTGATGAAGGGTCTAGGCCCGAAACGTCAGCCTCTCTGCTCCTATGATGCTGCTTGGCCGACAATGTCATTCCAGTCTGCTGCTGCCTTAGCCGAGGTGATATAATCTTAAACTAGCCCCTCAAGTCACATTGCGTTGGAGAACTAGGAGAGGTGAAATTACAGGAAGACAGGACAAAGAGAATGGACAAAGTTGACTTGGTGGATTTCTTCTTCGTCATACACAAAAATGCAAAATAACATATTCATATAAGTGCTTTAGAATGACTCAAATAAAGTCCACAAAGCCAACGGCACATTTTTATCAACTCAGTTGTAATGAGCAGCGAAATTGCAAATAGTGCCAGCATATTATAGTAGGGGTTGGTTAGCTGGAGGGCTGGCTTGTGACACAGAGTGATGCCAATGGTGTGGGTTCAATTTACACACCAGCTGAGGCTACCATGAAGGACTCTCCTTCTCAACCTCTCCCCTCAGGTTCAACCACCATCAGTTGTCTCTCTCACTAATGAAACTATGACAACTTCATAATGGGAATACAATTTGGAGCAAAGATACTTATGAAAGAAGACGAAAATATACCGGAAATGCCTCATAAGAATCCCTGTATTATCATGTCCTTGAAATAATACCCTTTTTTCAAAATGTAACTTTTGACCAGACAGGAAAGGACATAATACTAACCATCATTTTCAAGCAAGGGTGGACTTGGTTTACTTAAACTCACCTGGCTAAAGAGATGTTCTAAACAACCATGCAGTTTATCTTGTTTATCATGTGAAATATGAACATTGCAGGGTAATTCATCACCTATTAGAAACAAAAGAAAATAAAGATACTGGCTGTTGATTCACCATTTCAAAATATTCATTTTAAATTGAATACCTTGTATTTTGTTACTGCTCCTGGTCATATCTTGTTAACCTTTTGAGCTTTTACTCAACAGATAACAACTACTGATGTAATTTTGAAGGTCCAATTTAAAACATCACTTTGCTAAACAGCAGTTAGTATGACAAATGTTCTTTGCCAGTTATTGAGTTCCTTCTGGGTTAAAACACATGAATAATTTTATACTGAGGTTGCATAAGGGAAAGATTTTTTAAAAAAATTCTAAGAATGATAAACTCAAACCACGTGTTTCCAGTTTAGACAGAGACAGGTCTGGGAATGGAGTGGGTGTGCAGATGACTCAACAGATTTCAAAACATACTTGACTTGACACATCCTGTCCATCTTAGACTTAAGACATAGGAGCAGAAATTAGGCCATTCGGCCCATCGAATCTGCTCCGCCACTCACACATGGCTGATAAGTTCCTCAACCCCATTCTCCCGCTTTCTCCCCATAACCCTTGATCCCCTTGATAATCAAGAATCTATCTGTCTCAGTCGTAAATATACTCAATGACCTGGCTTCCACAGCCTTCTGTGGCAGTGAACTGCACAGATTCACCACTCTCTGGCTGAAGAAGTTTCTCATTATCACCGTTCTAAAAGGTCTTCCCTTTACTCTAAAGGCTGTGCCCTTGGGTCCTAGTCTCTCCTACCAATGGAAGCATCTTCCCAACATCCACTTCTGTCCAGGTCATTCAGTATTCTGTAAGATTCAATTAGATCCCCCCTCAACCTTCTCAATTCCAATGAGTGTAGTCCCAGAGTCCTCAAACGTTCCTCATATGTTAAGCTTTCCATTCCTGGGTCCATTCTCGTGAACCTCCTCTGAACCTGCTCCAGGGCCAGTACATACATCCTGAGATATGGGGCCCAAAACTGCACACAATACTCCAAATGTGGCCTGACCAGAGCCTTATAAAGCCTCAGTAGTACATCCCTGCTTTAATATTCAAGTCCTCTCAAAATAAATGCCAACATTGCATTGCCTTCCTGACTACTCACTCAACCTGCAAGTTTACCTTGGGAGAATCCTGGACTAGAACTCCCAAGTCTCTTTGCACTTCAGACTTCGGAATTTTCTCCCCATTTAGAAAATAGTCCATGCTTTTCTTCTCCTTACCAAAGTGCATGACCTCACACTTTCCCACATTGTATTCCATCTGCCACTTCTTTGCCCACTCTCCTAACCTGTCCAAATCCTTCTGCAGCCTCCCCGCCTCCTCAATACTACCTGTTCTTCCACCTATCTTTGTATCATCTGCAAACTTAGCCAGAATGCCCACAGTTCCTTCATCTAGATCATTAATGTATAAAGTGAAAAGTTGAGGTCCCAACACTGATCCTTGCAGAACACCACGAGTCACTGGCTGCCACCCTGAGAAGGATCCTTTTATCCCCACTCTTTGCTTCTCCCACCTCACTGACCAATCCCCACCACTGCCTACCTGCACTCATCTATCACCATCCCACCTACCATCCCCAAGCCCACCCCTCCTCTCTCTATTTATTTCTGAGCTCCCTTCCCCCTCCCCCATTTCTGAATAAGAATCCCGACCAGAAACATCAACTTTCCTGCTCCTCTGATGCTGCCTGGCGTGCTGTGATCCTCCAGCTCCACACTGTGTTATAGTTGCTCATTTTAATTTTTTTGTTCATTTATGAGATTTGGAAGTGACTGGCTTAGCCAGCATTTATTGGCCAACTCTGATTACCCTAGAGAAGGTGGTGATGCTGTCTCCCAGAACCACTGCAGTCCATGTGGTGTGTGGATACTCACAGTACTGTTTGAGACGGCGTTCCAGTATTTTGACCCAGCCACAGTGACGGAGGGTGATATTGATCTAAGTCAGGATGGTGTGTGGCTTGGAGGGGAACTTGAAGATGGTACTCCAAAGCACCCACTATCCTTGCCCTTCCAATTGATAGAAGTTATAAGTTGGGAATGTGCTGTCTAACGACCCTTACTGAGATGTTACAGTGCAACTCGTAGACGGTACACAACGCTGCCACTAAGCATTGGTAGTGAAAGGATTAAATGCTGAAGGTGTTAGATGGGATGCTAATCAAGCCGGCTGGTTTGTCCTAGATGAAAGCAACCTTCTTCAGTTAGAGACAGTAAGGACTGCAGATGCTGGAAGCTAGAGGTCAATAAATGTGGAGCTGGAAAAGCACAGCAGGTCAGACAGTACCGAGGAGCAGGATGGCATTTGCAGAGTCCTCCATCACATTCTTGACTTCTGCCTTGTAGATGATGGACAAGCTTTGAGGAGTTAGGAAATTAGAGGCAGCAGGATTCCCAGCCTCAGGCTTATTATCATGACCACGGCATTTATATAGCTGCTACAGTTCAGTACCTAGTCAGTGGTAACTCTGAGATGACGACAGTTAGACCATAAGATATTGGAGCAGAACTATGCCATTCTGTCCATCAAGTCTGCTCCACCATTTGATCACAGCTGATATGTTCCCAACCCCATTCTCCTGAAACCCTTGATCTCCTTACTAATCAAGAACTGACCTATCTCTGTCTTAAATATATTCAATGACTTGACCTCCACAGCCCTCTGCAGCAATGTGTTCCACAGATTAACCACTCTCTGGTTGAAGAAATTCCTCCTCATCTCAGTTCTAAAGGGTTGTCCCTTCACTCTGAGGCTTCGCCCTGGGATCCTGGTCTCTCCTACTAGTGGAGACATCTTCTCCACGCCCACTCTATCCAGGCCTCTCAGTCTTATGTAAGTTTCAATTAGATCCCCACCCCCTCACCTTTCTAAACTCCATCAATTACAGGTGCAGAATCCTCAACCACTCATGATGTGACAAGCCCTTCATCCCCAGGGTTATTCTTGTAAACCTCCTCTGGACCCTCTCCACCACCAGCACAGCCTTCCTTAGATTTAAGGTCCAAAACTGCTCACAATTGTGCAACAATGACATGAAACAATATTGATACAACTCAATATAGCTGTCACAACACCACATATCTACCTGAATATTTTCTACTTTTGCCAGCGAAACATGCAAACGCATTTAATTTTAGTGTTTTTCTTCACATGAGCTTATTCAAGTAAAGTTGAATGGAAGAAGAGAGAGGTCATATTCACACTTTTATCAATTTGTACAGAGCTAGTACATTAAATGTGATTTTATTTTATTTGAAAATCTTATTTGGTTCTTTAGTATTTTTTTTATTTTGATTCCTAAGTTACATATTTGGATTGCCATGGCTGTATGTGTTTTACTTAAAATTGTTTTTACATATTTTTATCTTTATCATTTGCAACCCATCATAAAACAATGTTTAAAATATGGAAGTAAAAGGTACACAATATAAAATACACAAGACAAAATAAATATTTAGAACATTTAAAAAAGTTAAAAAAGGCAATGACAAAGGTTGGACCAAAATCAGGTTAAAAAAATTGTTTTAAAAAGTTGAAGATGATCTTTGTAAAGTCTCATTTTCATTACAACCTCTGTATTTTGCTCACGTTGAATTTAGAGAGTTCACTAATCATGATCTGCATCATGTACACACACACACACACTCACTCACACAGATTCTCACACAGAGTTATATGGAGCTTACCAGAGTCCATCTCGTCACTGTGCACATAGAAATCACAGTGGCTGCTGCAGATGCTTGTAAAGGAAGCGATGGAATTCCTATTACTGTTACAGTCACTGAGGAGGAAAGAAAACATGTTAAGCTTCTTAAAGTCATGGAGTCATACAGCACAGAAACAGACTCTTCAGTCCATCCATTCCCTGACGATTGCAACCCCAGACTAAACTAGTCCCATCTGCCCGTTTTGGCCCATATCCCTCCAAACATTTCGTATTCATGTACTTATCTAAATGCCTTTCAAATGTTGTAACTTACGTCCATCACTTCCTCTGGAAGTTCATTTCACACACAAACCACTCTCTGTAAAAAAACTGAACCTCATGTCTTTTTAAAAATATGCCCCTAGTCTTGAAATCCCCCATCCTACGCGAAGGACACCTGCTATTCATATTATCTATCCCCCACATTAGTTTATAAACTTCTGCAAGGCCACCTCTCAACCTCCTATGCTCCAGTGAAAGAAGGCCTAGCCTAACCAGCCTCTCCTTATAACTCAAACCTTCCATTCCTGGCCACATCCCAGTAAACCTCTTCTGAACCCTCTGCAACTTAATAATATCAACTGTACAGTTTTACTCTGTATACTTTGACATGTGATGCATCTGCAGTAAGACCACAGAGTTGGGGTTATGTGCTGATGGGGATGCACACAACACTGATAAATGGTGTTTTATATGTACTCTGGCAGATTGCTGTCACAAAGTGTAATAATATCCTGAACAGTACTTAACAGCTTTTTTAAAGGGGGGTCAGTTAACTCAGTTAGCTTGACGACAGCAGGTTTGCAATTCAGAGTGTTACCAACAGCATGAGTTCAATTCCCACACCAGCTGAGGTAACCGTGAAGGACTCTCCTTCTCAATGTCTCCCCTCACCCTGACGCATGGTGACCCCCAGGTTAAACCACTACCAGTCAGTTCTTTCTAATGACAGAGAAGCCCTATGGTAACTCTTACCTGAGGTTTATATTATGACATATTTCTGCAATCTGTACTTATTTTCCTGATTATTGCCATTTCCAGAATGTTAACACTAATTGTTCTGACTGGTACCGTAATCTTAAAAAATCCTTTATCTCTCAATGCTCTCTCTTAACATTAAATCGTGCATCGTAATAAAATGTGTTACATGGTGTCATCAGTGAGTACTTTCTTTAACAATTAATTTAAGAATAAGTTAATTGTCTTGTAATCTGTTTTGCTCTCTACCTCGATGTTGTTTTGAGCATTGTTAGCAGCATCAAAAGCACAAAATGAAACATAACAAGGAGAATAATCTGAAGATCAAACACAATGTAATCACTGAGCTGCTTTGAGCAAGGTTTTAAATATTGTTGTCAGTTAGCCAATACAGCATGGACCTGAGATTCTATTCCAAATCAGTTCTCCTATGATATAATCAACACTCAAATGCTGCAGTACAGGTAACATTCAGATATAAATGCTGAATGCATTCACACCACATTCCTTAATGCAGCTTGAACCATGCATTGAACCATTAAAAATAATGAGCCTATCAGTGGCAAATGGAATTCATTAAGTGTGAGGATACGTAACACTTGCCTTTATTGGCCAAGGCATTGAGATTAAGAGCAGGTAGGTTATGCTAGACTTGCATAACATGTTGGTTAGGCCACAGATTGAGTGGTGCGTGCAGTTCTAGAATTCACGTTATAGAAGGGATCTGATAGCATTGGAGAGGATGCAGAGGAGATTTACAGGATGTTGGCAGGGTTGGAGAGTTTCAATTATGAAGAGAAGTTGAATAGACTGGTCTTTCCTTGGGGCTGAGGAGGCTGAGGGAAGGCATAACTGAGATGCATAAAATTATGATGGGCGTAGATAAGGTAGACAGGAAGAAACCTTTCCCCATGGTGGAAGGATCAATAACCAGGGGGCATAGATTTAAGGGCAGGGGCAGGAGGTTTAGAGGAAATGTGAGGAAAAATCTTTTCATTCAGGGTGGTGGGAATCTGGATTCACAGCCTGTAAGGTTGGTAGAGGCAGAAATCCTCATCACATTGACGAAGTTCTTAGATGTGCACTTGTGATTGTAAAGCGTATAATGCTATGGGCCATGTGCTGGGAAATAGGATTAGAATCGTTAGAACAAAGAACAAAGAAAATTACAGGTGGTTGTTTTAGACTGGTACAGCCTCAATGGGCTGAAGGGTGTTTTTCTGTGGTCCTGTACGACTCTGCGACTAAATGCCTACCTAAACTTGGCAGAAAGAAACTAAAATGAATTAATTAAGAGTTTGTAACTGAGCTTTACCAACTAAAAATTATAACCTGTATAAATGGATTATAAAACTAAATGCTCTAATTTGCTGTTGATATAGAGTTAACCAAATGTTTATAGAGTCATGGAGTTATACAGCATGGAATCAGACCCTTCAGTCCAACGCGTCCATGCCGACCAGGATTCCCAAACTAAACTGGTCCCATTTGTCTCCATTTTGCCCATATCCCCCTCAACCTTTCCTTTCCATGTCTTGTCCAAATGTCTGTTAAATGTTGTAACTGCACCTGCATCTACCACTTCCTCTGGCAATTCGTTCCAGACACTCACCACTGTCTATGTGAAAACATTTCCCCTCAGGTCTCTTCTAAAGCTTTGCCCTCTCACCTCAAACCTATGCCCCCTAGTTTTGGACCCCCCCCAACCCTTGGGAAAAGACTTTGGCTATTCAACTTATCCATGCCTCTCATGATTTTCTTTTGGTTTTCCGCATTTAAAAGCATGTAGGCTCACCCCCATTCATATTTCCTATTTCTAAGTATGATCCAATGCCATTAAAGTTCTAAAATATAATGAACTGCCCACAGAATAATTGGGTCGACATTCCTGAGACTTGTATTTGAGAGCCAGTTATGAGCCATTTGATTGGCTGAAATAATAACGAGTAATTGAGTAACTAAGAAATGAAGGTTAGCAAAATAACAAAACCCGGGTTTACAGGTTTGGTGACAGAAGGAGGAACAAGAGGAAGGCCCTGTGGTGTTAGATTAATCACCACCCCACAACTCTGCCCCCTACACGCCCGACTTTAGTCCAAAAGTCACAGAGTGCACTACAGTTAACAGGGAGTTGAGTGGAAAAGGGTGTGCAGTGTCTGGGACTCTTAGAAGTTCACAAGGCATCAGCAAGCTTATGTCAGATTTTAAGACTAAGGTAAGCCACTTGCAATGCATCCCCAATATTATTCTGTTCTCAGTCAAAAGGGGTTTTACTTGCTGAGGACAGAAAGTGACAGGGAATGTCCCTAGAAAAACCTAACAGGGCAGATTGAGAGGCTTAATGTAATTAAAGAAATCAGTACATGAAGTACAACAACAGGCACAAATAAAACTTAAACATCAGCAAAATAAACACTCTTAAGGAAAGTTATACGCTTAACTTTTAAGTCTTCCCAAAATCATTTTAAACTGAATATTGAGTATGATTATGTTGAAGAGTAATGTAAGGTATATTATACCTGTAAGAATCCCTGTTGCTTATTGTATCATGACCAGAATCTTCCTGGTCATCTCCAGATACTACAAAGCAAACTTTTTTGCTGTTCCGCTCTGCCTTATCAGCAATATTGTCCCCAGTTATCAGTGACTCATCTGCCTTGGTCCCTGATGTAGATGGATGTGTTATTGATGACAGGAGGCTATAAAATGGAAAATAAAACAACCAGTTCAAAGTAATTAATCTTTTTTATTGAAGAAAATAGTACAGCAAGTTCTTTTTTCACCTACAAGCAAACTGAAATAGTCAGGGCTGCATTATAATTTACAGTAAGAAGTGTTTTTGTGACTGCACGTGTTTGTTTGTGTATCTGCGTGCATGTGCATGTGTATGTGTGCGTATTTTGCGTATGCTTGTCTGTTTGAATGGGTATGTGTGTGTGAGTGCTTTTGTGGACATGTGTTTTTGAGTGCACATGTGTGTTTTTGGGTTAGTGCTTTTGTGTGTGTTTTCTTGTGTGTGTACACATGTGTGTGCATGTCTACATGTGTGTGCTTTTGGGTGTGAGTGTGAGAGAGACAGAGAACAGAAAATTGACAGCATGTCTAATTGACCAACATCTATTTTATCACAGGGGGTTAGGCTATACAACCACAACTCCTGCAGGACCTTAAATCCAGGAGAAGTAGGTGATTTCTAACCCATTAACAGCTGAATATCCAATGTTAGATACTTTCCAAACTTGGAGTTCATCCAGATTATTAATGCAAGAGAAACCTGTTTGGGGTCAGCATTGCAACTTGTTGAGCAAACCCAATTCTTACGATATTCAGTGTCTATGGGCTGATAACTAAAACTGCATGTTGCAGTGATGAACACATTTGGAAAACCATTCCCAGGACACCACATTTATTAAATTCATAATCTTTAACAAGAGGATGCTATTCAGGACCAGCTTTTATTGCACATCCTGAATTGTCCTGAATAAAACAATAGTGAGTTCTTCAAGAACTGCAATCCACCTCAAGAATATTCAGAAGGCTGTGGGAGGGAGTCAGGATTCTAATCCTGGGACAATGAAGGAATAACAATATACTTCCAGTTCAGGTGAGTTTTTGCAACATTTTGGTTGCTTCACGGGCAACATTGCTGATGCTGCTGTTCTATTCCAGATTTATTTCATTAACAGAATGCAATTTCTCCTGGAGTTTGAATTTACATTCCCGAATCGTTAATCCAGACCTGAAACCTACTGATCCAAAGATGCTGGCAGATCGGTTGAGTATTTTCAGCATTTCCTGGTTTTGTTTCAGATTTCCAGCACCCTCAGTCTTTGCATTATCAATACAATAATCAAACGAAACATCATGCCTGATTACGGAAGACTCCAAAATAGTTTTTTTTTAAAAGATGATCAAATTTCACAAAGTGCTTTTTTCTTTTACATATATTCGTCAATATATTGACTAAAGCCTTTGAAGTCATATTCCATTCAAAATTATGAATATGTTTTCTACTTTGATGTTTATAATTTAACTGCAATAACAGAAATATTTCTAAATTACTACAGCTTTCGTGAATTGGTAAGTTCTCTCCAAAATGACAAATTTAATGGGGAATTGTTACAGAATCCTTTCTAGTCAAAACAGATATTACTCATACAGCCACTTCAGAAGAGCTGTCTCATTAAAATGCTCCATCATCCACTTTCGTACATTTAGTGAGGTCTCCAAAAATCGATGTATCGCTGGGGCCTTTATGTGTCAAGTCACTTTTATGAAGATTGCTTCACTTTTAAGCAGCAGTTATCAGCTTATGAAGCTCAAGAACATTTATTCACCTCTTCAAACTGAAACAAAAACTCAAGACATTTGTGCAATAGCAAGTTCTCCTGCCCTTTCCTTCCTCACCATACCATTAATATTCCTTTTTTATTCATTCACATGATGTGGTTGTCCTGGATTAGGCCAGTACTTATTGTCCATCCCTGATTACCCAGAGGGCTGTTAAGAGTCGACCACATTGCTGAGGGTCTGGGGTCACATGTGGATCAGGCCAGGTAAATATGGAAGTTTCTTCACTAAAGGACTTTAGTGAATCAGATGGGGGTTTTTTTCACGAGAATTGATGCAAAACCGTTAGCTTACCATTTTATGCCAGATTTTTAAATTTTAATGCAAATTTCACAGTGAGATCTGAACCCACATACCCAGAACAATTCCCTGGGGCTCAGGATTAGTAGCCCACAGACATTACCACTACACCATTGTCTCCCCTTAAAAAAAACTGTCCCTGGATCCTTTAATTCATTATTGTTCATATATTCACCAGGCTGAAGGGATTGTACATTTCTCATTTTGTGATAAGGGGGGGGACTCAGTCCCTTCAAAGCATCATAACCAGGACACTAGCCCACCAAGACAAGTAAACCTTCCCACTAAGTCCCTCTGTGTCATCTTGGCCAGTGCAGACACACTAACAGCAGAAATTATACTGAAACATTTGGTCACACTTTTATTTCCTACACCTTCATTCCTGATCTTCAAAGGGGAACAGTACAGTGAATTAGAAATTAATTCAACTTAAACAACATTGAATTAATTTTGATTGAATCCCCACTGGGCCATTTTGATGTGTTCATATTCTGATTAATCTCTTGCTTTCATGACCGGAGATTATGGATTTAATTGCTTTGTAGTATTTTCTTCAATGTTGACTGATTGCTGATTTTTACCTTGAAGCCAGTAAGTAGTTTTACACCAGTATTTGCTTTAAGGTATATTTGATGCCTCCCCATTGATAAAGCTGATATAAACTTTTTTAATATAAATATTGCATAAAATGTGTCAGAAATGGTATACACACTGTTTCAGGGAGACAAGAATGGCTACTGGATGATCTGCTATCAGTGTTATCTCAGTGTCTGATTACTTCAGTAGGTTTGTTGAACGGAAAAGGGAGAAAGGAAAACACTGGTCACATTTAGGACAGCACAGTGGCTCAGTGGTTAGCACTGCTGCCTCATAGCACCAAGAATCTGGGTCCAATTCCACCTTGGGCGACTGTCTGTGTGGAGTTTGCACATTCTCCCCGTGTCTGTGCGGGTTTGCTCCAGTTTCCTCCCACAGTTCAAAGGTGTGCAGGCTAGGTGGATTGGCCATGTTAAATTTCCCATATAGTGTTCAGGGAGGTGTAGATTAGGTGGGTTATAGGGGGATGGGTCTGGGTGGGATGTTTGAGGGTCAGTGTGGACTTATTGGGCCAAAGGGCCTGTTTCCACACTGTAGAGAATCTATGTTTAGGGTCAAACAGGGGGTGTCATGATGGTTCACAGGGCCAGGGACCTGGATTCGATTCCAGCCATCGGTAACTGGGTAGAGTTTGCATCTTCTCCCCGTGTCAGTGTGGGTTTCCTCCCAAAGTCCAAAGATGTATAGAGTAGGTGGATTGGCCATGCTAAATTGTCCCTTAGTATCCAGGGATGTGCAGGCTTGGTGGATTAGGCATGGTAAAAGACAGGTTACAGAGATATGGTGGATGTGGTTCAGATGCTTCTCAAAGGGTCTGTGCAGACTTAATGGGCCAAATGGCCTCTTTCCACACAGTAGGGATTCTATGATTCCAATACCAAGTGGGTTCACTCTAAGTATCAACAAGTTAAGGACTATATTTATAATAATTAGTGGAAGTTTACTTAATTATAATTGACAGTTGGACCTACATATCTTGTCCAGTGTTAAATAAGAAATTGCTCATGTACTCACTCATCTATCTGTGCAGTATAGATTTCCAGTTCTTTCACAACTGTCTGCAGCTTATTCAATAGCTTCTGATAGGCATCTTGTGTTTCCACGTCCTTTTCCTTCAGGAGGAAGTGCAGACCTGGTCCATTTTGCTGACCCAAACTATGCCCAGATGGAGCTGCCATGGTGGTAATGCAGTGATGGACATATTCCATTGGGTCCAATTCATCTATGAAATATCAAAATGAAGTGCGAAATACTAAATTTCCTTCACAGGAAAGCGTACTAACAACAGTATCAGGCAATATTTAACTGCATACCCATTTGAAATGCATGCTGTCCACTAAGAGTATGCTTCCAATTATTTAACAATAATTTATATTTCATCTGTCTGATTAAACAATCACATGTAAGTCAAATAAAAACAAAGTGGTGGAGAAACACAGCAGGTTTGGCAGTATCTGCGGAGAGAGAAACAGCACTAATCAGTACTGGAGATAACAAGGTGTAGAGCTGGATGAACACAGCAGGCCAGGCAGCATCAGAGGAGCAGGAAAGCTGACGTTTCAGGTCTGGATCCTTCTTCAGAAATGGGGGAGGGGAAAGGGACTCTGAAATAAATAGATAGGCGGGGGGGCGGAGACAGATGGAAGGTGGACAAAGGAGCAGATAGGTGGAGAGGAGACGGACAGGACAAGGAGGCGGGGATGAGCTGGGCTGGTTTTGGGATGAGGTCAGGGGAGGGGAGATTTTGAAGCTTGTGAAGTCCACATTGACACCACTGGGCTGCAGGGTGCCAAGAGAAATAGGAGGTGCTGTTCCTGCAGCCTTCGGGTGGCATCATTGTGGCACTGCAGGAGGCCCAGGATGGACATGTCATCCAAGGAGTGGGAGAGGGAGTTAAAATGGTTCGCGACTGGGAGGTGCAGTCATTTGTAACGAACCGAGTGTAGGTGTTCCACAAAATGGTCTCCAAGCCTCTGCTTGGTTTCCACAATGTAGAGGAGGCTGCAGGAACAGCACCTCATATTTCGCTTAGAAACCCTGCAGCTCAATGGTCTCAGTATGGACTTCACAAGCTTCAAAATCTCCCCACCCACAACCTCATCCCAAAACCAGCCCAGCTCCTCACCGCCTCCTTGATCTGTCCGTCTCCTCTCCACCTATCTGCTCCTTTATCCACCTTCCATCCGCCTCCCCCTCCCTCTATTTATTTGAGTCCCCTTCCCCTCCCCAATTTCTGAAGAAGGGTTCCGACCCGAAACATCAGCTTTCCTGCTCCTCTGATGCTGCTTGGCCTGCTGTGTTCATCCAGCTCTATACCTTGTTATCTCAGATTCTCCAGCATTGGCAGTTCCTACTATCTCTCACTAATGAGTACTTTCTGTTTTTATTTCCTGTAAAATCTGTTTGTCTTTCTGCTGATACTGTCAGACATGCTGAGTTTCTCCAGCACTTTGTTTTTATTCTAGAACTTCAGTATCCACAACAATTTATTTTTATTATCACATGTTAGGTGATATTACCGATGAATGCTGCAAAACCCCCAGATATAACCACTTGCCTCTGTCACCCTAATACTGTAAGGATTTTTTGCCAGTAGATGGTGTTAACTTCTTGTATGTATTTTTTGTGCTCTAGGATTAAAAGACCATCAAGGTAAATTACAAAAACATCTACATGTAAGATTCTGCCAAACCTTTAATGAAAGGGTGGCACAGTGGCTCAGTGGTTAGCATTGCTGCCTCACAGGGACCCAGGTTCAATTCCAGCCTCGGTTGACTGTCTGTGTACAGTTTGTATGTTCTCCCCTTGTCACTGTGGAGCTTCCTCCAGGTCCAAACATGTCCAGTTTAGGTGGATTGGCCATGCTAAATTGGCCACAGTGTCCAGGGATGTGTAGACTAGGTGGATTAGCCATGGGAAATGTAGGGTTACAGGAATAGGGTGGGGGTCGGTGGTAGGGTGGTGGTTGTGTCTGGGTGGGAAGCTCTTCAGAGAGTTGGTGTGGACTTGTTGGGCTGAATGGCCTGTTTCCATGTTGTGGGGATTCTATGATGATTAAAGGCCAGTCAATAAATTATCATCTCACAAAAGGAGTAATTTTGCAACCTGGCCTACCCTAAAGAAGGGGAGAACTTGTTATGTCTTCTTTAACTATGCAAACAGCCCATCATTTACCACAAGTTCCTCCTGATAAGCCAAATTAAAATAGTCACCTGTGTGACCCATTACAAACTCATCTGTAAAACTTCTCTAAAACATAAAGATTAAAAACTAAGCAGAACATTGGAGTTTAGCAGTTTTGGCAGCCATTCTTTCCATCCCTTCATCAAAATCACTTTTATAAACTGTAAACAATTGAGATCCTAGCACCAAGCACTGGGACACACCATTTCTTATAACCTGCCAAACTGAACAAAACCTGATTATGCCTACTATCTTCTTGCTGTTAGCCACCCATTCTTCGATCCGTGCTTGTATGCTACACCCTACACCGTGAGATTTTATTTTCCATAATATCCTTTCATGGGGAATTTCATCAAACATCTTCTGGAAATCTAAGTACAGTATATCCACCAGCTTCCCCAGCATCTTAGGTCTTCAAAGAACACCAATACATTGGTTAAACAGGATGTCCCTTTTACAAAACCATTGACTCTGCCTGATCGCTGTGCACTTATCCAAGTGGCCTGCTATAACTTCTTTCATAATAGTTATTATATTTTCCCTATTGCTGGTGTTACATCTCACTGGCCTTTAGTTTCCAGTTTTCTGTCTCCCTCGATTTTTTAACAAAAGAGTTACATTTGTTATTTGCCAATCTAATAGGGCCTTCAATTGAACTTGAGAGCGTTAAAACTATCATGTCTCTCACTAGCCACTTCTTTCAAGACCCAAGACACTTAGAAGGCATTTGTCAGCTCATAGCTCCATCAATATACACAGTGCCACTTCTCTGGTGGTTGTAATTTTGAGTTCCTCTCTCTATTCCATTTCCTGATATTATAGTTATTTCTAGAATGTTGCTTAATTCTTCTACAATAAAGACTGATGCAAAATGTCTGTTAAATTCTTCTGCCATATCCATATTACCCATTATTAATTCTCCAGACTCACATTGATTAAGATCAATGCTCATTTTGTTAATTTTGTTTCCATGTCAGGCACATGAGCTGTCATCAGGTGAAAGAATTGTCTTTGAAAAAAGAAGTCCCATCAGGAAGATGAATTCCAGGCATGTCACTTAAGCTTAATTCTGACTCTGAGTGCCCACTAATCACCAGGACGACAGATCTGATGTTCTGATTCTCTCCAACTGATCTCCCCTCAAGCTCAGTGTTCAATGTGTCAGTTGTGAATACATAGATCTGATTAGAGGTATCTTTGTCAGAGGTAATTGATGTGAATATTCCAGATAATACAGCTACCACAAACATACTGTGTTAATCGTTCGCACATGTTGTGACACTGAAGAATTTTGTTGTGTTCCCCGTTTATCTTCTTGGATTACTTAAAATGGTCTTCAGTACATAGAAGAGAATCCCTACAGTGTGGAAACAGGCCCTTCGGTCCAACAAGTCGACACCGACCCTTGGAGCATCCCACCCAGACCCATCCCCCTATAACCCACCTAATCTACACATCCCTGAACACTACGGGCAATTTAGCATGGCCAATCCATCTAGCCTGCACCTCTTTGGACTGTGGGAGGAAACCGGAGCACCTGAAGGAAACCCACGCAGACACGGGGAGAATGTGCAAACTCCACACAGACAGTCACCCAAGGGTGGAATTGAACCCGGGTCCCTGGCACTGTGAGACAGCAGGGCTAATCACTGAGCCACCATGCCACCCAGGGCAGGGTAGATAAAGATAAGTTATTTTTGCTGGTTAGGGATTCTAGAACAATGGGGTATAGTCTGAGAATGAGGATCAGACTGTTCAGGAGAGATGTCAGGAAGCACTTCTACACACAGAGGGTGGGGGATGTTTGGAACTCTCTTCCACAAATGGCAGTGGATGCTGGATCAGTTGTTAATTATAAATCTAAGATAGATGCATTTTGTTAAGCAAGGGTAGTAAGAGATAATGCTGAAGGTGGGTATATGGAATTAGGCCACAGATCATGCATGATCTCACTGAATGGTGAAAACATCTTTTCCATGTCCACTCTATCCAGTGTTCTCAGTATTCTGAGAGTTTCAGTCAGTTCCCTCTTCATCCTTCTAAACTCCACCGAGTACAGAGGAAGCATCCTCAACCACTCCTCATATGACGTCCCCTTCATCCGTAGGATAATCCTCTGGATCCCTCCAAGGCCAGCACATCCTTCCTTAGATATAGGGTCCAAAACTGCTTGCAATAATCCAAATGCGGTCTGACCAGAGCCTTCTACAGCCTCAGCAGTACATCCTGCTCTTGTAGTCTAGCCCTCTCAAAATGCTAACATTGCATTTCCTAACTGCAATTGTCTTCCTAACCTCCAACTGCACCTGCATGTTAACCTAAAGAGAATCTTGAATTTGGACTTTTTAGTTCCTTTGTGCTTCAGGTTTCTGAAGCCTTTCCCCATTTAGAGAATGGTCAACATCTCTATTCTTCCTACTAAACTGCACAGCTTCAAATTTTCCCACATTATATTCCATATGCCCCTTCTTTGCCCACTCTCCTAGCTTGTCCAAATCCTTTGCAGTCTCCCTACCTCCTCAACACTACCTTCCCCCCCACCTATCTTTGTGTCACCTGCAAACTTTATAGCAATGTCCTCAGTTCCTGTGTCCAGATTGTTAATAATAACATGAATACTTGAACTCTAGTAATCACCAGTTGCCACCCTGAAAAGACCCCTTTATTCCACTTTCTGCATTCTGTCAGTCATCCAATCCTCTATCCATGCCAGTACCTTTCCCCTAATACCACAAACTCCTGTCTTATTTAGCAGTCTCCTGTGTGGCACTTTGTCAAAGGCCTTCTGGAAATCCAAATAGATCACATCCACTGGCTCTCCTTTGTCTAACTTGCTTGTTACTTCCTCAAAGAATTCTAACAGACTTGTCAGGCATGACCTCCCCTTGACAAAGCTCTTCTGACTGAGCCCTATTTTAACAAGCACTTCCAAATACTCCGCAATCTCATCCTTAATCATGGATTCCAAAATTTTACCAACTACTGAAGCCAAGTTAATCGACCTATAATTTCCCATCTTCTGCCTCCCTCCCTTCTTAAAGACAATTGCTTTATTAGCCAGTTTCCAGTCCTTTGGGACCTTCCCCGACTCCATTGATTCCTGAAGGATCACCACTAATGACTCTATAATCTCCTCAGCTATCATGTTCAGAACCAAGGAGTGTAGTCCATCTAATCAGTGATTTATCCAACTTCAGACCTTTTAGCTTCCCCAGCACCTTCTCCTTATGATGGTCACTACACTCACCTCTGCCTCCCTGACTTTCCTGAAGTTCTGGTATGCTGCTAGTGTTTTTAACTGTAAGACTGGTGTAAAGTACTTATTCAATTCCTCTGCTGTTTTTTGTTCCCCATTACTATTTCTTCAGCCTCTTTTTCCCATGGTCCAATGTCCACCCTTGTTTCTCTCTTACCTTTTTATAAATCTAAAAAAAAAAATTCTTACCATATTCTTTTATGTTACTAGTTTGCTTACCTTCATATCTAATCTTCTCCCTCTTTTTTTTTTGTAGCTGTCCTCTGCTGGTTTTTAAAGGCTTCCCACTAATCTTCATCAATTGTCCATTTCTTTCATATTTCTTTTTCTTTATTCATTCACGGGATGAGGGCAACATTTATTGCCCATCCCTAATTGCCCAGAGGGCAGTTAAGAGTCAACCACATTGCTGTGGGTCTGGAGTCACCTGTAGGCCAGACCAGGTAAGGATAGCAGTTTCCCTCCCTAAAAGGACATTAGTGAACCAGATAGATTTTTCTGACAATCGACAATGGATTCAAAGTCGTCATTAGATTCTTAATTCCAGATATTTATTGAATTGAAATTCCACCATCTGAATTTCTGCTGTTTCTTGAATTACCCCCTAAAAACTTCTGCCATTGCTGCTCCACCATCTTCCCTGCTAGGCTCCCCTTCCAATCAACCCTGGCCAGTTCCTACCTCATGTCTTTGTAGGTATAAATGAATGATTCCTGGTCACCATTACTGAGACTAGCTTTCAATTCCAGACTTAATTAATTGAATTCAACCTCCCCCACATACTGTGATGAGATTTGAACTTACATCTATGGAGCAATAGTCTGGGACTGCTCAATTAGAAGCCTAGAAACACACTGCCACTAGTTTCCCTATGAAAAGGCATGGAGAACGCAGGCATCAATCCCGCTACCTCTCACATGAAAAGCAAGAGCTCTACCAGTTCAGATAATTTTCCTCACCAGATGAATTTAACTTGTTAGCCATTATCTTTGATGCTGCTACATTTGGCATTATCATCATGCAAGAATATTGGATGTGAGACCACAGATAAAATATGCCCTCTCACATTTGGTGAGTAAGTCATTTTATAGCTTGCACATTGCCTATTTTTGAATTCACCCATTCAAACTTCCATTATTTATTTTCAGCAAAGTCAATGAAAGACAAAATCAGAGGTCATACCACAGTTTAACTTTTGGGGGTTGACATCAGTGCTGGGCTGTCTCCTACTGTCCAGTTGTACACCAAATGCACTGCCCAATGATGCAACATTTTTAGGATACGACACTTCCATCACATTTAAATGGCAATTGGTTGGGCAGAAGTCACTGCTATGCAATGGAGAAATCTTGGACTTGGCTTGCTTGAAGGTTGGCCAGGCTCGGTTTTTCAGAACTCGTGAAAACTAAACCGAAAATATGGTCAAAGTCACAAATCATACTGACTGATACAAAAGCATTAATGTCAATCCCAATACCGTTAACAACAGTAAAGATAAAAGAATGAGGACTGGATTGAAAACTCCCAACTCAATGACTCCCCTGTACAGGAACCGTCTTCATCATTTCTATGACACTGAGATACAAAAACCTTGACCTGGACCTGGACCTGGACCTGGACATCAAAGACATTCCTTTCTCCGGTTCCTTTTCCATGCTTGCTGTTGCTGACAGAATCTCTTGATGAATTGTATCCTTCATATAGGTGTTTCCTCCAAGTCAGTTTCTTCTAAACGAGGGTCTCCCATACATTGACATCTATGTTGCATTTCTTGATGGAGGCCCAGAGGGATCCTTTGAAACCCCTGTATTTTCTGATTTGCTATATCTCTTCCTCAACACAAAAGGCTGATTAGTTTGTCAATTAACAACACACATACCATTCCGAACTACTCAGACATCATTCTATACTCAGCAGGGTTTACTTGCATTTTCTTGTGATAATCTGTGTTCGTTCAGCCATTAGTTCACAACTAATCATGATCTACTAAAATCAGTGATCCTTCGATGAAATCTCATTGCACTCAAATCACATTAATTGCAAATATTTATTTGCCTTGGAAACAGTCAGCAGCATTCAATTAAGATCATTAGAAATCAACTGACATGGAATTAAGCTGAAACAAAAAACACTAGAACAATTCCTCAGTATCGACATGATTAAGCATTAAACTAGCTAGAGATCACAGAGGTCTCAGCTATTTTCCCAATTGCATGCATGTTTCACAAATCATTCACAACAGTGATCATGAACGAGTTGTTAGTATTAACAGTATCAATTAAAGGTGATTAAAGGCTTCCCTCTAATCTTCACCACATTGCACGTTTTTTCATTTATGCTGTCCCTGACTTCCCTTGTCTGCCATGGTTGCCTCATCCTTGTCTTAGTATATTTCTTCCTCCTTGGGATGAATTTCTGCTGTGTCTTCCGAATTACCCCGAGAAACTCTGGCCGTCGCTGCTCCACCGCCTTCCCTGCCAGGCTCCCCTTCAGATCAACCCTGGCCAGCTCCTCCCTCATGTCTTTGTAGGTTTAAATTGGCAATTCCTGGTCACCATTACTAAAACTAGTTATCCATCCCAGACTTAATTAACTGAATTCAAACTCTCCCACAAGTTGTGACAAGATTTGAAGTTAACCTCCAGAGCATCAGCCTGGGACACAGATATGACCTATCTGCCATTACTTTCTCCATCAGGATGCAGCATTGATCCCACTACTTCTCATATGAAAAGCAACTTCCATTTCTCTAATACTTCATAATGCAACACAATACACTTACTGTAATGATACATTATTATTGACCTGCCCATCCCTCCATAACTGCTCCCTGAATCCTCATTGTCCCATCTCCTTCTCATTTCCCCACACTTTCCATTCTCCCTGCTCCTCTTGTCTATCTATCTTCTTCCTGTGACTCTGCTCTCTCCCCTCTCACTGTCTGCTCCCATTTCAACTTTCCTCTCTTTATACCACCCATCTCCTCACTCCTGCCAGCCCATTCAAAGCACCAGTCATAACTGGATGCTATGCTGGGAGTTTATTCTAGTCCAGTCTAGTCTGTTCTGGGAACCATGGGGATGGATGACAAGGGAAGGAGGAGGGATGCTAAGTGAGTTTGGGAAGTCATCAGGGCATGGGGAATGGGATGGCACAGGGAGACGGGTAATAGGTCGCATATGGGGGGGTGTGTGGATGCATGGCCTAGCTTTCCCATTGTGGCCACATCCCATGGTTTGGGAATGAAGACTCATGTACAGGGGAAGAGGGGATTGTTACATTCTTGGGAAAATGTTGAAGGGAGGGAGGGTCTGAACCTGGAGCTGCAGACCTATGGTAGGGCAGAATGGGAAGTATAATCCTGAGATTGAGTGTGGGGGTGGGGAGCAGGAATGCAGTCTGAAATCCATGAGGTTTGTCAGGCTAGGGAATCAGACACACAGACATACTCATGAAGATTGTTTCCATCAGGCCTGAACAGGCGAGGCTGAGTGTTGTGTTGTCTGGACTCACAGCAGAGGAAGTGAGCTTTGTGAAAAATTGCAAATTGGGTGGTGAACCACAATGCTGTCAATTTAGGCCACACACCTGCTGAGAGAGTCTCTCTTTAAAAACGTTTTATTCACAACATGTTTTTAACCTTTGTCTTATCTTGCCCCTTTAGATGAAGCCCTCACTGGGATGACGTGCTTCTTTGGACAATATCACAGTCTGGGCATCGTGGTAGGACTGCACATTGGGCAATCCTGGTGACCCTGTTGAGTTCCCTGTGATTGTGAATGATCAGCTGCGGATGGCAGGTGGGATTTACTTGTGTCTTCTTTGTCACCCCGGGTCACATTGCAGCCTGATCCCCAACTTCAGTGCCTCAGCAGTCAATACTGAAGAATGGTGGCCAAAGTAGATGGGGTTTGCTGGTAAGACCCCTCCATGTTTTCATCTAGCAACAGTGAGGTAACGGCAATGTCGTTCCAAGTCAGGATGGGGTGTGGCTTGGAGAGGAACTTGCAAAGGCTGCTTCTACATTATCTTCCAGGTGGTAGAGATCACCTGAAGACCGAACCCGAAATGTTAACCCCGTTTTCTCTCCACAGATGCTGCCAGGAGTTTCTCCAGCAATTTCTGTTTCTGTTTCTGACGGAAATCATAGGTTTGGAAGATGTCAGTGAAGGAACCTTGTGAGTTGGTGAGTTTCCAGCTTTAATTTTAAATGGTATAGTTTTAAATGTATTTTAACTGTATTCTTATTAATCCCAATGTTACTTTATTTACAAAATTGCTGGAGAAACTCTGAAGTCTGGCAACATCTGTGGAGAGAAAGCAGAGTTAACATTGCGCGTCCAGTGACTGTTCTTCAAACCTACTAGTAGCTACTCAAAGGTGGTATATTTGCTGAAGATGGAGGTGGGGGTGGAGAAGGAGTAAGCGTATAGAGACAGAGGCCAGAAATAGAGAAAGGTAGTCAGGTAGACAAAGGATTGGATAATGGTAAGCCAGGGAGAAAGAAGAGCTGATAATGGGGAACATGAGTAGGTAAAAATGGAATCAGAGATAGTAGGAACTGCAGATGCTGGAGAATCCGAGACAACAATGTGCAGAGCTAGATGAACACGGCAGGCCAAGCAGCATCATAGGAGCAGAAAGGCTGACGTTTCGGGCCTAGACCCTTTATCAGAAAATGGTCAAGGGAAGGTAGGAGGCCTTGGGGTGGTGTCCAGGAGGAGGGGGTGTGTTGGAGGCAGGAGAAGGGGTCAGTAGAGGGATGGTTAGGTTCACGGTTGAAGAAGTAAGCATGGAGGTGGAGGCGGCAGAAAAACTGCTCTATGTCCAAACGTGAGCGGTATTCGTTTTTGTGTGGATGGAGGGGGACAAAAGTAAGCCCTTTTTCTGATGAAGGGTCTAGGCCCGAAACGTCAGCCTTTCTGCTCCTATGATGCTGCTTGGCCTGCTGTGTTCATCCATCTCTGCACCTTGTTGTCTAGGTAAAAATGGATTGGCTGTGCTATTTTCACTGACTTAAGGTCCCCATTATCAGCTTGATTATATCTGGCTTGATTTGGTTCATTGTAGTCACGTGTACCTAAGGACAGTGAAAAGTTTTGTTTTGCAAACAGTACAGGCAGATCACAGCAAACAAGGACTTACAGATCATAGGGCGCTTAGACAGAGTGAGGCATGCAAGGTTACAGCTGCACAGGAGGTGCACAGACCAAGATCCAATTGCAGAGGGTGGAGCTGAGACCGAGGTCTCGGAGTTTTGAGATCAGTCTGGTGGGAATTATGGTGTTGAAGGTGGAGCTGTAGACAATGAGAAGGAGCCTGATGTGGATGTCCTTGTTATCCAAATGTTCCAAGGATGAGTACAGGGCGAGGGAAATGGCATCGGCTGTGGACCTGTTACGTCGGTAGGTGAATTACAGGGGATCGAGGTAGGCTGGGAGACTAGAGCTGATGTAGGCCATGACCAGCCTCTCAAAGCACTTCACGATTATAGGGGTCAGAGCCACTGGGTGGTAGTCATTTAGGCATGTTGCCTGTGCTTTCTTTGGCACAGGGATGATGGTGGTCTTTTGGAAGCAAGTGGGGGCTTCGAATTACAGGAGGGAGATATTGAAGATGTCAGTGAATACCTCCGCCAGCTGGTCTGTACAGGATCTTAGTGTATGGCCAGGCACTCCATTTGGCCCATTGCTTTCCTCAGGTTTACTCTCAGGGAGACCGATATGAAGTCTGCAGTGGCTTTTCTTTCTCCCTAGCTTACCATCATCCATCCTTTGTCTGCTTAGCTACCTTTCTCTCTTGGGCTTCTGTCTCCACCAATTCACTCACTCCTTCTCCAAACTCACCTCCACCTTCAGCATATATACCACCTTTTCCTAGTTACTAACACTTCTGAAGAAGGGTCACTGGACTCAAAATCCTGACTTTTTCTCTCTCCACAGCTGCTGCCAGACCTGCTTTTTTGTTTCAAATTTCCAGCATCTGCAGTTCTTTGATTTTATCTTAGGATTTGCTGACATGGACCTTTTGGCTTGTCAGGCCCAGCTACTCCCTAATCTTCACTCTACAAGTACTTTCACTTAAAAGAGGCACAAGGTGACTGGTTCGTCTTACAACATATGTGACTAGCTGGTTAAGAGCTACAGCTTACAATAACTGATAAGGAGGATTAAACTAGCTTTCTTCAGGTTTGAGGGGACAATTTTTTTAGTGTAGGAAGAAGGACAGCTCTTTCCTTTTTGAAGGTTTGATGGCTTCGTTCCAAGCATTCCCACCCACAAGCTTTTCAGCGACCTGGGAGCCAATCATATAGTTGGTGGCAGGCAGAAAACAGTTGTCTTTGACAGTGGGTAACCATTCTCCAGCAACTTGCTGCCAGGCAAATCTCCATTCATATTCACAGCCTGGCTCCAGCTCATCTGCACTCTCTCCCCAGAGTTTGAACAACCAGCAGTATAAAGAGTACAATGCATGTCAGGTTACATGTTTTTAAAAGGTGCAGCTATTGTTTCCATAATCCTTGGTTCAAAACAGGCCTTTTTGCTTTTTGGTTCAAAGCCAAGAATAAAGAATAATAAAAAGATATGGTCTTTAAACAAAATTTTCTGGTAGACTGGTGCTCACTTACTGTTATTTTTCATAAAAATTCTGGGCCATCATACAGAGACAGACTAATCACAGAGTTAACCGCACAGCATTTTAAGCATGGCTGCTTAATAACAAACACATAGAAGTGTATTCTTATGCATTTACTTGAAATTTTATTTACTTTGGTTGAAATCGGATAACCTCAATCAATGAAAAGATCAAAATTGGCATCTTACAATCTCTATTTAGTTCAATAACAACAAGGCTATTAGACATTTATGGAGAAAGTGACTGAAGGAAGAACTGACGTGAACATGAACATTTCAAAAGGAAGGGGTTTCAATTCTTAGAAGGCAACTTTATCCACATTTTACACAACCACTCACATATGAGCAGACATATATTAGCATTGAGATTTAAAATGAGACAATGATTGTACCTGCATTAGGATTCACAAAATAGCAAAGGTTCCCCATTGTTACAAAATGATATGAATTGGTAGAATCATCTAAGATCAGTAAATTTTAGTCAGAGGTCAAACAACACTAGGTTATAGTCCAACAGGTTTATGTGAAATCGCAAGCTTTGAACCTGCTGCTCCGAAAGCTTGTGATTTCAAATAAACCTGTTGGACTAGAACCTGGTGTTGTTTGACCTCTGACTTTGACCACCCTAGCCCAGCACGTCCACAACACTGTAAATTTTAGCCATCATTAAATGGTGTTGTGTTTTTATTAAGTTTTCCAGGGAATATCTGTACTTATGCAGATGGAAGCTAGCTCCTCGAAATCTCAGCACCTCAAATAACTGCTTACCTTCTTGTAGTTTGTGATCCTTCGGTTAATTTGCTCAAGCTTCTCACTGCGCATAACGCTGAATCTAGAATGCAGTTCGGGAGGCGTCACTTCATCTAAGCAGCTTAGTCTGCTGCAGTATTCTACAAACTGCTCATCATTCTCAGCGAAACATTCAAGGATCTATTAAAGAAATGGTCAATAGTAAATTGTAATTTGGAGCACATTCCAAACTGAGGAATGAAGGAAGAAGGAAGACATATCTAACAAAATTATATGCAACATGCTAAACCCTTGAGATAAAAGAACAGAATGTTTCCAACGATTCTCAGTAAGTGAGCTTTCATTACGCTACCAGTCAGTACAGTAAGAAGAAGCCACGTCAGTGCAACCACATATTCCTAGCATCTGTGCAGAGGAGAAGAGGTGCTTTTTACTTGCTTTTTTGCCTCATAGTTTGGAAAGTTTTTTCATTCATTTGTGGAACATGGGCATTGCTGGCTGGCCAGTATTTGTTGTCCTTGCCTAGCTGCCCCTGGCAGGCTTGGCCATTTCAGAGCCAGCCACATTGCTGTGGATCTGCAGTTACGTGTAGGCCAGACCAGGCGAGGGCGGCAGATTCCCTTCCCCGAAAGACATTAGTGAGCCATGTGGGTTTTTCTGACAATTGGCAATGGTATCATCAGTAGATTCTTAATTCTGGATTTTTTTTAATTGAATTCAAATTCCACCATCTTCCATGGTGGTATTCAAGGCCAGGTCCCCAGAACATGAGATGAGTTTCTGGATTAATAGTCTAGCGATATCACCTCCCTGTAACAGGATAAACTGAAGCACAGGATTTGGAGTCTATTACAAAGCAGAGTGACATCACACGAAAACCATGTGTTCATTGATTAGTAATAGCTGTTAATTTGACTATCTATTATAGGTTACTTTCAGATTGAAGGCAAATAGGGGAAATATTTACAGATTACGAACTAAAAGAGCAGTACAAAAGTTTAAGAAAACAAATTAAGACTTAAGTAAATAAAATAAAGATGCCAGGCCAGGCAATGTATTGTAACTGATATGGATACAATTACAATGTTTAAAATACATTTGAATAAATTAATGAATAGGAAAGATTTAGAGGGATATGGGCCAGGAGCAGGCAGGTGGGGCTAGTTTAGTTTGGCTTACATTTGGCATGGACTGGTTGGACTGAAGGATATGTGTTTATGCTGTCTGACTCTATGATGGACCCCATTCTGGTTCATAATGACCACATCTGCAGCAAATGTTGGTTGCTTGAGGAATTCTAGCTCAAGATTTGATGAGCTACAGTCTGAACTTTAAAAACTGCAACACATCAGGGAGGGGGAGAGTTACCTGGAGGCTGGGCTTCAGGAGGTAGGAACACCCCTTAGATTAACTACCTCAAATTCGGTCAGTGGTCAGGCCAGGAGGGTGTGATTATGAGCGAGGCAGGTAGAGGAATCCAGGAGGTAGTGCTGAAGGAGCCTCAGCCCTAAGCTGGTATAACAGGTTTGAGATGCTTGCTACCTGTGTGGATGAGACTGGGGGCAGTAGGGAGGATGAGCAAACTGACCATAGCACTGTGATACAGGGAGGCATTCAAGAGAGGGAGAAAATAAAAATGTAGTTGTAATCAGGAATAGTATAGTCAGTGGAATAGACACTACTATCTGTGGCCAGGATTGAGATTTTCGAAAGCTGTGTTGCCTGCCTGGTGCCTGGGCTCACGATATCTCATTTCCGCTGCAGAGGAACTTGGAGTGGGAGAGAAAAGATGCAGTTGTTGTGGTCCACATAGATACCAATGATATAGGTAGAAAAGGAAAAGAGGTTCTGCTGACAGAATACAAGCAGCTAGGGTCTACATTGAGTAGCAGAGCCAAAAAGGTAATAACCACCAGATTACTACCTGAGCCACAGGTTTGGTGCAGGGTCAGCAAAATTAAAAAGGTAAATGCATTGCTCGATGATTGGTGCGGGAGAAACAGGTTTGAATTCATGGGACGTTCACCACCAGAACTGAGAAGGAGGGAGCTGTTTTGATGCAAATTGCACAACTAAGGCTATAGATAGGGTTTTAAACTAAAGAGTTGGGGGAGGGGGATAGAATTATAATATCAGAGATAGAGGAGAAGATAGGATTGTTGGTTAGTGATGGGGTTGATTGTTAAAAGAAAGGGACAGAATGTATGAATGTTATATTATGCCAAGGAGCCATAAAAGTGTAGGGAAATTCAATAATAGATCGAACTTAAAGGTTTTGTATCTTAATGGATGAAGCATTCGAAAAAAGATAGATGAACTGACATTGCAAATCAAGGTATTATAAATGAATATGATCTCATAGCCATTACAGAAACATGGTTACAAGGGGATCAAAACTAGGAACATCATATTCAGTGATATTTGACCTTTCGGAAAGACAGGAGGAATGGAGTAAGTGATGGGGTAATAAGAAACAAAATGAGGATAGTTGTAAGAGACGATCTAGGCTCGGATGATGTGGAGTCCTTTTGGGTGAAGGTAAAAAGCAGCAAGGGAAAGAAGACATTGGTTGGAGTAGTCTACACACCACCAAATGGTAGCCACTCGGTAGGGAAGGTTATAAGTCAACAAATAATCAGAGCATGTAAAAAAAATAGAGCAATAATTATGAGTGACTTTAAGCTTCATGTTTATTGGATTAATCAAATTGGAAAGAGTAGTTATGACAATTAATTCACAGAGTGTATTTGAGATAATTTCCTAGAGTAATATGTCATTAAGTCTACCAGGGATCAGGCTATCTTGAATATGGTAGTGGGTAACAAGGCAGGTTTAATAAATGACTTCAGAGTAAAAGATTCCCCAGGAAGTAATGATCACAACTTGACTTTTTTCACTGAAGTGTAAGAGGTTGAGAGGTGACCTGATAGAAGTTTATAAAATAATGAGGAGTATAGAGTTAATGGTAGTTCTCTTTTCACTAGGGTGGGGGATTTCTAGACTAGGCACATTTTTAAGGTGAGAGGAGAGAGATTTAAAAAAAGACATGAGGGGCAAATGTTTCACACAGAGTGATTTGCATGTGGAATCAACTTCCTGGCAAGTAGTGGATGTGGGTACAATTACAAAGTTTAAAAGACATTTGGATAAGTACATTATTAGGAAAGGTTTGGAGGGATATAGGTCAGGAGCAGGCAGGTGGGACTAGTTTAATTTGGGATTATGTTTGGCATGAACTGGTTGAACCGAAGGGTGTGTTTCCATGCCGTATGACTCTATGACTCAAAGACAGAATTTAATATTCAGTTTGAGAGTGAGAAATTTGGGTCAGAAACAATTGTTTTTAACTTAAATAAAGGAAACTGCAACAAAATGAGGATAGAATTAGCTAAAATAAACTGGACGGACAGATTGGCAAGAATGACAGTGAGCAAGCAGTGGCAGACATTTAAGGAGGTCATTCATGACTTTCAGCAAAAACACAACTTTGTAAGGAGGAAAGACCATGGCCAACCAATGAAGTTAGGAAGAGTATTAACTTGAAATAAAACGTGCATAAGGAGGTTAAGGTCAATGATAGCCCCAAAGACTGAAATAAATTTAGAATCCAGCAAAGATAGTAAAGACAGAGAAAAGAAACAATGGGAGCAAACTAGTGAGGAATGAAAGATACTAACAGAGCTTCTTTAAATATATAAAAAGGAAGGGAGAGGTCAAAACAAACATAGACTCTTTGGAAAATGAATCTGGGAAGATCTGGCAGAGGAGTGCAACAGATATTTTGCATCAGTCTTTACGGTGGAAGATACTTTGAACAATGCAGTAATACTAAAGTATATGGGGAGGAATTACGTATCATTACCATCACTATCACTAAAAAAAAATGATACAAACTAACAGGGCTAAAGGCAATTACAATCCCTGATCCTGATGGCTTGCATCCTAAGATCCTAAAAGAGGTAGCTCAGAGATAATGGATGCATTGGTTATGACTTTCCAAAAATTGTTTGATTCTGGAGAAGTGCCAGAGGATTGGAAAACTACTAATGTGACACCCCTTTTTGAAAAGGGAGGAGGAATTTAAACTGTCAGGGAGCTGAGAGTCCTTGGAACACCTTGCCACAGACAGCTGTACATTTAAGGCTGAGATAGATAGATTCTTGGTCAGTAAGGGAATCAAGGGTTATGGGGAAAAGGCAGGAAAGTGGACATGAGTAATGTCGGATCAGCCGAGATCCTATTGCATGGTGGAGCAGGCTCAAGGGGCTGAATGGTGTACTCCTGTTCTTATTTCTTATGGTCCTTTGATGCCATAAACATAGTTGAAGTATTGGCTACTTAGTGATGTGGAAGCCATTGTTAAATAAGAATGAAGAGAAAAGGAAGTTGTGACAGTAGCCTGGAGGCAATGGTTTGGTATACCACTTGATTAATTCAATGACCTTCATCACTGGTGAGCCACAAGGATCTGTGCTGGATCCACTGCCTTTCATCATTTATATAAATGATTTGGAAGTGAACATAGGAGATGTGGTTAGTAAGTTTGCAGTTGACACTAAAATTGGTGGTGTGAAGGACAGCAAAGAAAAGTTATCTCAGAGTACAATGGGATCTTGATCAGATAGGCCAATGGGCCGTGGAGTGGGAGATGGAGTTTAATTTAGATAAATGTGAGGTGCTGCATTTTGAAAAGGCAAATCAGGGCAGGACTTATATTCTTAATAGTAAGGTCCTGGGGAGTGTTGCTGAACAAAGAGACCTTGGAGTGCAGGTTCATAGTTCCTTTAAAGTGGAGTCGCAAGCAGATAGGATAGTGAAGAAGGCATTTGGTATGCTTGCTTTTATTGGTCAGTGCATTGAGTAAATGAGTTGGGAGGTCATGTTGCGGCCATACAGGATATTGCTTAAGCCACTTTTAGAATACTGCATGCAATTCTGGTCTCCTTGCTATAGGAAGGATGTTGTGAAACTTGAAAGGATTCAGAAAAGATTTACAAGGATGTTGCCAGGATTGGAGGATTTGAGCTATCGCGGAAGGCTGAATAGGCTGGGCTTATTTTCCCTGGTGCGGCAGAGGCTGAGGGGTGACCTTATAGAGGTGTACTCGGTCATGAGGGGCATGGATAGTGTAAATAGACAAGGTCTTTTCCCCAGGCCAGGGGAGTCTAAAACTAGAGATTATAGGTTTAAGGTGAGAGGGAAAGATTTAAAAGGGATCTAAGGGGCACACAGAGGGTGTTGCATGTGTGGAATGAGCTGTCAGAGGAAATAGTGGAAGCTGGTACAATTACAACCTTTAAAAGGTATCTGGATGAGTATGTGACGAGGAAAGGTTTAGAGAGATACGGGCCATATGCTAGCAAATGGGACTAGATTAATTTAGGATATCTGGTCGGCATGGATGAGTTGGACCAAAGGGTCTGTTGCCGTGCTGCATATCTCCATGACTCTATGACTTTTTGAGGACTTGGAAAAGTCAGAAATGCATTATGATTTAACTATGGGGTAAAGGGGCAAATGCAGAAAAAGAATAAAACGGAACATTTGTGACAGGACAGGAAATAATAGAGATAATTGTCTTCTTAAGCAAAGGTATTAATGGATATGGATCAAAGGCAGCTGTATGTAGTTAGGCCACAGATCATCCAAAATCTCATTAAATGGTGGAACAGGCTCAAGGGGCTGAATGGCCTACGCATGTTCCTATGTTTCTAAATGACAAAGGAAATGGTAGTTCTTGAGCAAGGTAATGCGATCAGAAAGGAAATAAAAGATGTGGCTGGAGGAGGTATAAATGACAGTATTATAAACAGCTGCATATTTTTTAAAAAGTATAAAATAAAGACAAAACCCAAACGTGCAAAGGAAAAGTACACAAGATTTGCAGCCAAGATTTCGCATCAATATTGTTGAATTCAGTGCTGATTTTGGAATGCTCCAAAGTAGCTAATCATTGCAATAAAACAACAACACATTTTTACTGAGGTGTGAGATTCTGTGGACCATTATAAATGGCAGCTGTGAGCTAGATCTGCAAGTGTCATCCCATTTCCAATAGACCCCATTTTGACAATGGGGGAAGGGGGAGAATTCACAGATCAGGAAATGCCAAACTCAGCTGAATTATTTGAAATCAATTTTGAGCTGAAAGTAGAAGTTGTCTGGGAAAAAAAAAAGCTTAATTTTTTGATTAGTGTTTCTGGTCATTTGTTTCAAGAAAAATTCTAAAATGTTAAGTAGTTGCAAATGTTCTTTCAAATGTTTGTTTTGATTTATTGTACTTAAATATAGCGAAAAGCTTTGTTTTGTGAGCTGTACAGGCAGATCATAGCAAACAAGGACATACAGATCATTGGGTGCTTAGACAGAGTGAGGCATACAAGGTTTCGGCTACACAGGATGTGCACAAAAGCAAGGACAGCATTAGCAAGATCAACATTATTTGAAGTTAGAGAGATCCATTCAGCAGTCTAATATCAGCAGGGAAGAAACTGTTCTTGAACCTATTGGTGCGTGTCTTTAAGTTTCTGTATCTTTTGCCTGATGGAAGAGGTTGGAATAGAGCATTACCAGGGTAGGAGGAAGCTTTGATAATGTTAGCAGCCTAGAAGTTCAGATCTCTTTTCAAATTTATTGGTCTGGGCATGGAAATCATTAGAAAAATCATTAATATTTTTCATCTTCTTTGGAGGAAAACAATCTGACTCCTCCTTTGATCTCTAACAATCAAATGTCACAGGCTTACGTCAGGCAGACCACAAAGTGGCAATAAAATCCTCTACATTTATTCTACATTTGAAGATGTAGTCTCAGACCATAATGTAACCTTATAAAACTCGATTGTAACAACAAATTATTTCTGGTCCAGCAATTTCTCAACTTCCCACGATTAATTCCAACACTCCTACATTATTCACACATTTCTAGGATATTGCTTCATTTTTCACGTTTTCAATTACGGAATATTTCAGTAATTCCCCAGCATATCACTACTTCTTTATATTAGCTTTCAAACAGACAAATGGATGCACAGGCTTTCAGCCGAGAGTGCTTAATGAGGTTAAGTTGAAAGCCCAAACCTCCATTAGAGCATTAAAACAGCTGAACCCCAGGGAAAACAAAAAAGAGAACAAAACAAAGAACAATACAGCACAGAAACAGGCCCTTCAGCCCTCCAAACCTGTGTTGACATATTTTGCCCTTCCATACGAAAACTGTCTTCACTTACAGGATCCATATCCCTCTATTCCCTTCCTATTCGTGTATTCATCCAGGTGCTTCCTGAATGTTGCTATTGAGTCTACTTCCACCACCTCCTCTGGCAACACATTCCAGGCACTCACCACCCTTTGTGTGAAAAACTTGTCTCGCGCATCTCTTTTAAACTCTGCAGCCCCCCACACCTTGAACCTTTGGCACCAAGTAATTGACCCCTCCACCATGGTAAAAAGCCTGATACTATCCACTTCATCTATGCCATTCACAATCTTATAAACTTCCATCAGGTCACCCCTCAACCTCCTGTGTTCCAGTGAAAACAAACCCAGTCTGAAGAAGGGTCTAAGGCCGAAACGTCAGCTTTCCTGCTCCTCTGATGCTGCTTGGCCTGCTGTGTTCATCCAGCTCTACACCTTGTTATCCCAGTCTATCCAACCTTTCTTCATAGCTAAAATTCCCCATACCAGGCAGCATCCTGGTAAACCTTTTCTGTACCTTCTCCAAAGCATTATTTGGTTGCCAACAAACATAGAAGTAGCTGGAAAAACTCAGCAGGTCTAACAGCAGCTGTGGTGAGAAAGCAGATTTAATGTTTTGGGTCCAGTGACTCTTCAACAGAACTACCGAACTTGGTTGACAGGTCTGGCTTTCTGATCTCTGCGGTCAATTTTGTAATGTTTATTTACAGAAGCAAAGACTGGTACAGGACATGAGGAAACCATTCTGCCCATCATGTCTGCACTGGCTCTGAATGAGCACTTCACTTAATAATTCCCTCAAATCTTGCTTTCTTCTGCATGCACTTCTGATATCCATGCATGGCTGTAACTTCTGAGGCCTGAAGTCAACGCGTAGACCTTTGGAGAGGCTGCATGGCCAACACATCTTAGAGGGAACAATGATTAGTGCTTTATTTTGTTATTCATTCATGGGATGTGGGTGTCATTGGCTAGATCTCCATTTATTGTCCATCCTTAATTGTCTTGAAGGTATGAGCTGCCTTTGGAACACTTGTGGTGTAGTGGCACCCACAGTGTCATGAGGAAGAGAGTTCCAGGATATTGACATAGCAACTGTGAAGGAATGACATATATTTCCAAGTCAGGATGCTGAGAGGCTTAGAGGGGAACTTGCAATGGTGCAGTTCCCACATATCTGCTACCCATAATTTTCCAGGTGGCAGAGATTATGGTTCCGGTGGTTGCAGTTCAAACGGTCTATGCTGAATTGACACAATTTATCTTATCTACGTAAACTTGCCATATTGTTAATACCTTCTGAACTAGAGGCATAGAGTCATAGAACATGACTCATAGAGTCATAGAAACACACCCAGCAATATCACAACACCTTGCCTTTACACTTCTCAGGATCTGGATAAGGAACTCTTGTATTGGAACAAACTTCTGTGCTTCCCAAATTATTGGTACCTATGTGGTAATCTACCTGTACAAGCATCATAAACTCATAATACTGGACTCCTCCCTACTAAATAATGAAACCAGTCATTTAATCTGTGCATGGACACATGAATGTTCCCAGCTTTCTCCACCAACATAACTCTTTCCATCTCCCCCACTATTCTTATGAAAGTTGTACCAATTATTTGAGGCATCCTATATACCCATCAATGTTGGGTACCAATCTCCAGAAGAGCAGAGAAAAGAATAGGCTTGCTGCCCAACCACACAAAATATATAGCCACTGAGGGCTGTGAAGCCATGTCATTGAGTGCCTTTGAGGCAGGGATAGATAGGTTCTTGATTAGTAAGGGGATCAAAGGTTCTGGGGAGAAGGCAGGAGAATGGGGTTGAGAAACATATCAGCCATGATCAAATGCCAGAGCAGGCTTGATGGCTTGAATGGTCTAATTCTGCTCCTACATCTTATGGTCTTATAGTTCATATGCCCATCTTTCACATTAGTTGTTGACAAGCTAATTCTTCTTGAAGAAGTTTATTTGTTAGACACACATGAATTGTTACAAATGTTTTCCTTAATATTTCTAATCATACCTTTGCAGTTAGGTTGAAAAATCCCTTCGGCTCACTCATTTTTTCCAGAACATGGCACTTTGTTCCAGCAGTGCTGTCATATTCATATACAACACCATATTCCAAATGTACATTATCTACTGTTAGGCTCACATGGTCCTTCTTCCCATCAATTAAAGCCATTGTATTAAACTTATCGAAGACTTCTAGAGGAAAAACAACACTATGTCAACCCAACATCCTTTTACTTCAAAACAAAACAAAATAGACAATCTACTTCAATTAAAACGTGAATACATATCAGTAATATACTTTCTGGTTTTATGAACAGTCAAATCTGCTTGTACTTTTACAATACAATTAACATGTCACAACAACAATGTAAGTTCTGAGGAATGGTCAGCAAACCCAAAACATTAACTCTTTTTTTCCTTCACAGACGCTGCCAGACCTGCTGAGCTTTTCCGACAACTTCTGTTTTTGTTCCTGATTTACAGCATCCGCAATTCTTTTGGTTTTTACAATTAATATGTCCCTAGATTTTTGAAACCAAAACTGAAATTGCTGGAAAATCTCAGCAGATCTGGCAGCGACCTTTCTTCAGAACTGATGGAAGCTTGGAAGAGGATGGATTTTATAGAAAAGATGGGGTGGGGGAATACAGTGGACTAGTTGCTAATAATGTGGTCTCCTCTATGTAGAGGAAACAAAGTGGAGACTGGGTAACTGCTTTGCAGAACACCTACATTCTGTCTGCAAAAAAGATCCTGAGCTTACAGTTGCGTGCCACTTTAACACACCACCCTGTTCCCTGGCCAAAATCTCTGTCTCAGGCTTGCTGCAGGGTTTCAGTGAAGCTCAGCACAAGCTGGAAGAACAGCACCTCATTTTCCATTTGGGAACCCTGCAGCATTCTGGACTTAATATCAAGATCAACAATTTTAGGGCTTGAACATCTTTCCCCATGCTTTCCCCAACCCCCTACAGGCCAGGCCTCGTCATCACATGAGCTGCTACCACACTTGTACCCATTGTCAGTGGCTCAGTGGTTAGCACTGCTGCCTCACAGGGCCTGGGACTTGGGTTCGATTCCACCCTCAGGTGACTGTCTGTGTAGAGTTTGCACATTCTCCCTGCAGCTGCATGGGTTTCCTCCGGGTGCTCAGGTTTTCTCCCACAGTCCCAAGATGTGCAGGCTAGGTGGATTGGCCATGCTAAATTGCCCATAGTGTGCAGGGAAGTGTAGATTAGGGGAATGGGTCTGATTGGGATGCTCTGAGGGTCAGTGTGGACTTGTTGGGCCAAACGGCCTGTTTCCACACTGTAGGGATTCTACGAATAGTCCCCATTAGCAGCTATTTATTCTCCAAGACTGACCTTAAGCAATTCCTTTGTCTGTCCAACTGTTCTTCTCTCTCTTTGGGCTCTATCTCACCGTATAGTTTGCTCTCCCCCTTCCCCCAGTCCATCTTCTGCATAAAAGCCATCCTTTTCCTAGCTACCATCGGTTCTGAAGAAGGGTCACTGGACCCAAAACATGAACTCTGATTTCTATCCACAGATGCTGCCAGAGCTGCTGATATTTTCCAGCAATTTCTGTTTTTGTTTCTGATTTCCCGCATCCGCAGTTCTTTGAGTTTTTTTTTGACAAAAGCAGAATCATGGGTTTATGGTTTTATAACTGTTTTAATACCTCAGGATAGAACAAACATTGTGGTCAAGAGACATAGTTTTATGGAAGGACAAATATTCATCCTGACTCTTTGAAGTGAAACAATTTGGTTTGAGGCTAACTTAGTTTCTTAATTCAGTACTTTAAAGAGAAAGTTACTTTTTTAACAGGTCTGTATACAGCAAAATTACTGTAAATAGTCCTGTGGATATTTTGATACATATTTACTGAATGTATTACATCGAATAATTTGTGTATATTTTGTTATCTCAGTTTTAACATACCAGTTGTCTGATGATTTCTGGACAGAATGTGCATAGATTTTTATGTTGGAGTAACTGCACTCTTATTATTTTTAGTTAACTTCTTTCAGGGATCAGGCTCAGGCCTCTGAATCTGAATGAAGCCACACATTGATAAATGATTCTTTTAGATAAGATCTATCAGTAGCTTCTTGTACTCTCTAAAACAGCTGATGTGTCAATTAGACATTCAGGACATGACACTGCGTATTCTTTTATCTCAAGCAAGCAGACATACAAATTACATAGGTGGTGTCCCATTATCTTAGTAGAAATCCATAAAGTTATCAGGGAAAAAGCAGGATAAGGAGATGATCTCTTATGTGACTGACATTATGGGAACCAGTCAGGAAATAACAGGAAGTGATATCACTCAGATGATCATCACTCTGAGCAAAACTTATCAGGAATTGGACACTCACTGTTCAGCCGACCCAGGACTGATCATGCGCTATGCGTATGCTGGTAAGCCATTTAAAGTTCAGACATGCCGCTGACCATGCACTAGATTAGTGCCAGCAAGGGTTAATAATCATTGACTCATAGCAGACCAGTGCACAACAGAAAGAAGTGAGTTAGACCTCGGTGAATGCGACATAAAGAAAGACAAGCACCAGTCAGGGTTAAGTCGACATCTGGTATTCCAACGTAAATCAGCTGGAATCACTGCCTTATTAAGTATAATTTCCTATGTACACATTTTTTAAACTTGATAAATTCTGTGAAACTTGTTCAATCAAAAAGTGTCTTGTCCCGAAACAACAGCTTTCCTGCTCCTCTGACGCTGCTTGGCCTGCTGTGTTCATCCAGCTCTACACCTTGTTATCTCAGATTCTCCAGCAGTTCCTACAATCTCTGTAACAATCATATCCAGAATGTTTCTGTACTTAGTCAAACCTGGAAGACCTTTAGACTAACTGTCTTTATTCACTTGTTATTTGTAACTGTAAATCTTTGATCAATTAAAGTTAACTCAAACACTCTAGGCTCTACAATTCCTTCTGTAAGGTTGGCCTCTTTGGAAATTGACCACATGCCATTTGCACATTATGCAAACTTAATGTCATCATAGGGTGCATCAAAGTTGTCCTGTGGGATAATGGATACCCCAATCAGATCACTGCACACTGTTAAGCATGGAAACTCATGAATGGGTCTAAGGCTGCCACTTGCACTCCTGAAAAGTGCTGAATCTATCTGAGATGACCATGGAAAGGTAAGGCATTTCAAAGAATTGAGCAACAAATCTGAAAGAACTGCACAGATGCCGGTATCCCATCACCAAGTCACCCTTTATTTACATGTGCATTGTACATGGGCTCTGACCAGCCAGCTCGGAGGCAGTCCCTGAAGTGAAGAGACTCCTAATCTCCTGTTTATATTTGTCAGCCAGGGCTCCCTGATTACTCCAGGTTAACAACCCTAATTAAGGATCCCATAATCAATAAGATCCACCCAGTTCAAATCACAAGATCAAATTAGCCATTTCATGTTGCTTCAACACAAATGTTATTCTCAAGTAACAAGTCTCTGTCTCCAAGTGAAAAAGATGTTCTGATTACCACGCAAATGAGTAATGTGATATATCCATGTCAGTGCAGGTGTGATGCCATGTATTTAGGCCCGAGGTTTGAATGATGGGTGCACGGCATCAAACAGCATGTCCCTTCAGGATCTGGAAGCAGGAAGATTATTGATTGTACTCAACTAGCCCGTGTTTGCAAAACTCACAACATAGTGTTTCACATGAGGTATGATTCTGTGCGTAGACAACATTTGCTAAACAATCCTGACTGTACTAGAACAATATGAAGATTATTCACCAGGCTCAGTTGCAGGTGCTAGTAGCTACATATATTCACATGCAGGGTCCTATCCCTTCCAAGTAGAAAGAACATGACATGTAATGTTACCTTTTGAGATCTGATACTCCTCTAATTTATTTTCTGCAAATTCATTAACAGGATGAGGGAATCACTGTTAGGCTAGTCCATCCCTAACTGCAGTTAAGAGTCAACCACATTGCTGTGCGTCTGGAGTCACATGCAGGCCAGGCTAGGTTAGGAAGGCAGTTTCCTTCCCTAAAGGGCATTAACCTGATCTTTTTTTCCAACAATCTTTTCATGGTCATCATTAGACTTTCAATTCCAGATTTTTGCTGAATTCGAATTCTACCATCGACCGTGGCAAGATTTGAATTCAGGTCCCCAGAACATTACCTGGGTCTCTGGATTAACAGTCCAGCAACAATACCACCAGGTCATTGCCTCCCATTGTCCCGACAGTAGAGGCAAAAAAATCAGAGTCATACAGCATGGAAACAGACCCTTCGAACCAACTAGTCCACACCAACCATGTTCCCAAACTAAATTAGTTCCCACTGCCTGCGTTTGGCGCGTATCCCTCCAAACCTTTCCTATTCATGTACTTATCCAAATGTCTTTTAAATGGTGTAACCCTATCTGCATTTAACACTTCCTCTGGCAGTTCATTCCATGCACAAAACATTGTCTGTGTAAAAAATTTGCCCTCATGTCCTTTTTGAAACATCCTCCTCTCACCTTAAAAATATGTCCTCCTAGTTTTGAACTCCCCCATGCTAGGGAAAAGCTCATTGCTATTTACCTTATCTGAGCCCCTCACGATTTTATAAGCCTCTATAAGGTCACTCCTCAATCTCCTACGCTCTAGTGAAAGAAGTCCCAGCCTATTTTCATAACACAAACCTTCCATTCCCAGCAACATCCTGGTAAATCTTTTCTGAACCCTCTCCAATTTAATAGCACCCTTCCTATAACAGGGTGACCAGAACTGCATACATACTCCAGAAGAGGCCTCGACGTGACATTCCAACTCATATACTCAAAGGTCTGGGCAATGAAGGCAACCATGCTAAACACCTTATTAACCACCTGTCTACCTGTGCTGCAAATTTCAAAGAATTATGTACCTGAACTCCTCGGTCTCTCTGTTCTATAACACTACCCAGCAACCTCCCCTTGTTTGTTTGACCAAATGCAATACCTCACATTTATCCAAATTATACTCCATCAGCCACTCCTCAGCTCATTGACCCAATTGATCAAGATCTCTTTGTAATCTTAGGTAACCTTGTTCATTGTCCACTATATCATCAATTTTGGTGTCATCTGCAAACTTATTAACTACGTCTCCTATATTCTCATTGAAATCCTTCATATAAATGACAAACAAAAGTGGACCCAGTACTGATCCCGGTGGAACACTGCTAGTCACAGGCCTCCAGTCCAAAAAACAACCATCCATTACCACACTGTGACTCTTACCATCAAGCCAATTTTATATCTGAAATAACTCCAGAGCGGCCAGTATTCTGTCACCAAGTCACCCTTTAGATACACATGGAAAGTCCTTGGTACTGATCCAGCTCCCTCAGAGCCAGCTCTCAAAGTGAACAGGATATCTGATGCTCCTGTTTAGATCTGTCAGCCAGGGCTCCCTGATTGGACCAAGTTAATAGCCCTAATCAGGGAACTCATATTTTATGAGATCCACCCGGCTGACCTTGTTACAATCACTACAGTATCCAATTGGCAAGCTCACCATGAATCCCATGTGATCAAACTTTACTAATTAGACTACCATGTGGAATCTTGTCAAAGGCTTTACTAAAATCCATATAGATGACAATGTTTCAATGATGCAATATAATGCATGTCGCCGATACATATTCTAAGACAAATTCTGGCAATAATTGTCACATGTTGTAAGTACATTTTGAAATAGGTTACAAATAAAATGCATGTTTACACTAACAGAAATCCCAATTTTCTTATTTATATTCAAATGTTAGCCCTTCATTTAAAGTACACTCATATTTAATTTTTATAGTTATTTAATGATGCAAGTTTCTATTCAGTACAATCATTTTTTAAAACCGCATGACCCCATATATTTTCCAATGAAATGGAAAGGATCTGTCACCAGCAGGGAACTGAGAGTTGGCAGGAATATCAAAGTCCTGGCTAATCTGATAGCAGAAATTAATTATAGTTTGTTCATTTCTCTTCCTTCTCTACAGCCAATAAGCTGCGAGACTGGTAGTGAGGTGCCCAATGCTGTGAAACGTGGAACTGAGAAGACTGGGAAGTGATTTGGGTGGGAAAATGAGGTTCAGAGCATGGCAGCAATAAAGGACAACAGGTCACAGAGTCACAGAAGTAATCAGCAGATGCTATGTGTTGTCAGGAAGATGTAGGCCTAGGAGGTTCTCAAAGTGGGGAGACATCATCTCGAGGGAGGGGTGGTGAGCCAATAGCAGTAGGGTAGCAGTTAGCTGTGGGTTGGGAAAGGTGGAGTGAGATAATGGGAAGTGGGGGGATTATAAGGTGTGGTGAGTCATCTAGATATTCCATCACAGGGAGAAAGAAAAATCACAGCACACACTTGCCTTAAATGACATGGAGGAGTATTCCTTAACTTTCTAGTTCCCTAACTGGTGGGAAAACAAATTTGATTTATTATTATTGTCATATATACCCAAGTACAGTGAAAAGTTTTGCTTTGCATGGTATGGGCAGATTCTAACATACAAAGACACAAAGATCGCAGGGTGACTGAACAGAGTGACGAATACAAAGTTACAACTGCAAAGAAAGTGCACCAAAAGCACGATCAATATTTTGAAATTTGAGAGGTCTAATAACAGCAGAGAAGAATGTGTTCTTGAACCTTTTGGTACATGTATTTAAACTTTTGTATCTTCTGCCTGATGGAAGAGGTTGGAAGAGATTATAACCAGGCTGGGAGGGGTCTTTGGTGATGTTGGCTGCCTTTCTGCAGCAATAAGAGGTGTAGATGAAGTCAATGGATGGAAGGTTGGCTTGCGTGATGGACTGGGCTGTGTTCACAACTCTCTGTAGTTCCTTACAGTCCTGGGCAGAGCAGTTGGCGTACCAAACCGTGATGCATCTAGATAGAATGCTTGACATGCTCCTCTTTAGCAGCTACACCTTAAAGCTGATGCACAGTCATTAAATTACCACTAAAATTTGAGGCAAAGAATCTGTTTATTACCAGGCAATTATTGCAGATTATTCATCTGTCTTGGCTGAGCCTGAAGCAGGCATACTAGTTCCAAGGGGAAGTCACTCATGTGAAATGTTATTTTCTTTTCTATCTATAGATGCTATCTCATCTGCTGAGTATTTCCAGCATTTCTGAGTCTTATTTCAGATTTCCATTAGCCACAGTGCTTTGCCTTTGTGAGGAGATTAGGGTTGGGTTACCCATTCTTAACAATTTTACCCCCAACCTCTGTTGGCAGGGATTGGGCACTGTTTAAATTGCCTTCAGTGCCACTATATTTGAAAATTAACTACTATTGCTCAGTTCTGCTTTTCACTCAGAGTTTTGAAATGAGAAACATATACCGGTTTTACCTAAAATATTATTTTCCTTCTTTTAATCTGGGACATATTGAAATAAAAATAAAATGATGATCTGTTTAATTCTGTAACTCTAATTGTGTTGGTACATTTTGATAGTTGTTGGATACTCAGAAAGATATGATAACCTGACATCATGTACAGTGAAACAATCAGTTCAGCAAAGTCACGGCAAAGGTCACTGAGGATATGGCGTCAGGCAGAACAATGCAGATATTCAACTGAATTCAAATACATAAATTCAATGTGTTTGTCCTTCCTTGTACATGAAATCTAAACAGAAGGTACAACATTCAAGAAAAAAGAATTATCTTTTCCTACTGATGACAGATCTAAACAAATAGCAAAATGGTGCAAACTTCACAAAATAGCGTATTTTACTTAACTGTTCACTCAATCTTAGTATCTATTAATTTAGGCTACAGTTTGAACAGGGGAAGTGAGGACAATTGCAGATTTATGAATCAAAATGGTATGTTTGTGTTATGGCTCAGGGTCAATATTCCTTAAGAGGAATGCTTATGATATCAATAATCATCACAACATGTGACGCGAGGCTTTAAAATCCTCCTACTCCATCTTACCACGGATCACTTGAAGTATGACACTCTAATAAAAGCTGCCTTCCATTGCAAACTCATAGCTTGATATTAGACCAGACACTGTATACCAGAGGAATGTAATCTTTGTACATAATAGTTTTAATAAACGTCTTTTGGATTCTTCAATACCATAATAACCAAACCCAAATATCTTATGTTTTGGGAGATAACATAAGAATTGCTCATCATAGGAACATAACACTGCGTCTGCACAATAACTTTTTTTAAGAATCTCTACAGCGTGGAAGCAGGCCATTCAGCCCACTGAGTCCACACTGACCTTCCAAACATAAATCACACTCCCTCGCTGTATAACGTTGCATTTCCCATGACTAATCCACATCCCTGGACACTATGGTCAATTTAGCATGGCCAATCCACCTAACCCACACATCTTTGGACTGAGGGAGGAAATCAGAACACCTGTAGATACGAGGAGAACGTACAAATTCTACCTGAGGGTAAAACTGAACCTAGGTTCCTGGTGATGTGAGGTAGCAATGCTAATCACTGAGCTACCATGTCACCCAGACTCAAACCTGCAGGAGCTTAAGTGACAGTATGAAGTAGATTCTGAACCATGCTGTCTGGGACATCAAACTAATGATAATACCAAAAGCAAACATTCTCTATCCGAAAAGTTATAGCAGTAGTTAAACTATTAGAAGATGGTCACTATTAAGATAATGCTGTTCATCAACTGCCATACTATATAAAGATAGCAATAAACTCAAACTGCTGACACACATACTCGTAAATCTGTATTCAGTGAAACAGCAAGACACTTTGAGACCTATAACTATGAGGCTGAATTCCTTTCAGTGTTGCTCAATCATTGGCAGGGTTATCTGAGGAATGGCAATTTCATGTCAATTGCCACTTGGCCCTTCCTTTTCTTTAACCATAGAAGTGAGCACTGCATTTTTGTGAGAGGAGGGCCAATTGGGTCTCCCTAAATGCAGAGAGGTACACCGAATCTGAGAGCTCTCTCGAAGAGGAAGGCACGCTCCTTTTTAGATATTAGTCAGATCGGGAACCAGGAGGGGTAGGAGGGCCAGATGAATAGAATGCCAGCTGGGGAGGGGACAAGGGCCAGAGATGGATGCTGGAAGTGGGAGGTGGGGTATCGCTCAGGGCAGACTCAGTAGCAGTGGTGGGAGCACTCTGGTTCTGGAAGGGTGTTCAGCATATTTGAGATCAGAGGTTTTGGGCCCGGTGAGTGTGGGATTGGGGAACCAGGGATGGGGACAGAGGTCAAAAGCAAGGGAGGGAGGCCTTCACCTCCGGGATGGTGTCAGTGGTACACTGGAGATGTACTTAGGTGTATGTGAGAGGTAAGTATGTGGTCACTTTAATAGTTACTCGGGAATTAGACCACATATTGAATAATCTAAAATTTCCCGAGTACCTATTTCACTTAATTTCGGCAGAACCCTCTGATGTCTCCGGTTTTGAAGGACACTTTAGTGGGTTCCCAGTCTGGACGAAATGCCCAGTGGAAAATTCATTTTCCCCACAATTCCTTCCAAGAGTGTTACAACGGGAATTCCATAGGGTTCCCATGCATAACTCCCAGCCACACTGAAATAATGATTGTCTGGCCATCAGAAATTCTGGGACCATACCTCAGAAAGGAATAAGTACAGAAAGACTGCAGATTGGCAAATTGGCTCAGTGGTTAGCACTGCTGCCCCATAGTCCAAGGGACCTGCGTTCAATTCCAGCTTTGGCCAACTGTCTGTGTGGAGTTTGCATGTTCTCTCTGCATCTGCATGGGTTTCCTCTGGGTGCTCTGGTTTCCTCTCACAGTCCAAAGATGTGCAGGTTGGGTGGATTGGCTGTGGGAATGCAGGGATAGGGGTCAGTCTGGGTGGGACGCCTTTTGGAGGATTGATGCAGATTGAATAGCCTGCTTCCACTCTGTAGGGATTCAATGAACACTGTATCTGTGAAGAATGTCATTTATTTGCACTCACAGATCATTTTATTTAAAACAGAGATGAAGGATTACTTCCACTAGAAAAACTGTGAAGTTGTTTGAGTTAGTTTTGAAATATAACGAAAAAATTCACATTGTGCAAACTGGAAGCAAGAGTGCCTTTAAAGCGTCACCCACAAATAATATCTAACTCAGACATACCTTCATTAAATCCATCTTGTTCCTCGCTTTCCCCAGAGGGTGGGGTCTTTAAAATGGTTTTCTGCAGCTCCTCCTGGGCACTTTCTGTGTTGTTGTAAACCCATTGAACAGAGTCTTGCTAATATAACCAGAAGAGAAATAGAACATGATTGCAATTCCTTTTATCACTTTTATTCCACACTTCACGATTGATTGTTGTTGCAAGATAACACCTTTAAAAGCAGAGACGCTGAGTCAAAGTGAAAAAGAGGAAATCTGCATATTTCGTTTTTCTTAACTTGTGGCAATGTGGAAAATGTTCAGGACAAAGACATTCACTTTCCATTCACTTTGTTTTTCATGTAAGAGGAAAGCCTATGTTATCATGAATTATTTTCCAGTTGGTAACTCATAGAGCCATAGAGTTGTATAGCATGGAAAAAGATCCTCTGATCCAACTCGGCCATGCCAACCAAATATCCTAAATTAATCTAGTCCCATTTGCCAGCATTTTATCTATAAACCTCTAAACCCTTCTATTCATGTACCCACCCAGATTCAGTCCATCCTAACTCAGCTCAAGTAAAAGCACATCTCAAGAACATTGGCACGCATTCATCTAAGTATGCAACCTGTTGAAAGGAAAGGAATATTAACCAAGGTTTCTGCATTTAAGAGCCAATGGTCTTCATCAGGCTTCCAGTTGACCAAGGTGCACTGTGAAGATTTTCTGATGGGTTCTATGTAAATAGCCTTATATGAATAAAAATTGTATTTAGTATTTTGGACCGACTGAGCAAGGGGCTTCAGATCCATTTTTCTGAAGAAGGGTCTAGGCCCGAAAGGTCAGCCTTCCTGCCCCTCTGATGCTGCTTGGCCTGCTGTGTTCATCCAGCTCTACACCTTGTTACCTCTTTGCTTCAGATCCATTCCCTATTAAGCATGTAGATAAAATGTTCCTTGCATTCTTTACCTGTTCCGCTAAATACAACTTGTACATGATATTGCATATTGCAATAAAAATACTTAACATGCCCAGAAGGAAAATAAAGCACAATGCTTAAACACCATCATGTTTTGTGCCTGATGCTGTTTTTTTAACCTCTTTACAGTTGTAACAGTATTATGCAAAAACCTCAAATTAATAGTTGCACATTTGAGATAGTTCCTTTCCAGTTCTATTTCCTGCAACAAAATAATAAGGTATCTTTCATGCAACCAGTCTCCAGATAAATTTTCCATCATTTTTATCTGTAATTTATTACCATTCCCCAGACAGGATATCCCAAATTGTCAAACTCCCAGGTGATGAGGGGCTGAACTGGCTCCCTTTATTTGTCCACCCACCTTCTTGGTTGGTCACAACAAGGTTAATTTACAAAAGGGCACTACCCTTGTGTTGCTTTTCTCCCAGACCACGTGCATTTGTGCTTTAAAAGAAGGCAATTAAACCATGGCTGTCTTCAGTTAATGAAAGAGAGAGTTCATTAGTTACTAAATACAATAAGGAGTAATTACACAACACAGATTAGAAATGAGAAATGAGTCCAAAAGAAAGATAAATGTGAAAATTACACGGATCAGTCAACAGGTTGTTAATCAAGACAATTTTACGTCTTTGTGGGCAAGAATATTGGGTAATACGCATAGCATCAGTAGCTGAGCAGCTTTTCAGGTTAGATGAAGTTCTTTTATCTATGACCTTCATAGCATAGAGGAGTCCACTAACACAGATAAACACAACAGGATTGTAATAAGTTTTCAACGCCTATTCTTGTGTATTTCTAAGAGGGGAAAACATAATATGTCCACAATTTAAGATATAGTCCACAGGAGATGGCTCTCTGCACAAGTCAGGGCAGGGGTGGAAGGAGGCAAGTGTGGGGACAGTGACAATAGTCTGTAATCACAGGAGATCCAGGTGGTTTTGATTTGTCACTCTATCTTTAAAATGGTGCAGTTTAATGTTCTCTTGACACCATCAGGTGTGACAGTCCAGGGTTCTTCTCAAAACACAGCTACTGAATTTACACCCAGTCATTTTTGGCTGTACATTGTCCTTCATAAACCACATTTTGTAATTCAAAGTTTAATATGTCTGCAATACCTCAAAGTTCTGATCCACCACCATGACATTTCTAAGTTATAATTTCATTCAATCCTTGTGATTGTATTAAGTTTTCGGTGCACTTAATTTGCTAAATTCTGATTAGAAGACCAAAGTCTATTAGGAATAGCTAAATATTTACTAATTAACACACATACAGATTTATATGTGATCCCAGACCTCTACCATACAATGCCTATGTTGCCCACAAAGACATAAAATCTTTCTTCCCAAAATGTAAAGAGAACCCTAATATCCTTAGTAGACTTTTTTTAATTAGTTTGCTAAAGATGTTAAGATGATGAAGTGACTTACTTGAGACGGGCGCTTGTATTTGCGACAGGCTATCACATGTGCAATAACACTTGCATGACTCTCTTTGCTGACGTTAATCCCATTTACCTTGATGATGCATTGTCCAGGATGCAGGCCAGCAACAGCTGCCACGGTTCCTGTACATTAGCAAATAAACGCCATTTGAACAAATGCTGCTCACAGCTGATCTTGGTGCCTTTTTTCTCAGACAAATGAAATGGATATTATTAGCCATCATTTCTAGTTGCCAAAACAGGAAACTGTCGGCGTTTGTCTTCTAACTGATAGCAAATTCTGATATTCGCACATGCAATGGCTAAAATCTAGAAGGTGTCTCTTTCTCCACATGGTACGCTGTTGCAGCCTTTGAAAATGCAGTCAATACAATCTCCAATTCACTGAATAGCCCTATTGAATAAGGTGTAATTGGGTTTTTAGACGTATACTCTGTCACAACTATTACTGAACAATCTGTCCCTGACACACTCATTTTAAAAGTCTAGAATTCACTCTATTCCATGAGTAGATTCCATAGATAGTTAAAAAAATTAATTTTTCTTTTAACGTATTTTCTTAAAGGTTTTTAGTATTTCAGTTGCTGCCTTAGTCTGATAAGTATTTGACAATCTTTTATTTTCCTCTCTGAAAAATGACTTAAAAGCGAAAGATTATTACATTCTGGTTTGCTGCCCAGTAGAATTATTCAATCTCTGTGGCTGATCAGTACATGTTTGTCATCAACCTGTTTGAATATCTTATAACACATCTCTGGGACAGTGCAACTAGAACTTTTTGCCCAGGAGTAGGGACACCAACATTGTGCTACCAATCCCTCTGAACACCCTCTTTGATGACTCCAGTGTTCCTGGATAACAAAGATCCCCAATAGATTGATCCAGAACAAAAGTGACATCATAATATTGGGAAATCAATGCCAGAGAGCCAACTATATTTGTGAAAAACGTTTTTCAAGCCAACAGTAAGCACCATCTTTTCATACTTGACTGAAAAATTCAAGGCAATATATATTTTTTCTCTATCTGGAGAGAATACTAACTGTTAATGCAATATTACACAATGATTTAATGAATATTATTCCTTTCATCTTATCAACAATAAAATGCCAGTGAGTGCTAGAAAGTTACAGCAGGCAATTCACTAAGAGTGATCATTTAGAAAACTTATGCAGGATTTATATTAATACCAACATAATTCTCTTTCTATCATTGTTGTTTTCACAACTATTACAATACCCTACATTCCTAAAAAAAACTCAATTATAAATATAGAGGATGTAAAGAAGGTAACAAGTATAAAATTTCAACTTATATCCTAACCACAAGGCTTGATAAAGCAGAGAGAGTCAGTCATTCTGGTCAAATGTAAGCAATGAAAATGAACTTGTTAATATTATTTTAAAAATCTGGTATAGCTTCATATAAAATACCCACGGTAGAATTTGATAGTGGAACTAGTGGGTGAGACAACACAATATAGAGACTGACAGTTACCTAAAAGGCAGGAACATAAGGAATATAAATAATCAGAAGCTGATTAAAAAGTCACTTCATCCATCAAATGTGTAATTATGCAAAGCCTAATCAGAGATGGAAAAGGAAAGAAAGCACAATGTTTGAAAAATAGATAATAGAAAACATGCTTTTCATCTCAAAATACATTTAGTGTCAAATTTTGTCTGATTAGACTTTTCTGTGAAGCATCGAAGGACATATTGTACAATAAGAAAGTAGTATAAATGCAAATTGTTGTTACTGTTTTGAACAGACTGAGAGGAGCTCTCGGAGCTGTTCGTGTTGATCGAAGTGACCATTTGTACTTCAATCTAATGCAGGATTAGAAAAATGATGTTTTCTAATCAACCTGCTCAGAGATGTTATTACACACCTCTGGAACATATGGGACTTGAATCCAGGCCTCCTAGCTCAATATTACCACTTCATCACTGAATGCAGATTTACGAATATGTGCATCAGATCTGATGCAATCAGACTCTGATGTAATCTGCCAAATTAATACTTGACTCTTGGCCCTATGCACCTTTTGCTGCCTGTTCCAGCAGGATACATCACTGAAGACAGGCAGGCAGACAGGGAGTGAGTGAGATTCCAGTGCTTTGTTACATCGTGGACTGAAGTCTTATCCCTGAAGGTATGCCTTCAGTCCATTAGCTGATGATGTTTTAACTGGAGCTGACAGTCTTTGAGACTGCACAGCCTCACACTAATATCAGTGTTAACCAACCAAAACCCCACCACCACCATCACCACCCCAGCCCCCCAGATCTCCTCTGCGCTATATTCATCCGCCTCCTTCACACCACACCAACACTTAGATCCAACTCCACAACCTGACACCACCTCCCTCTCCAGCCAGCATTATTTATACCCTGGCTCATCCCACAAAAATGCTCGGCACCCCCTACTCCCACCAGCCCCCACTCCCACTTCCCCCATTTCGCACACCCCTTGGAAACACTGACTTTCCAACATCAGCAGGCAAATAGAACTAGTTTAGCTTGGGAAACCCGGTCGGCATGGATGAGTTAATGAAAGGGTCTGTTCCCCTGCTGTATGACTCTAGGACTCTATCAGGCAGACAGCGGGGATTCTGGAAGATTGTAGCGTGATGCCATCCAAGGTGTTGAAGAATTGCACACTTCAAAGAGGAATCCAAACACACAAGGAGCTAACCCCTATCCTGCATGACCTAAAATCATCCAACACCTTCCAAAAGAACAGACACTGAAATAATACCGACCAGGGAAAGATAGGGCAATGGCGCAACAAGGTGTTCACACATTACTCTGGGGGCCTTGGTCAAGGAGATGTAGACAGACAGATACCATCTATTCACAAGGCACCAGGGTATTCCAGAGTAACTCTAAGGTTGGAGAAGCTGAGAATTTGTTAAAGTCACTTCAAGAATTATGCATTTTCACATGCTGCCATTTACTAAGTACTAACCACGTACACTCCTCAGTCAACTACAAGGCAATCATTCATTAATCAACAACTGGGACTTAGCTTTGATTTATCCTCACACAAGTAACATTGCTAACACATATGTACCCGAACAGATCCAAGTTTGGGTTCTGCCAGCGCCGCTCAGCTCCTGACCTCTTTACAACCTTAGTGCAAACATGGACAAAAGACCTGAATTCCAGAGATGAGGTGAGAGTGACAGCCCTTTACATCAAGGCTGCATTCAACCAAGTGCTGTCAAGGACCCCTAGCAAAACTGGAATCAGCAGGTATCAGGGGACAAACTCCCCACTGGGTGGAGTCATACCTAGCACATAGGAAGATGGTTGTGGTTGTTGCAGGTCAGGTATTTCAGCTCCAGGACATCTCTGCAAGAGTTCCTTGGGGCTGTGTCCTAGGCCTAACTATCTTCAGCTGTTTTATGAATGATCTTTGCTCCATCATAAGATCAGAAGTGGATACACATCAGTGATTGCACAATGTTCAACACCATTTGCAACTCCTCAGATACTGAATCAGTCCATGTTCAAATGCAACAAGATCTGGACAATATGCAGGCTTGGGCTGACAAGTGGCAAGTAATATTTCTGCCACATAAATCCAGGCAATGACATCTCAAATGACAAGAACCTAAACACTGCTCCTTGACATTCAACGGCATAACCATCATTGAATCCCTTAATATAAACATCCTCAGAGTTACCACTGACCAGAAGCTCAATTGGACTTGCTATATAAACACTGTGGCTACAAAACAAGTCAGAAGCCAGGAATACTGTGGCGAGTAACTCACCTCCTCACTCTCCAAAGCCTGTTCACCGGCTATAAGGCACAAGACAGAAATGCTATAGAATACACCCCACGTACCTCGATGGCTGCAGCTCCAGCAACACTCAAGAAGCTTGACACCATCCAGGTCAAAGCAGTCTGCTTGATTGGCACTACATCCACAAGCATCCACTCCCTCCACCACTGACACTCAGTAGCAGCAGTGTGTACTATTTACAGAAATTCACCAAAGATCCTTAGGCAGCACCTTCCAAACCCCCGACCACTTCCATCTAGAAGGTCAATGGCAGCAGATACATGGGAACACCACAACCTGCAAGTTCCCCTCCAAGCCACTCACCATCCTGACTTGGAGATATATCACGTTCCTTCACTGTCACTGGGTCAAAATCCTGGAATTCCCTCCCTAATGCATGTGGATTGCAGCAGTTCAAGAAGCTGGTTAACCACCACCTTCTCAAGAGCAAACTAGGAACGGGCTATAAAAATGCTGGCCCTTTCAGCAATGCTCACAACCCACAAGTGAATACAAGAAATGGCACAGGAGGTCTTTTAGCCATTGAGTCTACGCCTGCAATAAAGAATGAAGGTGGTGTTTCTTTACCAGACCTCACCTAGTAAACTTGTTGCTAGATAACTTCACCAGATCCAAGTCACGTACCTAAGAGGATGGAAGGGTGTGGTATGGCTAACAAGTGATAACTGAAGTGGGGCAAGATCTGTGTACAGCAGTATTGTACAGCACTTGAACCAAATAGCCTGTTTCTGTGTTTTAGATTCAAGATATTAATTCTCATAAACAAATAATTATTCAAAGACATTTCTTTGTGCAAAGCCAAAAATCCTTTAGATAGCTACAACTAAGTATTTGCCATTACGCACACAACACTATTAGGATACCAGTATTGTGCCAGGGAATCATAAAATAAATGAATGATTCATCTCTCTTGATTGTGATTAATTCTTGTATGTATTTTGCACTGCAGGAGCCAGCTCTTAATAAAAATATTCTCTTCCAGGGAACAGACAGTTCCAGGGGTTGCATTATTTTAAATCCAACCATTGGATGCAACGTTTTGTTTTCCCGGGGATCAGAGTGTTGCTTTTGTTGTTGCAAGGTTTATGACAGTCCCTAGCAGCTGGGGGCAAGTGAGTACGATTAGAACTCAGGAAACAAACCCAGTGGCAGTACTGGCTTGGTGAAGCCCACTATTTGTGATGAAAGCTTTAGTTTGTGAGGGAGTGCGTGTAGTGCTCTCGCATATATTGAGTTGAATCCAGGAGTGCATAGACCAAGCCAAGGAAGGTGAACCACCAAAGCATGAGTAGTCTTTGAGGCAGTCCATGACAGAGCAGCTCTCAATGAAGTTCGAAAGCCAGGATGTCAAAAGTCAAGAATATAATCTCTTGTGACATTTCAATGAGATTTGGTCACCCACAGTGTGGGGGACATTGCTGAGAAATCCACACATCTGATTTGGCCATGTGTCATGTGTGCTATTGGGTGTTACCTATATTTGCCTCATGTTAAGTTTGGAATGTTAGAATATAAGTTATACCCATCTTGTCAATAATAATTGCATACTTGCTTGAGTACGTTTTATTGCATTGAACTAATTATTTTTGTTGACTAAATAAATCTGGTGGAATTGTTTCTGAACTAGATGCAGCCTAAAACCAATATAACTGACCAACTCATCAAGCTGATTACATTTAAAATGTGTTACAAAAAATGGCGGAGTGGGGCAAGAAAGAAATTGATGCAGCCCTCCAAATTCGGTCATAAAATGATGAAATGTCACTAACTTGAAATATTAACTCTGTTTGTCTCTCCACAGATGCTGCCAGAACTAAGTTCTTCCAGTTTACATTTCAGAATTCCAGCTTCTGCAATTTTTTACTTCTCTAGTCATCAACCAAATATAGAATTATAATAAAAACATCCTTTGGACAATGTGCTGTTCACAATTTAATTCACACTCATCAATTCCCTATTTATTTTATTAGATTTTTTTTTGCTGTCTTAGTAGTATCATTTATTACCAATTTCCACCATGCATTTCTATCCAAAACCTTCCAATCAATTGTCTGACGAAAGTAAATTGTATGATGGTTTCCTGGTTATTCTGATCAGCTGAAATCATTTTTGCATTGCAAATCAAGTATCTAAAACTTTGGGAATTAAATTAGTTTTTAATAATTTATTCCAAATGGGTTTGACTAAATTGGTTTTTAAAGGAAAAATGCAATTCAGTGTTTGTGTATTCATATTTCATCAATTTATAAACCAACTTCCTTCATCTGAAGATTGGACAGCTTTCAGCCATCATATTTAGCACCCAGCACCAATTCTCAAAGTTTATTACACCACTGTATCAGGCTGAACCCAACAGCCACTCTCTGTTTCTGATTTTGTTGTGCTGTGGAATTAGCAAAGATGTATGTGTTACCTATTCTTAACTTTTCAGAAGAAGGCAGTGAAGAGCTACCTCCATGCAGTGCAGGAACACCCATGGTGCTACTAGGAATGGAATTCGAGAACATTGACCCAGCGACAGTCAGACAACAGCAATATTTCTCCAAGTCAATGGTGTCTGGCTTGGAAGGAAACCTTCCAGTGTTGGTGTTCACTTGTGTCTGTTCCCTGGTGCTTCAAAGTTGTAGAGGTGTGCAAGAGACAAGGAAACTTAGTAAGTTGGTGCAGTACATCCTACACATAAAATGCACTGTTACACTGTGCACCAGTGCAGGAGAGAGATGCACTCACACAAGCAGTGGTGGGCAATCCATCACACCCTTGACTTGTTGTATATTGATGCTGGGGAGTCAGAAGGTGAGTTCCTCAATGTTGAATTCATAGCCCCTGACCAGTTGTGATAGCCACATTCTTTATATGGCTCATCCAAATAGGCTTCTGGCTTATGCAATCCCAAAATGTTGGCAGTGAAGGATTCAGCCTGGTCATCCTATTGAATATCAAAAGAATATGGTTAAGATGCCCTGTTAATGGAGATAGTTGTTGCTGGGCACTTGAGTACCATGAGTGCTACTTGACATTTATCATTTTGGATAACTAAATTTATTATGCGGCTTCCTCCCTTTGGTTAGTTGCTAACTTTCTATCACAGTTCCCAGCTGGTGTGACAGGCCTTTCGAGTTTTGATCTGATACTTAACTATGGGATTGCTTGTCCCTGTCTATTGCATGCCAGCTGCACTGTTTAGCATGCATTAGGTTGGCACCTCAGCTTTAGATATGCCTGATGTTGACCCTGGCATAATCTCCTGCACACCTCGTTGAACTAAAGTTGAATCCCTGCTCGCTAGGAATGATAGAGTCATAGAGTAATACAGCATGGAAACAGGCCCTTCGGCCTAAACTGACCACGGTGCCCACTCAGCTAGTTCCAATTGCCCGCATTTGGTCCATATCCCTCTAAACCCTTCCCATCCACATACCTATCCAAATGTTTTTTAAATGTTACTATTGTACCTGCCTCAACCACTTTCTCTGGCAGCCCATTCCATATACACACCACTCTCTGTGTGAAGAAGTTGACCCTCTGGTCCTTCTTAAATCTGCCCCCTCTCGCCTTTAAACCTATGCCCTCTAGTTTTCAATTCCCTAATATGCATTCTATATTGCTAGAATATTCTATTCTATATGCATTCACGTTGAGGTGCCAGTATTTGATGTACTGGGCCATGAATTGTGCTGCTGTTGCCGATGGCCTACACCACTTCATGGGTTTACAGCTGTTCGGCTTATTCTGAGTCTATTTCATTTAGCACAGTGGCTGCCCCACACAACACAATGGGCAGAAATCATGTCTGAGGATAATCAATATTACCCATAGTTCAAAAATCAGATTTCTTAGCCATCCAATGTTTCTAGCTGCTTATACAGAATATATATTAAAAAATCAAGTGCTTGTTTCAAGAAAGTAGATCGATGAAGTCAATTTTTTGTAGAAAGGGCCTGGAGGATATCTGTCTGCAGTCTTCTGTTGTTTACAAATTATACTTTATAATTGACAACAACGCTTTAAAATGATTGTTGTGTTTGTGGCTAATGCCACAGCAAGGTGGGCAGCATGTGCATGTGAGGAAAATCAAAACATCATCACATCCTCTGAATTTCTGTAGCCAGAATAAGATTTCTGCAGGAGGGATTCTTTGACAATATTCCAGAGATCTCACTTGGATTAATGGTATACTTAGAGAATACTGCATTGAAATTTTGATTTGTATCATTAAACAGTTCAAGTAAGACTAGTAAATGTCAAACCTTGCCAAAACCTATAGCACCAGTATGTTACTGTAATGCTCTCAGAACCCTCTCTCTGGCACATTTATTTACATTTTACAAAAGGAAACAAATAGAGTATTTCCTTGTTTGTGCTATAAAACAAAACAACCTTTTAATCATTGATTTGAGGTTCCGCAATCAATGGCAATCAAACAGATGTCTATAGCCACCTTGTAATTGGCAAGGCAGTGATTAACCTGTGTCAATTTTCTTTTCTTTGGATAGCATGGGATAATATGGGACAGGTGGATATTTCAAGCCCTGTTAACCGTTGTAAATTTGTAAACTCTCAATGAATGAATATAGACAGATGAGTATACATGAAGATCTATTGCCTGCTACATTACAATTCCTAACATGATCAAGATACAATCAATGTCACAGAAATCAATTGCATACGCATGAAGAACTGCTCAAGTACAGATGGCTCTGGGCCACCATTCCAGAGTTGTAACACACTTTTCACCATATTCATTAATGGTTAATTGCATGCTCCACATTCACAGAACATAAATTGCAAGTTTAAAAGCACAGCATGTGAAAGAAAACAAATTGACTATCGAGAATATGTGCCAGGCTAACAGTAGCTAAAAATGATTAACCTTTAACTGAAACCAGGGCACAACTATTTGAAGGTGTTTGCAAGTAACTAGCTTTAAACCTTTCTCGATTTACCTCGGCCAACTGCATGAACAACTGATGGACCATATCCTCGGATCTGGAATCCAAGACCATCTGCAGAGTCTGGAATCTTTATTGTCCTGTTAAATAAAATCCATTTGCTCTTTATTACAGTTTTCTCACAAACACTACAAGATTGAAACTTTTCAAAATAAAGGAATCATTTTAAAAGTGGTTTCTAACAATCTAATTAGGACACAGATTAACATAAAACATTGGTCGAGGCAGCACAAGCTAATTTTGGTCATTTCTGTAAATGGGAGGACACTACAGTGCAACGTACAAATATCTTCCTTCACGTTATGCTGCTTCTTTGTAAGTCCCATGGCACAAGTCAGAATGAAAGTAGCAATTTGTTTGAGGCAAACATAAACATTTGGGAATGAACAGTTCAATCAGCATTTCTGCTGGCCTTTTCACATCTTAGAAGTGACCATTCAGAAGAACAGAAAAATAAAAGGCAAACAAGTTTATTAACACAAAGAGGGGACAAAGAAAGAAAGGAAATCCAAATGTTTTTGTGATATATACATCCTGGAGTTACACTTTCCCTCCAGCAGAGCACTGGGCTGTTTAGACATTTCAAAACTAAAACTGGGGTGACACTTCTGCTCCTAAAGCCAAATGAAAAGAAAAGTGAAGACCACTATGCTGCTATTTCCCAAACTGCAAGTCAAAGATTGTGGGGGGGTGGGGGGGACAAATTATACTGTGGATAGATGTGGGGTTTATTCAAAGTGTAACAGATGTTAAAAAAGATAATTGTTGAAAATGGAGAAAATACTGAAGAATAGAGTGAGTGCAATAAATTGCATGGCACTGTTATCAACGTGATAGATTCTCCCCTCTAATAGCGTTCTCCAGTCTACTTTCCCAATCTCACTCAAATCTTGCATTCTGAACTTGACATTTTTTTGTCGTCAATCCTGTCCTTAATAACCTGAAATCTTCACAATGCTATAATCCAGTTTGCCGTATTCTGATCAGACTCTGACCACCTTCTAATTATTACAAAAGTTCCAATTCAGTGCATCAAAAATGTTTAATTCCCAGGTTGCAAAGACAAAGTGGATCTGCTGAGCTATTGTGTCAAATATTCATTGCCAGATGCTAGTCTGTCAGATGGGGGCTGAGGTCTTCACAGACAAAATGGGAAGCAGTTTATGACTTCAGGAGGCAGAACCTGACAGTTAGCACTTAAACGAATCAGGAGAGGATGATCATCGTCATCCCACTCTCATTTCTCTGAGTATGCTGAGCAGTCATCCAACACAAGATTAATCAAAATAGATGGAATGGAGCTCACACTGTGGGGCGCTTAAGGGACAGCTGCACTGTAGAACCCAATTGTAGGTCTTGCCATGAAACAAAGGCAAATAGCCCAAGTAGGAGGTTTGAGTGGCCGCTTCACTTGTAAGTGCATCTGGAGTGTAGGAGGTTTAGGGGTGATTTTTTGGGGTTTATAAAATCATGAGGGTCATGGATAGGGTGAATAACAGGTGTCTTTTCCTTATGGTGGGGGATGTCATGACTAGGGGGCATATTGCTAAGGTGAGAGGAGAAAGATTTAAAAAGGACAAGGGGAAACTTTTTTACACAGAGAATCGTTCATGGGTGGAATGAACTGCCAGAGGAAGTGGTGGATGCAGGTACAGTGATAACATTTAGAAGACATTTGGATTAGTATATGAATAGGAAAGATTTGGAGAGAAAAGGGCCAAATGCAGGCAGGTAGGATTAGGTTAGTTTTGGACTATGGTCAGTGTGGACTGGTTACACTGAAGGATCTGTTTCAATGCTGTGTGACTCTATGACTCTGTCTAGTGAAGAGCCAAAGAGAAAGAAAGCATAATTCATATATAACAGGTTGTGGCATTCATTTCCCTGACCCATTGAACTAATTGATTCTCCTGTGATCACATTTTGATATTGTGATGTATTTAAAGAATAATTCCAAACTGAAGAAAGTTTTACACTAACAAAACTACACAGAATGTGTTCTTATTATTTGGTTCTACAAAACATGAACAAAAACAAATCAGATTGATAGTCCAGAATAAGATTTAAAGTCATGATGTGGAGATGCCAGCGTTGGACTGGGGTGGATAAGGTCAGAAATCACACGACACCAGGTTATAGTCCAACAGGTTTATTTGAAAACACAAGATTTAAAATGACAAATTGCACAAACATTAATTAGAAAAATATCTCCCTTCTGTTGAATTTCAAGTAGAATTATTGCTAAAGAGCAAAACTGTTCATTTTTGTCAGCAGTAAACTATCAAGTGTTTTCTTGGGGACGTGGTCTTTTCTTATACAAGTGAAAATAACAGTTAGCTGGGTCATAGATTTCAGCCAATGACAGGCTTAATTGACTAGAATTGGTTCTAGTTTGGAGCTCAGGAATCAATCACCTCCATTTATCTTCTCCTGTTGGCATTTTCCCTGGCTACACAGTTCAGAGCACAAACATGATAGGCACAAGCTCACACACCACCAGTTAATGCTGTCACTTGTTGGTGCTCTAAAAAAAAAGCTGCATACATTCCAAAATAATCATACCATGCGTGGCCACCCAGCTAAAGTCAGCACCTCCATTATCCTAAGGTTGGATATCATAACCCTATTCCATTGGGTAAAAGATATAAAAGTGTGAAAACACATACTAACAGATTCAAGAACAGCTTCTTCCCTTCTGTTACCAGGTTTATGAACAACCTCGCATAGATTAATCTTTCTCCACACCTTCTCTGCAGCTGTGACAGTATATTCTGCATCAGTTCTATTACCCTGATATACTTAGATAAGGTATGATTTGTCTGGTTAGCATGCAAAACAATACTTTTCACTATATATCGGTACATGTGACAATAATAAATCAAATCAAATAAGAAAATAAAGACATTGATTTTCCTTTCCTCCCATGACCTCAACAATAATTGGTTTCTGAACTTTTTCACATGGCATGGTTAGTACTGCTGCTTTGCAACTGATTTGGACTCAGTATCAGGCTGGATATTGCTGACAAGCAGTTGGTGTCCAGGCCCATTTCTACCGAAAAGGAGAGAAACAAGCCTGAGACTCTCAGAGGTCACTGGCAGACACCCCAATGCAGCGATCTTCAGTGCGCAGTACGCTTGCACAATACTTGGGACAGACATCATCTCGGGAGGTTGTCAGAGAATGGCAGCAGCATTATCACAGCATCTTTACCCCATTGAAATGAAATGAAATTTGTCTGTCAGCTTCTGACAGAGTTTCCCATGAAATCCCTGTCGCGTAAAAGGAGGCAGATATTCAGGAGTACTTTTTTACTGGTACATTGGTAATTTGTGAAAATTGTGCAAGTTTAGCCTTGTATCTTTACATATTCTCTGCAAGTTCAGCAGTTTTGGAGTTCACAAGAGTAGGATTAGACCTGTTGTATCTTTACAGTTTCTGGAGAGAGTGTAGCAGTGTTGGCATCGTGGGGAACGTGGCAACAGTTGTGGGCTCGGTGCAGTGTCAGATGGAGGTCTGGTGTGGGAAAGGGGCTGTGGGCTCAGTGCAGTGTCAGATGGAGGCCCGGTGTGGGGAAGGGGCTGTGGGTCTGGAGCAGTGTCAGATGGAGGCCCGGTGTGGGGAAGGGGCTGTGGG
>NC_063335.1:28488889-28611204 GCF_021869965.1 Rhincodon typus
GATGGAGGCCCGGTGTGGGGAAGGGGCTGTGGGCCTGGAGCAGTGTCGGATGGAGGCCCGATATGGGGAAGCAGCCATGACCCCAAGCCCAATGTGGTTACAACAAGCCTGGCGTGTCAGTGAGAGAAATCCCCAGGCATCTGCAGCATCGGAAGCGGGAAGCCTCAGGTTTCCCAGCGAGCAGGCCAAGGCGGAGGAGACCAAGGCCTTACACGAAGTGCAATTAAGAAAGAAGTCAACACAGTGTGGAGCTGGAGGAACACAGCACGTCAGGCAGCATCAGAGGAGCAGGAAAGTCGACGTTTAGGGTCGGGATCCTTCCTCAGAGCTCCACACTGTGTTAGCTCTGACTCCAGCATCTGCAGTTCACGGTATCTTCAATTAAGAAAGAACTTCTGTTGAACTGTTACCTTCATTCCTTTATTTTTCCACTTAATACCAGGAAGGACTGTAATGTTAACTTTCAACTTTATTTCTTCATTTTTCTACTTATACTAAGAAAAACGATAATGTTTTACTTTTAACTTTGTTTCTCTATGTTACATCTTGTACCTAAATTTTGTACCTGGGTACTTTTGAACCCAAGATGTATGGTGACATTGTAAACTTTTCACTGCACTCCTGTACTTCCATAATTGAGTACACATGACGATAACGCTTAAATCAAACATATCCTCGGTACGTTGAAGTTTTATACTTTCAGCTGAACAGCAGGAACTGCTGGAATCTGACACTAATCTGAGAAACAGCATCAAGCCACTCATTCTGAACTGGAAACACACCAATGCGTGCTGAGTTTTAAAAATATTCTCTTCTGTTATTGAATTGTTATTTGAATTGGATGGATAGCATTTTACTTGCGGAGACCTGGTGCTGATGATAGCACAGCAGCCTCCTGGACCAATTCTCCCACAAAGAAAGCCAAAAATTAGTTTTTGGGGTGGCAATTCAATCATTAAATGCTTATACGCCACATCACTTACTCTCGTGGTTTCGTGCTCAGAAGCACCCGAAGAGGCCTCTTGCTACTGAAGCACTGCTGCAGGAAACATTCGACTTCCTTAAAGGGTCGGAGGAAAACCACATCTCCATTGATAGCAAATATTTTCTTCCCAACCTCTAGACCTGCCATCTGCAATGAGGTCACACAAAATGTAAAGCACAGATGATTTATACACAAACTAAGAACTGTTACATAAACAATGGAATATGTTCAGTGATATCAGATTGAAAAGGTTCATTTAAAGTCTGGTTATGAGTACTTCCACGAGTGTAGACATTCATTTGTTAAACACCATCCTGCAGTGAATGAAACTTACCTGAAAAATCTACACTTGCCATATTGGAAGTCTCCATTTTTTTTCTAAAAATCAGTTACAGTATAGGATATTCCTCTTAACACAGGAATTTTTTTTCATTTTCTGAGTATCTTTTTAAATTAAGTCTGCACATTCTTTTCATGCTTTTGCTTCCAACAGTATGCTCAGTAGCTGGGTCATCCACTTCTATCCTTCTGCCCAGCTCTTGCAAAACCGAACCTCCAGAGAGCAACCCATTGTGATTTTCATCCAGACTTTCCTGAACTCAGTGTGGGGAAAGCCTCCACCCAAAGTTCAGAAGACTAACATATGTAAGTGAACTCAGACAGTAAATTGCATTGGAATTGCATACGGTCCCCTGGTGGAATGGACTCCCCAGTAACCTTTTGGGAGAATACAGCCTTCCAAGGCACTGACAGTCAGGAAACTTCCTTGCCCAGACAGAGACTGAATAAAGGCAAGTAAAAGGTACAAATTCTATAACACAGAATGCAAAGAAGCTCCAATTCCACCTGTCCCATGCCTGCATCCTCATTTTTCCTGAAGCACTTCCCTGTGAATTTCTACATCAACCACATTAAAGCAGTATTTGAGACAAGCTCAGTAAAATGTCACCATAAATCCCAATAGACTGCCAAAGTATTAAAAGATATTGATAGTTAAGTGGAATAATACCAAACTTTGTTAGCAGTACAGCATGGTACCTATCTAGAATACCGATCTACAGCTCCTAAAGCCAATATATAGTTATTTCCATCTTCTTTTACTTACATGTCCCTTCTGGCTGTCTGCCATTCTCCTCCTGACATGCACAGCCCCCTGCATCCCCTCATCCTTCCCTATTAATGCCTCCTCCTTCCTTCCTCATTTTCTTATCCCACATCACATTGCTGCTCCCTTCCCTTTAATAATGTACTTCACATGAATATACTTTTGGTCTTCACTTCCCATTTGCAATGCCACCGGAGATCAACATGTTGGACAACAAAAAAATCTGAGCAACCGAACCATAAAATTGTTTAATATCCTATACAGGATTGAAGTTTCAATGGGTGGCAGCACTGAAACTCAATTTCCAGATCAGTTCAGCATTATAACATTTGTGGCTATTAATAGAGAAAGGTACAAATCCTTTGTAAGACCATAAGGCCATAAGAAATGGGAACAGGAATAGGCCATTCGGCCCCTTGAGTCTGCTCCATCATTCAATAGGATCATGGCTGTTCTGATATTTCTCACGTCCACTTTCCTGCCTTTGCTGCGTAATGCTTGATTCTGATCAAGAATCTATCTATCTCAGCTTTAAGTATGCACATGCACTCTGCTCCCCCATAGACTCAAAACCCTCACAGAGAATAAATTGGCACCCTGTCATTCTGAGATTATGCCCTCTGGTCCTAGGATCTCCCATGGGGGGAAGCATCCTCTCAGCAGTTACTCGGTCAAGCTGTTCAAGAATCCCAAATATTTCAGTGAGATCACTCTCATTCTTCTAAATTCCAGTGAGTAGAGTCCCAATCTGTTTAGCCTTTCTTCATAAGACATACTGGAGATCATCCTAGTGAATCTTCTCTGAACTGCCTCCAATGAAATAATACATTTCCTTAAATAAGGAAATAAAACTGCTAGCAGTGCTCCAGATGTGGTCTCACCAACACCTTGTACAGTTGCAGTAAGACTTTGCTACTCTTATAATCCAACCCCCTTGAAATAAGGGCCAACATTTCATTAGCCTTCCTGATTACCTGCTGCCCCTGTGTGCTAGCTTTCTGTGTTTTATGCACAAGTGATTAAGCATTGCTACAGTTCTGCAAGTTTAAATACTTTGCAATAGTTTTTGCTAAATTATAGCAATTCAGAATTTTATTTGGCAACCCCAAGCACAGTGTTAAAGAAAGTTATCGATTGCATGTTACCTCAGCATAAGATCCCTTCTCCACAGATTTCACAATAGGAAGCTTGTTTTTCTCCTCTAAGGTAAAACCATAGCTTCTATCTTGAGCTTTGATCTAAGAACCATAAGAAGCCATAATTAAGACGACCATAGTTACAGTAATTTATTAGATAATTAAAAATTTTTATTGCCTGACACCAATGGATCACATATATTGTTTTCCTAAATATGGTACGTTGAACGAATTATTTTACCAATTGTTAAAATAATTATGCATGCACATCATGTCACTGTAATCACATTTAAATCTATTTTAACATGCTCTAGTAGAAAATCTAAATTTAATTTAAATGTATTCCACATGTTATTTGCTTTTTTTCTATTCATTTGTGGGATGTGGGTGTCACTGGCTGGCCAGCATTTATTGCCTATTCCTAGTTGCCGTTGAAGAGACTATGTAGCAATCAATATAACTGAATGGCTTGCTGGGACATTTCAAAAGGCCACTGAGAGTCAACCACATTGCTGTGGGTCTGCAGTCACATGTAGACCAGGCCAGGTGAGGATGGCAGATTTCCTTCCCTGAAAGCCATTACTGAAACAGATTGGGTTTTCCAACAATGGTCATCAGTAGATTCTTAATTCCCAATTTTTGTAAAAAATTCAAATTCCACCATCTGCCGTGGCAGCATTCAAACCGAAGTCCCGAGAACATTAGAGATAGTAGGAACTGCAGACGTTGGAGAATCTGAGATAACAAGGTATAGAGCTGGATGAACACAGCAGGCCAAGCAGCATCATAGGAGCAGGAAAGCTGACGTTTCGGGCCTAGACCCTTCTTCAGAAATGGGGGAGGGGAAGGGGGTTCTGAAATAAATAGGGAGAGAGGGGGAGGCAGATAGAAAATGGATAGAGGAGAAGGTAGGATAAGATAGAACATTAGCTGAGTTTCTGGATTAATAATTTAGAGATAAAACCACTTGGCCATTGCTTCCCAGTTGTATCTATACAATTATTCATCATGCTAAAACATTTTAAAAACATTGGGCACAATGGTCTAAGGTTTTTCAGCAATAGCAAAATGGGGAAGTGAACTGCACAGAGAGCAGTTTTACACCTTGCAAGAGGTTTGGTGGATGCTATTGCCAAGAACACTGTATTGATTCTATAATTCAGTATTGAATTTCATTGAGTATTGAATATTGATTTCATAAAGATTTATAATTTCTAAGCGTCTCACATCTCGTGAATTACTTGAGATGCAGTGACTCTTTTAGATTCGAACATGCAATCATTTAACTCAGCAGTCTGCAGAAAGTGGGTTTCTGGTGTTTGCTTTTAATGTTTAAAGGTGGTGTCAGTTATGCAAGAAAGGCTATTATTGTTAACTTATGCTCGTCACCAATCTAACTAATTACTGTGGTGTCTAAGAAATTAATGCTTTTCTTGTGTCCTGTAGCGTCATTTTTAATGAAGCAGGGATGAAGATTGACAACACTGGTGAATTCTTCTTATTCTGCTTCTGAATGAATTCAAATACTCCACGCGTCGATGCAAATAAAGATACCACTTAATGAAGGAGTGAGTGAAAATGAGAAAGGTGCCGATGAAAACCAAAAAGAGTCGCCCTTGAGAAAATCTCAAGAGTAGCCATCCAAAGAATTATTTTGACTCCTGACTTATAGAGCTCATTTGTACAGTCAAGATGGCAGCACAGTAGGATGCTCCAAATGGAGCTCCTCTGCTCCTTCTGTTATTTTTCATTTCCTTCTCTTTCTTTCCCCTTTTGTCCTCTTTTTATCCCTCTTTTTGGTGTTTTTCCCCTCTTGGTGTTCATCTCCCCCACGGCAGGTCTTGGCCTGGTCTCTTGGCGGCTCTCAGCCTGGTCTTTTGGCGGTATGTCAGCTCTTGGTGGCTCATGGTGGCATCTCGGTTTGGCGTGCAAGTGGATCCTGCCTAGCCATGTTTGTGAGGTACCGGGAGAGATCAGAGAGACAGCAATTCCAGCAGCAGCGATGGTATCTGCGGCAGTGGTGTCGAGAACAGACACCTGACGTCTCCCTGGAGAGTGAGGTAAATGGAGTGCTCATCGAAGACTGTTGAACTTTTAACTTATTCCTTTATTTTCCTAGTTTAAACTACGAAAGACTTTAATGTAAACTATTACTTATTTCTTTATTTTTCTACTAATGCTTAACTTTTTAACTCTCATTTCTCTTACTACTTTGTACCTAAGTTTTTTTGAACCTGGGTACCTTGGTACCGAAGGTGGCGCCATGTGTGGTGACATTATACACTTTTCACTGTACTCCTGTACTCTGTACTTGAGTACATGTGACAATAAAATCTAAAATCTAAAAAATCTACCTTCTCACTCAGATCTGGATATAATCTGCATGATCTATCAACTCTTTATCAGGAATATCTCTCAGTGGCCTGCATCTTCCTTAGGTAATTTCCTCACTTGCCCCTCCTTCCTGTTTCCTTTCTCTTCCAACAAAAAATAAAGTAAACAAGAGATAATAGGAACTGCCGATGCTGGAGTCTGAGATAACAGGTTCATCCAGTTCCACAGTTTGTTATCTAAGCTAAACAAGAAACCTCCTTAGAGAAATTCATGTTTAAACATCAGAATTTCTTACCTTCCTTGAAGGCAGAAATTTCGAAGAGAACTCACAGACTCAGTCTAACAGATGCATGTTTATCTCTGTGGGTCACTAATGCAAGCAAAGGTTTCAAACAATTATTTCTTCAAGTCCAGATCTTACACTAAACAGGTTTTCCAGGCTGCAGAAAATTCAAAGGTTTCCCCAAAGCTAACTGTACAGATGCAGTAATACCATCTTTTAAAGTGTTTTTACATTGGCTGCATGTCATACTACATTGTCAAAACATCTCCGAACTCTTCACACAATCAATGCTTTATAATTATAATTACTATTGTTTTGTTAGCACTTTTTGATCACTTTGTTGAAGGACTGAAATTTTACAATAGAGGATCTATTTAGTAAAGGAAATGTAGAAAAGACATGAAAAAATTTCAATTACAACTGAATATCTCTAAATTGCTTTGATTTTAAAATGCCATGCTGCAATTTAGTTGTTAACTACAGCATAGCAAGATAATCATTTACATTACAGGACAGTGCTAATAGTCTGACACTCAAAGCACCTGAGCTGGGACACCGTTTTCATTTCTACCAGAAGCTGATCCATCTCCAGGGGTCAACTGAAGACCCAAAATCTTCCCTAAGGAAAGTTTCCCAATCTCAGAGTGGATTGCTTTCTTTGTCCAACATCAGAATGAAAGGCAAAGACCTTAAATATAATGATTTTTTGGACTTGTTTAACACTGGACAGACATTAGGAAAAGTGACAAGGCACTGCTCCAGCTTAGCACTATGGACTGAATCAATTCCTACTGGGGTAGATATCAATGATCTGCTTACAGTCTCCGGAAGGATACAAATAACACTGTACCCACAAATTAGGATGTGTTCTTCAACCTGGAGTGATCACAGATGTGGAGTAGTGAGACAAGAGACAGTAGTGGTGCTGATCATTATTTTTTGTTTGCTTAGCAAAGAAAATGGTAGTTCAGAACTTAAAGTCTAACAGTTGCATTCAATAATGGATAAAACAGGCAAATATAAAACCAAAGAGTCTTGTGGTGCAGCAGACTCTACCTCTGGACCAGGAGTCCTGGGTGCAAATCCAGAGGTGGGTAATAACATCTCAGAACAGAATGATTAGGGGAAAAAAAGAGTAAATTAGTCTGACTGTTGCAGACCCTCCTCAGAATTCCTGCAGCGAACATTCTGCACCAGGTCCAATTGCTAGTCATTAGCTAGGACTAACCCTTTGCATATACTGGAGGAAGGCAAGGATGGCGAGGAGGCAATATCCACGACATTCAAACTCATTGACATTTCAAAATGTTTCTCTTGTATTTTCTGAAATTAATTAAATCATCCTGATTTTCTATCAATATGCACTGAAGTTAATATAGTGTAATCAATTTTAAAAAGTTACAGTAAATGCACAGCCATCAGATTGACTGTGATTTCCTCTCTGAACGCTCTTCAGAAATCCACTGACAAATATTTTGAGTACTGAGACTAAGGAGTTTACAATGATATATAAAGTATCCTTCCGAGAAAGCAGAGATTTTCTTAAAGTTACATACAATAACTATTGTTTCTGTTACATCCAACTACCCCACAATTAAAATCATCTCCCATGCATCAATACCACTTACCAGCAACGATTTAGCTATGACATTTTCAACAATTTTCAAGTCATGTCGCAGGTGCCTCTGCCTTAAATTCGAGCCTTCTGTTTCCTCATCAGCAAAAAAACGAAATAAAAGGGGTTCATCCTTAAATTCACTCTTTTCCAGTACTATAAGGAAAAACAAGATGTAAAGGCCTGGATAAATCTCAGATATAATTCAAAGTGCAATATCCATGGCAACAGTTAGCCTTCATTTATCTCAAATAAAGTTAAACAATAAAGTCATTGATATTTCTTGACTAAAGAATGCCTACTGTCTTTTACCACAGTAACTTTAGATAATTGTGAATTATTTGGAGAGATGGTCACAAAAACACGGGACTTTGAAATACCGTGCATGTAAAATTACAATTCACAACAGAAAAAGCAACTTAATTTTTTGAAATCACAGCAACTAACTAACGAAGTTCAACAACATAATTTTTTACCATTTCACTGTTCTGAGAAGAACTGAAGTCAGAAGGATGTTTGAATAATGCACTGAATTTAACCTTACCGTGGTGCATAAAACCATTGTCACAAAGTTCCACACCCAGGATTATTGCTTCCTCTCTGGTTCTACAGTCCCCCTGGTGACAAAGTAACAGACATTCTACATTGCATGTTCTAATAACACGGAAACTACCAATTCCTGTTTGAGTTCTTTCAGTATCTTGTTCATAAAGTCAAACAAATTGAAACATTTTGAAACACCTTAATGTAACAAATGGAGTAATTCCATAATCTTGCATTGCCAGCAGATAAAGCCTTATTCAAGGGTAACATAGGATTGAGAAATGTTACGGTTGTGTTGTAATCCTGATTCTCTGCCATAGTGGCTTGTATTTATAGAATACCTTCAACATAATAATATTTCCCAAGATACTACATATGAGCATTAACAAACAAAATTTGGCACCGGGCCACAGAAGGAGATGCTAAGGCAGACAACCAAAACTTTGGTCAATGAGGTATTTTAAGAAGTGTCTCTGACAGGTAGAAATGTTTTGGGATGGAATTCCAGAGCAAATGCCTCAGCAACCATTTAAAATCAGGACTGTGTAAAGGATCAGAATTAGAGCATCAGGATATCTTGGAGATTTGTAAGGCTAGAGTTGGTTAGAGGTAGGGGGAATTTGGAGATTGCAGAACAAGGATGAGAATTTTAACAGCAAGGATCTGCTCAAACATTATGGCTAAATGGGACCTGCTACAAAGTTCAGACACAGGTCGGAGAGTTTTGGATGCGTTTAGTATTATGGGGGCTGGATCCCAACCAGAGCAAAATTGGAAAAGCCAAGTCTGAATTAATGAAGACATTAACAAAGTTTCCAACAACAGATTAGCTGAGGTAGAGGCAGACTCAGGCTGGGGAAGGAAGTGGGGTAATAAAGGACATTATGGACATGTGGTCTGATGCTCATCTCAGATGAAATGCATCATTACATTTGCCAACAATCTGGTTTGGACAGTTGTTATGGAGAGGAATAGAGTTAATGGCTCAGGAATGCTATTTGTTGAGGTGCCAAAGAGAACAGCTTTGATATTACTAAAGTTTATTTGGGAAAGATTTCTACTGATGCAGTACTGGATATCAGACAAACAGTCTGACAATTTAGACACAACTGCAGTGGAAAAGAAAGAATGGAGCAGTGAGACAAAGCTGGATGTCAGACATGTTTTTGTGTGATGTTGTCAAGGGTGGCATGTAAATAAGAAACAGGAGGATATAAACCTGGAGGAGTCCACAATTAATGGCACAGGAATCATAGCAAGTGATTCTGTGCCTACAACTAGATAAATAAGAATTAAACCAGGTGAGGGCTATTCCACCCAGCCAGATGACAGTGGAGAGGCACTGGAGGAGGATATTGTGATTAATTGTGTAAAAGACTGGAGACAGATCAAGAAAAGACAAGATTAATGGTTCATCATATCCTTACTGGCAGCACAGGATCAAGAAATTACCCTACTAAACAATAATTCATTTATCAGCTTTCATCCTTTGATGTCATCAGATTTTTTTGTATAAAAATAAAAAGCATTTAATCAGGAAACTAGCATATTGTAAGATATTTATTTTAAAACTTTGCAGAAAATGGTCAGTAACAAACGTACCAGCATCTTTTCAAAAGGACTGATTTTTTTAGTGAGGTGATTTTGTTCCTCTGTCATTTCACTTTCTAGTTTGAATCCAATCTAGACTGATCAGGTGAAAGTCCATTTCCCGACGGGTTATTGGTCCCAGATGAGTTTAGAAACTTTCAGCCTAATTCCCAATGGACAATGCTCCACAGCACATGATTGCCCAGATTTAGCACAAACTAGTGAGCAATTGCCAATCTTATTGCTGCTGTAATGTTTGGCTCAGAAAGCACTTAATGAACTCCTGAACTTTCACAGATCCCTCACCTGGTTTATACTATGTAATGTCAGCCTAACATATTGCAAAAATCACAAGTTGTTTCAATAACTTGACACTACTAATGGGAAAAATAGAGGAACAGAACAACCCTACCCCGAATGATTTATTAGCGAATCCTAATCACACAAAGCTGTCACAGCCTCCACAGTTCAATTTCCAATAAAGAATTATTAGGCAAGTAATTTAGGTGAGTGGCACTTTAGAAATACAAAGGGAAGAATTTGCAAACAAAAACAGAAATGGATCTCATAGCAATTGCACTTTGCGAGGCCTTTTGAGTATAGGAGTTGGGACATCATGCTGAGATTGTTCAGGACATTACTGAGGCCTCTTAGGGAGCACTGTGTCCAGTTCTGGTCGTCCCATTATAGGAAGGATATTATTAAGCTGGAGAGGATTCACAAGAGATTTACCAGGATGTTGCTGAGAATGGAGGGCTTGAGTTAATAAAGACAGCCTGGATAGGCTAGGACTTTTTCCCTGGCACGTAGGAGGTTAAGGGATAGCCTTATAGAGTCATAGAGTCATACAGTCATACAGCACATACCCTTCAGTCCAACCAGTACATGCCAAACATAATCCCAAGCTAAACTAGCCCCACCTGCTTGCTCCTGGCCCATATAACCAAACCTTTCCTATTCAGATATGCATCCAAATGCCTTCTAAACATTGTAATTACACCTGCATCCACCACTTCATCAATTACAATGTTTAAAACACATTTGAATAAGTACTTGAATATGAAATGTTTGGAGGGATTTGGGCCAAGTGCAGGCACATTGGACTAGTTTATATTGGGATTATGGTTGGCACGGGCTGATTGGGCCAAAGGGTCTGTTTCCGTGCTGAAAGACTCTATGACATTATGAAAATGGACGGAACCAGAAGTAAATTTAGGAAGGTGCAATTGGGGTTGTTCCTCTAAATGATGAGATTAAGACACATAAGCATAACTTTAATAAAAGCAAATTACTCTGAATGCTGAAAATGTGAAACAAACACAGAGAATGGGGGAGAAATCAGCAGGTCTGGAAGTAGAGTCATAACAGACCCGAAATGTTAACTATGTTTCTCTCTCCACAGATGCTTCCAGACCTGTTGAGTTTCTCCAGAATTCCTTGCGCTTGTTAGCATAATTTCTGCATCTGCTCCATGCTAACTTGACAGTGCCTGTGGGTGGGTGCCCAAAGTGGAAAAAAAATGCTTATTTTCCACTATATCACCTTACTCAATGCAAAATTTCATCAGAGTGAAAAAAGTTTGATAGAAAAATATATGTTCTGACTAAAAAAGACTCACTGCTCGAAATTTCGTGAAGAACATTAGCTTCTTAAAAGTATCAAATTTTTATAAATTAAACCATAAATATTGACCATTAATTGCAGTTTAGTGAATGGACGGTACAATCTCTGATAACATGATTTAATATTCAATCACCTGTGATACGTTCCATCTCTCAAAGTGTGAGAGTCAGCTCTAGAGATGTCAACAAGGTGGCTTTATAATCAGCTTCCAGGGAGCTTAGCTCCTTGGTTAAATATTCAACTGAAAATCTTAAAGATTCAACTACAAAATGAAGAATAGGACTTGGTAAAACTTATTATGTTTGCATTATGATTTTATCATTTGCAAAGGCCATATCAATATATTTTAGTGTTTTTAAATAAATTTCTTAACTATGGTGTAACAGATGACTTACTTAAAGCAGTACTTAACTGGTTCCCAAAGAGACTATAATCACCTTGTATAAAAAATTCACTTCTCTTACTGAACATTGCAATTTTCTATTCTCAATGCATTATTCCAAAGGCCTGAAACTATGTTGGTGTCAGCACCATGTCTCATTCCAGATGTAACACATTAAGCCTCCTGCCTCACGCATCTATTCCATATTCCTCAATTCACTGACTCATCATAACTAATATTTACTCTCTTTTTTTCTTCTGATCCCATTCCCTTTGACTGCAGAAGCAAACATCCTGACTAAACAATAGACTAATCTGGATCGGAAATCACTAAAACATGGTTTTGTGGTCTCAATACGATAAATGATTTCAGCTTTGTGAATTTGCTCACATTCTTTTTAAGACTTGATTTATGCAGAAAAACACACTTTGGTTCATACTCAACTATGCATCTTTAAATTATACTTCTACTGTATTTCCGACTAAAGAGGCAAAAGTCCTTATCTAAGATGGTTCAAATCTTACAATCAGATTAATCCTATTAACGGAGTTAAACAAAATGTTTTTTGTTACATTACCTGTGCAATTAACCAATCGGTCAGCTTGTTTGCCATGACCACTGACTTGTAGCTTCTTAGGTGATAGTCTTTATCCCTAGATACGAAAATTTGTATCAGCGAACAGTATGTTATAAATGAAAACCAAACATAGAATGTGCTCCAGAAATTACACATTTCCGTCGAATAAATGTAGCCTGAAAAAAAGACTTTCCAAATATATCAGATAGAATATGCAGTGGAATCTCCTAATTTCGTGGTATCACCTCTGCAAAAAACTCAGACGAACATGTGTCTCCATCTTGAGATACAGCAACGCAGTAACTATGTAAAACTTCAATACACATATCGATTTTTTTAGTCAACCTGTTTACAGACACTATTAGACACTTCTGGAGCAGGTGGGGCTTGAACCTGGAACTCCCAGTTCAGAGGTAGGGACACTACGACTGACAAATTCAATTATCAATAGACTTTCAACCCAGGTCCCCAGATTATTCGCCCTGCAACAATACCAATATACCATCACCTTTTCATCGATCCACATATAGACTGGTAAAATCTAATGAACATCAATGCCGTAGCAGATGGATTCCTAGAACACCTACAAGGTGATTTTCTAGAACAATATGCTGAGTATCAAACTAGGTAACAGATAATTTTAGATCTAGTATCACGCAATGAGAAAGGACTCATCGATAGTCTATCTATGTTTGCCTTCATTGCTCAGTTCTTTGAGTATAGGAGTTGGGAAGTCATGTTGAGGTTGTACAAGACATTGGTAAGGTCTCTTCTGGAAATATTTTGTCCAGTTCTGGTTGCCCAGTTATAGGAAGGATATTATCATGCTGGAGAGGGTTCAGGTTTACCAGAATGTTGCTGGGTATGGAAGGTTTGAGTTCTTTCACAGGATGTAGTCATTACAGGCAAGGCCGGCATTATTGTCCATCCCTAGTTGTCCAGAGGCCAGTTTAGTCAACTATGTGGCTGTGCGTCAGGAGTCAGATGTCAGCCAGATCAGGTAAGGATGGCAAATTTCCTTCCTTAGAGGATTTTAATGACGCGGCTGAGTTTTTAAAACAATTGACAAAGGTCACGTGGTTGCCATTAGATCAGATTTTTTGTTTAAACAAATTCCAGATTTTTGTTGAATCCAAAAGCTCCTAGGTGCCATGTTTTCTTTGAGTTTGCACATTCTCCCCGTGTTTGCGTGGGTTTCCTCTGGGTGCTCCGGTTTCCTCCCACAGTCCAAAGGTGTGCAGGTTAAGTGGATTGGCCATGCTAAATTGTCCATAGTATCCAGGGATGTGTGGTTTAGGTGGATTAGCCATGGGAACTGCAGGGATAGGGGAGGGGGGTGAGTCTGGGTGGGATGCTCTTTGGTGAGTCAGTGCAGACTTGTTAGGCCGAACGGTCTGTTTCCACACTGTAGGGATTCTATGTTTCTATGATTCTATGAAGATTTGGACAAATTTCCAAAGAACATTAGCCTAGGGGTCCAGATTACCAGCCCAATGACATTACTACTGTGCCACCACCTCCCATCTTCTTCATGAAAGGGAGCTCATGTTTACAACAGGCTATTGCATGTGGTTAGATTCTCAGTCTTTCAGTATGATCCAACACAGGAAGTTTATAAAAAAAAACTACAGCACATTGGATAACGGGCAATATGCAATAATAAGGTAGGATAATGAGGGAAAAAGTAACGTTTATTAAGAGGAACAGTGGTAATTTGTACTTGGAGCCTGAAGATATAGGTAGATTTCTAAATGAATACTTTATGTCAGTGTTCACTCGTGAGATAGCATATGGGCATAGCAGTCAGGATCAAGGTCTGTGATACAACTAAAGAAATTAGCATAGCAAAGGAGGCTCTGAGTGGTCTGGCAGGCTTAAAAGTAGGTAAATCTCCAGGGCTGGATGAGATGGATCTCAGGTTGTTGAGTAAGGAAGGGGAAGGGAGGAAATAACAGGGGCACTTGCAAAAAATTTCAGTTCCACTCTGGCTATAGGAGAGGTGCCAGATGACTTGAAGACAACAAATGTGGTTCAAAAAGGGAGCAGTGGATAAGTCAGGAAAGTACAGGCTGGTCAGTCTAACCTTGGTATTGGGGATACAATTCGAAGTAATTCTGATGGACAGAATTAATCTGTGTTTGAGAGGCAGGGATGAATCAAGAACAGTCTGCATGGTTTTGTTAAGGGGAGATCATATCTGACCAAATTAATTCAAATTTCTGAAAAGGTGACCAGGTATGTAGTTCATGGCAATGCTTCCAATATCATCTCCTTGGACTTCAGTTTGGATTTTGATAAGGTCCCTTAAGGGAGACTGACAGCAAAGGTAAGAGCCTGTGGATCCAAGGAAATGTGGCAAATTGGACCCACAACAGGCTGAGTGGCAGGAGGAAGAAAGTGATGATTAGGGGTATTTTTCCAACTGCAAGTGTATTCAGTGGGGTCTTACAGAGGGTCAATGTTGGGGCCCTTACTGTTGGTGGTTTATATAAGCAAATTAGGCTTGAATGTAGCACAATTGAGCAGTAAGTTCATGACAATAGGAAAATTGGTGGAATGGTAAATGTCAAGGAGGATAGCCTTAGATTACAGGAGAATTCAGCCAGGCTGGTCACACGGGCTGATCAGTGGCAAGGGGAATGCAATCTGGAGAAGTTTGAGGTGATACATTTGGCAAGGGAATACATGATGAATGGTAGGAGTTTGGGAATCTCGAAGATCAGAGGGATTTTGACGTGTTTGTACCTGATCCCTTCAGCTATCAGGTCAGATGGATAAAGTGGTTAAGGTGGCATATGGAATATTTGCTTTTATTAGTTGAAGCACAGAGTTTAAGAGCAGGGAATATTGGTTAGGCCACAGCGAGAGGTCCGTGTGCAGTTCTGGAATCCACATTATAGGAGGGCATGATAGCACTGGAGCAGAGGAGATTTACTAAGATTCTGCCTGGTCTGGAGAGTTTCAGTTACAAAGAGAGGTTGGAGAGACATGGGTTGTTTTCCTTTGACCAGAGGGGGGATATGATTGAGATGTCTAAAATTATGAAGGGTTGACAGGAAGGAATTTTTCCCCTTGGAGAGATCAATGACTGGGGGCATAGCTTTAAAGGTAAGAGGCAAAAGGTTTAGAGGTGATGAGAGGCGAAACTTTTTCACTCAGAGGGTGATGGGAATCTAGAGTTCAACACCTGTAAGGGTGGTCGAAGCAGAAACCTTCAGAACATTTAATAAGTATTTAGATGTGCATTTGCAATGCCAAGACACACAAGGATATGGGCCAAGCGCTGGAAATTGGGATGAGAATAGTTGGCTGTTTTTGACTCGTACAGAGGCCAAAGGCTTTTTTTCTGTGCTTTAGGTTTCCATGAGTCTATGAGTATCTTGGATTGAGGATTGGTTGAATAAGAAAAAACAGAGAGTAGGAATAAATGGATCATTCTTGGATTAGAAGATTGTGACTCAGCATTCAGCACAAGGAACAGTGCTGGTGCATCAGTTATTCACAATCTGTACCAATATTCTTAATATGGGGACCAAAGGTAACATTATTAAACTGGCATGTGACACAAAACTGGTGGGAATGTGTGTTGGGAGGAGAAGAAAAGAGAGTCCAAACAGACTTGGACTAGCTGAGTGAGTGGGCAAAAACATGGTGTACAAACTATCATGTGAATAAGCATGCGGTAACTGACTTGGGAGAAATAGCTATACAAAAGCCTGGGTCGGCCACATCTGGAGTATTGTGTCCCATTCTGGTCACCTCATTACAGGAAAGATGTGGAAGCGTTAGAAAAGGTGCAGAGGAGATTTACCAGGATGTTGCCTGGAATGGAAGGAAGGTCTTACGAGGAAAGGTTGAGAGAGCGAGGGCTTTTCTCTTTAGAACGACGAAGGATGAGAGGTGACTTTATAGAGGTGTACAAAATGATCAGAGGTATAGATAGAGTAGACAGCCAGAGACATTTTCCTAGGGTGGAGGTAGCTTTTACGAGGGGACATAGTTTTAAAGTGAAAGGAGGTAGATATCGGGGAGACGTCAGAGGTAGGTTCTTTACTCAGAGAGTGGTCGGGGCGTGGAATGCATTGCCAGAGAGTGTAGTGGAGTCGGCCTCATTAGGGGCATTTAAGCAGCTATTAGATAGGCATATGGATGATAGTATAAGGTAGCGATGGAGGTTAGATAGACCTTAGGTTTAGGGTAAAAGTTTGGCACAACATCGTGGGCCGAAGGGCCTGTACTGTGCTGTACTGTTCTATGTTCTATATTCTATGTTCTAAATAGAGATGTGGGGTATTTCTTAAATGCTGATTGTTTGAGATATCATAACCAGTTACAGCTTTAAGGCAATCCAGTCGCTATTGAGAAAAGATTTACAGAGCTTGTCCATCAATTACCAGAGTTATCGAGTTCACTATGTTAATTACCATGCTACAATCAGAGCTCACTATTTGTCTCATCTGACTTTTCACCCATCCAGGTGATCAATTCAATGTTGAAATTTCATTGGTTATTGTAAATAGCAGGCCAGCATGATGGAAGGCTAAAATCTAGAAATCCAAAACAAAGTGGTTTAATATGTCCGTTTTCTGAAGAATTAGTTCAACATGATTTTTATAGTGTTTAAAACATCTATTATTTTTATATAATGGGAATATTCTGCATTTATTAGGTTTTAGGTTGAAAATACTTATATTCAATGACTGCAAAAATAAGCCTTTATGTTCACAGAATTCCAGATAGATATAATGCCAAAGTTTAATGTGGCATGAACTAAAAAGCTAACCCAGATAAAAATTCAAACTTACTATTCGTATGAATTATTAAGTAAAATGCAACAAGGAAAAGACACAGGGAACTAGTTCTAAAGAAGGCAGCAAATAAGTGAGATTTCTATTGTGTATCAACTCACAGCAAGCAGCAGGTTCTGTTAGATTCACAGAAGTCTAAAGCATAGGAAAAGGCCCTTCAGCCTATTGAGTCTGCACAGATCAAAAGCAACCATATAGCTATTTTAATTTTATTTCCAACCATTGGCCTATAGCCTTGTATGCCTTGGTTTCTTTCAGTCTACCCTATCTATGCCCCTCAACTATACACTTCTCCATCATGTCCCTCCTCAGTCTCCTCTGTTCCAAGGAAAACAATTCCAGTCTATGGAATCTCTCTTCACAACTAAAACTCTGTTGCCCAAGCTGGTAAATCTCCTCTGCAGCTTCTCCATTGTCCTTGCTTATAATGCACTTCAAGTTAACACTGTCAATTAAAATAATACTTTATTTTACTTACTTAATCACAGGAGTAAAGAGACTGTGGAGCCGACAATAAAGTCTCACACCCTGTGGAATTAAAGAAAACATTAACCCTTCTGCTAGCAAAGGATCACACATCATTTAGTCATTCTAATGAGCAGGCATCGCTTTTTTCAATCCTACTCCTTATTCTCCGCTGTCATTGCGGACTGTATCAGAAGTTACATGGCACCTATAGTCCGACAGGTTTATTTGAAATCACAAGTTTTTGGAGTGCTCCGAAAGTTTGTGATTTCAAATAAACCTGTTGGGCTATAACCTGGTGTCATGTGACTTCTGACCTTGTCCACCCCAAACCAACACTGGCACCTCCGCATTATTGTAGGCTGTTATTGTGGTCTTTTAATTTGTGGTCTGATCATATTTCTGTAACACAAGGCTGGATTTCATAAGGGCATACATTGCTGATCACTGTTATGGACCAGACCAGGAGCCACAAACACATAAGAAGGAAATAGCCTAGACCCTAACTTTTATATTTATTTAAAGGCAAGAGGAAAGTGCTGTGTTCCAGATGTGATTCGATTGGTTCACCACTAGGCTTTAATCAAAACACATGACATGGTTAAAATACAAAAAAAAGTGTTAAACTAACTCCATTGAACTAGTTAACAAGTTGATCTATTACTTAACCACTAATCATCAACTGTTTCAATATAGGCAGCATCCCTTCAACACACAGTTGGCAAGGCTATTCAGCAAAACAGATAAGGTTCTCATGTGCTGCCTTTCTCTGCTCCAGCAGAATAATACACTGAAAAAAACACAGCCTGCCTGTTTTTATTTCTAAGAGAAAGCCTCTCTTCTAAGACTCTGGCAGTTGAGAGCTCAAGCTGTTAGCTCAGCAGCAGCAGAAACCTTCTCACTAACTGAAAACAAAACTACAAACCTACCTGAGTCTGTGTGAGCCCTGACCCAGCCCACTCATGCTTCTTTTGCCCAATTTAAAAATAAAAAACACCCAGTTATAATTCCAGAGATAACAAGGTGCAGAGCTGGATGAACACAGCAGGCCAAGCAGCATCAGAGGAGCAGGAAGGCTGACATTTCGGGCCTGGACCCTTCTTCAGAAAATTTCTACACAAAGTGGCATGGTAGCTCAGGGGTTAGCACTGTTGTCACACAGCGCCAGGGACCTGGTTTGATTCCACCCTTGGGTGACTGTCTGTGTGGAGTTTGCATTTTCTTCCTGTGTCTGTGTGGATTTCCTCTGGGTGCTCCGGTTTCCTTCCACAGCCCAAAGATGTGCAGGTTAGGTGGACTGGCCATGCTAAATTGTCCATAGCATCCGCTTGTGTCAGCACTAATGAAGAACTTTACCTGACGAAGGAGCAGAGCTCCAAAAGCTTGTGATTGCAAATAAACCTGTTGGACTATAACCTGGTGTCGTGTGACTTCTGACTATATAGGCTAAGTGAGTGAGAACTTAAATGGAATATGATTTGGAAGGAATTGAAATATCCAGTTTGATTGGAAAATCCAGGTATTTCTTAAATAGTAATAGATAGAAAGTTCTGATAGAGTCATATAGCACTGAAACAGCCCTTTGGCCCATCATGTCTATGATGACCGACAAACACCAAACCTATTAATCCCATTTACCTGTTCATAGCCCACAGCCTACTATGCCCTGGCATTTTAAGTGCTCAACCAGATGCTTCTTAAATGTTGTGACAGTACCTGTCTCTACAACCCTCTCAGGCAGCACATTTCATATTTCTTCTGCCCTTTGGGTGAAAAAATTTTTTCTCAGATGTCCTCTAAATTACTTACTCCTCATTTTAAAATTATGCCCTCTGGTCTTAGACATGTCTGCCATAAGGAACAGATTCTCACCATCTACTCTGTCCATGCCTCTCATAAATATTGTAAACCTCAATCGCATCCCCCCTCAGCCTTCTCTGCTCCAGGGAAAGCAAACCCAGCCTATCCAGTCTCTCCTCATAACTGAGCCTTTCCACCCCAGGCAACATCCTGGTGAATCTCCTCTGCACCCTCTCCAGTGCAGTCACATCCTTCCAATAGTGTGGCAACCAGGACTGCACACAGTATTGAATTTGTGGCCTAACCAATGTTTTATAAAGTTGTAACAAGACTTCATTGTTCCTCTATTCCACAGCTAATGAAGGCAAGCATCCTGTATGCCTTCTTCACCGTCTTTATCTACGTGTGCTTACACCTTCAGGGATCTATGGACTTATGCACCAATGTCCCTTTGTTTCTCAATACTCCCTTTGGACCTACCATTCATTGTGTAAATCCTTTCCTTATTGGACCTCCCAAAATAATCACTTAGAACTTACCGGGATTAAATTGCATCTACAATTGCTTTGCCCAGTTTACCAGCTGATCAATATCTGACCATCCTCCTCACTAACAACAACACCACCAATTTTTGTATCATCTGTAAACTTACTAATTATACCTTCTACATTCACATCCAAGTTGTTAATATGCATAACAAACAGCAAAGGTCCCAGCACTGATCACTGCGGTACATCACTTAGAGAGAAATGACTGCTGGTGGTTTAACTTGAGGGTCACCATGCCTCAGGTGAGGGGGCAGGTTGAAAAAGAGAATGCTTCATGCTAACCTCAGCTAGTGCAGGAATTGAACCCACTCTGCATTACAAAACCAGCCATCCAGCCAACTGGATTGGAAATCCCAGTTGGTCTTGTCAGGAAAACTCTCATCTCATTAACAAATGCCAAATGAAAGATTGCATTGTCATGCCTTCCCCATACTGCTCGAAATCCTCAGGTATCCTATTTCGTAATTAATGAGATTTGGTTGGCACTGACAAACTAGCATTTATTACCTGTCCTCACTTGCCTTTGAGAAGGTAGTGGTGAGCTTTCTGCGTGCACCATTGCAATCCATGTGGCAAATGTGCTGCCAGAATGTTGCCAGGCACTGAGTTTCTGAGTTTTGACCCAGGAATAATGAAACAACAATAAGAGTCCAATGATGTATGACTTAGAAGAAGATATGTACTTCAATCTATTTGCAAGAGACCATGTACGGCAAACAGTTTTATGGATTCCATTCACAAATTATGTCAGAAGGTGTCTAATAGCTTTGTGATATCCTCAGTGACTCCTAAAAAGAACGAATGGATATCCAGGTTATCACTCCTTAAATTATTCAATTCTGATCAGTTGTATTTCACTGGTAACAATAATATGATTGCAGCTGTATTTTTTAGCAATCCAGACAACAGTTATCCTTAAAAGTGCAATCAGATTCTAAACCAGCCATCCAGTTTACTTTTAAAGGACTTATTAGACAATAAAGTCTCCATAGCCCTACTCTCTCATTAGAGAGACACACACACAGCTGGTGATGAATTTAACCTGAAGGCTACCACACCACAGGAGAAGAAGAGAAGTTAAGAAAGTGGAACCTCTACAGTTAATGTAGGGATTGAACCCACACTGTTGGTTTCACTCTGCATTGTACCAGCCTTCCAGCCAAATGAGCTAATCAACTTCTGATACAGACCAACCAGAAGCAAAACATTTTCTCTGCTTTCTTTCCACAGATGCAGCCAGACCTGCTCAGTTTCACAAGCAATTTCTGTTTGTGTTTCAGAGCTAACCAACTTCCTGCTTACAAATTAGCATCAAGGGGCCAGCAAACTCATATACTATATACAGTACTCAGTGACGAAAATAAGTGCTCTCATTAATTCTGCTTGATGATAATTAATTATGCATTTACGCCATCTAGTTCTTTAATCCACGTTCACAAACACAAAAGAAATTAGAAGGTTTAAACTACAGTAAATTTATAATGAAGGTGCCTACAAATAATGCGATAAAATTACCAAATCTATTCTGGAATATTTTAGCTTAAAAATATCTGGAAAGCTTAAGACCATCCAGAATTTTCACTACAGTAAGCCCTTGTCTCCTGCAAATGTAAAATTCTTGAGTATTTTTTTTGTTTGTTCATGGAATGTTGCCATTACCAGCCAGATGGGCATTTAATGCCCATTCCTCATATCTAAAGTGCAGTTAAAAATCAACCACATCTAGACAACGAAGAAAGTGACGGGGTTATGTGCAATAATTTAGTGTTTGATCCACTGACATTTAACAAGAAAAAATGCAGAATGATTACAGTTGGTTACAAACCAAAGAAGTTGAAATGACAAAGGGAAAGTTTACTGCATTTGAGAATAGTTAAGTTGCTTTTTAAAGCTGAGTGATTCGACAAGTTATTTCTCCAATAGCAATGTATTTATATTAGAACCATATAAGTTTTCCTTGGTCATTTTAAATAATGACATTGGAAAAATGTTTAAATAATCTACTTTTGATGATATATACAATTTAGCTCAAAATATATGCTTACATGAAAGCATTTATGACATGAATAAACAGATCAAACATTCTATTAAAGTTATATTAAAAAATGAATCATACTGCTGGCAGATGCTGAATGTAATTATTTGGCAGTAACTTTATTCTTAAATCGAAAGTTAATTTTAAATCAGACATCATGTTTGAGATGGAGGAAACTGCAACGTTTTCTGATAGGTAATGCATGCATTTCAAAGGAATGTCATCAAAACAAATCTGCAATCTTTTATGAGATGTATTCACATAAAACAGGCAGTTATTAGCCAGTGATAAGTAGCAGTGGCATGGAAATGCCGGTGTTGGACTGGGGTGGACAAAATCAGAAGTCACACGACACCAGGTTATAGACCAACAGGTTTATTTGAAATCACAAGCTTTCAGAGCTCTTTCATGAAGTCTTTTCCAAATCAATGTGAAAATGTCAACACGGGGAATGGAATAATATTTCAATTTGGACATTGAGGAAATCCTTGCATCTTGCATGAATGTCCACAGCACCATCCATTGATTTATTTGGCTATCAGTTGACTTCCCCAGGTCACACATCACCAGCTGAAAAACCAGCAAGAACTTGTATTTTATACATCATAAAGGATGCATCCTGCTCAAACAACGTACACCTTCACCCCATGTCCAGAACAATATCCAATATTAATTTGACTTCATGTCCATTTTATTAGCATGATTTTGTTCCTGCCAGTTTCCACTTTATTGTCAAATTATGGTTACTTTGTGGCACCCATACCACAACAAAAAAGGTCAATTAAAAAGTGCCAAATTATTCAGTGCAGAGCGATTAAAATCAGCAGATAGTGCGGACTTGAATCCTATCATCCTGGTCATAATAAAATACAAGACTCAGAGATGAAAGTGCGATGTGTGAATGCTGGTGACACCTGGTTCCCTTTACTTAACATTCTCTTTCAATAATCACATATCTATTGCAAGTCGAATGATCAAACCCCACCCATGACTAAAACTATTTTGAAATGTGAGGATCAGTACACAGGATTGATACGGCTGCCCAATCTACCCATTAAATTTCAGTCACTGATTGATCTAGTACATCACCCAGTAAAGTAGCGGAGTGCTACTTAGTGAGAGAAGCAAGACACATACCTTTCAGTAATGCTCAGCACTGGAGCTTACAGAATACAGTATTAAAAGCAATTGGAACAACAAAACACTGCCCATTGCTTGATAAGTGTATTGGGCTGATCTGGCTGGAAAACTAACAGTATGTTCAAGGTTCAGACATAGTGGGAACTGCCAATGCTGGAGAATCTGAGATAACAAGGTGTAGAGCTGGATGAACACAGCAGGCCAAGCAGCATCAGAGGAGCAGGAAAGCTGACAGAATGGCTCAGTGATTAGCACTGCTGCCTCACAGCACCAGTGAACCTGGGTTCAACTCCACCCTTGAGTGACTGGATGTATGGAGTTTGCATGTTCTCCCAGTGTCTGCATGTGTTTCTGCTGGGTGCTCTGGTTTCCTCCCACAGTCCAAAGATGTGCAAGTTAGGTGGATTGGCCATGCTAAATTACCCATAGTGTTCAGGGATGCGTAGGTTAGATGCGTTAGCCATGGGAAATGCAGAGTTAGGGGGATGGGTCTGGGTGGGATGCTCTTCGGAGGGTTGACATGGACTTGTTGGGCCGAATGGCCTGTTTCCACACTGATGAGATTCTCTTCTGTAATGGGTAACCAGAAAATTAAACAAAATGTGAGCTATGTCTCTTCATTAAGTCCAAATTATACAATTTGAGTGCAGTAACTTATAGTTAAATCATTTCCAAAAATAATATTCACCTTCACGAAATACCACATATGAATTCTACCTTAGCTTCAACTCCTTCTGTCTCTGACCTGTATAAAATGCACTAAAGCAGTCTCAGTAGCTTCGTAATGAGGTATTACCTTGGAGATAACATCTTGAATTTGACTTCTTGGATGGTATGTTCCATCATCATATCGAAATCTGTACAGCATATGATCAGGTTTAAACTGGTGTTTGTCTGTTACTGAATACCAAAGTACATTAGTCAAAAAGGGGCAGCCATTGGATAATAAGATCAATTCAAAGCTGAGCACAGCTGAAGTATTATTAAGTACTTTCAACAATTTTAAACAGTTTAACAAAAGCAAAGCAATTCGTTATGAATATTACTTTTTGAGATTAATGTAGATATAATCCAGTCTAATTTTATTGCCATCACAATTTCTACTAGGCAGATTAATATGCTCATTAATAAAGTTTGAATGCTACATTTAGACTAAGGGAAGATAGGATTTGATCACTGTGGTCAGTTCACACATTAAAATGAACACAGTTAACATTTAGACACTGATAAATATCATCACACAGTGATCATCTGTGTGATGTGTCAGTTATCAAATCTATTTCTAATTTAATTCAATCTTTAATTGTTGCGCACATAGCTACTGCAGAAGTCAAGAAATTTCATACATTGGAAGAAAATATAGAACAGAAAGTACAGAACTGTACAGAACAGGAACAGGTCCTTTGGCCCATGATGTTGTGCCGAACATGATGCCAAATTAAACTAATGCTTTCTGCCTGCCCTTGGTACGTATCCCTCCATTCCTTGTATATTTATATGCTCATGTCAAAGTCCCTTAAATGCCCCTATTGTACCTGTCTCCACACCACTCCTGGCAACGCGTTGCACAGTCCTACGACTCTCTGTGTAAAAAAACTTGCTCCTCATATCTCCTTTGAACTTTCACATTAAATGTATGCCCCCAGTATTAGACATTTCAACTCTGGGAAAAAGATTCTGACCATCAACCCTATCTATGTATCTCATAATTTTATAGACTTCTGTCAAGTCTCCCCTCAGCCTCCATTGCTCCAGAGAAAACAACCTGAGTTTTTCTCACCTCTACTTATATCTCATACCTTCTAATCCAGGCAACATCCTGGTAAACCTCTTCTGCACCCTCTCCAAAGCCTCCACATCCTTCCTGTAATGTGGCGACCAGAATGGAACATTATACTCTAAGTGTGGCCTAACCAAAGTCTTACAAAGCATCCTGGCTCTTGTACTCAGTTCCCCAACCAATTAAGGGCAAGCATGCCATATACCTTGTTTACCACATATGCCTTCTTTACCACATATTTAAAAATATTTAAAATATATTTAAAAAGTACACCTGCAGTCTAATGACAATAACAAACCCAAGTCATTACATTGTACATTGCCCCAAGAGGAGGGCTTGTACATCTGAAATTACCTTGCAGCAAAGTCCCTCCAGTAGTGTAAACTGAAACTAAAGATAAACACAAACACTCTAACTCAAGGGAGTCAGGCAGGGATGTCTTCTGTCAACCAGAGATAACAAGGTGTAGAGCTGGATGAACACAGCAGGCCAAGCAGCATCAGAGGAGCAGGAAGGCTGACGTTTCAGGCCTAGACCCTTCTTCAGAAAATTTTCTGAATTTCCTTTCCTTAAAGTCCTCTTTTATCCAACTTCAATCGACTTCCTTTAGATTAACTACCATCCCTTTGTAATCATTCATGACCAAAAACGAATCAAGTTTCAGCAGAAATGAACTCTGAACTACCAAGTGGTCAAACTGTGATTACTTTGCACATAAAATATGAAGTAAAGGTGGCAGCAAAATCATTCAGTAATAATTGGTGGAGAGAGAAACAGAGTTAACATTTGGAGTCCGGTCTGACCCTTCTTCAAGGAAGAGTCATATCAGACTTGAAACATTAACTCTGTTTCTCTCTCCTCAGATGCTGTCAGACCTGCTGAGATTCTGCAGCTTTCGCTGTGTTTGTTTCAGATTTCCCATATCCGCAGTGTTTTGCTTTCATTCACTAATAATTCTCAGTAATAGCAGTGTGTACTATCTGCAAGATGCACTTCAGAAATTCACCAAAGATCCTCAGACAACACCTTCCAAACCCACAACCACCTCCATCTAGAAGGACAAGGGCAGCAGATACATGGGAACACCACCACCTCCAAGTTCCCCTCCAAGGGGACTCACCATCCTGACTTGGAAATGTATCACCATTCCTCCAGTGTCGCTGGGTCAAAATCCTGGAATTCCCTTCCATCTGGCATTGTGGGTCAACTCACAGCAGGTGGACTGCAGCAGTTCAAGAAGGGATATCACCACCACTTTCTCAAGGGCAACTAGGGATGGGCAATAAATGCTGGCCAGCCAGAGATGTCCACATCCCACAAATGAATATAAATAAATAAATAAACAAACAAACAAACAATGGCTTCTACGTCCCAGTTTCCCCTTTATACAAGCAAACTTAATTGCTCTAGCTCTCAACGGGGGGAGTACAATTGAGAATGGGGTTGAGGAGCTTATCAGTCATGATTGAATGGTGGAGCAGACTCGATGGGCCGAACAGCCTAATTTCTGCTCCTATGTCTTATGGTCTTATGGTCTAACCTATTATTCCTACACATGTTCACAAAGTGAAATGAGATTCAGGGATGGCTGGCTTAGGAAACTTGCTCTGGATCCTAAGGCACCTGAAAGAACCAAGTGTGAGGCAACCAGATTCCAGCAGCACCTCTCTTGCACACTCAAAGGGTGCCAAGGCCAATGTTTGTTCAAGCACTGGAGAGAACCTGAACACAGGTTCATTGTCAGTTTCTGAAGAGAATAGTGGGATTTTTGCATTAACTTCTAACAGTCCAGTGGTGCCAGATACAAATGGTGAGGTGCTACAGGTTCATGGAAATGTTAGTGTGCTGCACTGTTTGTTGTCACTTCAGAAAGCATTGATGGTTGTGGAAACTCTTCCTAACATTAGGAGCCACAGACTGTTGTTGTCAACACAGTTTACTGTGGATTATATGTGGATTGTTTGCAACCCATCGCAAATTTAGTTTCTTTCTATTTGCACATCATTTGATCTATGCAAAATTCTCACCACCATCTCCACATCTGATTAATGTTCCTTAACCAAAACTGTTGAAAACCAGGCCACATAAATCACATCCTCAGCCAAGGCTGATCATTTATCCATATACCTTAGACAAAGAACATTATCATCCTCTTTTACTCTCTGAATCTCACTGTAGGCCAGTATAATGTAAAATAAAATCCTTTTAACAACTTCTTCCCATGTAGCTGGCACCAGATCTGAGCAAAGTGATTACTCGTGAAGATCATCCATGAATGTTTGAAGAAACAATACTTCGATACAGTGGCTTTCTATGACAGTCAGTTATTGAGAAAGAGGCCCTCTCAGTGGTACAGGAGTCAACTCAATATCCTTGCGCATCCAGGAGAAATGATTTTATCTCCCTCTACGTTCTACACCATAACTAAAGATTAGAAGAGTTCCTATTGTAAAATCCATATTTCTAGTCAACAAAAACTATGCTTGCTGTATAACACTTAAAATTAATCATATGGATCAATCAAACCAAGCTTTTGGCTGTAGCAATCAACATAATCTGTTCAATGATGAATCTGCCTTAACAATACCATTCCTGAGCTTATACCACCACATAGATGGTGGTGCTAATAATTTCGGGAAGGTGCAATAGGTGCTGAGTGGGGAGGAAAGTTTTAATGACACCCATTCACTTGCAGCAAAATGTCCAATGACTGAGCCAGAGGATATAGCTGCATTTCCAATGAACAATCCAGTTTCCTGTATGGGGCTGGATTTCAAGTGGCATCAATTGCCGGCCCATTTCACTCAGTTTAATGGCTGAAGACCATTCCACATGGGTGTGACGTTGAAGGACAGTCCAACCCTTGGAGAGAATAGAAATATCTGCACATTCAAAAACAGGAAGATAGCATTATAATACTAGAGGGAAATTTGAACAGAACCAATCAGTTTCCAATTTTCCAACTCAAAGGTAGATCCAGACAAGCACACTGCTGTAAATAAATGAACAATTAAGGATGGGAATTTGAAAATTTGTTTGTTTATTCTCGATGCTACAGTTGTCAAATTAACTCCTTCAGACGAACTGAGATTACAATCAGTAGTGGAACTTCATGTACTGTATCACATTTAATTTATTTCATGTTTTGCTATTTTCCCCAGAATTTCAGAGGCTGAGGGGTGACCTTATAGAAGTTTATAAAATTATGAGGAACATGAACAGGGTGAATAGCCAAGGTCTTTTTCCCAAGGTAGGGGAGTCTAAAACTAGAGAGTATAGGTTTAAGGTGAGAGGGTAAAGATTTAAAAGGGACCTAAGGGGCAACGTTTTCACACAGAATGAGCTGCCAGAGCAAGTGGTGGAGGCTGGTACAATTACAACTTTTAACAGGCATTTGGTTGGGTATATGAATAGAAAGGGTTTAGAGGGATATGGGCAAATGCTGGCAAATGGGATTAGATTAATTTATGATATCTGGTCAGCATGGATGAGTTGGACCAAAGGGTCTGCGTCCGTGCTGCACAACTCTATGATTCTATGCCCTTCCATACATTTAGTCAGAACAACTACTAACCCCACAGTCACTCACCATGATGGATGATTCCATTCTCGAGCAGTGCCTGACCAAGGTGTACTCCTTCCTCTGGTTTACTGATCTCTTTAATTTCCAGCAACCAAGCAACAAATTCACTGAGGTATCAAAGCAATAAAAGAAAGAAATAAGACTTAAATCCTTGTTCTTATCAAAATTAAATTACTTAAAAACAGTCCCTCTGTAGCCACTGTCATTCTAAATTGTAACCTGTCAGAATTTCCATAATTCCAAATTTGCCATAACTGTGATTAATTGTCACAGGATTCTCAATCGCAAATACTTTATGATTGACAACTATATAATTTGCAAACTTACACTGTGATAAATGAGGACACTATAGCTTGGTTTAATATTGTGGGAGAGTCTGGATTTTCATCTACCACTCTACCACATGTACCTAGTTCGAATTTATTTATATATTTCATCATAGCATACCTATAGGGGATTTCACTTACAGCCATCACATGTCCTCTGCATTTAAACACTGGCAACAGATGGGAAGTGGGCTTTCTACCATTTCTTCTTCCACCCAAGGAGATCCAGGAAGAGGGTACTCGGATGCAGACAGACGGTGCAGTTCCAAGGTACAATATAATAGCAAACTTAAGGTCTTCAGGCTCTTAAGGTCTTCTTTCTCTTTACACTGGTCCTCCTCTTTTCTTTTACTGCAATAGGACTCACTAATGTTGGACATTGAGTTCCCTTTAACACTGAAATTTTCTCATGTTTCCTGTACAGCATAAGATCTCATGTAACTGCTGTTACAAGGACAAAAGAAAGATATGATAAAGGCCACAAGGATCATGAGGCCATGACAATCCAATGAACTGATATCAAGGAATTATCTGGTATTACATTTATTCCATTGTCAGAGCAGTGTTCAGGAAATTCAAGGTCCTTTTCCCAACCTGAATGGAACTTAGCCAGCAGATGAAATGTGCAAAGAGGCAACTGTTATCCTGACATTTTAAAGAGTTGCCTCATCTTCGCTGGGTAGAAGAATTCCAACAAATGATTGATATAGTGTAGATTACCAGCCTCAAAACTGAGATTTATCAACAAGCGCTCAGAAACAGAGGCAGTTCTGGTTAGGAGGCAGCACTCATCAGGTGCTTTCTCCTTCAGACCGACGATGGACAAGGAGAAATTGAGGGAAGACCACATAAAGTGTTCCTTAACACTTTGGCTAGACCGCTGGATGCTGCCTTCATGTCTTTACAAGATCTACACATTCTCTACAAACTGCCTGGTCACCTTCTGGTTTCAATGAGCCATCAATTGTCAGGGATCATTTACAATAACTACTCCATTAAATCTAAACTGCTGCTTCTGACTGAACTGAATAAACTATCAGTCATGTTCTTACAAATGGTCAATTACCTATAACTGTGGTGCCAAACCCCAAAATTGAACATGAACAACAGCACACTGCATCACAGTGATGTTGACCCTAGCTTGCTTTATAAACTGGGTCCAGAAACACGGTTTGGGAGCACAATTGGGTTAGGTTGAAAGAGAAACCTAATGTACATATCCAATATATCAGTTAGCTTCAATCGCTTTGCTAAGTGTTTGTCCTGATCTTTTTTAAAACAGATTAGTGTGTCAATCTTTAATTAAAGTATATCTTTCATATCTGCCTGCTATCAAAGTAATCTGCTTTAATTATTTATTTATGATAGAGTTTTGTGAATGTTGTAAGCCAATTTCTGAATGCAGACGATGTTCATAAATCTATTTACATCCATACAATCAATGCCTTACAGCACCTGAAAAAACTCAATCTGTCTTGTCTTATTCTTTTTGTCAAAAACAGCATGTTAAATCATTATGGACCTTTAAGAAGGTAGCCTCGACCCTAACATTTTCATATTTTTATGGTAAATGTAAAGTGCTATGCTCCAGATGCAATGCGACTGGTCAAAGTACTAGGCATTAAGCAAAACGCAATTTATTTAAAAACTACAGTTAAAATACAGCAAAAGAAAGAGAAATTTAGAATAACTTAACTCTATTAGAAAACTTAACAGAATAACAGATATAGTCGCTATTACTAATTAACTGTTCCAATATAGCAACATCCTATAAACACAGCCTTTGGCGAAAAGGCAAATTCAGGAAAAACAGGATTTGTCTCACATGCAATCTAGGAAGACAATATCCAGCTTTTGGTTGTAGTTGAGACAGGGTAAAATAGCTCCCACTTTTTCAAGCCCACAACATCAACTTCTGAATCTCAAAGCTAAACAACTAAAAACTAGAAATCCTGGTCTGGGAGAGCTGGCCACACCCATCCAGGCTGCTTCTATTGTTCCAACTTTAAAAAAACTCAAGGTGTCACAAGCAGTTTACTCTCGTGGCATTGAAAGACTGCACGAGACCTCCACCTTACAACCTCTCTTCAAAAAAAAGACAAAAATAAAGTCTTTAAGCCACAGCATCATCACAAATGTTATGTTCATAAAAAATTCCAATCACCAATCTGTGTCACTCTCAACAAAACCAGATAATAAAATCTTGAACAAATGGTTTGGGTCGAAACAAATTAAATAGCAGGAAGGCTCCAGAACTTCATTTTAGACTCTTGGATGTGAACCATCTAATTGATCTTATGTGAAATTTTCTGGTTATACATTTTCATTTTGGGCTTTCTGTGTAAAGATACATCCACTGAATAGTGTCAGTAATATATTATTGGACAGTAAGCCTGGAGATAGATTTCTGTCTGATATTCTCAGCACACCCAAATACGGAGAGGTTAGTCACCTGTACATGAAGGTTTACACTAAGGGATTTTCCATGATGCAAATGGAGTGCTTTAGCTGTGCTCCAGAGATAAAACATCAATTCAGAACAGAGATCCTTTACCTACATGGCAATCAACATTCTATCCTATATCCCCATGTTATTTCTAATGCGTTATGTGTAAATGTTACTCAATAAGACTGGAATAATTAGTCCATTTGGATGTAAGGGCAGCCAAAGTGACCGCTGAACCTTCATACGGAAACCAAATTATTGATCCAGGACATAGATAAGCTGTACAAACTCCAGAAAAGTCAATCCATTCGACTAACCTTAGCCAGGGTAGTGTTATACTGTAGAATTTGTCCCAGCACTCAGTAAGGAAAAACCATGCTTATTTCCTGTTCCTGAATACCAATCCCCACTGTAGAGGATTTCCATAAGACTTAAAGATATAGGACCAGAATGAGGCCATTCTGTCCATCGGGTCTGCTCCACCATTCGATCATGGTTGATATGCTTCCAACCCCATTCTCTTGCCTTCTCCCCATAACCTTTGATCGCTTTACTAATCAAGCCATTGGTTTTGAGTAAGGAGTAGTTTAACTTCAGCTATGACACTAACAATGACTTACTGTCAGGACTCAGGTATCAGTATGAAGGTATCAGTCTGATTCCCCAACTACACTAAATGCTACAAACACTGTATCTCAAGAACAGGTTCAAGAATTTCAGAACAGAAGGGAAATGCAGAAAATTGTCCGAAAATTTAGAACAAAGAAAATGCTAGTATGTTAATTAATGTTGAACCTACCAACCTACCTGCCCAAGAAACATTTTGGAAATGTGCTGAGTTTCCGTTTTCTGTCCTTGATAACATTTTCCTCTTTACACAGCATATGGTAGAGCTTTTCCCCTTTTTCAGAGATCATCAACCAGGTATCTTGCTCCACACCGAGCTTCAAACCTGGTCAAAAATGAAATCACATCCTTATATTATTCAGGAGGTTGCTGTCTACAAACTGTAGTGGTATTCTGTTATATTAAGTGACTTTTCTACTTATCTATTAAAAGAATAAATTTTCTGGAGATTTGCACTTTCTCAATCCACATCAGTGTTTATTGTGTTACACTGGCAGCTATGTGAACAAATCTGTGGTACCCAAGAGAATCTCCAGAGTCATCTTTAAAACCTACTATTGTTATGGGATTCAAGCAATTCAAAACTTAACATTCGACTCAGGCACAGTTGAAGACTCAGGTGATAGGGTCATATAGCACGGAATCAGGCCATTCAGCCCAACTTGTCCATCCCAACCAGATTTCCTAAATTGAACCAGTCCCATTTGCCTGTATTTGGCCCATATCCCTCTAAATATTTCCCATCTCCCTCAAAACATCAGAAACTCTCCCACTTTAAGGAGAGTGCCAATATTAGGGAAACTGGTGACCCACTGCAGAGAAAATGGTGTACATCAGGAATCAGCAGGTAATGCGTTCATGCATGTTGCCACTTTGGGCACCTTGACACAGGTTGGTTGGCATTAAGAGGCATGAATTACATGCCTTCAATTTATGTAGGGTTTTACACCATGATTCGCAGTTATCATAGAAAACCTACAGTGTAGAAGCAGGCCATTCAGCCCATCAAATTCACACTGACAGTCCAAACAACATCCCACCCACACCCACCCTATCCCTGGGACCCAGCACTTCCCTTGGCTAATCCAGCTAGCCTACACATCACAGACAATTTAGCACGGCCAATCTACCCTAGCCTGCACATCTTTGGATTGTGGGAGGAAACTGGAGCACCAGGAGGAAACCCACGCAGACACGGGGAGAATGTACAAACTCCACACAAACAGTCACCCGAGGGTGGATTCAAACCCGGGTCCCTGGCGCTGTGAGGCAGCAGTGCTAGCCTCCAAGCCACCATGTCACCTTAAGCTGCTATAGGGATTTTTGAAATGTTATTGCTATAGGAATGATGTTATTAAACTGGAAAGGGTGCAAAAAAAAAATTTACAAAGATGGTACCGAGACCGGAGGGTTTGAGTTATAAAGAGAGGCTTGATAGGCTGGGACTTTTGTCCCAGCATAGGAGGCTGAGGGATGACTTTACAGAAATTTATAAAATCATGAGGGGCATAAGGTGAATAGCCAAGGTCTTTTCCCCAAGGTAGGGGAGTCCAAAACTAGAGGACATAGGTTTTAAGGTGACAGGGAAAGATTTAAAAGGGACCTGAAGGGCAAATTTTTCAAACAGAGGATGGTGCATGCGTGGAATGAGCTGCCAAAGGAAGTGGTAGAGGCAGGTACAATTATAACATTTAAAAGGCATTTGGACAGACAGATGGATAAGAAATGTTTAGAGGGATATGGGCCAAATAAAGGCAAATGGGACTAGTTCAGTTTTGGAAGCCTAGTTGGAATGGATGAAGAGTCTGTTTCTATATTTAAAGAGAGGATCATAGACCGTGTTGTTTGGAGAAAGAATTCAGTTTTAACCCACCTGAGGCAAACCATTGATCTGTTTATAAGAACGGGGTTTAATCAATCTTGATTCTTAAAAATACTTGTATGTTACTATTATTTAAAAATACAAATCAATGGCCCAATTTGTTGTTGTAAGCAGAAATATTTACAGTCACAAAGTGCACAATCTCTATAACACACACAAAAATAACACCAGAGCATGGATTTGTGAAATAACAGAATAACAAAATAAGAGCATCAAGTTCCTAGGAATGACAATAACTGACAATCTGTCCTGGACTTCCCACTTAGATACGATGGTCAAGGAGGCAAAACAACACCTCTTCTTCCTCAAGCAGCTTAGGAAATTCAGAATGTCCATAAGGAACCTCACCAACTTTTTACAGATACACCACAGACAGCATACTGTCTGGGTGCAGAACAGCTTGGGACGGCAACTGCACTGCACAGGACGGTGAGAAACTACAGAAGGTGGCGTGCAAAGCCCAGACCATCACGGAAGCCAACCTTCCATCCGTGGACTCCACTTATACTTCTCGTTGCTGCAGAAAGCCTGCCAACATCAAAGACCCTTTCCACTTTGGTAATGACCTCCAACAACCCCTTCAGTCAGGCAAAAGATACAGAAGGTTGAACATACACGCCAACAGGTTCAAGAACAGCTTCTTCCCTGCTGTTATTAGACTGATGAATGGACTCTCTAACTTCAAATAATGTTGATCTTGCTTTGTGCACCTCCTGTGCAGTGTAACCTGTATGCCTCACTCAGTGATCTGCATGTCCTTGCTTACTATGATCTGCCTGTACGGCTCACAAACAAAGTTTTTCACTGTGGTTAGGTAAATAAATTGAGACATTATGTTCCCATCAAAACTAATGAGAAAATATCCAAGTTATATTGGTCAAGGCTCTAAATACTAAAAACCCCAGGTTTGCATAAAATATTGTTAATCCAAGAAATTCTTCCACACATTGCAGCCTTTGTTGCAAACCAGCTAATAAAATGATGGTGACATTTTTGCAAGTGGAGGTCAACACTACTATAACTTCATTTTTCTCAATGGCTGAGATAAGCAAAATGCATAAATCATGGTATCTTACTCTTTCTTCGTTCTCGTTCCTTTAGAAAGGCCTCCAGCCATTCCTGCTTGTCCTCTGATGTTTTTGCCATGCAGACAAACCACTTGTTTTTGGCAGTATTGTGTATTTTCCAACCGTTGATAACTGTATGACCGCTGCTGTGATAATCCGCTGGAATAAAACACAATTCTAGTTATGCTTATCAACACCAATCTATTGTAAAACCACAACAAATATATTTTTATTGCATATGTGAGAGAATAAAACATTCCAACGCATTCTGCAAGAAGTTTACAAAGCAAAATTAGACAACTGGAGATATCTGGTCAGATAGCAAAGTGAGGGGAGCTGTGGCCTATTGATATTATCACTAGACTATGAATCCAGAAACCCAGCTAATATTCTGGCGATCCAGGTTGGAATCCTGCCATGGTAGATGGTGGAATTTGAATTAAATAAATACCCACGATGACCATGAAACCATTGTTGATTGTCAGGCAAAACCCATCTGGTTCACTGATGTCCTTCAGGGAAGGAAACTGCCATCCTTACCTGGTCTGGCCTACATGTGACTCCAGACCCACAGCAATGTAGTTGACTCTCAGCTGCCCTCTGAAATAGCCCAGCAAACCACTCAGCTGTAACAACTGCATTGACCCAAGCACTGGCAAAAAACAATAGCCACGTGCAGCATTGTGAGCCTATCTCTATCACATGGACTGCAGTGGTTCAAGAAAACAGCTCACCACCCCCTTCTCAAGGTCAACTAAGGATGGGTAATAAATGCTGGCCAGCCAGAGATATCCAGATCCCACAACTGAATTTAAAAAGTAAGCCCTAGATCAGAGAAGAAGGTTTTAAGGAGCATCATAAAATAAAGAATGCAAGATAGAAAGGCTGAGAGTTTCAGGGAAGAAATTCTGGAGATTGGACTTAGACAGCAGAAGCCACGTACACAAATAGTGGAGCAATTTATATAATAAATCTTCAGGAGTCCAGAACTAAATGAGGATAATTTCAGAGGTCTATAGTCCATAACTACAGGAGAATACAGAGGGAAAGGTCATGGAAGGATTTGAAATCAAGGATGAGAATTTCAAAATTGAGGCAATCCTTGACAGGGAACCAGACCAGATTAGGTGCACAGGGATGATAATTGAGCAGAACTTGGGTGTGAGGAAGGATGTAGACAACAGAGCTATCAATAATCTCAAATTTGAGAATTTTAAAATGCAGGAGTGTAGACAGGAAGGAGTGATGAAACAGCCAAGTCTCAACATGACAGTGGCATGATTCAGGGTTTCTGATGTTGGTTGCAGTTTGAGAATGTTACAGTGTTTGCAATCAATGGTCTTAGCCATGGTGTAGAACACCCTGAAAGGAGCAATTTGTGAAATACCACAAACACTTTGAGAAGTATGATATTGTGATACTTCTTGGAGCACCCACAACCTTACGTCAAGCTACGAGAGATGCAACACTGAACATGAGCAATATTAAAAAAAAAAGGATTTGGAAAGGCTTAATTCATTTGTTCAGATTGCAAAATAGGATGCATGTGAAACAATACTAAAGGTGAGTGCCTGAATCACCTTGAATAAATCATACACCGAATAGGTTGGACTGCAGCAGTTCAAAAAGAAAGTTCACCAATACCTTCTTAAGGGCAACTTGGGATGGAAAATAAATGCTCACCCAATGATCCCCATTTCCCACGAGAGAATAAAAATAAAGATTACTCTGCCCATTATACATTAGAGTATATAATGCTGGTCAACATCAATATGAAAATTAAAATCTAACTAATGCATCTATTTACACATTATCAGATCCAAAAGTCCAGCTCTATACAAAATTACATGAACCTTGAAGTTGATGACATCTGAGCTGTTTATTCTCATCAGTCACTTTTCACTTTTTTGACTAATTTAACTTCCCCAAGTTGGATAGCTATTGCAGATTATATTTGGAAACTGTTGATTTTGCAAAACAAAATCATCATTTTGTTCATGATTATTGGTCTGAATTTTAAGATGTTTGTCTTAATAGTGCACTTATTTGATGGAAACAGTTCTTTTTTTATTTTAGTTTACTAATTCACACTTTGGGCAGTCAAACCCACAGCGCCACATCTCTTTTTATAAGCACAATACAAGCCCAAAATCATGCTTAAAATAGTCGAAAGCCCAAAATAATCCTTAAAATTGTCAACTAAATTACTCCCATCACTGATCCACATTGGCTCTCTTTTAATCAGTTCATATTTGTTTAAGTTTTCAGGCAATGTCTGGTAATGTCTATACAACTGGCCTCAGACTGACCAATCTATAGTTAGCTGGAGTCTCTTTCCTCTCCATCTTAAAATATAGAAGGGTAGTTACAATTTAATTAGATCAGAAAACAACTGTATATTGCAGTTAAAGACTACAACATTTACTTGTAGACAGGGCACACACCAATCATTTTGGATGTCCCCGTCATGGCAAATTTTATGAATAAATAACATTGGGTCAGCATAAGAAGTGCTGAAATTAGAAATCTCCTTGTCATCACATCATTACCAAAATATTTCAACTTTGGATCTCTGCTACTGATCCACAAATGTTTGTGAGGTTGATGGAGCATCAATAAATTGCTATGTTAAGAATGAACTATGAAACCATTAGCAAAGTATGTTGACCACCTGCTAGATCCAATACGCTGAATATACAGAGAACACCGCTTTATGCCAAAGAACGAAATACTAAGTCCCTTTTCTTCTCCTATCTCTGAATGCTGCCATGAAATTTATCTTTCTAATATTTTGTTGGAGGTCAATGATGACTAACCTGGATTTTATGTTCAGCAAGAAAGCAAAATCATTAACAGTCCTTCAAAATCATCTTGATTTTAATTGTACTGTATCTTTTCAAAATCTAAAAGTGCATATGAACATCAAATCCCTTGCAATATTTTGAGTATTTTGCTCTTTCTAACCTTCCTACCAAAAGGTACATCAATTTATGTTTGTCTTTGTTGGTGTTACTGTATTTCTGAATTTCATATTATCTGCAAACTTTTAAATTATACTGTTATTATTTGCAGGTCATTAACATATAATTTAAAAGGACCAGTGATTTATTGTTTTCCCATGGTAGGGGAGTACAAAACTAGAGGGATAGAGCCCAAAGAGAGAGAAGAGAACAGTTGGACAGACAAGGGAGTGGATAACGATCTGACTAGGAAACATCTATCCCCACCTATCATTTACTCCTCATCCCTTTCCCCGACCCTATCTTCTGCATATAAACCGACATTTTCCTAGCTACCAGCAGTTTTGAGGAAGGGTCACGCAACCCGAAACGTTAACTCTGATTTCTGTCCACAGATACTGCCAGACCTCCTGAGCTTTTCCAGCAATTTCTGCTTGTGTTTCTGAATTACAGCATCAGCAGTTCCTTTGGTTTTTAAAATCATGAACAATATTGCAGTTTATCTGTAATGCCCAATCCCACTGGTACTGTATGTGATATAAACTGATTAACCAGAAATTATTTACTATTACATTTGAAATTTATATATTTACTGTGTAGAATGAACTATGTCATTTTTGGTTGATTTACCCACAAAAGGCATCTTCTTTATACTTATGAACACTTGGAATCCATCTCACTAATAATAAGTTTTCGTTTGGTCAATTTGAAAATGAAATACCTGTTCCATCATCCACATTTTCCACTTCCATGACCTCTGTATTAATTCTGCCACGAAAAAGATACCGATGTCCATCAGCCACTTTTTTAGGGTGTGTGGTATTTTTTAATCGCCTAGAAGTTAAGTAACAAGGACAATTGTTCATTTAGGTCAGAAACTAAGATTTTTTATTCAGTGAATTTCAGTCATATTAACACAGTGCCAGGGACCAGGGTTCAATAGGGTTAGGGTTAGGGTTAGGGTTAGGGTTAGGGTTAGGGTTAGGGTTAGGGTTAGGGTCCAGCCTTGGGTGACTGACTGTCTGGAGTTTGCACATTCTTCCTGTGTCCTTGTGAGTTTCCTCCATGTGCTGCGGTTTCCCCCCACAGTCCAAAGTTGAGCAGGTTAGATGGATTGGCCATGCTGAAGTGTCCTGGGATGTGCTGGCTAGGTGGGTTAACCATGGGAATTGCAGGGTTACAGGGATAGGATGGAGGGTCTAGGTCTGGGTGGGATCCTCTTCAGAGGGTTGATGTGGACTTGATGGGCCAAATGGCCTGCTTCCATACCATAGGGTTTGTGTGATGCTGTGGCAGTATATAGGTCCTTCCATTTAACATCTCATAAATGATACTGCTTTCTAGTAAAGCATTGATCATGAATATACTTCCGCCTCTATACTGCACTGGATTGTCAGCCTAGGTCTTGTATTCAAGTCTCTGGGCTTACAACTTTCAGACTCAGAGACAGTGCAACTGAGCAATGCCTGACACCCATGGAAGATGACAAAGTGAAAAGTCTGAGGTTGAGACAAGTTACTAAGAAAATTAAATTCAAGGACCATTCAAACAATAATCTGCCTTCCTGTTTTTGCTGTCAAAGTGTAGAATCCCACATTTACCCATGTTATATTTCATCACATTCATTTTCTCAATGTAAGTCTTCACTGGCATAGAAACCTTAACTTATTTACTGATCAATATTCCAGAAAATTGTCATCTGATGAGAAAAATGTCACATTGTTATTTTGTTGCTACATTCAGATTTAACATTGTATGACAGATTCAATTTGTGATGCAGGATGAGTAGAATTTCAAGCTAAACGAGTAAATGATGCATTTCGAGAGGTCAATCTGGGTATTAAATCTTGCAAGGTCTAGCTTACAAAAGATTTCAGAACAGTTAAAATTATGTTTTGGCTGTAAAGAGTGACAAGTGAAACTATGGATGGAATCTTTCAGTCCTGGAAGTAGTGTATACGGAATTAGCAAGGTAACATAATGAGGTAGGGTGGTGACATCCCAGAACCCCAGCAGCTTCCTCCCACTACCAGAAAGAAATCTGGGTGGGAAGGTTCAAAGTCTGCCACCAACTGAGGCCCTCAAATGTTCAAGTAGTAACCATTTAAGGGCCCATTCCCACCTGGGCTACCACTGCTCCAGTTCCAGGCAGGAAAAATCAGAGGTAGCTATCATCCTCTGATTGACCTCTGTTCTCTAAACTACCCGGTTAGAGGAAGCTGCATTGAGTCTGCCCCCCACCCTCGAATGGTCAGCACATGTGCCATGCCATCTTCTCAACATACCCGTGTGATATACCCGATGGAAACAAAGGTCATCCCCAATGACTGCTTCTATCAAATGGAGGCTATCTAAACTGTTCAGAGTGATGAGCACTGTTTCTAATCAACTAATTGCAGAAGTTACTGCTCAGTGAGTTGGCAATTAATGGGCTCAAATTTAACATCTTCACCAAACAAAAGGTTGAAGAGAAGATTTTTCAAGGTTTTTGTTCTATGATGTCAGAGAATGAAACAGCACGATTACAACCCAAGTGAAGGTGGTTCTTAAGGTCCTCATAAATTTCACAATGAAATTAGAGATTAAGCCTGCCACCTACTCCACCTTCATACTCCCAGAGAGCCTAAAGGTGAATTCAAACTCTCCTGACTCCAAGGTCACTCATTTCTCCTTCAACCAGACCTCAGCCCTGTTGCCTGTTCTGTCCTTCTTTTAGGAACTTACCTTTCAGCAAGGTCTTCCGCTACAGTAGACCATTTCAGCTGGTAATCCAGCAAATCTTACTCTCACAGAACAGTCATTCTTGAATTAGGAATTGCATGTGAAGCATAGTGCACTTCAAAGCAGTTGCAGATTGGAATTATAGAATCCCTACACTGTGGAAGCAGGCCATTCAGCCCACTGAGACCACACCAATCCTTCAAACAGCATCCCACCCAGACCCATCCCCCATCCCCCATCCCATCCCTGTAACCTTGCATTTCCCATGGCTTTTTCACCTGAGCACACATCCCTGGGCATTATGAGCAATTCAACATGGTCAATCCACCTAACCTGCACATTTTTGGACTGTGGGAGGGAACCAGAGAACCCAGCAGAAACCCACACAAACATGGGGAGAATGTGTAAACTTGACACAGGCAGTCACCCAAGGGTGGAATCAAACCTGGGTCTGTTGGAGCTATGAGACAGCAGTGCTAACCACTGAGCCACCATGCCACCCCAGAAGCAACAACACTTACCTATGCTTCTTTTTGCAGTAGACCAGCAAGTTATCAAAGAGGAAAAAAACTCGTTCCTGGATGTTCCCAGCTGAAATTTTCAATAAAATTCCTTGCATCAGCATTTCAGTGCATGAATCTGTTATATTGGAGCCCTGAAACAAAACAGAAATTAAAATAAGAATGATTCTCAGCAGCATTAAAAACCTTTATTAAAGGATCCTTTGTCCACCCAAGTTAATTTTTAAAAAGCTAATAAATCACTTCCATCCAATCAGATCTATTTTGCTTTTCAATAAAAACTTAGTAAGTAAATATATTAACATTTCCCTGCTGTTCTCCAGTACAATTAGCAGAAAAGCCAGAAAAATTGAAGAAAAAATATTATTAACATAACTTATGCCACAAAAGACCTAGAGAATCCCCAAAGAAATTCGCCTCCAATTTATCATTATCATGTGGAAATCAGATCAACCCATTTCTTACTTAGTCATAAAGTCACACAGCACGGAAACAGAGCCTTCAGTGCAACTCGTCCACATCAACCAGATTTCCCAAACTGAAGCAGTCCCATCGTTTCTTTTCCCAAAGTTCCAAAACAACGCAACAGCTTATAAAACAGTAATTACTGCACCTTGAACATGAGGAAATCAGCTCCAACACTGAAAATACCTCAAAAAAGGAGCAGCTCTTACAGACACAATTTTTTCCCATCCCCTATCTTGGATTACCCAGAATCCTTACCACTGCCTGCATTTAGCCCAAATCCCTCAAATTCTTTCCTATCCATGTACCTGTCCAAATGTCTTTTCAATATTGTAATTGAACCCACCTCCACCACTTCCTCTGATAGCTCGTTCCATACATGCACTACTCTCTGCATGAAAATGTTGCCCCGTGGGTCCCTTTTAAATCTCTCCCCTCTCACCTTAATCCTATGCCCCTTAATTTTAGACTCCTTGGCTGTGGTGGGGTGGGGTGAGCATTGATATGAGTGACATACTTCACACAGACAAATATCAGCAGCTCAGAGGAATAGTATGATCATCAGGGAGGAGTGGCCTCATCAACTGCTGAAGTCACGAAGAAGACTTATTCAGCAGATCAATGACCCAGGATGGACTGTTGCGCTGGGAAGGCCACTTGATGGCCTTTGCGAGTTTGTAAGTGATGATTTTAGATTCTCAATGAAAAAACTTAATAAGCCATGTGCTTTTTCTGTGCAGCTGTGTGCCCAGAATAAAACCAGAACCCGGAGACTGTAGCCCAGGCAAAGGAATGAGCTCTAAAAATAACTTTAATAATATTGCAAATGCTTAATATGGGGAGGCAGTGGTCTAATGGTCCTATCACTAGGATTGCTAATCAGGAGACCCAGGCAATGGTCTGGGGACCTGGGTTCAAGTCCTACTGTGGACAATGGTGGCAAGTGAATTCAATTTTTTTTTTAGTCTCAAAGTAAGATTCTAATGATGATCATGAATCCATTGTTCATTGTCAGGGAAAAAAAAACAATCTGGCTCGCTGATGTCCCTGTGGGAAGCAAACTGCCATCCTTACCTGGTCTGGACTAAGTGACTCCAGACCCACAGCAATGTGGTTGACTCTTAACTGATCCATTAGGGATGGGCAATAAATACTGTCTAGCCACTGATGCCCTCAAGACATGAATGAATAAAGGAAAAAAGAAATTGTAAAGATTGAAAATTAAAGAACAGTCAAACATTTGCTGAGTTTTATGATTATTAGGCACACACTCAAAAGCAGAAAACTGAATTTTGATGGGTGCATGCATTGTCTTCATCTCTGTGTGGAATTCACCATGATACATCAATCCATTTTAGCAAGTCATAACCTCTAACCAGGCTACTGGGAAGGATGAAAATAAGCTTTAATTCTTCCTTATACATTCATGAATGACAATTTTGTATTATAATTACATGATGTTTTGCTTGCATTTGTATAATTTCAATTTAAAACCATCTTCTACTGACTGAAGAGATACCAGGTTCTGTTCCTGTGCCAGCATTAAAAACGATGGCCAGAGTTTTGTGAATCCTTCGCATAATTGTCCCTTTCTAGTGCTTTATTTGAAATATGCAAGTGTCTAGCCATATTTTCACACAATCACTATTTGACCTGGTGCTGCACTGATTTAGTTCTGTGATGCACTTACTTTATTTTATAAAAACTGTCAGCCATCGCTCCATGGTAACACTCTCACCTCAGAATCAGAAAGCTGTGGGTCCACTGCAGATTTTTGAGCGTGTAATTTAGACAGGCATTTAAATGACAATGAAGGGCACACACAATGAAGGGAGACATTAAACCAAGAGCCCATCTACGTCCTGGTAAAAAATCTCCGCACTTTTGTAAGAAAGAAAATTTCTCATAAAGTTCCCAACACTTTTCCCTCAAATGCTACAATAAGAATAAATACCTGTTTTATCTCTTGACTGATTGTGAGATCTTGCCCTGTGCAAAATCACAGGTGTACAACCCTTCCTTACAATATTAACTACAATTTGTAAATTGTTCATGGCAATAAAATGCTTTCAAAGCCTTTCTTAGCTCACAAAAGGGACTCTAAAAATGCAAATTCATGCTTTCTTTACCTGCATATCAGATCCAACAATAGCTTAATTAACCATCAACCTCAGGATAGTATTTGCAAGGTGCCCCATACTTTAAGCAAAATGCTACTTTCTCTGCACAGCTAATGAATTTTTATACGAACCTGCCTTTGTCATTTACAGCCAGTCTATACCCATCTCATTTTTGTTCCTGTTTGCCACGAACCATCACCCCTTTTGTCATTTAATCTCTCCTTCCTTCCAAGCCAACACAGGTCGTCCCCCTTAGATTCCCTACAGTGTAGAAGCAGGCCATTTGGCCCATCAGGTCCACACCAACCGTCTGAAGAGCATCCCACCCAAACCTTATCCCTGTTACCCTGCATTTCCCATGACCAATCCATCCAGCACTATGGGCAATTTAGCATGGCCAATCCACCTCACCTGCACATTTTAGGTCAGCGGGAGGAAACCGGAGCACCCTGAGGAAACCGACACAGACACGGGGAGAACATGCAAACTCCACACAGACAGTCGCCTAAGGCTGGAATCGAAGTCTGGTGCTGTGAGAACCACTGAGCCACTGCGCCGCCTTAAATGCAGTGCTATTTGAATTTTCAAAAGGCACTCATTAAGGTTATTAGACAGTAATGGGAGCATCTCAAACCTGGGGGCATAGTTATGGAATGGGGGGGAGGGGAGGGAAAGGGTGGGCACTCGTTTAATATTGAGATGTGAAGAAATTTCTTCTCTCAGAGGATACCGAACGTCTGGAATTCTACAGCCCCGAGAATTGCAGGGACTAGATCACTGAAAGTATTTTAAAGTATAGAGGTAGATAGATTTTTCAAACATCAGGGAGTTGATAGCTATGCTGAGCTGGCTTGCAAAAGGTGTTGAGGCCTGGGCTATTTCAGCAACAGGTAGGCTTGAGGTGCAGAATGGCCTACTCCTATTTCTTGTGTTCTTACATTTGTGTTGCAGAGCAATTGAAGAGATCATGTCAACAGCCAGTTATCCCCTTTTGTAGATAAGCAACTGCTTTCACTGTTGACAAGCAGAAGCAATCAAGACCCTGAAGCAAGACCCTCGAGAGGGACCCTCCCTTTTTCTGTCTCTCCATCCAACTTGAAAGTTGTGAGTCATGTCTCCTGCTGGACTATCGATGCGCCACAGTCAGAAAGGAAAGAATCAACCTAACAATCCAGCATCTAATGTCTCCGGGAAAAGAGATAATTCAGCTATCGATACCTTCACTGCCTTGATTGCAAGCCCAGAGGGATGGGTGAGTTCAGCATGGCGCCAACCTTCAAAATCCATATGTCCCATTAACACTCCCGGTCTCAAAAATCGCTTAATCTACCCTCACACTCTGTAACTTAACATGAGTGTGTCAGAGAATTCCATAATTCAAAAATATGTGAAAATTAAGGTGGTTTTATTATTTTACTTCAACCGGGTTAATCACAAGAAAAATTATTCACTTTTCTTTCATAAGTATTTAAAGAATGCTTGAATACCATGTGTGCTTTTTAAAGTCACAGCATGTAAACAGTTGAACATTCAATAAGCAAACATATCCTTCTTTAAAAACCTTTTGTGCTAAAATGTGGAGTGGGACCAGCTGAAAGCTATCCTGCCCATCCTCTCCTGATTATAACAGAGTCACACTGTGACAACACATCTGGCAGAAGTGTGGAATTAGCAATATCAATCATCCAGTCACCTTGATCAAAATGCTGAAGCACATTAAACTTAATCTCAAAATTAACGACAATCAGAGATGTTGAAGTAGACCGTTGCTTAGACATGATTAGGGTTAATTTGATGCAGTACTTACAACGCGTGTAGATACAAAATGTTAAATGAAAAATTAAATAAGTGAAAATAATACACCTGTAATGCACAATCTTCCACAGAATGATGGTTCAGCAAAATAACTAAGTAGGAATGTTTAAAAACGTTTAAAAGATATTTGGATAAGTACATGAATAAGAAATGTTTAGAGGGATATGGGCCAGGAGCAAGCAGGTGGGACTTGTTTAGTTTGGGATTATGTTCGGCGTGGACTAGTTGGATAGAAGGGTCTGTTTCCGCGTTGTATGACCTATGACTCTATCACTATGACTCTATGAGTGTGAATAGTAAATATCTGAAGCTCTTGACCTTCCTTCCATTTCTGCCCCTGTCCCCAGTACCTCTTCCACGCCTTCATCCTCCCACACAAGCCCTATTTCCTGTTCCTGGCTCTGTTCCTATCTTTATAGTCCCCATTGTCCATTGCCATTGCCAGCAAATGTCACTGCTCTGCTCTTGGCTGCCATTCTGAGCTTGCACTCAAGTCCTGGATTCCACCGAGCAGCAGATATTGATCAGTGTAGGTAATTTAAGGCTGGACATACTTCCTACAGCGACCAAATTGTGGCATTTGATGGAGCCTGGTCAATTAGAACAATTAATACAACAAAAAAACTTCCAAGTTAATTTTAAAGGGTATTTTAATTTATGAATGTTGGCACTTAGAAATGTGCAGTTTTCAAGTTAAACATCTCATAATTGTTATCTACAAAGACCCAAGTTTTGAAGTATCTAATTATACAGTGTTTCTTTCATATTTAGTAAATTATATTATTTTGCTCTGGAATATATGGTATTGCAAACATGCGGCGCAGTTCTTTAACCCGTACAATACAGCCACAGCTTTAAGTGGGGACTAACTGCATATACCAAGATGCCAGTGACAGTACAAAGAGCAGAACGTGAGAATTTCAATTTACTGAGCAATCTTTGGCAGTTTACAACACTTTGCATCCAATCAATCATTTTGAATGGTCATGAGAGCATGAAGGAGCATGTATTTCGGAAAAGTGACAGTTAACTATGATACAGTAAACTCTAATAAATGGCCATGAGGCAGATAACCATTTCAACAATTTTTGGTGCTCTTAGCTGAGGGATAAATGTTGCCATCAGAAATGATGTTAAATTTATCACAGCAATTGGAGGAATAGCAATAGTCCGAAGATGTGCAGGTTAGGTGGATTGGCTATGCTAAATTGCCCATAGTGTCCAGGGATAGGTGGGTTGGCCATGGGAAATGCAGGGTTACAGGAATAGGGTAGGGGCATGGGTTTAGGTGGGTGGGTTGCTCTTCGGAGGGTCAGCGTGAACTCGATGGGCTGAATCGCCTGTTCCCACGCTGCAGGGATTCTATAATTCAATGACAATCATCGTCGGGCTATATGGCAAGCTTTATTTGTTTTCTCACAGAATAACAGAATTGTGGCAGCATGGAAGGAGTCCATTTGGCCCATCATGTCTGCATTGGGTCTGCAAATTAACATTTCACTTGATGGCATTCCCCACCTCCTCCTTGTAACTTTGATCAATTCCCTCTTGAATGTTTATATTGATCCTGCCTCTAATCAAACTCTTAGGCAGAATACTCCCAATTCAACCACACACCCTACGAAAATCTTTGTCCTCATGTTTGGAGTGCTTCATTTGTCAACCATCTTAAATCTGTGCCTTCTCATTCTGGCTCCTTCCACTAATGGGAACAGTTTCTCCCTAACCACTATTTTTGGACTCCTCATGATTTTCAATCCTTCCATCACATCTCCACTCAACCTTCTCTTCTCTAAGGAAACAGTCCCACCTTCTCCAATCCAGCGACATAACTGAAGCTCTTCAACCCTGTGACCATCTTCCTGCTTAGGTTCTGCACTTACTTGAATGTCTTCAAATATTTTGATTATCCTCATTGTAGTAACGACCTCCCTCATGTGACCCCCACATCCTACACTCTTGTTTAACCCTGCACCAAACTATAACTGTACTTTGATCCTTTGCCAAGTCTAAAAATAACTAACCCACTTCCTCTCAAAACCCAGCCATAAGCCAAACATTTCCTCTGGGGAGAAAATTTCAGGCATTTTCCTTTCGTATGTCAGCTGCTTCACACAGGACCAGATGTGTGCATGTTTTTAAAGACTAAAACCATGACAGAAAGTTTGGGACTCCATCTGAGGTATAATAAACATTTGGCAGAAGCCTTAAATAATTTGTCCTGTTTGTTCAGCATTCAGAAAAATGCTCCACTTCCTGTAAAGTGAACTTTAGTCAGTTTATAACACACTGAAGCTGGATAAGAGCCCTTCATAAGTAATGTCTTTCTGCAAGTTCAGCCATTTCAGTGTAAGCAGTTCCCTTGCTGTTTCAAACACTTACTGCACTGTATCTTCAAAGGATTTGGTACTTCTCAAGAGAAGGGACAAAAACAGAAAAGTTTAATACCAATTTAAAAGCAACACAGCTCACATTTAGGGACTGATAATGCAATACCTGCAGTAAAAGGCTGCACATCATGTGGGCGGTATTCCTGTGCTTCAGGAGACTATCTCTGAAGAAGGATTCAGGACATGTTGCTAACTGCTGTTGTTTGCAAATGCACAGCATGGCTCACTTTCTCCCATTTCACCAAGTCATGTTGCTGTGGCAGGATGCTGCATGTGTTGGTCGTTAAATGTGTCAAATATCAGCAACACATTCTTTCCAAGTGCAAGTTCACACACTCACCTAGGATACCAGCTGGACTTCCATCTAATCCATCTCTCACTATCCTTTGTTCATGGCTGTTTGTGGGAGAAGGCTGTCATTTTACACTCATCCTCAAACAGGTTTGAAAGCAGAGGGTGTGTAGAATCTGCCAGGTGGCCTTTCTGCAGCCAACATGCCTACATTTTCACAGTCACCACGGGGATGTGGGGGTGCTCAGACAAGGCACTGAGGCTCTTACAGCCAGTGCCAATTAATAGCCATTTAAGGATGTCATCTCCCCACAATCCATATCTTACTTGCGACAGCAAGAGGTCCATGTCATGAATGAAAACCAGCTGCAAGGATTACAAACATACCAGGAGCAGAAATGGACCATACAGTCCCTCAAGCCTCTTCCATCATTCAGACATGAGAGTCCAAACCGCCCTGTTAACCTGCGCTCTCTAATTTTAAACTGGTGATTGTAAATTGCCATTTTTCCCACTTTCTTCATATCCTATGGCTTAGTTTGCATCTTGGACATTTAAAGACCACACATTTTTATTTCCTGGGCCAAACAAGCAAGGCACTGCTTTAAACAGAGGAAACTACGCAAACAGATGCCTGCCATTTTAAAAGTCATATTTACTGCAGTACATTGCGAGTTGCATAGACTCCTTTTTTTTTATGAAACATTGAGGGCAAAAGCAGACAGCATGGATCTGATGGATCCATGGATCCAGACTGACGCTGTCAGTTTCCCTGATCCATCCTTAATATCCGTGTCTTATCTCTTTGTGGTCCATCTGTACGCAAAAAGGGGAACTTTAAAAAGGAGTATAGTTTAAGTGACAGGGTGAAAAGTTAACAATTCCTACGTCTCTTTTGTCTTTGGTTGCAGTCAATTTGTCTGCAATAAACAGTTATTACCTTGTTAAATACAGAAACTGAGTATGCAATTTCTTTTAACTTGTGTTCTTTGATTAGGGAAACTGGGGAGTTTGGATGGTTGGACTAATTTTTCTCACATTTATGATGACTCCAGGAATGTAAGTTTGATTTCCAAAGCACTACCAAGTGAGTTGTATAAGGAAAAATAACAAATTATAAGTCTTTATGAAAATAGTTTAAATAAATACTGCATTTATTGAGAAAACTGGAAAACGCTTTTCCACAGCTGACGTGGAGTAGTACATTAGGTATTAAAACAAAAAGCTCCAGACATCCTTAAAATAATTGTTAATGAAAAGTACTATATATTCTTCAATGTTTGGCTTTTCCCACTTGTTATTACAGTCTTTAATATTTAGTGAACATGATCTGTCTCTAATGTTAACTTGGGTGTGAAAAACATTATTTGAAAAAACATAAAATACAAGCTGATGGATGTAATGTTTTGCCAAATTATTTAAAATGAACTATACCACATGAGATTTAAACTTATTTCTCCTTTCCAGATTCAAATCTATTTGGGAACTGACTTCAGACCTTGTTCTGATTCTAATCTGATTTCTTTACAAACAAAAAAGCGCAATATAAGTTCTGATGTAGAATTACCGGACTCAAAACATTACCTCTGTTTTCTTTCCACAGATGCTGCCAGACCTGCTGAGTTTCTCCAGCAATTTCTGTTTTTGTTTCAGATCTTCAGAATCCACAGTTTTCTTTTTGTTTGATATTCTGGTTCCTTGCGGATCAGAGGATGCTCATTATGATGCTGGGAACTATTTTTTATTACAGCAGACCCTTACACTCCAGATATTTTTAAGTCAACCCATCCAGATGTGTTATGATACAACTTTGGAGCAAGTGGGACTTAACGTGAACCTTCTGGCTCAAAGGTAAGGACATTACCACTGTACCACTGGAACCCTTGACCCTTACACTCTACATTGGCTATAAAATCACTGAATTAAGTACACTGCAAACTTGCTGGTCCCTCACAAGAATATTTACAAGCTCTTCATATTTACTTTGCTTCTTAGTCAATTGCCATGTGCTGTAGTTCAGCATCTCCTAAATTCATTTACTGTGGCTTTAAGCTGATTCTTTGTGATGTAAAAGATCATGTCAGAAGAGTTCTGAGTGACTAAATCTATCTCTGATCAGCTAAATACAATTACACCACACAACCGGGTAAAGAATTCAATATAATTATAAGTTTTAAAAACCACACAAGAAAGAAAATAACTTTTGCAGATGCCCTCATTATGGTTCTATCGTGAGGAATGAATAGAATCAAGGCAAGATTTCCCCTCCATTAATATCAATGTAGCATTACCTAACAATGTGCTAATTAACTAAACAATTGATGATCAAAATGTATTTTTCTTTGTGTGTGTGGGCATCTAACATTTGTTTGATCAGTTTAGACTGTACTGGTGTAAAGACCATCGCAAAGAACATGCAAAACCCATGGTTCAAAATAATCCCACATGGTACCATAACATATTCACTCACTACAAATCTTGCCTTTTCAGAAAATACTTATATTCGCTTATAGGATATGTCTCTGAGCATCTATTACCCATCCTAATTTGCTCAGAGGGCACGTAAGAGTCAATCACATTACTGTGGGTCTAGAGTCACATGCAGGCCAGAGTAGATAAGGATAACAGATTTCCTTCCATAAAGGATATTAGTAAACCAGGTAGGTTATTCCAACAATCAACATTATTAGACCCTTGATTCCAGATTCTTTATTGAATTCAAATTCCACCATCTGCTGTGGCAGTGTTTGAACCCAGGTCACCAAAACATTAGCTGAGTTTCTGGATTAATAGTCTAGCAATAATACCACTAGGCCATTGCCTCCACAAAGGGCTGCTCAGTTCTTCACATTCTAACACTAACTACCTCCATCATCTCCCTGAACCATATGTTTATCACCTTCTAAATGACGCAGAGGCGGTAAATTTATCTTTTATTCGTGACTGTCTTAAGCGTATCAAGGTTTGGTTTAACTCTACTTAATTACAATTCTTAAATTAGATCGCCCCAAGTCATCATTTATTGGGATATAAAATCAAACTACTGCAATATGTTGCAAGAGCTCAAGTGTCAGCTGTCAAATCACCAATATTAGATGGTCTCCAGTTTCCCAAACTTCCATAAACCCACATGTCCTTAGCGCAGTCCAGTAACTAGAATTGACAACATCCCAGCTGTGGTACTTAATATTTCTGTTCCAGAACTAGCCATATCTCCAGCCATGTGTTACACAACAGCTCCAAGTACAACATCTGAGTAAGTGCAAAACTTGCTCAGGTGTGTCCTGTTCACTAAGGGCAGAACAAATCCAAACAATCCAATTACTGCCCTACTATAATCCATTAGCAAAGTGATGGAAAAAGCCATCTACGGTATTACAACTAATAACCTGCTCACAAATGTTTGAAATCTTTTTCACCAGCAGTACTCAGCTTCAGACCTCATTGTAAGCCTGGTGCAAACAATAGCACAAACCATGGCAGTGTCATTGTCAAATTCCCTACAAATAGCCATTATACGATCTCATGAACTTGCCAACTATAACAACAGTGGAACTGGTCAGAAGTCACACAACACCAGGTTATAGTCCAACGGATTTATTTGAAATCACAAGCTTTCAGAGCGTTGCCCCTTCATCAGGAACATTGGACTATAATCTGTCGTCGTGTGACTTCTGACCTTGTCCACCCCAATCCAACACAGGAACCTCCACAACACTGGAAGTGACATTCATCCTTGGTGCTGAAATAAAAACAGTTGGAAGATGAACAATGTTAATGGAAAGGATAGTTAGGTGAGATGGATAAAGGGCAGCCAATTTCCAATTGCCTGTTTTACATCACAGGTGAAGTTGAGTTTACCTTTCTTGCTATCAAATTACCACCAAACAACAACAATAAATCATTTATATAACAACTCATGCTTTTGTCAGAGGAAACAACTGAAGATGCTTCGCTTGAGTGTTCTGCAACAAAATCTGACCATGACTACCGGACATATTAGGACAAGTGAGTAATAACCCTTAAATAGCAGCTTATAATAGGTGACACGGGTAGAAAGGTTTAAGGAGGGAAGTCCAGGGCTTCAGACCAGTGAAGCTGAAAGCATGGCTGTCATTGAGGAGCTATTAGAATAGAGGTTACGTGGGAGGCCAGAATCGAAAGAGTTTTATGGACTGGAGGAGGTTGCAGAGAAACAGGGAGACTCAAGGTCACAAAAACAGCCTGAACATTTTTAAGTAAAGAAACACCACCCAGGAAAAAGGCCAATGCTAATGTTTTATCTTCATCCCTCTTCAAATTAAGTAGTTTATAGAAGTTAACGATTATTAGGATGTAGCCTTGAGAGTCTTTTCTGGTCTCTGTTTGTGAAGTGGGAGATATTTTCTAATTGAGTTGGAAGCAAGAGCTCTATGTTAGAAAACAGCTGTCTATAAGCAGCACATGACCCTTTGGCTTTCTAAGTGGCAGAGGAATTTGAAGGTACTTTCAAAGGAGCAGTGGCACATTGCACAGTGCATCTGAAAGAGAATAGAATATCAATAGTGGGGAAAGTGAATGGGTTAAGGTCTTTAACCAGGGCACCAGTAAAGTGAGTTGCTTTGTCTTGGATGGTGTCAAGCTTCCTGGGTATCAATGGAGTTGCATTCACCCAGGAGAAACTCAGCAGGTCTGGAAACATCTGTGGAGTGAAAAAAACACTCGAGAACAATGACTTCAGAACTGAGGAGTCATATTAGGTTTGAAATGTTAACTCTGCTTCCTTTTCCACAAATGCTGCCAGATCTGCTGAGTTTCTCCGGCAATTTCTGTTTTTGCTTCAGATTTCCAGCATCCGCAGTAATTTGCTTTTAATATTGCACTCATTTGGACAAGGAAAGAGTGTTCCATTACACTCCTGACTTATCCTTAATAAAGTGCAGCCGGGTTTTAGAGAATTAGGTAGGGAGCATGGTGACCAGCTCTGAGCATCATCCTTTTGGGAAAAAAATCAACAACTTAAAGAGAAGCTTCATTAAGGATGGAAGTGCTTAGCTACTTGAGGAGGTGAGAGAGATTCGAACTACTCCAGTTGCTCTCTTCAGACCAGAAAAGATCAAAAGGCAGTTTGACAGATGGTTTAAATCATGAAGGTTTTAAGTGCCGTAAATAAAGGTAAGAGAAATAATTACAGTGCTATGGAACAAGAGCAGTGAAGTGGAACTAATTGGGAAATTCAATCAAAGAGAAAAATCATTTGGACTGGCACATGGATAGAGGTTTAGAGGGATATAGGCCAAATGCAGGCAAATGGGACTAATTCAGTTTGGGAACCTTGGTTGGCATGGACGAGTAGGACCAAAGGGTCTGTTTCCATGCTGTATGACTCTAGTTGGCACAGGCACAGGCAGAATTCTATGGTCTCAATCCTCTAAGGAACCACAACCACTGCTGGATCGTTGCTCCACTCTTACTTTTACACAACACAACAGAACTCTGCATTTCCAGCCAGGTCTTCTGATGCTGAAATTCAACTGCTTCCTGTAGCACGGTATCATGGGAGGAACCATTGACCAGCTATGACCCATTTTACAGTGCCACCTTATGTAATCTGCTAGGGGTTCACTAATACATCGAAATGCTTTGGGGCATTTGAATGAAGGTGTGAATGAATATGTAGGTGTGTAATTGGATAATGTGACGTGAGGTAACTAGGTAAATGGGAAGGAGACAGGTGAGTGAGTTGGCAACTGGGTACAGTGGCAAACAGGTGAAGTGTGTTGTTGGATCAAATCAGGAGGGGTGGTCAGATTAGGAGATAGGAGGTGAATAAGACTCTCTGAGGAAGTTGGGAAATGAGGAAGGAGTAAGGAGGGAGCCAAGGTGTTTAAGATAAGTCAGGGGTCACAGCAAGGGTCAATCTGAGTTGAGGATCGGATTCAAGGAAGAAATGTGAGGTTAAATTGTTTAGTTGCCAAGGACTTAGACTGGGATTTTTCTTTCTAACATTTTTTTGGTGTAACTAAAGGTAAGTAAGTCAGAACTGTCTTCAGCCTCCATGTCTAACTCAGACTCAGAGACTTTGAGGGTCCCAGGGCATTCAGAAGTAAAAACTTGCAGGCAATTCTCATGAAGTCAGAATGTCACAGATTGTGACATATATCTTAGGTCATACTTCTAGTTTCCAATGGTCCAGAGACCTGAAGATCTGGGGCAATGATTCAAGAAAATATTGATCCTTTAAAAGTTAGAAATCATAAAATCATACAGTACAGAAGAGGCCCTTTGGCCCATGAAGTCTGTACCACCAAAAACACTCTACTACCTACGCTGGTCCCAATTCCCCAAACTAGGTCCATGGCCTTGAATGTTATGACACTTCAAGTGCTCATCCAAGTGACCTGGGTTCGATTTCACCCTTGGGTGACTGCCTGTGCAGAGTTTGTACATTCTCCCTGTGTCTAAATGGGTTTCCTCCAGGTGATGTGGTCACCTCCCACAGTCCAAAGATTGCCAGGTTAGGTGGACTGACCATGCTAAATTGCCCACAGTGTGCAGGCTAGGTGGGTTAGCCATGAGAAACGCAGGGATGGGGTAGAGGGTGGGTCTGGGTAGGATGCTCTTTCGAGGGTGGTGTGGGCCAAACAGCCTGCTTCAGCACTTTAGGGATTCTATTGAAATACTTTTTAAAGGTTATGAGGTTTCCTGCCTCAACTATCCTCCCAAGCAAATGCATTTCAGGTCCCCAACACCTTCTGGATGAAACAGTTTTTCCTCAAATGCCCTCTAAGCCTCCTGCCTTTCACTTCAAGCTTATTCCCCTTTATGTTGCCATATTCCATCATAAATCAATCATTTCTAAATCTTCAAAATCTTTAATCAGGAAAGTCAACAGAATGTTATAATTTCTCATGAGAGAAATTGAATGCGAGAATAGTGAGGTTATGATTCAAATATGCACAGCATTGGTGAGACCGTATCTGGAGTACACAATGTACAGTACAGGATGTTAATGCATTGGAAACCGTTCAGTAAAGGTTTACCAGACTAATCCCTGGAATGGATGGATTGCCTTATGTGGAGAGACAAGACAGGCTGGGCCTGTACATTTTAAGTTTAGAAGAGTCAGAGATGATAAATCGAAACATATAAGATTCTGAGGGGACGAGAATGGTGGATGTGGAAAGGATGTTTCTTCTTTTGAGAGAATCTAGAATTAGGAGTCATAGATTAAAGAGTTAATATGGTTTGCCCATATAAGACAGAGATGAGGAAGCTTTTATTTTTTTCAGAGGGTTGTAAATCTTTCGATTCCTCAAAAGGCTATGGATACAGAATCTATAAATATGTTTCATGCAGATGTCAGTAGATTCTTGACGATTAGAGATTATTGGGAAGAAATATAGAGTTGAGTTAAAATCAGACCAACCATGATTTTATTGAATGTCAGATTCTGTTCAAAGGACCAAGTGGCCTACCATTGTTATTATTTATTTGCTTGTACATAGTTATGAATTCAATCAGGAAAGCACATTTTGGTACCTGCTGATAGGATAGCCTTCAGTTTGGAGCTTTAAAAATTTGCAATAGTATTACCTCCCATCCTTCTATATGAGACTGCCATTCTTCCAGAACTTCTAGCTTTTCCATTTGTCTCTTGGCTTCATTTATGGTGGAGCACACAGTTTTCATGGCCTGTAGAGCCTCAATTACTGCTGCATGATCATTATGCCTTTTTGGTGTCCTCTTCATCAGTTCCTAAATGAATGTTAACATACATTTACTCAAAAAACAACATTCTTAAAAATGTTAACAACTTTGAGATATAAATGGAAACAAGATGGCTTTCCTCAAGGAGTTGACCTTTTTTTTATTTATTCGCAGGATGTCGGCACCTCTAGCTAGGTCAACATTCATGGCCCATCCCTAATTGTAGTTAAGAGTCAACCACATTGCTGTGGGTCTGGAGTCACATATAGGCCATACCAGGTAAGTTTGGCAGATTTCCTTCCCTGAAGAACATGGGTTTTCCCCCAACAAACAACAACAGATTCATAGTCATCACTAGACTCTAAATTCCAGATTTTTATTGAATTCATATTCCACCATCTGCCATGGGAGGATTCAAACCCAGGTCCCCAGAATACTATCGGAGTCTCTGGGTTAATAGTCTATTGATAATACCACTAGACCAGCACCTGTCCTCATGTCACTTTAAAAAGTAATATTTGGTAGCCATTTTTGAGTGGCAAGGTTAAGAAGTCAGCATCATTTCATCACAACCACTTTGACAAGAGCCAATTATGATTTTGACACAATTCTCCATGGTTTGTGTTAGTAAGAAAATGGTGAAGGTTTGGAGTCTTTTTCCTGAACATCATAGTCAATTGATTTTTCTTAAAATCTTTATTCGCAGGACGTGCATACTGCTGTTCAGATCCTCATTTTCTCTCCATTCTTGCTCATCCTCTTGAAGACAGCAAGGAGTGAGAATTGTAAATTGTCAGGAGGAGAGGAGAGTAGACATTTCAAAAGGGCAGAAACAAGTTTGTGGAGTAGGCAGGTGGCAAATGAAACTCAATGCAGAGCAGTGTGAGGTGATACATTTTTGATAGGAAGAATAGCAACAGGAAGTGTGCAATTCTAAAGAAGTTGCAGGAGCAAAGGGACCTGTGAGTATATGTGCATACATCATTGCAGGTGGTAGGACAGGTTGAGACAGAAGTTAGGGAGTGATCAATAAAGCATAGCATTCTCCAGACTTTATCAATAGGGACATTAAGAGCTAGAGCTAGAGGGTTAAGTTGAAGATCTCTGAGAGAAGAGTTCAACTACAGCTGGTGCATTGTAGTCAGGTCTGGGCACCTAATTTTTGGAAGAATATGCAGGGGTTGCAGGAAGGGGTTTATGAAAATACTTCCCAGGGTGAGGAATTTCACTGATGAAGATACGTTAGAGAAGCTGGGGCTGTTCTGCTTGGAGAAGATAAAACTAAAAGAAGGACTGATTGAAGTACTCAAAGTCATGAGAGTTCTTAACAATCTAAGGTAGGGGGAAATGTTTCAACTTGTGAATGGATCAAGAATGAGAGGGCGCGGATTAAAAATAATTAATAAAAGCAGTCAAAATGAGCTTAGGAAAAGCATTTTCATGTAGCAAATGGTTAGGGTGTGGAGTGTGGTGGGGTCAGGTTTAATCAAGGCATTCAAAGGGGAATTGGATGGAACAAGGGTTGTAGGGAAAAGACAGGAGAATTATGTTAGATGACTTGCCACTTTGGAGAGCTGGTGCAGATATGCTGGGCCAAGTAGCCTATTGCTGCACTGTAATATTTCCATGAAGAATTCTGTGATTCTGACTTACATTATTGAATCTAAGTTCTCAGCCAGAATCATCATGTCAAACATTTTAAAAAATGAGCTAAATATAATTACTTAAACACTTGCATGCCATGATATCAAAAATAGACACTGGCTTACAAAAATATATACTTCCCTAAATAATTCCAAGGTCTTCAAAGAAACAACTTGTTGTTCTTTAGAAAAAAGCAGATTGTTCCATTTGTTACTCATCACTTTTGGAAATTTTAGACTGGCTTAGTTGAACCACAGTCTAGACAGATGAATCCACAACATTTTTAACCTACTCTTTTTCAGTAGTGTTGCATATGCTGTAGATTTATGAATATTCTGGTATAGTACACACAACAGTGCTGCAAAGTAACAGGGAAATCAGGCTGTGAAAAAGACACAAAATTAAGAAACATGCTTTCAAAACAGCAAAGACTTAATGAAAGATTTCTAAGGGTCAATCCCAATCAGAACACCACTACATTCCGTTGATGTGGGAAAGCATTTCTTTGACATATACATGTCTGTGGCATGTAACAACACGTCCTTATTTGAAGTACCTTTAACAGAAGTGGATACTTGCATATCCTTTGTATTGGAGCAACGAGATATCCTTCAAGTGGAACGTCAGGGTTCTTCCGTCCTGCCAGCACCATGCAACCCTTGTGTTTTAAAATAGGATGTGAATAATTAGATCATACGTATATTGCTAACTGATAATTATGCAATTATAAAATAGATCCTGTACTGGTAAATCATTTTAACTACATTCACGACATATAAATGAAAGCAAAAGTGATATAATTAAAAATATCCTTTCTCTCTAGGCATCCTTCTTAACTTCTGTAAGTCATGTTTTTAATTATAAGATACTCTCGCAAAATCTTTAATGACACACTTTCACAACTGATTTCCATCATGCCTTTTCTCTTGAAGGTGATATGCTTTGATAACTTACAAATCAGCAAGGAGAACTTTAAAATCAATGCCACTTTAATTGGGGATCGAAAGACTCTAGCACAGGATGTTTATATAAATTGTGAAGATGATTCAAAAGACCAAAATCTGGACAATCTCTCACCAACTATTATAGATGCACCATAGAAAGCATTCTATCTGGATGCATTATGGCTTGGTATGGCAACTGCTCTGCCTGGACCATAAGAAACTACAGAAAGTTGTGAACACAGCCCAGACCATCACGCAAGCCAACCTTTCAGCCACGGACTCCGTCTACACTTCACGATGCCTCAGAAAGGCAGCCAACATTAACAAAGACCCCTCCCACCCTGGTTATAATCTCTTCCAACCTCTTCAGTCAGGAAGAAGACACAAAAGCTTAAACACACATAGCAACAGGTTCCAGAACAGCTTCGTCCCCACTGTAATTAGACTTCTGAATGGACATCTCAAATTTCACATCTAATGTTGATCTTGCTTTTTGTGTGCCTTCTTTGTAGCCATAACTTTGTATTCCTCACTCTGTTCCATCACCCTGTGGTCTTTGTAAGTTATGATCTGCCTGTACTGCATGCAAAACAAAACTTTTCACTGTGCTTAGGTACATGTGACAACAATAAATCAAATCAAATCAAATCAAAATGGAAGGATGTAAGGAATTCTATAGTACTTTTATAAGAGAATGAATAGGAACACAAGAATGTTTGTTGAATTTTAATTTGGCATGAGTCAGAATGTAGGGAGGGAGAAAAGCATGTAAGATAGCAAACTTATATCTGACACAAACTGGAAGTCAATGAACAAGGTTGAGGAGAGATAAGAAAGCTAGCTAAAAACCAGAAACATGGTTGACAAAATATTAGTGAGTGGATTTGGAGTGTGTTTCATGACCCTATTAGTCCATGCAAAAGAAACTGCTCTCTCACATACTATGGGAGTGAAACTGATCTCCAACAGCAGCACAAAATGAATTTGTAGGACATCAGTAGCATATGACAACTTCAATTCTCCGTTAACTTATATTGTTGTGATTTTTAAATTCGAACTAGTGATAGTGACAGGAAACGAGTTACCATGAAGAGAATGAACAATCAGTATCCAAACTTCAAAGGAAAAAAAAGTCAAGCAGTGAAAAACCCAGGTACTAGTTCCCTACAAACCTACTGTGCCCTAATGTCACAGAGCAATTTTACTAAGGTATGGAATTACCAGCATAGAGAGAGTAGCCAATGTATATTTGATACATATTCACTACCTTCTATTATTTTATATTTTTTATATATATATTAATATATAAATTGATATAGTATCAAATTCAATAATTTTAGAGCCTAAACACTTCCTTCCATGTCCTTTACCCATCCCCCACACCTCAGGACCTGTCATCACATGGATTGATTTTAGCACAGCCAACCCATTATCACCCACCCATAACCCCCATTAACATCTCTCTAGCTCTTCTTCTTCCCTAGCTCACTATCAATAATCCTCTTGTTCCCCTCTCTCGCTGGGCTCCATCTCCACCTATCTGCTCACTCCTTTACAAATTACAAATTATATTAAAATATATCACAAACCTTACCTCACACAATTTACAATTTTAACAACATGCAGAACAAAGCACTTGGCTGGCACTCTATCCACTATGGGTGCTCAGTGACTGCAGTCTGTGTCATCTGAAAGATGCTTTAGCAACTTGCCAAGACTTCTTCAACAAGCTCAGGACCTCAACCATCTCAGAAAACATGAATGCCACCATCTGCAAGTTTCCCCAAGTCACACTGCTATTTCAAAATATATTGCTGTTCTTTTATCAGCATGATAAACTTTCATGAGTCAAAATCCTGGAATTCCCGACTTAACTGCACTTGGGGTGTATCTCCAACACATGCAATGCAGCAGTAAAAATAGACATTTCACCACAATCTTACCAATGACTATCAGGGATGGACAATAGCCCATATCTAAGGAACAAAAAATGATGTAAAGATTCAGTGAATAAAACCAGTGCACAGTGCAGCAATAAATATATGATGTTACAAGGTCAATGTTTGTTTTCAGTGTTTGGGAAATTGAATTACCAAGATTTGTGGTGCCAAAACAAACTTTTTTCTTTTCTATATTATGGTGGAAGCACAGTTATTCTGAACTTTTTATTTGTTTATTTTTCTAATTTGTTTCTATGATTTAGTACTTTCAAATTTCAGTAATGCTGTACCATTTATTTATTTATTTTTCTAATTTTTTTTCCCCTAAGGATTTGTATTCAAGAATCCGTACCTACATACCTAATGTAGCTAATTCAATTCAATTCAATTCAGCTCAAAAAGAATCTGAATTATAGGCTTACAGAGGTCTTGTGTCCCTGTTCTATCAGTAGATTTGAAAGGAAAGGACACATATTCTGGGCACCCATGGAATCAAAAGGCACAGCTTTGGTATATCATCTGAAGCACCAAGGACTCTTGGAATAAAAGTTCAGGCAAATTGTCATCCATGTTTCCTACATATGGTCAGTCCCAAACTAACTTAAGTGTTAGACTCTAGAAAGATGATTCTGTCTCTGGTCTGCATCAACACCACAAAATCAATTAAAGTTCTAAACAATTAATCCACTTACTTTGCTTGCAAAAATTTCATATTTTATTTATTAGTTGCTTGCTTTGAGATTTGAAAGCGATTTATTTCATCCACAAATAGATCATTATAATTAATGTGGTTCAATAATGTACAAACAAATTTGCAAAGTATCAATTTTGATATTGAAAATCTGCAACAAAAAAAGTTGGAGACATTCAACAGGCAGGCAGGCACACAACATCTGTTAAGAAAACACAAGCCACTTGACAGTACAGGTGCAAATCCTTCTGTTGAACTAATGTTTCTACCTAATGGTGTTACTTTGCCTGATGGACAGCCCTATCTGACTCCTGGTTTCCCAAGGTAATGCAATTGCAGTGCAATTCAAGAACAGCATTGTGTATATATTGTGCTACAGTTCTGCAGCATGTTATGTGTAGTTCAGGCAGGAGGTTTATGATAATGAATGACCAAACATTGATCATTTTGCATCCACAAAACATATAACACCAGTAACCTACAGTTTTAAAGAATGATTTTAACAGAGCGCACCCAGATGGGCAGCAAGTCTTACCAGTATCTTTTTAATCAATTCCACCCACTTACATATCAAGAACATCTTATCTAAAATTCATATTTATCACTGAATGTGTATCACTGAATGTGAATCACTATTACTGCAGAAAAATCTTTTACCACTTCTTGGTTTCAAACCATTTAGCTAAATGTTTTCAGTTATGAAGAAGGAAAGAAGACTTTACCAGTAAAAAGGTCCGCACAGTCTGTATTTTGTTTAGTTCCAAAAGTAGCCTTTGTGCTTTCTCCTGATTACTACAGTACTCATCATAGATAGAAAATCGATGTCTCTGTATTTCCAAGAAAAAAAACACTGTAAGCAACTCTTGTGAATTGTTGGTTAGTGCTGAAAAATATCCTGGTTAGTGTAGATAAAATCTCTGAACATACCAATTGCAACAAAATAGGTAACGTTGCCACTTCGCCAGAGAACTGTAGGTCTGGTCTCTCATTAGAGACAGGCGGTGGTTCAACCTGAGGTTCACCACACCTCAGGCAAGGAGCGAGATTGCGATGGTAGAAGATTCATGTTAACCTTAGTCAATGTATAAATGGAAACTATCCTATTGGTGTCTGCATCACAAACAGTCGTCCAGCCAACTGAGCTATCCAACCTGCAACCATTTACAATGCAACACTGGCAGCAGAATTCCCGAGTTAAATAATTGTTCAATAATAAAGGAATTCAAACAAGAACACAATTTGGCATTGCTTATTGCTGGAGGTGATGTAACTAGATCATGCAGTGAAAGGAAACAAAATTCAACACAGCCAATTGGATCTTTTGACACACCAAAATTCATGGGTATGGAGTTGTGATGGAGTGAGTGAACAATGACATTGTCACTTAGGCAGTTCAAATCCAAAGAGATGTCACTTGCTTTCTAAAGTGCAGGACTTACTTTCAAAAGGGGATAGTAACATAGTGATTCAATTTTGCTTGCTAGAATGACATACACGCTGCTACCTTTGTGGATTGATCCATGTACTAATAAGGCCCGAGTTAACATCAAGCTTCCATTCTGCTCCTCCAAACACCAGTTCCAAAGAATGGTTTGGGGAACTGTTCAGACCTGTCTAAAACTTGGCAGGGCCACTGGCCCATTGTGGTGACTAGAATGAGGGTCAGGTGGATCTCATTGACTATGAGATCCTTGATTGGGGTTGTTAACCTGGGCCAAGCAATGATCCCTGGCTGACAGATATAAACAGGAGATTCAGAGAGTCTCCTCACTCTCAGGACTGTATTTGACCTGGGTGGTCAGAGCCCATGTACTGTGCACGTACAAATAAAGGGACACTTAATGATGGGATATCAGCCTCTGTGCAGTTATTTCACTCATGAGCTAAAATACTGTGACTGTCATTTCAATCACAGTACATTATTTCCATATTCTGCGCAGTTTTCTACATAATACACACCTGGAGCCTTATTTTCCAGAAGATATGTAGAAAATTATCAATAAAACGGAAATAGCACAAGTTATTGTCATGTCACATGCTTAATATTCAATAAAACCAATCAAAAACATAGATTGTCACTGTCTTCCATCATCAAATCAAACTATGTTTAACAATAGGGAAAATTCACAAAATTTTATCAGGATATATTCATCACTCACCTCAAGATCATCAATACCTGCATAAAGGTCATATTATTTTTAAAAGCCTGTAAGGCACTTAACAGGAATTTGTATCTACAAAGCTCAAGCTACAATTTTGAGGTAGAATTATTTCCTGCCAGCATCACTGGTTGCAAGCACAGAAACCCCTGCTAATGAGAGCAACCTACTAGATTGTTGTATTAACTTAGAAAAGTTATGCTATATTTCTCAAATGGGAGACTATAACCTTTACTTTTATACAAAGCGTGATCAAATATTTATCTGCAGATTTTATTGAACATTTCAATATGCATCAAAAAAAACTATCAATTGTTTCTTTTTATATTATTTTCCTTAACTAGTGATTTTTTTTTAACTTTGTCCATGGAATGGCAGGTACAAAGCACATTTCTTTCAGAGTATATTAGCAATGCTAGAGACTGCCAAGGGAATTGACAGCTTCTAATATTTAGGTATCTCCATCTTGGGGCAAAAAATTGCAGTTACATATGTGACTGTAACATTGATGTCCCAGTAAGGAGCAGATGTCAAACACTTATAGAGCTACAGAGTCAGACAGCTGTACAGCATGGAAACAGACCCTTCAGTACAACTCGTCCACGCGAACCAGATATCCTAAATAAATCTAGTCCCATTTACTGGCATTTGGCCCCTAGCCCTCTAAATCCTGTCTATTCATAGACCCATCCAGGTGCCTTTTAAATGTTGTAATTGTACCAGCCTCCACCACTTACCCTGGCTGTTCCTTCCATACATGCACCACCCTCTGTGCGAAAAGGTTGTCCCTCAGGTCCTTTTTAAATCTTTCCCCTCTCATGTTAAGCTTATACCCTCTAGTTTTGGACTCCCTAACCTTGGCTATTCTTCCTATCCACGCCCCTAAATTTTTTATCATTACTGAACTACAGAATGCAATCAACAGCTGTTTACAGATCTTTATGTTTTAACATGTCCTGCATAATTTATTGTTGGCCTTTTAGCAAAGCAAATGAAGCAATGACATTATTCAATACAGTTTTACATACACACACATATATACTGAATGCATAAAATATGTTTTTTCCACTAACAATACTGCTTATTGTAGTTAATCTACCTTCAATAGGAAGCTATGCTTTAACTACTAGCTCAATAACAGAAGAAAATATTGCAGTCAGTCAGTACAGCCAGAGTTACCAATACGTACAAACTGAAGAAAGCAGCTTCCCAATTCATGATGGGCACTAGGTTCAGGCAACAGACGCTCCTCAATATTACTCAGGAATTCTTTGTGCACAGCAAGTATGTCCTCAATATTGGAGAACAATGTCTGGAAGTAGACATCAGAAATCACATCGTGAACAAAGTCAAAGTGGTGGAAAATTATCCAATTGTATTATCAAATCTGGGTTACTTTCTGTGAAGACAAACTTCTAACAAAAAGCCCTAATTTTTCCTAACATCATAATCCCATTGTCCTCACACAGCCACCCCACAGACATGTTTCTTCCGAAACTTCACTGCAGACAGGAACTAATGTTAACATGCCCCATCAGTTTTCAAGCACACCACTGGCGTAGTGGTTCTCAGTTGTAAGAACACAGTCCACTTGTGACCACAGAGGACACCATAACAGGACTGATCCTATTCACACTAGAAACACATTTCAGTCTTTCAATGAACTATGAAAAAAATAGAAACAGCAATCCTTAGGTAGGTTTCTTTATACCTCCCTAGCCCAAAGGCTTCAAAAGACATGTTTTTGAGTCTATACAGCTGCCTTAGCTCACATGCATTCACTCCACATTGATAATAAGGAACCAATTATAACCTTATTGTGATCTTGAGTTCCTCTAATGCACTCAGGGTGAAAGTAACTTGACAGTCATACAGTCATGGAGATATGCAGCACAGAAACAGACCCTTCGGTTCAACTCGTCCATGCCAGCATTTGACCCATATCCCTCTAAACCCTTCCTATTCACATACCCATCCAGATGCCTTTTAAATGTTGTAATTGTACCAGCCTCCACCACTTCCTCTGGCAGCTTATTCCATACATACACACCCTCTGCGTGAAAAGGTTGCCTCTTAGATCCCTTTTAAATCTTTCTCTTCTCACCTTAAACCTATGCCCTCTAGTTTTGGACTCCCCCACCCTGGGAGAAGGCCTTGTCAGTTTACCTTATCCATGCCCCTCATGGTTTTATAAATCTCTACAAGGTCACCCCTCAACCTTCGCATCTCTCGGGAATAAAGCCCCAACCTATTCAGCCTCTCCCTGTAGCTCAAACCCGCCAACCCTGGCAACATCTTTGTGAATCTTTTGTGAACCCTTTCAAGTTTCACAACATCCTTGCACGCAGTATTCCAGAAGTGGCCTAACCAATGTCCTGTACAGCTGCAACATGACCTCCCAACTCCTATGCTCAATGCACTGATCAATAAAGGCAAGCATACCAAATGCCTTCTTCACTATATTATCTGCCTGGGACTTCACTACCAAGGAACTATGAACCTACACTCCAAGGTCTCTTTGTTCAGCAACTCTCCCCAGGACCTTTCCATTAAGTGTATAAATCCTGCCCTGATCTGCCTTCCCAAAATGCAGCATCTCGCATTTATCTAAATTAAACTCCATCTGCCACTCATCAGCCTATTGGCCCATCTGATCGAGATCAGTACCTCAATTCTGGGGATGTAGGCCTGAGAGAGGTCATTGATATTGGAGCTTGTACCCTGCCAGTGGATTTGCAAGATGTTGCCAAAGGTTTGCTGGGGTTACTTCTCTAAGGATCTGAGGTGCATTGCTATGCATTGTTCATGTCAATGGCTGAAACAGAAGGGCAGGCAACACTGTAGCTCTAGCTCATGAGCTTGGTGCCAGGTTTCAGATCTTTTCAGCCAGCACACTATTCCTCATATGGCCATTGGCCATTGTTAATGTCTTTAATATCTACTCTCACTGAAAGGAGGCTGCCAAGATATGAAGTATGAGGGCTGATTAACCTTTCGCTATTCTTTCTTATGCACTCTTACCTTAACAGTTTCTTCGGTCACATTCTTGTCAACTTTAGAAGCAACATGCTGCATCATTCGCTGCATAAATGCCTGATAAAAATAACATATTTGTGTTACATTATCTTGTCGTACAGATTGGAGACTGTAAAGACCGAGTTAGGTTCCTTCAGAAACAGCTTGCCCGTAAAACAACATGATTGTCGAAATGCTGCGCTGTACATGTGCAACACAGCTTTTCTAGCTGAAACAAGTTGCAAAATTAAATGAATCACTAAGTATAAAAGATGCTCAATACAGCTCTACAACAAACGCAACACTCAGTGCTGTCAAATTGTCAAAACTCCACCTATTGCAAACAGTGTCTGGTTCAGAGATCTGCTGGACCTGGACAACTATTTGCACTGACTGACCTACATACACATGTACTTACAAATTAGGAACACAATTAGACCATTCAGCCCTTCGAGCCTGTTCCATTTTTCAAAAAGAACTGAATCTGCCTAGACTGGATAACCTTTTCAACTCTTGCCTGTCAACAACCTAGCTACTTCTATCTTAAAACTTCGGAAGAGTGCTCCCAATGCATTGCAGCAGCACAGTGGCTCAGTGGGTTAGCACTGTTACCTCACAAAGCCAGGGGGCTGGGTTCAATTCTACCCTCTGGCCAATAGCTTGGGTGGAGTTTGTATGTTCTCCTCATGTCTGCATGGGTTTGCTCTGGTTTCATTCTACAGTCCAAAGACATGTAGATCAGGTGGACTAGCCATGCTTATAGTGCCCAGGGATGAGTTAGCTGTGGAGAAAAAGTAGGGTAGTGTGGGCAGGTCTGGGTAGGATGCTCTTCAGAGAGTTGGTGTGGACTTGATGGGCCAAATGGCCTGCTTGTTTGCTGTAGGGATTCTGATTTTAATGCCCCATTTGCCAGCATTTGGCCCATATCCCTCTAAACCCTTCCTATTCATATACCCGGCCAATCAAATAACTGAGGTTGTAGACTTGCTCGCCAAGTCACTGTGTTTGGTTGTAGACATTTCTTCACCCTGCGAGGTAACATTTTCAGTGCACCTCTAGTGAAGCATTGGTATTCTGTCTCGCTTGTTATTTATATGCCTCAGTTTGCTGGGATGGTTGGCATTACTTCTGGTTCTGTTTTTCAGTGGTTTGTATATCGGGTCCAGTTCAATGTGTTTGTTGATGGAGTTCCAGTTGGGATGCCAGGCCTCCAGAAATTCCTGGCATGTCTCTGTTTGGCTTGTGCTATCATGGTTGTGTTGTCCCAGTCAAATTCATGTCCTTCTTTGTCCATGTGTATTGAGGCCAGTGAGAATTGGTCATGTCGCTTGGTGGCTAGTTGGTGTTTGTGTATCCTTATTGTCAGTTTCCTTCCAGTTTGGCCTATGTAAAGTTTCTCACAGTCCTTGCATGGTATTTTGTATGTTACGTTAGTTTTATTGGTTGTGGGTATGGGCTCCTTTATGTTCATCAGTAGCTGTCGCAGGGTGGTTGTTGGTTTGTGGGCTACACTGATACCTAGGGGTCTGAGTAGTCTTGTGGTCATCTCTGATATGTTTCTGAAGTATGGGAAGGTGACTAGTGTGTCACAGCAAGAAGACACCACACAGCCAGACACACCAGATGGTCTGGTTGGGATGCTCTTTGGACGATGGGCTGAATGGCCTGTAGGGATTTCAAGTGGAAAAGGTAGTGCATTATTTAAGAGTGACTTTATTCTTCATCTGGATTGGGAAAGTCAGATTGGCAGAGTATCCATGAGAAAGAGTTCATTGGCAGCATTCAGGATTATTTCCAAGAACAGTATGTAGTGGATGGATCTGGTGATGTGTAATGAGGCAGGTTTAATAAAGGATGAAAGAGTAATAAATCCCCTCAGAAGCAGTGACCATAACATAATTGAATTTAACATTCAGTTTCAGAGGGAGGAATTTTGGATGGAAGCACCGCTAAACTTAAATAAGGAATGAGGGTTGAGGAACACTGGCAGACATTTAACAAAATAGCCCATGGCTCACAACAGACATATTCCAGTGTGGAAGAAGGATACTAGGAAGGGGATAAATCAACCATGGTTAACCTTGGAAATTTAGCAAAACATCAAACTGAAAGGAAAATACATAATACGGCAAAAAATTGTAGTAAACTATAGGATTGGGAAAGATTCGAAAAGGATCGACAAAAGATGACCAAAAATATAAGAGAGGGAAAAAAATTAAGCTTGAGCAAAAACTTGTAAGTAATATCAATGCAGACAGCAAGAGCTTCTTTAATTAGAGTCATAGAGTCATACAGCATGGAAGCGAATCAGAGGGCAGCTGAGAGGGCGAATCAGAGGGCAGCTGAGAGAGCAAATCAGAGGGCAGCTGAGAGTCATCACAGTAAAACTCTGGGAGTTTTGCCACAGTCATCATGGTTGTACTGGAGACCTCCATAGGACATCCTCTGTGAGATGGTGAAGATGAGCAGTGAATCAGAGGGTGGCTGAGAGTCAGTTAGGGCAGTGGTATGCTTCTCTTGCAGGAAGTGGGACACTGTGGAGACGTCCCTGATGGCTATATCTGTGAGAAATGCACCCGGCTGCAGCTCCTGACAGAGCGTGTTACAGAACAGGAACTGGAGCTGGATGCTCTTGGGATCATCTGGGGTGCAGAGAACATCATCGATAAGAGCTATAATGAAGTGGTTACTCCTAAGGTGCTGGCTGCAGGTAGCTGGGTGACCGCCAGAAGTGGTAAATGGGGATAGTAGATGGTGCAGTGTTCCCCTGTGGCCATTCCCCTCTATAATGGGTATACCACATTGGATACTGTTGGAGGGGGGGGGTGACCTTTCAGGGGCTAGCAGCAGCAGCAGTCAGGTCAGTGGCACTGTGACCGGCCCTGAGGCTCAGAGGGAAAGGGTGCAGTCAGACAGAGTGATGCTGATAGGAGACTCAGTTGTGAAGGGGACAGACAGGAGATTCTGTGCCACAGAAGAGACACCAGGATGATGTGTTGTCTCCTGGGTGCCGGGGTCAAGGATGTCTCTGAGCGGTTGCAGAACATTGTGAAGGGGGAGGGTGAACAGCCAGAGGTCATTGTGCACATCAGTACGAATGACATAGGGATGGGATCCTGCGAAATGAGTACAGGGAGTTAGGTAAGTAGTTAAAAAGCAGGACCTCAAGGGTAGTGATCTCTGGATTACTCCCAGTGCTACATGCCAGTGAGGATAGAAATAGAAAGATAGGCCAGATGAATGCGTGGCTGAGGAGCTGGTGTAGGGGGCAGGGTTTTCAGTTCTTGGATCATTGGGATCTCTTCTGGGGTAGAGGTGACCTGTAGAGGGATGGGGTTGCACTTGAACCAGAGGGTCCAATATCCTTGTGGGGAGATTTGCTAGTGTTAACCGGGAGGTTTAAACTAATTTGGCAGGGGGTGGGACTTTGAATAAGAGAGTCGCCGTCAAGAAGTCGGGGAAAATACGTTAGCCATCAAGAGGAAGTTTACTATTCAGGATAGCCAGGGGTACAGTAAAGAGAGGGAAAAGACGTCTGGTTTGAAGTGCATTTATTTCAATGCACGAGGCCTGACTGGTAAGGTAGGTGAGCTCAGAGCATGGATTGGCTCTGGGGACTGGGATACACAGAAACGTGGCTGAGAGAAGGGCAGAACTGGCAGCTCAATGTTCCAGGATACAGAAGCTACAGGCGTGACAGAAGTACAAGTGAGCAAAGAGGTGGGGGGAGTTGCCCTTTTGATAAGGGAGCACATAACAACAGTGCTTGGAGAGGATATTCTTAAGGGGTCATCAAGTGAGGCCATATGGTTAGAATATGGAAACTCGAAGGGGATGGTCACTCTGGGGACTGTATTATAGATCCCCAAATAGCCAGAGGGTACTAGAGCAGCAGATGTGTAGAGATTGCAGATACCTGTAGGAATAATAGAGTAGTATTGGTTGGAGATTTTAAATTTCCCTGCATTAACTGGGCCACCCAGAGTGTAAAAGGCCCAGACGAGGTGGAATTTCTCAAATGTGACCAAGGCAGTTTCCTAAATCAATATGTAAAGGGCCCTACTCAGGAAGGTGAACACTGGACCTCCTCTTAGGAATAGAGGTTGGGCAAGTGACTGAAATGTCAGTCGGAGAGCACTTTGGGTCCAGTGACTATAACTCTTAGTTTTAACATAGTCATGGAAAAAAGATAGGACAGGTCCACAGGTTAAGGTGCTAAAGTGGAGCAGGGCCAATTTTGGGGACATTAGGCAGGATCTAGCAGAGGTCGATTGGGTGGGCCTGAAGAAAAAGGAACGGCTGGCAAATGGGAGGCTTTTTTTAAAAGTGTGATTTCAAGAGTCCAGGGACAGTATGTCCCTGTTGGGGTGAAGGGAAAAGCTGGCAGGTTTAGGGATCCCTGGCTGATGAGGGATATTGAGGTTCTGGTCAGGAAAAAGAAGGCATACATTGCGTTTCAGCTAATCGGGCTCAAGTGAATCTCTAGTTGACTATAAAATGTGTAGGAGCACACTTAAGAAGGAAATCAGAAGAGCAAAAAGAGGGTATGAGACAGATCTGGCAGATAAGGTTAGAGATAATTCTAAAAGATTCTATAGTTATATGAAGCGTAAAAAGGTGGCTAGGGAGAGAATAGGGCCTCTTAAAGATCAGCATTGCTGTCTATGTGTGGAGCCACAGGAGAAGCGGGAGATTTTTAATGAATATTTCTCCTCAGTGTTTTACTGAGGAGAGAATCATGGAGGCTAAGGAAATAAGGGAAGCAAGTGGGGATGTTTTGGACTTCTTGCACATTACAAGGGAGGAGGCGTTTGCAGCCTTAAAGCGCATTAGGGTGGATAAATCCCCTGGGCCTGATCAAGTCCATCCTCGGATGTTATGGAAGGCTAGGGAAGCAATTGCAGAGAGCCTTGCAGAGATTTTTTGCTTAATCCTTAGCCAGTGGTGAAGTTCTAGAAGACTAGAAGTTGGCTAATGTTGTTCCATTGTTTAAGAAATGTAGCAAAGACAAGCCAGGGAACCACAGGCCAGTGAGCCTGACATCAGTGGTAGGCAAGTTATCGGATAAGATACTGAGGGACAGGATCAACCAGTATTTGGATAGTCAAGGTCTGATCAGGGATAGTCAGCATGGATTTGTGCGCGGCAAGTCATGTCTGACAAAACTTTGACAGTTTTTTGAAGAGGTAACCAAGAGGATGGATGAGGGTAGGGCAGTGGATGTTGTCTATATGTACTTTAGTAAGGCTTTTTGACAAGGTCCTGTGAGTCAGGCTAGTCATGAAAGTTTGGTTGCACGGGATCCAGGGAGAGCTAACTAATTGGATTCAAAATTGGCTCAATGGTAGGAAGCAGAGGATGATGGTTGAGGGTTGTTTCTCAGACTGGAGGCCTATGAATGGTGGTCTGCCATGGCGTTCAGTGCTGGAACCTTTTGTTTTTGTTACTTACATAAATGATCCGGATGTAAATGTACAAGGCACGATTAGTGAGTTTGCAGATCATACAAAATTAGGAGGCATCATTGATAGTGGAGAAGGTTATTAAAAATTACAGAGGGATTTTGATCAGATGGGGAAGTGGGCTGAGAATTGGCAAATGCAATTCAATACAAATAAATGTGAGGTGTTGCACTTTGGAAAGTCAAACCAAGATAGGACTTACACAGTAAATGGTAAGGTCCTGAGGAGTGTTGTGGAATAGAGGGACCTAGGAGTACAAGTACATAGTTTGTTGAAAGAGGCATCACAGGTGGACAGGGTGGTGAAGAAGGCATTTAGCATGCTGGCCTTCATTGGTCAAGGCATTGAGTATAGGAGTTGGGACATTATGTTACAGTTGTATAACTTGTTGGTGAGGCCGCACTTGAAATATTGTGTACAGTTTTGGTCACCCTGTTATAGGAAAGACATAGTTAAACTGGAAAATATGCAAAGAAGATTTGAGGATGTTGCCAGGACTAGTAGTCCTGAGTTATAGGGAGAGGCTGGACAGGATAAGACTTTATTCATTGGAATGTAGGAGAATGAGGGGTGACATTATTGAGGTGTATAAAATCATGAAGGGCATAGATAAAATTAATGCATATAGTCTTTTTCCCAGGGATGGGGAATTGAAAGCTAGAGGACATAGGTTTAAGGTGAGAGCGGAAAGATTTAAGGAGGACCTGAGGGGCAACTTCTTCACACAGAGTGGTGTGTATATGGAATGGCCTGCCAAAGAACATGGTTGAGGCAGGTACAATAGCAATAGTTAAAAAACATTTGGATAGATACATGAATGGGAAGGGTTTAGAGGGATACTGACCAGATGTGGTTGATTCGAACTAGTTGAGTGGGCACCATGGTCAGCATGGACCAGTCTGGGCCAAAGGGACTGTTTCCATGCTGTATTACTCTGACTCTATAAACAGACCCTTTGATCTGACTCATCCATACCAACCAAGTTTCTCAAACTAAACTAGTCCCACTTGCCTGTGCGTGGCCCATATCTCTCTAAACCTTTCCTATTCATGTACCTGTCCAAATGTCTTTTAAATGTTGAAACTGTACTTGCACCTACCACTTCCTCTGGTAATTAATTCCACATATAAACCACTCTCTGAGGAAAAAGTTGCCCCTCAGATCCCTTTTAAATCTTTCTCCCCTCACCTTAAAAAATATGCCCCCTAGTTTTAAACTTCCAACCCAAAGGAAAAGGACTTGGCAATTCACTTTAACTGTGCCCCTCACAATCTTGTAAACCTCTATAAGGTCACCCCTCAATCTCCTACACTCCAGTAAAAATAAGAGTCAGCCTATCCAGCCTAAGCTTATAACTCAAACCCTCCAGTCCCAATTACATCTTGGTAATTACATCTTTTCTGAACCCTCTCCAATTTAATAATATCCTTTCTATAGCAAGGCGACTAGAACTGTACACAGTATTCCAAAAATGGCCTCAACGTCCTGTACAACTTCCACATGATGTTCCAACTCCCAAACTTCAACGGTCTGAGCAATAAAGGAACACAGATCTCCATAATGGCTATCAGATCGCATTCATAGAGATCTATAGCACAGGTAAAGGGCCTTTGGCTCATTGCATCTGTGCCAGTATAAAGCAACCATCTAACGAATCTAATTTCTGAAGAAGGGTCTAGGCCCGAAACGCCAGCCTTCCTGCTCCTCTGATGCTGCTTGGCCTGCTGTGTTCATCCAGCTCTACACCTTGTTATCTATAACGAATCTAATCCCAATTTTCTTGAATATTACACATTTAGATACAGAGCCTTTGGTTTTATCCAATTGTTGTCTTTGCAACATCTAGTCTTGACTCTTGGTGTATTCCTAGGTTATTCTCTGTCCCTTTCTACCAGGTCCTCCTGGATCTTCACTTCCCGTATTACTATTTTGTTTTCCTTCCTTGACATCCCTCTGGATGTGCTCTATCTACCCACACTTGATCCTTCACCCCTGTTGTTTAGGTTGGAGTCCTCTTCACTTTTTCAGTTCCATGTTTGCTAGAACACTGGTCCCAACGTTGTTCAGGTGCAGGCTGTCTCAATAATATCACCCCTGTTTCTCCCATGAACCGGAATCCACCTCCCACACTAGGCTTTGAGCCATGTATTCATTTCACAAATTTTATGGGCCCTTTGCCAATTGGTACATGGATCAGGGAAATCCAAAGGTTATTAGTCTTGAGGTACTGCTATTCAATGTGGTGGCTAGCTCCTCATACTGAACGAGCAGAATCTTTTCTTTCCCTTGTCCTGTCTGGGTCACTGGTACCCACATGGACCATGACCACTGGATCTAACATTTCCCACTTCAAGTTTCTGTCCAACCCTACGCAGATGTTCAGAATCTTGACTCCGGTAGGCAACAAAAATTGGGCCATCAATTATTCCATATTGTGTACACAACTTGTACCAAGATATTCAGGATGCGCAGTATGTAATAAAAACCGAAAGAACTGCAAATACTGTAAATCAGGAACAAAAACAGAAGTTGTTGGAAGCTCAGAGGTCTGGCAGCATCTGTGAAGAAAAAATCAGAGTTAACTGTTTCCCAAAGCCATGGGAAATGCAGGACTACAGGGACAGGGTATGGGGGGGGGTGGGAATGGGCTCTGAGTGGATGCTCTTTGGCGGGTCAGTGTGGGCTCAATGGGCCAAATGGCCAAATTCCACACTGTAGGGATTCTATATACTGGAAATGATCATCTCACACATGAAAGCCACAAGGAATCTTCTCCTTTAAAGATAGTAAATGGTTGATACCAAATGACGATTCCCATCCTGGTACATGCATTCAACAGGAATAATGGAAATGCAGTTTTATTTAAAATACAAGGATCACCACTCTCTGAGCAGTCTGGGATTTCAAAAGCTCAGCTCTAAAAGCTACTGATGACTTCTTGTGTGAAGCAAGACACTGTGTACCCTGAATATCTTGACGCAAGTTGTATCCATCAAGAGTCAAGACCATTTGCTACAAAGACGATCAAAGGACAAATCTAAAAGACCTGTGTTTAAATTGTTAATGGACTGGTAATGTAGGAAGAATGGTCGAGGGCAGGGGTTCAAATCCAGAAACAGAGCTAGTGGCATATAAGATGCTTCAACTGTTTAATTCGTACTCCATGTTGAACACCATTTGCAAACAGCAAGTTTAGCAAGTGCATTAAAGATACGCTGGGTTGGCAACTTGAAGACTCAAGCAAGAGTTCCTTAGTCCCACCACTCCTGAGGAACCTCGCTGACAGACTGGGCTTGTCAGTGCTGAAGGAACCAACAACAGGAGAAAACCTCCTTGAAATTCTCCTCACCAATCCACCATCACAACCATCACACTATCCTGATAGAAACAATGTTCAAACTGAGCACATGCTCAATTGCATTGTATGGCATTAGTACTGGACGAAGTGAGGGATTCCAAATAAACCTATCATCTCAAAACTGTACATCTATGAGAGACTGTTAGCCATCAGAATTCTGGTCAATCACAATCTTTAGCTACATGCCCTAGTATATCCCTCACTATTATTAAGTCAGGGACCATCCTTGGTTCACTAATGTCATCCAAGTAAACATGCCAAAAGCAACAGCAGGTGTACCTTAAAAAGTACTAACCTGAAGCTACACCACGAGTGTAATTTGCATGCCAAAAAGCAGAACAGGACACAATAAAGGGTAAAGTGTTCCCACAAGCAATGCTTCACACCAAAGCTCTACACTCCTGCTGTATCCAGTCATGAATTTTCGTGAACAATTAAACAACTCACTGAGGAGGAAGCGCCACAGATATAGTTGTAGAAATCTCCAGGTTGAGAGCTTAGTTGGGTCAAGCCTGTAGTTGTGAAAACTAAAAGGAAGTCCAAGTTGTGATAACTGGGAAGAAATCTATAGGCCATCAAAACTAGCAAAACAGATTTTTCATGATCCATCTATGTTCTCTCTCAGTTTCTATTGTTTTCAGTCAATTTTTAATCAATTTTTTTTTGGAAAAAATGCCTTGGGCAACTGAAATAGATGCAAATAAAAATCTGCATTTTTTTGAACTTCATGAAATATTAAATTAACTTTTGCTGACATCTTTTTTGATCTTTTGCTGTTTAGGTATTTGCTCATTTAGGGCAGAGAGATGGAAATTCTCAGTATGTTATGATTTATCTGCTGTACTCCCACAGTCATAACATGCATAACATGTTAATGATTTGTTTTCCCAGCATGTTGTGCATTTCTGTCTATAAACAATTTTATTTCTTTGCAGTTCCTCTTAGCCCATTAAAGTCAGATATTGAAATACAAATCCCTATGTGCTGTTTTGCTTGTTTATTCTGAGCTCAGAATCACAGATTTGTTACAGCACAGAAGGCCATTCAGCTCATAGTGCCTGTACTAGCTCTTCAAACAAACATCATTACCTAATGATGATTTCCTGCTTTCCCCAAATAACCTTACACACTATTCAAATTAGCATCCAATACCCTCTTGAATGTCTCAGCTGAACCTGCATCAGCCCCCCTTAGAGTCATAGAGACATACACAGATCCTTTGGTCCAACTGTCCATGCAGACTAGGTTTCTAGACTAAACTGGTCCCATTTGCCAGCATTTGGCACATATCCCCCTCAACCCTTCCTTCTCAAGTATCTGTCCAAATGTCTTAAATGTTGTAATGGTATCAATTTCTCTGGCAGCCTGTTCCATACACACACCAGCCTTTGTGTGAAAAAGTTGCCCCTCAGGTTCCTTCTAAATTCTTCCCCTCTCACCTTAAATCAATGCTCCCTAGTTTTGGACTCCCATATCCTGGGTAAAAGACTTTGGCTATTCACTCTATCCTCGTCCCTCATAATTTTATAAATCTCAATAAGTTCACCCCACAGTCTCTGACACTCCAGGATAAAAAAGCCCCAGGTTATCCAGCCTCTCCCTATAGCTCAAACCCTCCAGTCCCAACATCCTTGTAAATTTCTTCTTTACCCTTTCCAGCCCTCCTTATAGCAAGGTGATCAGAATTGAATCTGTATACACATTGTAAGCGGTGCATTCCATATCCTAACTAGTCACTTTGTGGAAAAAAAAATTTCCCACATCACACTTGTTTCTTTCGCACATCACTTTAAATCTATGCTTTCTCGTCCTTGTTTCTTTTCTGACTCCCTATCTACTCTATCCTGCTTGCTCAAGATTTTGAATACCTCTATCAAATCTCCTCTCTGTCTTCTGCTCTCTATGGAGAACAGTCCCAATTTCTTCAATCTACCATCACAACTGAAGTTTCTCATTCCTGGAACCTTTCTTGCAAATCACTCTGCACTGTCTCCATTCACATCCTTCCTATAATGTGACACCCACAACCAGACACCACACTCCAGATGAATACTCAAACAAGTGTTGTGTAAAAGTTCCTTACTCACTACTTTGCTCTTGTACTCTGTGCCCCTATTAATAAAGCCAAGAATTCTGGATGCTTTCCTTACTGCTCTCTTCATCTGTCTTGCCATCTGCAATGATCTGTGCACGTATACATGCAGCTCCCTCTACTCCAGCACCCCTTTTGGAATCGTACTCCCTATTTTATACTGTCTTTGCTGATGTGAGAATCCCGAAATAATGTAAACGGCCTGTCAGTTTTGTCTCAAAAGTTCAAATCATAGAATTTTACAGCACAGAAGGAGGCCATTCAACCCATCATGTCTGTACAGGCTCTTAAGAGAGCTATCCAGCTAATCCCACTCTCTAGCCCTGTTTCCATAGCCCTCTAAACTCATCATTTTCTAATATATATCCAGCTCTCTTTTGAAACCTCCTATGGAATCTGCCTCCACCACTCTCCCAGGCAACACATTCCAAATCCTAAAACCTCTCTGTGTAAGGAAGTTTATCCTCATCCCACTCCTAGCTCTCTTGCTGACAAACTTAAAATGTGACTCCTAGTTACTGACATACCAATTAGTGGAAACCTTCTTTATATCCTTCTGTATATCCTTCTTTTACCCTGTCAAAATTGTTCATAATTTTGAACACCTCTGTGCGGTGACCTCTTAATCTTCCCAACTCCAAGGGAATCAAGCCTAATCTCTAATCTCCCTTGTATCCTTAGGTGCCCAGAACTGAACACAATACTCCAGACGTAGTCTGACCAATGATTTGTAGAGGCTTTGCATTATTTCCTTGCTTTTTTCCTCTATGCCTCTATTTATAAATCAAAGGATCCTACAAGCCTTCTGAACAACTGTTTCAACTTGCCTGGCCACCTTCAGAGAACCGTGGACATGAACCCCAAGGTCCCTCTGCTCCTGTACTCCCCTCAAAGTTGTACCATTGAACCTGTATTGTCCCCATTTTTCTTCTACCAAAATGCATTATCTCCCATTTCTCTGCATTGGCATTCATTTGTCAGGTATCTGCCCATTTGGCCAACTTATCAATACCCCGCTAAAGTCACTCAGTGTCATCCTCACAGTCACTATTCTCCCAAGCTTAGTATTGTCTGCAAATTTAGAGACTTTGTACTTAATGCCCATTGCAAATTGTTTATACCAATCAGAAAAAGCAAGGGAACACCACCTTCAACATGTCTCCAGTCTAAGAAATACCTAGCTATACCTATCCTCTGTTCCCTATCTTTTAACCAGCTTCTAAACTGATGCTGCCAAGGTCCTATCAATCCCAAACATTTCTAATTTGATAACCAGCCTGCCATGTGACAAAGTATCAAATCTTTTCTGAAAGTCCAAATATATAACATCTCCAGCACTACCCTCATCCACTGTCCTGTGTTAACTCCTCAAAAAACTCAATTAAATTTGTCGAACATGGCCTACCCGTGACAAAGTCATGTGGACTGTCTGGTATTAATTTATTTTTCCCTAAGTATATCGTTATCTTATTCCACATTATGGCCTCCTTCAGTTTTCCCGCTATTGATGTTGAGCTGATAGGTCGGTAGTTTCTTGGTTATACTTTGCCCCTTTCTTAAACAATAGCATCGTATTTGCAATCCTCCAGTCCCTGGGACTAGTCCTGTGTTCAGAGAGACCTGGAAAATTTCTGTCAACAACTCCGCAATTTGTTCCCTTAGCTCTCTCGGTAATCGAGGATACATCCCATCCAAGCCTGGCCTATTCTCTACCTGGAGTGATGCCAGCCTTTTAGCCCCTCTTTATCTATCACTATATTATGCAGTTGCCCATTTTCAACTGGGCTATTGTCACCATCTTCTAATTTGGTAACAACAGAAGCAAAGTACTCATTTAGCACCTCTTCCACACCCATTGCTTCAGTGAACGTCTTATCCTACTTGGTCCTAATGGGCCCACTCTGTCTTTCACTAATCTTATACTATTAATATTTTGTCTTCTACATTTTCCAGCATTTGTTCTTGCAATAGTTGCTTGAGAGTTCACTTCAACTATTCTGTGAAAAAAATCAGCTTTTATCTTTCAGTGTCATATTTTGCCTCTCTGCTCTTGCCAGCTAATCTTTAGATTTTCTGCAAATATTTCAAGATGATCCTGCTCTCTGCAGCATCCCAAGAAGAAGCTAAAGATTCAAATTAAAGTCAAATACTGTGGATGCTGGAGATCTGAAACAAACACAGAAATTGCTGGAGAAACTCAGCAGGTCTGGCAGAATATGTGAAGAGACAAACAGAATTAACGTTTTGAGTCCAATCACCCTTCATCAGAATGGATAATGCTCCCTACTGATGTAACTATCTTTGTCACATGGATTTCCCTCTTTCTGAAGTCAGTTTGAATGGTGATACATTTCCCAGTCAGGATGCTGAGTGGCTTGGAGGGGAAATAGCAGGTAGTGGTGCTTCCATGTATCTGTTGCCCTTGTCCTTCTACATGGAAGTGGTCAAGGATTCGGAAGTATCTTTTTCTGCAGTGTGTCTTGTAGATGGTACACACTGCTGCTACAGAGCATTGATGGTGGAGGGCGTGGATGCTTGTGGATGTGGGGCCAGTCAAGTGGGCTGCTTTGTCCTGGATGGTGTCAGCCTCATGAGATTTCTTGAGAACCCAACCTGACTAGATTGGGAATTGTGAACCTGAACACTCAAAATCTATCTGAGGTCAATAAGGATGTTCAGCAGCAATTATGAAATAAATACACTGTAAAAGAGCCCATTGTACATCATCCAACATGGTGTAACATTTTCAAGGATTTTTGCAGCAAGCCTGTTCTGAAAAAAGGCTGGTTTTGTGAGGGTCGTGCAGCAGGTGAAGCCTGTAACAACACACTCAAGGAGGAATTGTACAATTGCCATCAGCAATATCTAGGTTTCTGCATTGAGTGAGCAGGTGCAGATTTCAGAAGTTGCTGTCAGTTTCAGAAAGCAGGTGAAGCCAAAACATTGTGTTTTCAAGATGGAGACAGATAGAGCTCTTGTGGCTAAATGGATCACAGGAGAGAGAGGGAGGGCGCGATTAGCGTATTGTGCTTGATAATCAGTCATGATCATATTGAATGGGAGAGCAGTTTTGAGGGGCTGAATGGCCTACTCCTGCTCCTATCTTCAATTCTTTGATTTATATATGAGTAACAAAGAAAATATATAATTTTGCGATCCTAGCTGCTATTGTTTTACACCCAGCCTTGTAACCAATCATGAGGAACAATGTGATAAAAACATTGTGGATTCAAATCATAAAATCAGTTGTGCTTAGTTACAATTTTAGTTTGTCCATCATGGCATCAAGCAGTGTGCTGATGAAAACCATCAGAGAATACGGATTGCCTCTCTCACAAGATGCTGAAAGCCATCATGAATATTTCAACAAAAATGTGGAAAAACAATTGATTTCCTTTCACAACAAACAATGACATTTGCTTCAGAAAAAATCAGTCGTAATCTCATTTACCAATTGATCCTCTTTATGTCACTGCCCTACTGACCAGACTCCCATGCCTGAAAATATGGCTACACTTGGGACCCTGGATCAATAAACACTCAATCTGGTTTTGAACAAATATCTTAGCAAGCAACTTGAAAAACGTCTCCTTTTGGAATTTTCATATATAACAGGTGATCAATCTACTCACACCTTTATTACATACCAGCTAAAATTGAAAATTGCCACAGTTTTCTCTAATACATGCTTTGGAATTTGGTTTTGCATCTGGCATTTGGAACAGACTTTTTCTTTGGGTGCACAGCCATCATTGAAAGCACCTGTATTTTTCTGCATCTACACTAGCTAAGTGGCTCATTTACTGCCTCAGAAGTGATAGTTAACTCTCTCATTTCCAGCAGACAGACGCACAAGACTTTAGACCCAATTCTCTGACCCAAACTCCATTAAAACACACTACCGCATTGGAAAGGAAGAACTCATTCCAAGATAGATGAATTAATGGCATAAATAGTTTGAAATAGTAATCATTACTGGGACATGGTTACAAGATGTACAAGTGTGCAAACCAAAAATTCAGGACATTGGATTTTTAGAACAGATCGGCAGAATGGAAAGACTGTAATGATGGGCTGGGACTTATATTGTATGAGCATAGGAGGTTGAGGCATGATCTTATAGAGGTTTATAAAATCATGAGGGGCATGGATAGAGTGAATAGAAAGGGTATTTTTCCCAGTGTAGGGGAGTTCAAAACAAAAGGACATAATTTTAAGGTGAGAGGAGAAAGATTTAAAAGGGACCCGATGGGCAATTTTCTGACACAGAGGGAGGTTAGTATGAGGAATGAACTGCCAGAAAAAGTGGTAGATGCAGGTACAGTTACAACATTTAGAAGATATTTAGACAGGTACATGAACAGGAAAGGTTTAGAGGGATATGGGCCAAATGCAGGCAAATGGGACTAGCTTTTTTGAGAGATCTGCTTGCCATGGATGAGTTGGACTGAAAGGTGTGCTTCCGTGCTCCATGACTCTATAATCTATATAAAAAGGCATCTCTGTTCCCCACCTTCAAACATGCCCATCAAGCCAAAACTCCCACAAAACACCCATCCCCAACCCCAATACTGATCTCAGGTCTTTCACGCTCATCTGTCTCGTAGCTCACCTTAACAGAGAAACAGCACCATTCCCACTTGCTGACCACCAAACTGCCTTACGTGGCCACTATTTAATATTGTAAACCATTTCTACCAAAGCATATCACTCTCTTTTCTTGAAGCACATTTGATTCTTACTCTATCTCCAAATCCATCCTTTTAATTCATTAAATGTACTCTGACCAGCCAAAGAAACAACTCTATGTCTGAATTTCTCCAATAAAGTTAGAGCCTTGCTACAGAACCGAACAGTCCTAATCAAAGTGACAAATAACTTTGTTTGTGGCTATACTGTATGCATTGCCAAGTTTCCCTTGTCTGCCTTTGACACAATCAAGCTTACAATCTTCATCCAATGTATTTTCCCTATTGTCCAGCTTTGAAAGTTTGTGCCCAATGTAATGACACAATCATAGTTAGAGAATCTCCAGTAAATTTTCTTTGGCCATGAAGCATGATTTTTCATTGAAGAATCTATCACATGTTCTCAACTCTTTTTCTCTAAGTGTGCAGCTACAAAAGACAGTGAAGGTGGCAAATGGTACATTGTCCTTCACAGTGAGAGGATTCAAGTACAGGAGCAGGGATGTCTTACTGTAATTGTACAGGGCCTTAGTGCCACGACACCTGGAGTATTGCGTGCAGTTTTGGTCTCTTTATCCAAGGAAGAATGTTCTAGCTATGGAGGGAGCGAAATGAGGGATACCAGAAGGATTCCTGGCTTGGACTGATGTATGGAAGAATTGGATTGGTTAGGGCTTTATTTTCAGAGTTCAGAAGAATGAGGGGGGGATGTCAAACAGGCCAATAAAATTCTAATAGGACCAGACAGGGCAAACACAGGAAGGATGTTCCTGATTACAGGGGAGTCCAAAACCAGGGGTAACAGTCTGAACATAGAAGGTAGGCCATTTAGGACTGAGATGAGGAGGCATTTCTTCACCTGGAGAGTGTTGAGTCTATAAATTCTCACTCACAGAGAAAGTTGAAACAAGTACAACAAATGTTTTCAGGAATGTGTTAGATGTAGTTAGATACAGGGAACATAAGAACTAGGAACAGGGGTTGGCAATTTAACCCATCGAGCCTGCTCCACCATTTGATACGATCATGGCGATCTCATCTCAAAGGGATCATAAGTGTATGGAGAGAAAGCGGGAACAGGGTACTGAGTTGGATGATCAGCCATGATCTCACTGAATGATGGAGTAGGCTTGAAAGACTGACTGGCCTACTTCTGCTCCTGTTTCTATGTTTCCCTTTTGATACTTTCATCCCTAATCATGGAGTCAGTCCAGTCTCTAAAGTATTCTCTACCTCTCCCATATCTGCCTCAGTGCTCTGTCTGCGTTGTCCATCTCAGAATTGTGGACGAATTATATTTCCTTCAGTTAAACATTGGGAAGACAAGAGCAAACATTTTCAGCTGCAACATGAATTCCAAAACCTGAATGAATTCCATTGTCCATATTCTGAGGTTAGACAGGATTGTTTTGCACCCTCAGTACCTTATGAGTTTCTGACCTCATATGCTCTTTATGTCAGTTCCATAACTTGACCATTTCCAATCCGCTTCAGAAAATCTACTGATGAAGCTCTTATCCATGGGTTGGTCACTTTCACTTGTCACAAGATCCACAACAAAGCCAAGATGTGTTGCGATGTGATTATCAGTAAAATTTTGCCATTCTTGACAAAACTAGAGGGCATAGGTTTAAAGTGAGAGGGGAAAGATTTAAAAGGGACCTGAGGGGCAACTTTTTCACGCAGAGGGTAGTGCGTGTATGGAACGAGCTGTCAAAGGAAGCTGTGGAGGCTGGTACAATTATAACATTTAAAAGGCATCTGGAAGGGTATATGAATAGGAAGGGTTTAGAGGGATATGAGCCAAAAGCTGGCAAATGGGACTAGATTATTTTAGGATATCTGGTTGGCATGAATGAGTTGGGCTAAAGGATCTGTTTTCATACTGTATGACTCTATGACTCTAAATGGAACTCACAATAAAGCCCACCATTTAAAACCTTCAAACACACTTACATTTGGAGCAGAAGTCAGCCATTTAAACCATCAAACCAGCTCAACTGTTTGGTAAGATTCACAGTTGATGAGATTCTGGGCTTTAATTTCTGTCTATCCCCTATATCCTTCGCCGCCTGTGACAACCAAGAATTTTTCAAACACAGCCTTGAAAATAGCCAACAACACTGCCTCCACTGCTCCCTCAAGAAGGGAATTCCTTAGAATCCCCCACCACCAACATCCTAGGTGTCACCATCAACCATAAACTGAAGTTGATTAGCCATATTAATACTGCAGCTACAAGAGCAGGTCAGACACTAGGAATTCTGCGATGAGTAACTCACCTCCTGACTCCCCAGAGCCTGTCCATCATTTCCAAGGCACAAGTCAGGGGTCTGATGGAATACTTCCCACTTTCCCAGATGAATGCAGCCCCAACAACACTCAAGAAGCTTGACACCATCCAGGACAAAGCAGCCCGCTTGACTGGCACCACATCCACAAGCATCCACACCCTCCACCACTGACGCTCAATAGCAGCATAGTGTACTATCCACAAGATACGCTGCAGAAATTCACCAAGCCTCCTTAGACAGCACCTTCCAAACACATGACCACTTCCATCTGCAAGGGTAGCAGATATATAGGGACACCACCACCTGCAAATTCCCCTCGGAGCCACTCACCATCCTGACTTGGAGATATATCACCGTTCCTTCACTGTCGCTGGGTCGAAATCCTGGAAATCGCTCCCTTACAGTATTGTGGAGGTACTGATACCAAATGGACTCAGCTCACTGTCACCTTCTCATGGCAACTGGAGAAGGGTACTAAATGCTGGCAAAGCCAGTGATACTCCTTCCGATGAACGAATGAATAAAAAAGCTAACAACTCAGACAGAAAACATTTCTCCACATCTCTGTCTGACGTGGGAAACCCTTCATTATTAAGCTGCAGTTTACATAGTTCCATAGTCACAGCTTCTCCTACAAAAAGAAACATCCTTGCAACATTCACCTTGTCAAGTTCTTTCAGGATCAATCTATTTCAAACAGAATACTTCTCATTTTTCTGAACTTCAACAGTACAGGCCCAACCTGCACAACGTTTCCCCATTAGTCAACCCTTTCCATCCTTGGAACAGTTGACTGAATCTTCTCTTCACTGCTACTGATGCAAATATATCCTATTTTAAATAAGACAACCAAAACAGTACCTACATACAGAATGCTCCCAATGTGGTCCCACCAATGCCCAATACAGCCGCAGCAAAACTTCCCTACATTTGAATTCCATTACCCCGGTAATAAATGACAACATTCTATTTGTGTTCCTAATCACTTCCTGTCCCTCCATATCAGCTTCTTGTGATTCATGCCCAGATCCCTCATACCTTAGACTTATGCAATCCCTCCCTATTTAAATAAAAGTGCTGCTTTGTTCTTGTTCTTGCCAAACTGGACAAGTTCACATTTTCCTACCATATATTCCACATGCCAATTTTTTACCCATTCTATATCTTTGCAGATTCCCAAGGTCCTCTTCACAGCTTACTCTCCTCCCTATCTTTGTGTCATGGGCAATTTTAGCAACCATATATTCAGTCTCTACATACAAACCATTGAAACATGTCATAAATGTTTGAACTCTTCACACTTATCTGTGTAGCATTCCTCACGCTACATTCTCACAACTCACAAATTACCCTTTTTTCCCTACTCTATGTTTCCTGTCAGTTAACCAATCCCCTATGCATGCTAATATATTATACCCCAACACCATGAGCCTTTTCTTTGTAGTCATCATTGTTGTGGCAATTTGTTTATGATTTTACATGCTTAGTTTTCACAATACAACCCATCCCACTACCAACTGACCCCAGCCCTTCCCCACCAAGCCCTAAAGTTTTGAGAAGTAATTCATAAGTTGATCATTCCTGACTAAGTGGACCTCAGCTGTAACACTTTGTATGGTTTTGTCCCTTGTTGTTAGGTTTCTATTCATCTATTCAGATGGAACACAGCAAAGCCAAAGGCTAGATTTTTAAGTTACCCTTCCCCCAGTCCTGCTTTCACCCTGCCGTTAAGTACAAGCAGATGTAAATTGTAAAAAAGCATTTGTAAACTGGGGTTTAATTTGGGCAACTTTAAAATATAATTCCAAAAATACATGTAGCAGTCTTACTTTTTAAAAAAGATCAGTTCTTGAGACTGGACTTTGTTGTAATTTGGGTGCTTCCAGGAAATAGCAATTTTTAAGGAATAATGTCGATAGATAATACAAGTTTAAATCGTGCTTTTGGCAAGCTGGACATTTTAAAACTAAATGATCAGACATAGACTTCCAGTACGGGCTGGTTAAAATTTTAGCCTGAAAAAAAAATGAAACAGGATGAGTGGCCCATCCTGTGCCAGACACTGAGAGATTGCCCCAGATCTCCACAAACAGACCCTCATTCCGCCTTTGACTCCTGTGATATCCCAATATCTCCAGAACCACACTGGTCAGACCCAGGACATCACTGCAGGAGTTCCTCAGGGTAGACATTTTCCTAATTAATTTGTTCAGAGATGTCATTACACATCTCTGGAGGATGGGACTCGAATCCTGGTGTTCTGGTCCAAAGGTAGGGACACTACCACAGTGAAAGTGTGTTTAATTAAAAGCCTGAGCATTGGAGTCCATTCCACATTATTATAGGCACATTAAGACACTTATTCATTAACCTGCTCAGACATATTAATAGACACTGAAAACAACAAATGCTGGAGATCACAGAGTGTTAGGCAGCATCCATGGAGAGACAGCAAGCTAACGTTTACAGTCTTGATGACTCAGGATTCTCACGGTGACATTGTTAAATGCTCAGATCACCTCTTCAGTCCTAGCGAAGAGCAGACCCCCTCCTGTGCTATTGAAATGCAGAAATCTCCAGTGCTACCAAATGCAGAGCTTGGAACATCCAGGTTCAATATCACCCATACCACAAACTCTGTATTTACAAAGCTTTTAACTGAATCATGCAAAACAAAACCTGTTTTCCTTTCTAGAAAAACTGAATTTATTCACATTTTATATGCGTATATACATGAGACACACATTAAACATATAAATAACATACCTATAGACAGGGAAAGAAAAGGAAATATAAATGTGAAATTGCTTTTGATCTGCTTCATAACCAGCACTGAATTATTCTTCACAAAGCATGTTTTTGGTTCACAGGAGAGAGCTGGCGCCAATGAAAGAGAAAGGATTATAAAATCTGAGCTTCATCAGGAGTTGCACTGAAAAGATGTACTGACAGCACTCACAGATAGAGCCTGGGCACAGCGCCATCTGAATGCCTGTGAATGAAACTGCAGCTCACCCTCTGACCCTCACTGTTCAGGCAGCCAGAGAATCCAGCAGCTTCCTGCTGTGAATGTCATGGAGTAGTGTGTTTGTTCGTGGGATGAATGTGCCCCAGCTCAACCGGCCAGATTTCTTCCTCTCAGTCTGTCAAAGAGGTCTTGGCAGTGGTTCCCCTACTGGCTGTTGCGACTACGCAAGGTTCATCGACTGGGTTGTGAACTGACAACCATTTGCTTCTAAATTCTTCAAGTGAGGACATAGTTCATGCTTAATAAAGCCCCTTTTTCCCTGTCACCTACCACTGGATCTGAAGGGAAAACCTGCAAGTACCCACGTGCTTTTGATTTCCTCAAGAAGTTTGCACTTGGCCTATCGTCTTTGATCAATGGTTTATATAAGCATCTATTACCTCCAAACAGCCCTTCACTCAAATATTCAACAGGCTGTTGCAATGAAGAGAAGCTAAAGAAAGTTTGGCACTTTACTTCATTGCTTTTTAGTGGGAAATTTTTGAAATTGGCAGCTTCTGCTTAAACGATTGCCATCCCTCATTAGCATTTTAAGTAGTGAGTAGTTAATGTGCCGCATGATTTGAACAAATACTTATCCAATTATTTCTGTACAGCAGGTCCCAGTACTAGTTTCCAACCAGCTGTTGCATAGATCAACAATGTGACCAGCCCAATCATTCTTATGAGGATTATTTTCGTTCAAGTCAGACCTATCCCTTCACAAGGGCAAAATTTCAGTCTTCTCTGAATCAAACTTGCCTATTAGTCTGCCTGCTCCTACAGTATAACAGTCATCACAGTGAAAAAGTCTATGATTGAGAATGCTCGAGCTCATGGAAGTGCTGTGGACACTCCTCCATGATTGGTGGGAGAGGGTCATGTGAGGGCTCAAAAATGCAAATTACACCCCGACCCACTTGCCATTTACAGAGCCTAGTTGTTGATGGTCTTGATGTGAAGAGACAGGATGCATCATTAACACATTTGAATTGGCTCCCACATTACATAGAGTTATAGTTATACACATGGAAATAGACCTTTCGAATCAACTTATCTGTGCCAACCAGGTTTTCCAAACTGAACTCATCCCATTTGCCTGTATTTGGCCCATATCTCTCTAAACCTCTCCTATCCATCTCCAAACATCTTTTAAATGTTGTAATCATACCAGCCTCCAACGCTTCCTCTGGCAGCTCATTTCATACATGCACCTGTGTGTAAAAGTTATCCCTCAGGCCCTTTTAAAATCTTTCCCCTCTCACCTTAAACCTATGCCCTCTAGTTTTGGACTTCCCTACCATGGGAAAAAGGCCTTAGCTATTCATTTTATCTATGCCCCTCATGATTTTATAAACCTCTGTAAGGTCACCCCTCAGTCTCCGACGCTCCAGGGAAAATAGCCCCAGCCTATCCAGCCTCTCCCTATAGCTCAAACTCTCCAGTTCAGTAACATCCTTGCAAATGTTTTCCATACCCTTTCTAGTTTAACAACATCCTTCCTATAGCAGGGCAACCAGAATTGTACACAGTATTCTAAAGTGGCTTCACCAATGTCCTGTACAGCTGCAACATGATGTCCCAACTCCTACACTTGCCAGCACTTGCTAGTCTGATCTAAATAGTTGCTGACAGATTTGCCAAGGTTCAGTTATTGCAGTTGGAAAGAGAAAGCCAATCTATTCAGAACCATGTAGCCAATGTGGATTGTCATAAAACCCAGCTGGTTCACTAATTAAATCTTATCTGGTCTGGCCCAGATGTGACTCCAGACCCACACAATGTGGTGGATTCTTAAATGCCTGTGAAAGAAACCAAGCAAGAAACTCTGTTGTGATATTTGCCTTCAGCAGAGTAGTTTACCTGATGCAGAAATTCTTACGTCTTCTCCTATGGCAGAGGAAACTGAGCATGAATATTGTCGCATTGAAACTGCCAATGCATGTTTATTTTAGCTCATAATGATGTACAAAGATGATATTATAACAGAGCAGCATTAATTCTGGTAGCATGTCGTGCTTCAAGAGGTCCTGCAGTATCATGGAGTGTGAGACATGAATACCCTCGGGTGACATGCTATGATACAGTGAGGATGTCATGAGCATGTCTCTTGATGATAGCTTGGCTATGACACATGACAGAAGTTGTGCCAAAACTGTGACAAGGAATGAACCAGATGGATAACTCAGCCATTGGAAACAACAATGGAATACCCAGCCTTTTTGAAACGTCTTTCATACCAACATTTGAGGACTTCTGTCAACATTAGGAGTGCTGTCCTACAAGCATCTCAAGCAACAGCTTGATAATAGTCATATTCAGGGGATTAAACCTTACAGGCAGGATCACAGACATGAGTATCACCAACCCTGGCTGTGTCCTGCAGGACATGTTAAACACCAGAGGTTAGATGTTGGTTAGGCAATGTCTAGATACATGCTTTTCTGATCACAGTCTTATTGCAACTCCCACCTCACAAACTCCAACACCATTGATTACTTGTCCCTGAGGCACACTCAGTCAAGTTCCAATTATTATCAATTAACATGTATCACTTGTTGCCTAGTTGGCCTCAGGCACCCTTGCCAGGCACTACTAGATAATAACGGGACAGATCCACAAGAGTGGTGCTGTAGTGGTATACAGTCAGGACGGAGTTGCCTGACAGTCCTAAACTTTGCATCCAGTTCCCATGATATCCCAAAGCATCAGGTCGAATGTGGACAAGGAAACCTCCTGGTCATCACCGACCATATCCACAAATGCCTTCCCCTACATTGAACACAATTAGGAAGGAGATCTGATGATGGCAAGGGCAAGACAATTTATTCCAGGTGAAGATTTCAGCGTTCACCACTAGGAGGGGCCCAGTAGCTAATGGAGCTGGTTAAATTCTAAAAACATCAGATACTAATCTGAGTTTGCAGCAGGTAGTGAGGGAACCAATAACAGGGTGAAATCTACTTGATCTTGCTCTCACCAAATTATTTGTCGCTGATGTGTCCATCCATGACAGTAAGAGTGAGCAGTGTACCATTATAGTGGAGACAAAGTGCCATCTTCTCTTTGAGGACCTGCTCCATCATGTTTTGTGGCTGTGCCACAATGTTAAATGGAATAGACAAGGAAAAGATTTATCAGCTCAAGATTGGACACTGACGAGGAGCTGTGGGCGATCAGCATCAGCAGAATTGTGTTCAATCATGTTCAGCATATTCCCCCAGATACCATTATCATCAAGACAGGGGATCGACCCCGGTTCAAAGTAGAGTGCAATATGGCATGTCAGGAGCAGCACCAGGCAGAGCCTAAAACTCAGTTGTCAAGCTGGTGAAGCTACAACGAAGCTGTACTTGCATTTCAAACAGCAGGAGCAGTACATGATGGACAAAGCTAAGTAATGTCACAACCAAGAGACCAGATCCAAACTCTGTAGTCCGTCCACAGAGTTGAATGATTGTAGACAATTGAACAATTCACTGGAAGAGGAGGAGGAGAAGGCTGCACAAATTGGGTGGCACAGTGGCTCAGTGGTTAGCACTGATGCGTCACAGTGCCAGAGACCCTTGGGTGACTGTCTGTGTGGAGTGTGCACATTCTCCCTGTGTCTGCGAGGGTTTACTCCTACAATCCAAAGATGTGCAGGTTAGGTGGATTGGCTATGGTAAATCGACCATAATGTCCAGGAATGTGCAGGCTAGGTGGATTAGCCATGGTAAATGCAGAGTTACAGGGATAGGGTAGGGGACGCATCTGGGTGGGATGCTCTTCTGAGGGTTGATGTGAATTCGATGGGCCGAATGATCTGCTTCTATGAAAATACTCACATGCTCAAAGATGGGGGAAAGCACGTCAATGAAAAAGACAAATAATGAATTTGCGTTCATCTTCAGCCAGAAGTGCTGAGTGAATGATCCATCTCGACATCATCACAGATGCTAGTTTTCACCCTATTTAATTCACCGCACAAGATTTCAAGAAAAAAGGTTGAAGGTAGAGGATACTGAAAAGGTTCTGGACTTGGACAACATTCCAGCAACTTATGCTCCAGAACTAGCCTTGCCCCTCTCCAAACTGCTCTGGTCCAGCAACAACACTGGCTTTCAGCAATGTGGAGATTTGCCCAGCTATGTCCTATAAACAAAAAGTAGGATAAATCCAAGTTGACTGATTACCACCCAATCAACTGGCTCTTGATCGTCAGCAAGGTTATCGAGGAGACAGTCAATAATGCAATAAGTGGCACTCATTCAACAAAAACCTGTTCGCTGATGCTCAGTTCAGTTTCTGCTCCAGCCTTCATTCCAGCCAATTGTCAAACATGGGCAAAAGAGCTTAAATCCAAAGGTGAGGTGCCTTAACATCAAGGCAGCACTTGACAAAGTACAGCATTAAGTAGCCTGAGCAAAACTGGAATCAGTCGTAATTTAAGAAAAAAACTTTTCCAGTGGTTGCAGGCATACCTTGCATAAAACAAGAGAACTGTGGTTGTTGTTTTAAATGGGTGACACTGATCTTTATGGAGTGACCACTGGTTTTAGATTCTCCCAAAATAAGATAATCATACAGTCTTAGAGTCATAGAACTGTACAGCATGGAAACATCGGTCCACCTCTTCCATGCCAACAAGATATCCTAAATTAATCTAGTCCCATTTGCCAGCATTTGGCCCATATCCCTCTAAACCCTTCCTATTCATATACCCATCCAGATGCCTTTTAAATGTTGTAATTGTACCAGCCTCCACTGCTTCCTCTGGCAGCTTGTTCCATACACGCACTACTCTCTGCATGAAAAAGTTGTCCCTTTTAAAGCTTTCCCTTCTCACCTTAAACCTATGCCCTCTAGTTGTGGACTCCACCACCCTGGGGAAAAGACCATAGCTATTTACCCTATCCATGCCCCTCATGATTTTATAAACCTCTACAAGGTCACCCCTCGCTCTCCGATGCTCCAGGGAAAATAGCCCCATCCTGTTCATTCTGTCCCTATAGCTCAAACCCTTCAACCCCGGCAACATCCTTGTAAGGTTGTTGACTTGCTCGCCGAGCTGGCCAGGTGACATCATCAGTGGAGCCTCCGATAAAGCGCTGGTATTCTACTCCGTAGAAGGGTCACAAGGGAAGAAGAAGCCAACAAGCAACTTCCATTTCTGGATGTTAAGGTAGAATGACTGACAAACAGGGAGTTCCAAACCTCAGTATGCTGTAAAGCAACTCATACAGATCAAATCCTCAACTTCCACAGCAACGCCCCCCAACGTCCACTAACAAAGCTATATTAGGATTTTATATGGGCCAGGACACACTGCAACACTCCGGAATTACACCAGGAAGAAGAAGAACACTTATACGAGATCCTCGCTATAAACGGATATCCCCGCAACTCCATCCACAGATACCTACAAAACAGACAACAGCAGGAGGACACAGTACGACCTAACACACTTACCACACTTCCCTACATCAGGAACATATGGGAACTGACAACAAGACTCCTAAGACCACTAGGAATCATGGTGGCCCACAAGCCCACAGCCACTCTACGACAAACACTCACAAGAATTAAAGACCCCATTCCCACAACATATAGAACGGACGTAGTTTGCAAAATACCATGTAACGACTGCCATAAACATTACATTGGATGGACAGGAAGGAAACTAGCTATCAGAATACACAAACATGAGCTAGCAGCAAAACAGCACAATGAACTCTCCTTAATATCGGTACATTCAGACAATGAAGGCCATCAGTTTAACTGGGACAAAGTAACCACAGTAGTCTAAGCCAAATATAGACACGCACGGGAATTCCAAGAGGCATGGTTCTCCACCCATACTTCAATCAACAAACATATAGAATTGGACCCCATATACAAACCCATACAGATCAAAACCAGAAATGACAGTACCCACCATAATGGACCGGACAGTGTAAATTCTAAGTGGAGGAGAACAACATCACTTCATCGGAGGGTCCACTGATGATGTCACCTAGCATGGTGACAAAATGTCTGAACAAAAACAAGCCAGCTCAGCAAACAAGTCAACAACCTCATCCACAACCCGAGCTGCAGATCTTTGCCAATATTTTAAACATCCTTGTAAATTTTTTCTGAACCCTTTCAAGTTTCACTATATCCTTCCGATAGCAGGGAGACCAGAATTGTCTGCAGTATTCCAATAGTGGCCTAACCAATGTCCTTACAGCTGCAACATGACCCTCCAACTCCAATACTCAACGCACTGACCAATAAAGGCAAGCATAGCAAATGCCTTCTTCACTATCCTGTCTACCTGCGACTCTACTTTCAAGGAACTATGAACCTGCACTCCAAGGTCTCTCTGTTCAGCAACACTCCCCAGGACCTTACCATTAAGAGTATAAGTCCTGCCCTGATCTGCCTTTCTAAACTGTAGCCCCTCACATTTATCTAAATTAAACTCCATCTCCCACTCCTCGGCCCATTGGCCCATCTGATCAAGAATCCCATTGTACTCTGAGGTAACCTCCTTCACTGTCCACTAACCTCCAATTTTGATGTTGTCTGCAAACTTACTAACCAGACCTCCTGTGTTCACATGCAAATCATTTATATAAATGGTGAAAAGAGTGGACCCAGCACTGATCCTTGTGACACACCCACTGGTCACAGGCCTCCAGTCTGAAAAGCAACCCTCCATCACCACCATTTGGTCAAGATTCTGCAGGATCTTGGATGTTTCAATGAAGTCACCTCTTAGTCTTCTAAATTCCAATGAATGCAAGCCTAGCCTATCCAAACTTTCTACTCAAGACAACTCTCTCACTTCAGGCATTAGTCAGATAAATCATCTGAACAAAGTTATTTATACAGAACTCCAGATGTGGCCCTGTATTACTGAAGCATAGGTCTCTGTTGTATTCAATTCTCATTGCACCTTCTCCACATTCACTGTATCCAGGCTTCTCAATATTCTGTAAGTTTCAATCAGATTGCCTGTCATCCTTCTAAACATCTTTTGAGTATAGACCCAGAGTCTTCAACTGCTCCTCACATGACAAGCCTTTCATCAGCCATTACCCTATTGAATTGGTGGGGCTGTTTCAGGGGTTGATTGCACTATGACTGCTCTGACTTCATTTGTTTCAATGTATCACTGCACCTGCCTTATCAAGGAATAGTTCATTCCCATCACCATAAGAGCAAAGGTTGTGGTAGATATACAGTCAGTATACATCTTCAGTACATTGTGAAAAGCTGAAGCTTGTGTTTAGAATTTTTATAGGCTTGATGCTTCTCCATTGACTGTGGAGCTGAAGGAACACATGCATGTGTGAGATGTTGGTGCTTGGGAAGGTAGAAGATGTTTTCATCTCACAGGTCCAACCAGACTTAGTGTTTGTGCTTTTGGTATCTTCAGGATGCAATGAAGATCTGATAACAGAGCTGTTACTATTCATCTTTTTGTCTTTGGGAAGGAAGACCAAATTGAAGAATGGTGGAAAAGTTGTGCCAGAAAGGTCTACAGCAAGAGTAGGGTTCTTAAAGATTTTGACTCCCACTTTGTCTGTACCTAGCAAGTAAGATGTGTGGTGCTTTAACTGACCTCGAGACCAGGCTTTGTGGAGCCTATCAAAGGCTGAGGCTGTCATGCCATCTGCCCTGCATACAGAATGAATTATTCTGACATCAGCCGATTCCTTCTGTCTGACAAGCACATAGACAAGGAGATGGCAGTGCTTCAATGGTTGATGCTGCCAGATTGTCTTCTATTTTCCTTTGTGGTGTGGTGTTGATTACAGCAAGGTCAAGCTTAGCACGTAACGCATAAAGGAGAAATCTACCTGAACTTTCCTTTCCAACTCCACATGGACTGGAGATGTCTACCTGTCTGATGTCATGTTCGACAGTGGCAATGAGTATAATTGCCCATGAGGATAATTGAGATGTCTTTCTGCAGCCCCATGAACTTCATGACCTCTCGACATGCTTCCTACAAGGTTATCAAACACAGTTTGACATCTGAGTCACATAAGAATACCTTCACTTAACATCCACTACATCACAACCTCTCCTTCCTTCATTAAGACACTCCTTAAAATCTATTCCTTGGCCAAGTGTTTAGTTGTTTTCCTTAATATCTCCTAACATGGCCCTACATTAAATTCTGATTGTTAACTCTCTTGCAAAATGCCTTGCACCATTTTGACATGTTAAAGACACCACATTGTTATTATTGTCACGTTGCTGAACTGCTGATATCAGGAGACCCCAAACTCATTTTCCTTTTGTGATTTGCATGACTGCAGGTAATGAATTGCTGGTGCCAGCCAGGGGCATAAACCATTCAGACATTGTGGGGGCACAGAAAGCCTGCCAGCTACTCTGCCCACTGGTCAGTAGCTTAGACCTGGAATGGAGGAATGATCTGATCTCAGTGTAATTTCAAAATTGCAATCATGGTTCCACTGCACATGGAGCCACATTTGGACACTTACGCATTTTCCCACTCATAACACACAGGTCCTTATTCAAATGCAGGCACACTGGAAATTCAGGCACAGGTTGGGCATGCAACGAGTGGGCAGAACGTGCCTCCCTTCCCCTTTTTCCCTCCTCCACACTCTTGTTCTTTAGATCAGAAAGAGACAGGTCTCAAATACAATTCCAAAAATGAAGTTGATATTGTCCAAACTACTCCATTAGAAAAGTAGTATGCCTCCCCCAAAAATACTGCAGCTCTGTCTTAAACATAAAGAACAGAACGAAGCAGACGGTGGTAGCATCTGTACCTGTGGGCCACAAGTTCTGGGTTCAAGTCAGCTGCCACTGAGATGTTTCAGAGATAGTAGGAACTGCAGATGCTGGAGAATCTGAGATAACAAGGTGTAGAGCTGGATGAACACAGCAGGCCAAGCAGCATCAGAGGAGCAGGAAGGCTGACGTTTCGGGCCTAGGCCCTACCTGCCTGGGAAACAGGCGATCCCAAGTTCAGGGCTCAGCATTACCTACCTTGAGGCATTCTTATGGAGCAGTGGTAGTGTCGCTACCTCTATGCTAGAAGTCCCATTTGTCCCAGAGATGTATCATAACACATCAGAATATTTTGATGAAAAATAATTCACACACAAGAACATGTATTTGGAAGCATTAGTTTCAGTATCGCTTTATTCCAGACACAATGGCAATTGTTCGATGTTTCTAACCTATTCTGAGCTATGCTTTTATTTTAAACAACACCTTAAATGCAACACCACACATTGACTGGAATCATACAATAATACACAGCAGGAGGCCACTCGGCCATGAGGTCTGAAATAACTGGCAGCTGACTTGAACCCAGAACTTGTGGCCCACAGGTACAGATGCTACCACTGTCTGCTTCGTTCTGTTCTTTATGTTTAAGACAGAGCTGCAGTATTTTTCTGGGAGGCATACTACTCTTCTAATCGAGTAGTTTGGACAATATCAACTTCATTTTTGGAATTGTATTTGAGACCTGTCTCTTTCTGATCTAAAGAACAAGAGTGTGGAGGAGGGAAAAAGGGGAAGGGAGGCACGTTCTGCCCACTCGTTGCATGCCCAACCTGTGCCTGAATTTCCAGTGTGCCTGCATTTGAATAAGGACCTGTGTGTTATGGGTGGGAAAATGCGTAAGTCTCCAAATGTGGCTCCATGTGCAGAGCCCAGTATCTAGTCACCCAGTCACTCCTTATTTACAGCCAGAGCTCTCTGTTTAGACCAGATTAACAGCCCTAGTTAGGGAACTCATATTCTATAAAGCCCACCTGCTGATCTCATCACAATCACTACAAGGTCCAGGCCCATTCTTTCAACAATTCAACCTGATTACTTCTACACCCCAGTTCACTCCCCTGTAATTTCTTTTTCCAACATTTATTTATTCCCTTCTGAACTCTGTTGAATCTTTAGCTGTCAACGTATCAGGCAAGGCATTTCAAATGCGAAGCATGTGTTGCGGTAAGAAAATGATGGTTGTGTCACTACTTTTGTTGCCAATTGCTTTAGATCTGTGTCTACTGGTTAACAACATTTCAGCCACTGAAAATAGAGTAAACAATAAGAAATTGATTTTAAATGCCTCTATTAAATATTCTCTTGGTCTTTCCTTTCTAGTAAGAATTCCAACTTCTTAAGTGCATCTACATAATTGTGCTCCCTCTTCACTGGAATCGTTTGTTTCCAGTGATAATTTCAACTAATTTACATCTTAAACAAAACACACTATTTTAATTTCCATTTGCTTCATGTCACTGATGGCATTATGACTAGGAATGATTCGATAGTCTCCAAGTTCAAATCGTAGGAAGTGAAAGGAATATGTCCAGCTCTTTGCAACCTAGATGTTCCAAGATTCCAGGAAATGGGTTTGGACTGAAACAAACTTTGAAAATACCCAGAGCTCATTCATCTTTACATGTTTTGGAATTATTACTGGCCATAAGTATAAAACCAAATCAACCAAAATAGCAATATCAAGAACTTTTTTCACTGGAAAAGTACCACTGATTACATCATATTAACAAATCTAGGGAGAGAATTACGATTGCCAGTGTGTTCTATTTGCTTAAAGCAGAGCTTTCAAACTAAGATCATGCACATTAAAAATCTACAAGTGGACCTGAAGTGATCATGGGGATCTATAAATTCTGTATTTGCTCCCTTGTCAGCACATTAGTTGTTACCATTTCCTGCAATAATGACAATTATTATTTTTCCAAACATTGGGGCTGGTGATTCCAGGAGTGCATTTAATTTCACAGTAAAGAATCAATAGGTCTTTATAAAACTTAATCTGGACTTACTTCTGGTAAATTTGGATGTAACATTTTCAAAGGGATTCTAACAATATTTTCAAGAGTGCTTAAAAGGTACAAAATATTTGCAGTGGGTCCTCCACATGTAAAAGTGGAAACCAGCTGATTCAAAAAGTGCTTCTATTTGATTCATGCGATGTAGGTTTGCCTGGCATGACCAGATAGTCCAGTTTCTTGAATACAACTGAGTGACTTGTGCTATTTCAAGAGTCAACCACACTACTTAAGTCTTGCATCACAAATGGACAGGTTTGGATGAAGACAGTATATTCACTTTCCTCAAAGACACTGGAAAACCAAATGTATGTTTTATGACAATTCTGTGACCGTATTACTGGTACTGGACTTTTGTTCCATTCCTGATTAATTAACAGAAATTAAATTCCTCAACTGGTCATGTTGCAACTGTACAGGACAGTGGTTAGCCCACTTTTGCAACACTGTGTTCAATTCTGGTCTCCTTCCTATTAGAAAGATGTTGTGAAACTTGAAAGGGCTCAGAGAAGATTAACAAGGATTTTGCCAGGTTTGGAGGGTTTGAGCTATAGGGAGAGGCTGAATAGGCTGGGGCTATTTTCCCTGGAACATCAGAGGCTGAGGGGTGACCTTATAAAGGTTTATAATGAGGGACAGGGAAAGGGTCATTTCCCCACGGCAGAGAAGTCCAAAGCTAGAGAGCCTAGAGTCATAGAGTACAGCTTGGAAAAAGACCCTTCAGTCCAACTCGCCCATGCCGACCAGACAACCTAAACTATTCTAGTCCCATTTGCCAGCATTTGGCTCATATCCCTCTAAACCCTTCCTATTCATATACCCATCCAGATGCCTTTTAAATGTTGTACTTGTACCAGCCTCCACCACATCCTCAGGCAACTTATTCCATATACTCAACACTCTCTGCATGTAAAAGTTGCCCCTTAGTTCCCTTTTAAATCTTTCCCCTCTCACCTCAAACCTATGCCCTCTAGTTTTGGATTCTGCTACCCTGGGCAAAAGACCTTGGCTATTCACCCTATTTATGCCCCCATGATTTTATAAACTGCTATAAAGTCACCCCTCAGCCTCAAAAGCTCCAAGGAAAATAGCCCCAGCCCATTCAGCCTCTCCGTATAGCTCAAACCCTCCAACTCTAGCAAAATCCTTGTAAATCTTTTCTGAACCCTTTCAAGTTTCACAACATCCTTCCGAAAGCAGGGAGACCAGAATAGTGGCCTAACCAATGTCCTGTGCAGCTACAACATGACCCCCCCAGCTCCTATACTCAATGCACTGACCAATAAAGACAAGCATACCAAATGTCTTCTTCACTATCCTGTCAACCTGCAACTCCACTTTCAAGGAACTATGAACACTCACGCCAAGATCTCTGGTCAGCAACACTCCCCAGGACCTTACAGTTAAGTGTACAGGTCCTGCCGTAATTTGCTTTTCCAAAATGTAACACCTCACATTTATCTAAATTTCACTAAATTGTCCACTACACCTCCAATTTTGGTGTCATCTGCAAACTTACTAACCGTACCTCCTATATTTACATCCAAATAATTTATACAAATTATAAAAGGCAGTTCACCCAGCATCGATCCTTGTGGCACACCGCTGGTCAGAGGCCTCCAGCTGAAAAGTGACCTTCCACCACCACCCTCTGTCTCCTACCTTCGAGACAGTTCTGTATCCAAATGGCTAGCTCTCCCCAGTGTTCCATGTGATCTAACCTTGCTAACCAGTCTACCATGAGGAACCTTGTTGAACACGTTACTGAAGTCCAGGTGTCCATGTCGATTATATCCACAGCCCTGCTCTCTTCAGTCTTCTTCATTACTTCTTTAAAAATCTCAATTAAGTTTGTGATACACAATTTCCCATGCACTAAAGCATGTTGACTATCTTTAATCAGTCCTCACCTTTCAAAATACATGTAAATCCTGACCTTCAGGGACCCCTCCAACAACTTGCCCACCACTGATATCACCGGTCTATAGTACCCTGGCTTTTCCTTCCCACCTTTCTTAAATACAGGTAGTTCTGCGATAACGTGTGTTCCATTAAGGAGAATTGGCTGTAACACAATAGTGGACACTGTTTGGATAACGCAAACTTTCTGCTGTACAGGTGTAGCCATTTTCTATAGTGATTTCCCTACAACACGATACCTATAGCGCAAGGCCGCACAGGAATGTAAGTATCGCGTTATAGGAGAGCTACCTGAAGTTGCACCATGTTTGCCAACCTCCAGTCTTCTGGTACCTCACCTGTGGCTATTGATGATACAAATATCAAGGCGCACAGCAATCTCTTCCCTAACTTCCCAAAGAGTTCTAGGGTACACCTGATTAGGTCCTGGGAATTTATCCACCTTTATGCAAAATAGGACATTCAGCACTTCCTCCTCTGTAATATGGACATTTTTCAAGATGCCACTATTTATTTTCGCAAGTTCTCTATCTTCCATATCCTTCTCCACAGTAAACACATGCAAAATGCTCGTTTAGTATCTTCCCCATCTCCTGCAGTTCCACACGTAGGCGGCCTTGCTGATCTTTAAGGGGCATTTTTCTCTCCCTAGTTATTGTGTACAGTTCTGGTCGCCACACTACAAGAAAGTCATGGAAGCTTTGGAGACGGGACAGAAGCAGTTTACCAGGATGTTGCCTGGTTTGGGAAATATTAGCTATAAAGAGGGTTTGGACAAACCTGGCTTGTTCTCACTTGAAAGTCAATGGATGAGGGGCAACCTGACAGAAGTTTACAAAATTATGAGAAGCATGGATAGAATGGATAGTCAGAATCTTTATCCCAGGGTGGAAATCTCACTTACCAGGGGTTACAGCTTTAAAAGTAAAAGGGGGAAAGTTTAAAGGAGATATGAAAGGCAGCCTTTTACACAGATGGTGGTAAGTACCTGAAATACACTGCCAGAGGAGGTGGTGGAGGCAGATACAATAACAACAGTTAAGAGGCATTGTGACAGATTTATGAATAGGCAGGGAATAGAGGGATAAAGAGCATGTGCAGGCAATAGATTTTTAGTTTAGGTGGGCTGAAGTGCCTGTTCCTGTGCTGTAATGTTCTTTGTTCTAAATCACATGCCAGAAAAACATTTATTGCCAATCTTATAAACCCATTCTCTCTTACTGTTCCAAGGAGCTGAATCTTCCAGACACCCAACCATCCCCAGTTGCTACAATGGCCATCCCTCCATTACAAAGTCAGAACTGGGAATGCTTGCTGAAAATTGAACAATGTCCTCACTAATGCCTTTTACGAAAGGAAATCTGCCATCCTTACCTGGTCTGGCCTACACGTGACTCCAAACCCACAGCTATGTGGCTGATTCTTAACTGCCCTCCAGGTAACTCGGGCAATAAATGCTGACCTAGCCAGTAATGCCCTCATCCCATTAATAATTTAAAAAAACATTCACACCATCCTTGTCTCCTCAGTTACAAAAACAGTCCATGTCCAAATACAGCAAAACCTGGATAACATTCAGCCTGAAGCTAATAAGTCGCATCGCAGAAGTGCCAGGGAATGACAATCTCCAACAAGAGAGAATCCTACTATTGTCCCTTTACAGTTAGTGACATTACCGTAGCTGAATCAATATCCTGGTGGTTGCTATTGACCAGAAACAGAATGGACCAGATCTCTTAAATACTGACACTACAAGAGCTAGTCAAAGGCTCGGAGTTATGTAATGATTAACTCACCTCCTGCCCACCATCTAAAAAGCACAAGTCAGGAGTCTAATGGAATACTCTCCACTTGACTGGATAAGTGTATTTTTAAAAACTCACCAGAAACTTAACACCACCCATGATAAAAGTCATAGCAATTAGCAATCTTCAAGCTTGATGTGATTTATATGGCAGAGAATAAACAGCACCTGCCTTTCTGGAGGTCCAACTGTTTCTCCAAAAACATTCACACTCCCAAGCTGTTCGGTTCCCTGAGAGCCAATCACATATTTGTTGGCAGTCAGAAGGCCTTTGTCATTGATAACTGGTCATGAGTCCACAGACCAATCAGCTACTTGTTGCCAGCAGAAGCTCCATTCATTCAAACCCCTTGGTTCCTGTTTCTCTGCTATCTAGCCCTCCATTATTGCTTGAACAAGTAGCTGCGTAAACAGTTTGAAAAATGAGCGTCTGGTTATTCGGGTGTTTAAGTGTATAGACTTTCCTCTGTCTGCTTTTCGGAGATAAGAGCTTTCATCACTTATATGAAGGGTTACTGGACCTGACTCATTAACTCTGTTTCTCTCTCCACAGATGTTGCTGGACCTGTTGAATTTCTCCAGCAATTTCAGTTTTTGTTACATGCACAGTTGATCTTTTAATCTCCAGATGGGTTAGGGTTTTTTCATGTTTATTCATAAGATGTGACAATCATTGGTTGGGCTAGCATATTTGCTAATTCCTCTGGGAAAGATTTATACAGACTTATATTGTACTACATTCATCTCTTTCTCTTTCATCGTTTCCAGCGTAAGAATTTGGCACAGTGCCTTGACAGTGCTGTACAACTGTTATCTTCCCCTTGGACATTCTCCTCGATCTCAAGCATTTTGGGATCATTATTTCTTCATTGTGCTTTGCTTAGAGTTGTCCAAACATAAGTAACCAAAGGAAAAAGTTGAAGAAATGAACTGAGTGCAGATAGAAGCTGGAATTACTAAAATAAAGAGTTGCGGATGCTGGAAACCTGAAACAAAAACTTCTTTACAATTTCTCAGAGATAGTAAGAAGTAAATTTCTAATTTTGTAGAAGTCTAATTTTGTGAAATAATTTGATACAAATCGCAGCTGAAGTGGAGTCCATAAATTTATTTTAAAGGAAGTTAGACGGTTCTTTGAAAGAAGACAGGAGTGAGCAAGAGAGTGAGAGATAAAATGCACAGTAGAAAACACTAATAGAATCCCAAAATTATTAAATAATCAAGGGGCAAAAGGAGAGGAAATAAATGCAATAGCTAACACTGCAGAAAAGGTGCTCAGGAAACTAATGAGGCTAAAGATAAGGCCCCTGGACCTGATGGATTGTGTCCTATGACAATAAATTAACTTGCTTCAGAGATATTAGATGCATTGGCAGCAGTCTTTTGAGAATTCTGGAAAAGTCTCGGAAAACTGGAAAAATGTGAGATTATTGACATTGACAGAAAGGATAGAGGAGCTGAAAATTATTTAAATGGACAAAGACTGCACACAGTTACAACACAGGGGGATTGGGGAGTCCTCTTTATCACAGATGACTGCTGAGGCTGGATCAGGAGGTATATTCAAGGTTGAGATCGACAGATTTCTCATCAGTAAGAGATTCAATGCTTATGAGGAAAAGGCAGGAAAATGGAATTGAGGATTGCCAAATCAATAATGATCTCATTGAATGGTGAAGCAAACTCGATGGGCTGAATGGCCTACATTGCTCCTACATCTTATGGTTGCACTAATACAACTTGATAAGTGAAATATTCTATGTTTGTACCAAATTTTCTACAATTCTGAACACAATGAAAATGCATTTGCTTCTGGAAGAATGTGAAAATAACAGATAAATATTGAATGATTATGTTCAGCATACAGTCTATAGAGACTGATAAATGCTATCCTGCATAAGATTGGATGGAAGGAGCGTGAAGACCCTGTAGATTAATTTGCTGCTGGCCCCACACCAGCACTAACTGATCTGAAGAAAGTTTAAGAATTATCAGCACAGACAAATCTCTCCAGCATGATGAACAAGTGAGCCCATGCTGGTCAACCTAATTCTGCTGCACCATGCAGAATCTAGACATTTCAACGTAGCCTAAAAGCATTCTTATAGTAGATGAATGGCATCATCTAATGTTGTAAGGACACCCCCTCTAAAGTTCAGCTGCCATGTCTTCAGTCGTGTAAGTTTAGTTCTCCAGCTTGTAGTAGGAGCTTCCTGCTACCAAGAATTACTATATCATTCCTCACTCAGATACATTGCCTCCTTTACTAATGCCATCCTTACATTTGGAAATGGTCTACTTCATATGCTGCTTCAACTGAGGGCTTATTGCTTCAGTCCTAAGGGACAGCCATTCTAAACGCATCTTGAATTGTTCATTATGTTTGGATATTCAACTAATAACAAGACTGCATCTGGAGATGAATCATAGAATCCCTACAGTGTGGAAGCAGGCCAATCAGCTCATTGAGTCCACACCAGCCCTCCGAAGAGTGTCCCACCTATCCTATCCCTGCATTTCCCATGGCCAATCCACCAAACCTGCACATCTTCGGACAGTGGGAAGAAACCGGAACACCCGGAGGAAACGCACACAGACACAAAGTGACACAAAACTCCACACAGTCGGCTGGAATCGAACTAGGTCCCTGGCACTGTGTGGTAGCAATGCTAACCACTGAGCTTTCATGCCACCCAAGATGAGGATCATTAGGCTATTTTCTTGGAATACCAGAAACATATGAACCTTAATCATTTGCGAAAGATTTCCAAGCTTTAATGTGTATTGTTAGCAGAATATTATGCTTGTGTTGTCTAAAATATTAAATAAATATTAATTAAGCCTATAATTGACTGGAACAACAGTTAATTTTTTGGAAAGACCCCTTTCTAAATCCAACTACACTAGCTACAGCAGCAGAAATATCACACTTGCTGAGAACGCAAGCTGCTTTCGTGGAGTCTGCACATTTTCAGACACAGGTCAAATTATCTAATTTGTGGGTGTGAAAATATTGGACCTGAAAACAGAGAGAACTAACCACAGCACAACCTCCCTCTTCCCTTTCTTTCTCTGAATTCCGTCACAAAGTGAGAGAGTGGAAAACTCACAGAAAGGCCTCATCACTGCAAGTGGAGGGTTCTGAAGGGAGAAGTCTGAATCTACACCAGCCTCTACAACAAGAGAAGTCAACCAAACATGGGAGAAACCCGATTTGAAACCTTTTGTTAACAACCTATGTATCTTTGCTCATGTATTTATTTTGCAATAAACTAGTTATTTATTTGTTAATTTCAGGAATCTGGCTGACGTGTTTCTGACACTGAATTATATACAATCCAATACATAACTGGCAATGTCACCGCCCTTTTAATTTCATATTGTATTGTGGTCAGTGGAGGAGTTTGAGAAGGTTACGAATCAGTCATAACACTTGGTAAACATCATACACTGTATTAATGAGAGCAATAGAAAAACCTAACTAAGCAGCAGCAGGGTCTGCTGCATTGTTGGCATTACGTTTGTTTAAGGCTTTACTTTTTATTCCAAAATGTCTAGTTTTATGATCTGTTGATAAAATTGACGGTCAAACTCTAGCACAGTGTTGAAATAACTCAATCCCGTTACCAAGTCATCCTTTATTTACACATGGAGAGTCCTTGACACTGATCCGGCTTCCTCAGGGCCAGCTCTCAGAGTGAACAGAACCTCTGACACTCCTGTTTACATCTGTGAGGCAGGGCTCCCTGATTGGACCAGATTAACAGCCCCAATCAGGGAACTCATATTCTATGAGGTCCACCTGGCTGACCTCATTACAATGACTACAAGGGTATCATGGGTTGAATTATTTTAAGAGGCTAACTGCTTTATTTACCCAAGTACATTGGTGTTGTGATCATGAGATGGATTCAATTTATTCTTAACATTAATTTAACTTTAAATTTAACAAAGCAACACCAGTGAAGCATTGATTAAATGCAGAACTGATACACTTATTTCCTATGGCTCTTGCATACGGTCCCTATCTCTGAGCCAGAAAGGCCAGGTCAAGTCCCACGTGTTCCAGAGCTGTGTAATAGTGACCCTGAACAGGTAGGTTAGAAAATATCACCACTTACTTCTTACTAACACCCTCAGTGAATCATAGCTGAGCAATCAGCTGCACATTCACTTCCATTCCCTTGTTAACTATATTGTCAAGAGCAATGAAGTGGATCCCCAAGTTCATCATTATTCACCGACCCATGCTGGATATGCAGATGTGCAGACTTCCTGATGGCATGTCTATGTCAGTTTGGGATCATGAATGATCAGATGGCCAGTTGGCCAAGATTTCATCTCCATGCTCATACTTAAAGGTTGGCTGGGTGTTCAAGTTAAATACAGGGGAAACAGCATTTGTGGAATCTTACCCGAGCAGCTAAGGCTTTTAAGAGTGAGAATGGGATGAGTGAGAAGGGGAAAAAACTTCAAACCCAACAACATTAGTGATTTTACTAGTACATTCAGGAGTGAATTGCTTTGGACTGTTCTGTCGACAAAAAGAAACTATCTTAATATACATTAAATGCAGCACACCATAAAAGGAAATCTTCCTCTGTTGGGAACTAGTGTGGTCAACTGTAGCTTCAACCGATAAAAATACAATTTTTTTGAAAATATAGCTGGATGTCTATGTAGTATATTTAACAGACACTGCAATATTTCCCAAGACATTATTCACAGATAGTAATGAACCTTCAATACATGGTGTGTTTACATTGGCTATATTCTGAAGTTGAGGAACTCCCATTCCTAAAGAGGTTCCATGGTTATATCCCCACTCAAACACTGACAGTGTTCTCCTGAGTCATTCCCAAGCATTAATCATGAGGATGGAGAAAAAGAAAGTTCAGTAGAGAGGAAGAAAACAGATGTTAACAACATACAATGATCTTTCTAAAAATAACTTATTCTCAAAATATGATTGGCAGTGGCAGAGTCATACTAATTGTCCGTGTCTAATTCTACCAAAAAGTTGTGGTGTTCCTTATTCTTGAACATTGCTTTTCCTTTAGTGATTATGTTCACAAAAACAAGAATTCCAGGATTTTGGCCCAGTGATTTATGAAAAATTCCAGGATTTTAGCCCAGTGATTTATCAAGAAGCAACGAAATGTATACAAGCAATGATGAAGGGATAAAAACAGAAATAAAAGTAGACAATGCATCTGTGGAGAAAAGTGGAGTTGACATTTCACCAGAAGGGTCAACATGACCTGAAACATTAACTGTTTCTCCTCACAGTTTTGTCTGACCTGCTGACAATTTCCAGCATTTCCTGCTTCTATTTCAGTGTTCCAACATACTTTGCTATTCACGAATAGATAGTTCATGGACAGAGGGTCTGTCAAAGTAAGCTTTGTATGTTATTGCATTTGCTTCCTGCAGATAGTTGTATTGCAGTCACAATGCATCAGTCATGAATAAAAATGAAGGCCAAGTCAAATGCTAGACATATTAGTCAAGCAAATTGTTCTGTCTTTAAGCGTGCCCAACTTCTTGAATCTTGTTGCAGCTGTGCACAAAGCCAGGGATTCAGATTTATGCCATTATATTTGTGCATTGTTCAATGTTTAACTGTTTCACTGGTTCATAGTTCCCTGAAATTAGAGTCCCAGGTGGGCAGGATAGTGACAAAGACATTTGGTATGTTTGCTTTTATTGGTCAGTGCACTGAGTATCGGAGTTGGGGGGGTCATGTTGTGGCTGTACAGGACATTGATTAGGCCACTTTTGGAATACTGTGTTCAATTCTGGTCTTCCTGCCACAGGAAAGATATAGTGAAACTTGAAAGGGTTCAGAAAAGATTTTTAAATATGTTACCAGGGTTGGAGGGTTTGAACTATAGAGAGAGGCTAAATAGGCTGGGGCTATTTTCCCTGGAGCGTTGGAGGCTGAGGGATGACCTTTTACAGGTTTATAAAATCATGAAGAGCATGGATAGGGTGGATAGATAAGGCCTTTTTCCCCAGGGTGGGGGAGTCCAAAATTAGAGGGCATAGGTTTAAGGTGAGAAGGGAGAGATTTAAAAGGGACCTAAGGGGCAATCTTTTCGCGCAGAGGGTGGTACGTGTATGGAATGAACTACCAGGTGAAGTGGTGGAGGCTGGTACAAGTACAACATTTAAAAGTCATCTGGATGAGTATATGAATTGGAAGGATTTAGAAGGATATGGGCCAAATGCTGGCAAAGAGACTAGATTAGTTTAGGATATCTGGTTGGACCAAAGGGTCTGTTTCCATGCTGTACAGCTCTATAGCTCTATGATTCTATGACCCCCTAAGGAAATGAAGATGGCATTCACTATAATAGTGCCAAAGATCAGTGGGAGATTGTTGAGGAACAAACACAAAGTTGCTGGAAAAGCTCAGCAGGTCTAACAGCATCTGTGAAGGAAAAAACAAAGTTAACATTTCAGTTCCGGTGACCCTTCCTCAAAACTGGCATGTCAACAGTGTTCTCCTGAGTCATTCCCAAGCATTAATCATGAGGATGGAGAAAAAGAAAGTTCAGCAGAGAGGAAGAAAACAGATGTTAACAACATACAATGGTCTTCCTAAAAATAATTTATTCTCGAAATATGATTGGCAGTGGCAAAGTCATACTAATTGTCTGTGTCTAATTCTACCGAAAAATTGTGGTGCTCCCTATTCTTGAACATTGCTTCTCATTTAGTGATTTAGTGATGAACTGAGTTCTGAGGAAGTGTCACTGAACCCGAAACATTAACTCTATTTTCCTTCACAGATGCTGCCAGACCTGCTGAGCTTTTCCAGCAACTTTGTTTTTGTTCCTGATTTACAGCATCCGCAGTTCTTTCGATTTTTATTTGGGAGATTGTTGAGTTTAGTTTTGGAGGAATTGTCACTGGATTGAACTTACTTTGGCTTTGAGTATTACCTGCAATATCCCAATCTAAGCCTGGATCTTGTCTTCAGTCCTGTTGTTGACTGATGGAGGCTGTTTCACACTTGAAGCTGTGGAAGCATCATGGAATGTCCCATTACCCATTTTGTATCTATTAGCATTTTTCCCCATTGGACTAAAGAAAAATGAGAAGAAGTTACATTAAAAGCACTGAGAAGGAACTTTATTAGATATTGTTTGTGGAGGCAAGAACCCTGGAATCATGGATGACTTGAAGAATCATAGAGGCAGAAAGTAGAGTATGAGAGAAAGCTGGCTAATAATATTAAAACAGAAAGAAAGGATTTATACAAGTACTTTAAAAGGAAAAGAGGAGCTAAAGGTTGTGTTTGTCCTCGGGGGAGAGTGAATTGATAACAGAATACAAAGAAATGGCAGACACTTTGAACAGGCATTTTGTGCCTATCTTCATGGTAAAAGATTGTAAAAATTTTCCAAAGATAATTGGCAATCAAGAGGTTATAGGGAGGGATCAGATTCAAATAAATAATCAGCAAGGAAAAGATGCAAGGAAAACAGTTGGAATTGGTTGTAACATTGGTTGTAACTAACCCACACATGGCAAGGTAGTTCCTTTTCCCTTGTTCAGTTTACTTCTCCTTTCTATAGCAATTGCCATAAAAAAGCTCAGCATTTGTCCCTTTACAAGATGGGTTTCCAATCATACAACATACTTCATACATTAATGATGTTTACTCAACAAAGTGCTACATACATCATACGAACTTATAAATTATGAGCAGGAGTAGGCCATTTGGCTCCTAAAGTCCTTGCTCTACCATTCAATAAAATCATGGCTGATCTGATTACCCCATGTTCCCACTGATTCTTGAGAACTTTTCACCCCCCTTTCTCGTCAAGGATCTACTACCTCTGCGTTCAAAAAAATTCAAAGAGTTTGCTTCCAATACCTTTTGAGGAAGAGAATTTCAAAGAATCATGACCTTCTGTGAGAAAAAAAAATTATCCCACATCTCTGTCTTAAAAGAGTGACCTCTGATTTTTAAGCAATGACCCCTAGTTCGAGAATCTCCCACAGGTGGAAACAACCTTTCCAAACACGTCCGATCCAGGCAGCTCAAGGTTCTACATGTTTCAACAAGTCACCTCTTAGCCATATAAATTCCAGCAGGTACAAGCACAGCTCGTCCAACCTTTCCTTGTAGGACACCCTATCCATTCCAGGTCTTACTCTTGTAAATTTTCTCGGAAATGCTTCTGATGTATTGACATTTTTACTTACATAAGGAGACCAATACTGTACACAGTACTCCAGATATAATCGCACCAGTGTCCTATAGATAAAGCATAACTATTTTTGCATTCAATTCCACTTAAAGTAAACTTTCTTAATCACTTGAAAAGCTCAGTAGGTCTGACAGCATCTGTGGAGAGAAATCAGGGTTAATGTTTCAGGTCCTTCTGAGGAAGGACCACTTGACCCAAAACATTAACTCTGATTTCTTTCCACAGATGCTGCCAGACCTGCGAAGCTTTTCCGGCAATTTTCTTCTGATTTACAGCATCTGCAGTTTTTTCAGTTTTTATTTCTTAATTACTTGCTGTGCCATATATGGAGATAATTCTTAAAATATGTAAAGCAGCTCAAGAGCCTGGGAAATGTCTGTCAAGATAAAACAAAAAACTTTCAATGCAGTTTGGCTCGTAGTGGATCTCATTAAGTCGTTAATTTTTAATCAGTGTAAAGCCATACATAAGTGAACTGGAAACTTCAAAACAGCCAACATAGCACAAACATTTCTGGATTATCACATACAACATTCAAAACAGGAGGTAGTAACATGGTCTGACAAATTGCTTACATAAATATGCAAAAATCATTAAGACAGACACTTTATTTTTAAATATTTAACCTGAAAATAAACATTGGTGTAAACACGTAACTAACTTGATAGACAAATGATAAGTTTCACATTCTAAATTTTATTGAAATTCCAGTTATTGTAATTCTATAAACAATTTGTCATCACTGTTTATCACAAATATTTATGTCTTCTCTTGACAATACACAGATACAGATAGCAAGTCAGGACAGCAAGACAATCTTAAGGTTAAGCAGGGTCAAAGGGCAGGGATCATTTCAGACAAGGTTAAATACAACTATGACAGCCAAAATGTTGGAAATAGCTACAGGAGAAATAAAGGACCAAACAGAATGTTGTAGCCGAAGGTTTGGACAGTCGTTGGAGTAAAAGCAACAGGGCATAGTATGGTGTAGTGGAATTTTTTAAAAAATGTAAACACCTCATTACAAAAATACATTGAGAAATCTTCAGTCAAGTTAACAATTAACTTTCAGAGACCATGCCACCACTTATCAATGTTTAGACATAATTTACAACAATGTCTTTTTTTAACTATGTCAGAAAGCATTGTTATCCGGAAGTATTTCCACAGGAGTTCAATGTCTTCATTCTGTAATTTCAATTTGCCATCTTACTCTCCCAGTGCAATCATGTCATAATCTAAGGTCAGTTTGCAAAATTACTATTCTTCGGGCTGAGGTAGACTGGGAACCTGCCTCTTTGTCTTGCTTCTGAGAGCAGAAGACAACAGCAAGCTACAATACAAAAAGGTTGTGAAAATTTAAATTGCTGGGACAACTCAGCAGGTCTGGCAGCATCTGTGGAGAAACACTTCTTGATTATAACCCCAATCACTAATATATACCTCAAGCAAGAGGTCCAGCACCAACCCACTGCAATCAGATTTCCAGCCACAGAAACACCTTTCTATCAGCACTCTCTGCTACCTGACTCAGCCAATTTTGGATCCAATTTGTCTTGGACTCTATCGTCTCTTACTTTCTTGACCAGTCTGCTATTAGGTACCTTATCAAAAGCTAGAGTTCATGCAGACCGGTTCAGAAGCATTTCCTTCATCAGTACCTCCTCAAAAAAGATGCTCCTTTAATAAATCCATTCTGACTATCCCTCATTAAGCAATATCTCAGAAGTACATCCATGTTCTGTCCCTCACAATCCTTTCTAATAAACTCCCCAGGATGGAGGTTAGACTGGCTTACCTGTAATTTCCTTCTGTCTTTTTTTTAATAGTGGGGTATTAATAATGGGACTGCTGTAACTGATCAATATTGCAAACGCCTCCTCTTCTATACCCCTCTCTTCCTCATTTGAATACAGTTTCCCCAGGACTGTTGAGCTGTCAATCCTGCCCATCTTTCAGCCAAGTCTCAATCACAGCTATGAATCATCCTGCTCACTGTGGCTCAGTTTGGGTCCTGCACGGTCAATCACTTAGTGACTTCATAACAGCCTAGATTCAAGGATGGATGATAAAGCTAAATTCCAGAAGTGGGGTGAGTTGTAAGTGACTGTTTGACACCATGGCCACATTTGACAGAACGTGGCACCAAGGAGCCCTAGGCAAACTTAAGTCAATGCCAAATTTAAATAGGGGTCCATTCAGTTATCAGACCCTCCTGGTACCTCAAATGCATGTAAATATATTCCTGTATGTGTAAGAAATGTCATTGGTTTAATTGGTTGGAATTAGACTCCAATGTTTGTTTGTTCCCTTGATATACTGCAGTACAGAACCAAACTGCATTTGTGACTATGTATACGTACAAAGATATTTTTTATGAATAAAGTATATTTTTGAAATTAAAAATATTGAGTCAATGGGAATCAGGAGAGAAATCTCTGCTGGTTGGAGTCAAAACCAGCGCGAATGAGATGGTTGTGGTTGTTGGATGTCAGTCATCTCAACTACATAACTTCTGCGGAAGATCATTAGGGCAGTGTCCGAGGCCAAACCATCTTCAGTTGTTTCATCAATAACTCTCCCTCCATCATGAGGTCAGAAGTAGGATGTCCACCAATGTTTGCACAATGCACAGCACCATTCGCTACTCCTCAGATACTGAAGCACTGCAATAAGACATGGACAACATCCAGGCTTGCGCTGACAAATGGAAAGCAACATTCATGCAACATAAGTGCGAATTAATGACTATCAGCAACAAGAGAGAATCTGACCAGTGCTCCTTGACATTCAATGGCATTACCACTGCTGAATCCCTCTCTATGAACATGCTGGGGGTTACCATTGACCAAAGACTGAACTGGACATACAAATACTATGACAACCAGAGCAGATTCAGAGTCCTAGAAATCCTGCAGGCAGGAACTCACTTCCTGATTCCACAAAGCCTGTCCACCATCTGCAAGTCACAAATCAGCAGTTAGCTGGAATACTCTCCACTTATCTGGATGGGTGCAGCTCTAACAACACTCAAGAAGCTTGACACCAACCAGGACAAAGCAGCCAACTTGACTGGTGTCGCACTGATCCACAACCTTCAATATTCGCTCTCTTCACCAGCAACTTACAACAGCAGTGTATACCATTCACAAGGTTTCTTCAACCGCTCCTTCCAAACCCATATCCTCAAATGACATGGGCAACAGATTCATGAGAACACCGTCATTTCCACGTTCTCCTATAAGCCAAACGTCATCCTGACTTGGAACTATTTTGCTATTCCTTCACCGTCATTGGTTAAAAATCCTGCGACTTCCTTCCGAACATCATTCTGGGAATCCCTACACATGAGCATTTCAGAAGGATGGCTCACCACCATGTTCTCCAGGGCAATTGGGAATGGGCAATGAATGCTGGCCTCACTAGAAATGCCCACATTTCATGAACAAATAAGAAACACCAATAATAAATCAATGGTTTGATAATGAACACACCCGAAGCTTTGTTTGGTGGGAACAAAAATTCTGAATGTGTACACTCTTGTCAGCCCTCAATGTTGGAAAACAAATGATTTGCACCATGGTGGCCTACACACTGTTAAATATCGGATTCCCTGGTATAGCTCAGCAGCACCACTTTTTCATCATAGTGTGTGCCACATTTACTCAGAGCAAGACATTGAGCCAAGAAGGGATTTGATGCCACCCATTTTCTCTGGACCCTGTTGTCAGCCAGTTGTGCTTTGTATCTCCAATTGCTTCTTCCAGTACGTCAAGAATAGTGGTAGACCTGAGGATTTGATGTATTTCAGAGATCAAAAGGGAAACCAAGTAGTTGATGAAAAGGGAAAATTGTATAATGCATGTACACGAACAAGTAATATAAAGACAAATTGGTGAATATTGTACAAGAAAATAATACGATTTTCATTCATGTATTTAGGAACTTCGTCTTCCGACTGTTACCACATGCAAGACTTCCCTCTGTTTTCATGTTTATTCTTGGGCATCCGCCTTACCTGTGTAGAAAGCTTCCAACAATCCCTAACATTCTTGTCAGATGTTTTCAATTCTCAAGCTGCGGCTTTACAACCTCAATTAATTCTCAGGTTAAATTGGGCTATGGATCTACCATTCCTTTTTGATATCATGTGGCCATATTAGAGAGGAGTATTTGTGGGAATGCAGCACATACAAGAGGGGCTGTAGCATTACCATCACATATGGACGTACACAGATGCAAGCAGCTGCCTTCATTGGTGTGCTGTTTTTAATTCTATTAAGTAGATTTACACCAGGGCAAGTTTAATCTCAGCAATGGGTGGTTGGTAATCGCAAAGAGTTTGACTTTTTGGGTTAAACATCAGGGGGCAACCTATTGATGAAGATCTATGAAAAATGAATGACTTTATGGCCAAATGTTAGTCTCAACTTTTAGCTGAAATTAATTGTTACTCAAGTAAACTAACCTTGATGTCTAACCTTGAGCTTTGGTCCCATTTACTCAAATCCAACCAGATCTTGTTGCATTTGCACTGCTTTTAGCCATACATCATTTATTTAATTAACTGTAAATATCTTAGCCTTGTTCTTCCTTTGATCAGTTGATCAATAGCAAATATCCAATTTCCTTCATATGCCTCTCTACAGGATTTCCACATTTTCCACATACTCAGTTTATCTCTATGTTATTATCAAGCTGGGTTTCTGTGATGCTGAGAATATATTAGATTCCAACAAATATCCACAGATGAAGGAACACAAATAGAATTAAGCCATTCATTCATTAAGCATGTTCCACATTTCAGTCAGAATGTGGTTGAGTTATACCTCTTTTTGTCCTGCTTTTGATCCTGTGCTGTACTCTTATATGTTTTATGATCCATTTCAATCAACATCTATACTTAACAATAATCAATTAAATTCATCCAGTCTTGAACATTTCAATTGACTTGGCATTTACAGCATTTGGAGAGAGAGATTTCTGGTTTCCATTAGCACTTGTGTGACAAGATGCTTTCTGATTTCATCCTTAAATGGCCTCACTCTTAAGGTTTACTTAAGGTAAGTTAAGGGTACACTGTTTTATTCTGGAATCCCTTGCCAGAGAAAATAGCTTCTCTGTAGCCTAAATGTTTTATTTGAAGACCTTGAATCAATCACCTTTAACCATCTGAAATTTAGGGAAATACAAACTCAATGAATGCAACCTATCCACTTCATTAACTGTGGATACTATTTAGGTGATCGCATTGTGTTCCTCCAAGGCCACTCCATCTTCCCCAAGATTCAGTGTCCAGAACTGAACGATGGGGCCAATTTTTCCCATCCCAGATTAGGTCAAAACAAAGATGGGTCAGAGAAAACAATATCTGCTTCATCACACAGCCAGTAGTCCCATTTCCTTTCTCATTACCAATTGCTTTCAGTCAGCAGAGGAGAGGATGGGCCTTTCAAAACTGGCTCACACCAATAAATAGAACGCTTTAGTGAGTGTTGGGCTAAATATGTGCCTAACTTTCAGAAGTTTTGGAGCCCTCAGCCTTCAAATAGTACGACGGAAGGCATGCAGCAAGTCAACGTTGAGATCGGGCAAAAGAAAACTTTCTGAAGGTTAGTGGCATGGAATAAGATGATGAACTACTTCCTTTATCCAAGAACATAAGGGTTTTTGAAGATGGCAGGAAGGGGAATACTGATGATCGTTCAGTTAGGGGGCAGATTTTTTAATCCAAAAGATATACGTCATTAAAAAAAATCTTTACATACATTCATAGGAACTAAAACAGTTCTGTATAGACTTTGCATATCAAGAGAAAATATTGGAGTTTGACATTCCCTGCATTTACAAAAACTAGCGACATATCCTACTCAGGCAGTGCACAATTTACATGCATTCAGGCAAAGATAGGGTCTGATGACTGAATGGAGACTCAATGTATTTTGGCAGAAAGACCTTAGGCGCTGGTCTTTCCCCACTAGTTCAGTTAAGGAGCAGAGACAAGAACTTAGAATTTTTTCTCTGCATCTGGCTGGAGAGGTTTGACACAATGCTTTGTTACTGCAGCACCACCACTAGTAAGTGGGTCTAATTACAATGCAACTTAACACTGGCATTTTCCATTATAATTAATCACGGCAATGTGTCATGAGAAACTGGTGGGAATCATGTGCCAAGGTAACTTCTTTTAATGATTAAGATTTTCTGGCAAATTTCCCAAACAAAGCCTGGTTACCTGATTGGTTAGTTAGGTTTTGCTTAAGCAATCAACAAGTTGGAAATAAGTCAGATCCTATTCCCAATTGCAGAAAGAAAATAATGGAAATCTGAAATTAAACATTGGGAAATCCTGGAAATATTCAGGTGGCAGTTGGAAAGGAATCAGAATCACCTGAAGCTGGTGGATCTGAAACATAACTCTATTTCTGTCTTACCATTGAGGCTGAAAATCTACTGAATATTTTTAGCATAATCTTAATTTGTTTCTGGTTGAATCTGCTGCCAGATATATTTGTGGCACAACTTTCAAATACACCACTTTGCAATGCTTTTACACATCAGTTTGTAAATATGATTGTCACACTTTTGCGAATAAGTCAGTTTAACAAAAAACAGAAGTTGTTGGAAAAGCTCAGCAGGTCTGGCAGCATCTGTGAAGAAAAAAATCAGAGTTAACGTTTCGGATCCGGATACCCTTTCTCAGAATTCAATCAGGACCCAAAACGTTAACTCTGATTTTTTTTCTTCACAGATGCTGCCAGACCTGCTGGACTTTTCCAGCAACTTCTGTTTTTGTATAAACCGAAAGATACTGTAAATCGGGGAACAAAAACAGAAGTTGCTGGAAAAGCTCAACAGCATCTGTGAAGAAAAAATCTGAGTTAAAGTTTCGGGTCCAGTGACTCTTCCTTCTATTTTTGTTTCTAATTTTCGGGATCCACAGTTTTTTTTATTAAGTCAGTCTAACACTTGCGCCAACAAGTCAGTTTAACACTACAACTTGAGCGATATGCATGGAACGTCTAAACGATCAAGATTAAAATCTCTTTTCCTCTCTTTGATAAGGCACTCTATAACAGTTTTTTCTAAAAAAAAGTTTTTTTGTTTTCTTTTGTAGCATTTTTCCTTCAGGATACCAACTATTCCGCAACCTATTGTCTGGTCTCTTTCCCAATCCCTTGGGGCTTCCTTAAGGAAATAAAAAGATTGTATAAATAGGCACTAAATTCCCGGGAATCGCGTCATTTCCTCTCTAATCACAGAAAAGCCCAAATCGCCTTTTCCCAGCGTTTCCCGCAGGGCAAGCTTTCTCACCATCTGCAGAGAGGCTACTGAGAACACACACTCTTTACCATTTTTCACTCGATCTCCAACAGGAGCCTGAACTTTATGAGTTCTCCAGACCGAGCTGTCATACTATGGAAGAGCAATTCTGCTCTGAATTAGAAACCTGATTAGATCCTCCAATATCAAAGCACTCGGCAATGTAATTGTAAAATCCCAGTGAAACAATAAACAAAAACAAAGCCTTAACTTATTAGAGTGAGAAATCCGGACTAAAGCAAGCTTGTAATTGGCGCTCCGAACCAAACTCAGGGAGAGATCTGTGCCACTACATGTCCAGGATATAATCTGCATTTTCCAGGTGCCGCTATATCATGAGAATTTCGAAAAATAAGCACGCCAACATTTTGCTGCAATACTTATAAAAGTCCCTGGAATGGTTTTAGAAATAATTAAAATGTGGATAGATACCGATTTTACTCACATTGTTACACTCAACATGTAGGTGAAATTGAACGTGACATTTTATGGACCCAAAGAATAATTTCTTGGAAAGCACTGAGTAATGTAATAATCGTCTAAATAAAGGAATCAAAACTTTCTCATGGCTTTATCAATGAATTAATAGCACCACATTGCAGCGAGCCATTATTTAACCGGAAACAAATTTCACCATCCTAACTTTGGCATTAACTAGAGCGGTTGTGAATGAAACAGGTCCATGAAACGTGGTCAGGAGCTGGTTTAAAAACGTTCTTCAACTTACAGAGACGACAAACTCCAGCGTATCCACATAATCCCTTTCGGTTTTCAAGATTTCAGTCAGGACACAAACTCGAAGACGTAGCTGTTTCTCCAAGTCCTTGCCGCTAATTTCCCCTTTACTCTCCGACTTTTCTTCAGTCATTGTAGATCAGCGATCCCTGTTTATTTCATCTACTCCCAGCAACTGGCATCAACATTGCCTTTCCCTTTATAAATTAAATGGCGTTTCTCTCCCTCCCGTCATTTAAAGGGGGTTAACCCAGTAGAAATAAACATTGTTCCTCTCTCCCATTTGGGCGACTTTCAACTTAAATGTTGTAGAGGAGGAATGGCGATGTTTTCCGATTTGAATGTGTAGGGAAGGCTAGGAGAATCCCGGAGGCACTGCGTCTTAACTCAGTGCTGCAGGAGAACAGTCACATGGAACAAAAACTGTGGGAAAGCCACTAGACTTACACATTCACCAAACACTTCCAGTGTCCCCTGTCTGCTGCTCCCACCCCCAGCAGAATCAAAAGAAGAGAGGAAAATAAATCGATCTTCGCAACTGCAGCGTCCAAGACGTGTGTCATTCAAAAACTGTGCTTTGTTTCGTAATATTGTCCCACATACCAGAGCCTTGTCATTTCCCATGTTTGTATGAAAACGAGCAATATATGCTCGCCAGCCAGTGAACCCCACGACCCACGGGTGAATGAAAACAAAAAAACTTTTCCCCTTTCCTGGCTTTGAGTTACTATATGTTAGAGATATCCCTAAACCTTCCCCTGATGAAAGGAAACGAGATTTCTGAAACCAATAGGGATTTTCGTGCCTATTAAAAATCTGAAGGAACGGATGAACCCATGATTTTAACATCGACTAAAGTAATTGGAACTTTAGCATGCTTTCCATGCATGCTGCCTGACCCATTATGATCTCGAGCATTTTTTTGTTTTCAGTCCTGGAAAAAATTCGTGTTTGCAAAGATGCCTGTACAGGATTCCCAGCCAGAAAGGCAGCGATTATAACTGCATCAGAGGTGTCAAGGGGGCAACGTTTTGCAGTCCACAGTGATCTGGAATGGGTCTGATCTGTAGTACTTGGAATGAGCACTTGTAGTGTCATAACGTTCAAGGTTATGGGCCCAGTGTAGGAAAGTGGGACTAGTTTAGGGTGTCTTGTATTTTTGGTGGTACCAACTGTATGGGCCAAAGAGCCTGGTCTGTACTGTACGATTCCATGATTCTATGAGATGGTGGTGAAAGTTGATCCAATTACAAATTTCAAAACTTGATTGAAGGAGAGTGAAGCTGCTGCTGTGTGAAAAGAGCAAGGGGTGGGGGCAGGGCAAAACTCTTTTCAAAAGGACAGACACAATGGGCCAAATGGCCTCCATCTGTACTGTACCATTTCACGATTCTATATTTTACAAGAGTTTAAACTTTTTTTGTTAACAAAAAGGCTGTAGCTCAACATAATTAAATCGTAATATTTTCCAGGACTGAAAACAAAAAAAATGCTCAAGATCACAATGGGTCAGGCAGCATGCATGGAAAGCAAGCTAAAGTTACAATTACTTTAGTCGATGTTAAAATCATGGGTTCATCCGTTCCTTCAGATTTTTAATAGGCACGAAAATCCCTATTGGTTTCAAATAGTACACTCACAGTGGAGGCACTGGGGATGGTCCAGCGAAGATTAACAAAAGGTCAAGGACCTATCCAATTGCTGAAGAAGTTGGATTGATGGCAAAACTAATAACTACAATCCAGCCAAATGACAGCACAATGGTGTCAGAAACTCCAGGCTCCTCATCGTTTGCACGCCAGGTAACTTAAGCAACTTATTGTTGGAGTTCTGGTTAAGCCAGTCTTTGATGTTGTCCTTCACTCCCAGTCACTTGCTTTATTGCCATTAACCTTTCAGTGATGATTAATCCCTGTCCTTCTGCATTAATAATATTCGACATACAAATTAGAAGCAGGAGTAGACTAGCTGATCCCTTCGAGCCCACTCCAGAATTTCATGAGGTCACGGTTTTAGAGTCATAGAGAAAACACGTAGCAGCACCTCACATTAATCTAAATTAAACTCCATCTGCCACTCCTTGGTGCATTGCACCATCTGATCAAGGTCCCATTGTACTGTGTGGAAACTTTCTTTGCTGTCCACTGCACAACCAGTAGTTGGTTTGATTGTGACTTCAAATCCACTTTTCTACTGTGGCAATCTTCTTGTACTATCTGTATGCAACACAAATTAAATATGTGGAATCTATGACAATGTAAACATCACAACTTTAATAATTTTGTGGTTTGATAGAATCAACAAAGATAAACAGTTCGACACAAAAGAATGAGCAATATCTTTCTGGAATAAACTGTTTCTTGAGATGAAAGGGGCAAGGAGAAACTGTTAAAAGAAACTAATTAAAAGCAACATGTGAATTAACTATCTCTGGGAAGAAGTAACCTAAAGAGCCCATTTCCTGAGAGAGAAATCCGCTGCCTCATGACAAATGGGCAAATAAGACTGCCAGCAGAAGCAATGCTCAGAACTAAAGGGCTTAATTGCAGAAAAAGTTGTGTTCTAAATAGATAGCTAACCCCACATGTAACAAAGAACAGAGGAGCTACTTCTGATAAGAAGGCAAGCTACAGACCTGAAGTCTCCAGGAATGTAATCAATGTTGGGGATGGAAGAATCTAAAGGATAATGATAATGTCACTCCACAAACTTGAAAGAGAGAACATTACATGAGGATCCAACACCAGAACAAGTCAGTAGCAGAACTCTGAAGAACAATGCTGCATGAGGATCTAACCCTGGACACTTCCAGACACAGACCACCGTTGATTGAAACCCTGGCCAAATTCCACAATTATTCAGGCAATATCCAGGTTGAGTTGTGAGAATTAACTTTCTTAATGGAGGGATCTTATTTTGGTTGCTACATGCAATTAATGAACATTTAAATTACTGTTTCAGTACTTGGTTATGTATGAGATTTCTTAATAAGCAGCCCAAATAACTTGTGAGTTTGCCCACAATAATTCTATTTACTTGAAGACTTCTGATAAGTTTGACTACATTTATTAAACATTACAGAATGGTCTCTCAACATAGCTTGTGTCCAGGGTACCACTATCTGCTGCCCTTGCCCTTCTAGTTTGAAGTGTTTGTGGGTTTGGAAGGTGCTGTCTAAGGATCTTTGGTGAATCTCTGCTGTGCATCTTATAGATAGTACACACTGCTGCTACTGAGCGCCAGTGGTGGAGAGACTGGATGCTTGTGGACTAAGCAGTTTGCTTTGTCCGAATGCTGTCAAGTTTCTTGAGTGTTGTTGAGCTGCACCTATCCAGGCGAGTGGGAAGTATTCCTTCACACTCCTGACTTGTGCCTTGTAGATGGTTGATAGGCTATGGGGAGTCAGAAGGTAAGTTACTTACTGCAGGATTCCTAGCCTCTTAATCTTTTAGTCCTTGTATTTGTTTGGAGTCATAGAGATATGCAGCGCAGAAACAGACCCTTCCTTCCAACTCGTCCATGCCGACAGATATCCTTTATAAATCTAGTCCTATTAGCCAGCTTTTGGCCCATATCCCTCTAAACTTTTTCGATTCATATTTCCATCCAGATGCCTTTTAAACATTGCAATTGTTCCAGCCTTCACCACTTCCTCTGGCAGCCCATTCCACACGCGCACCACCCTCTGCGTGAAAAAGTTGCCTCTTAGTTCCCTTTTAAATCTTACCCCTCTCACTTTAAACCTATGTCCCCTAGTTTTAGACTCCTCACCATGGTGAAAAGACCTGGTCTGTTTACCCTATCCATGCCCCTCATGAAACTTCGAGAAGGTCACTCCTCGGCCTCTGACACTCCAGGGAAAATATTCCCAGCCTACTTAGCCTCTCTCTATAGTTCAACCCCTCCAACCTTGGCAACATCCTTGTAAATCTTTTCTGAACCCTTTCAAGTTTCACAACATCCTTCCTACAGGAGGGAGACCAGAACTGAATGCAGTATTCCAGTAGTGGCGTAACCAATGTCCTATACAGCCAATACATGACCTCTCAACTCCTGGATGTGTGAAGCTCTTGCAAAACTCGAAAAGGTGACACAATCCAGAAAAGAAAGCAGTCTACTTGATTGGCACCTCAACCACCTCCAACATTAATTCCCTTCACCATCGATACAAACTGGCAGCTGTACGTCTTCTCCTTGTAATACTCTGCAGTAACTCAGCAAGGATCTCCGAACAGCACCTTTCAAACCCGCAACCTCTACTGCGCATAAGGACAAGGGTAACACAGGAATGGGAGCACCACCACCTGTAAGCTCCCCTTCAAGCCACAACCAAACATGATTTGGAAGTATATCACCATTCCTTCACTGTGGCTGGATAAAACTCATGGAACTCCCTTCCGAATAGTATTGTGGGTATCCCTCCACTCCAAGGACTGCAGTAGTTTTAACAAGGCAGCTCACCTTCACACATTCTCAAGCCCAATTAGGGATTGGCAATAAATGCTGGTCAATCCAGCAATTCCCACATTCCACAAATACATTTTAAAA
>NC_063335.1:28611604-28624456 GCF_021869965.1 Rhincodon typus
ACACCTTAAAAATTGCCTTTGGGTGCAGTCTGTGGGACGTCACTTAAATGGTGCCGGGCTAGTGCAGGTGAAAATGTGTGAGCTTTCGAACCTGTGAGAGAGCTGGCTACTATTGTAAAGACAGTAGGAAATGTCCAACTGAAAATGTGTGTATTTTCAAAGTTGTAAGACAGCCAGTCACGGAATGAAACTACAAGGAAAAAGAAAATAGAAAGTGCAAATTGTTCCTTTGCAGTGAAAAAATAATGGAAAAATACATCTCCTGAAGGCATGGGTATTAGTCCCGTCTAAAGAACTACTCTTCTAATAGCAAAAAAAAATGAATGAAGCCAGAAGGAATAATACACGTGATTGGTAAAATCAAGGCAAAATGACAGAAAGCCAAACTTCACTTTGATAAAGCTGCCGATTCATTGCCAGAGCTGGGTACTACAGAACGAGGCAGAGCACAAATGTCCAATGCCCTCAACAAAAGTCAGCACACATACAGCATTTGTCACCTCAATCGCAGACTGTGTATGTGAACAACTAGATATTTAGTTACAACGGCATACACTTATGTAGATCTACAGAAGTTGTTCCTGATTGCGGAGAGCGAATCAGGAAAATCTCACCACCTGCATGGAGTATAAAAGAACCATCCCCCAGGGGTCCACTGTTCCCCAGCAATAACAATGGATAAGTAACAATAGTTACTGTAGCAACATCACTTGCCACAGGAATGATATTCCTTAGAGAAAAAACATCATCAAGGACAAGCAGATACCAAGGGAACAGCCAACAACAATACACATGCGCACCATTAGGTTACCAGCACAATTTAAGGATTGTCTACAATGCATGTCCATGGCTGGCAAAAGTGGAATTGACTAAAGTTAGTACACTGTTTTGTCCATGAATTATTGATTTCTTGGTGACCAAATATAGTCATAGAGGTTTACAGCACAGAAACAGTCCCTTCGGTCCAACTCATCCATGCCAACCAGATATCCTAAATTAATCTAGTCCCAGCATTTGGCCCATATCCCTCTAAACACTTCCTATTCATGTACCCATCCAGATGCCTTTTTAATGTTGTAATTATACCAAACTCCACCACCTCTTCTGGCAGCTCATTCCGTAATAACTTAGGTAACTTGCATCTGCAAATGATAATGCACACAATTTTTTTTTCAGGAAAAGGGATGTTTGGAGAATTGTAATTGTTTCATTAGTGTAGTGAGTGGTTTGTTTGCATAGTTATGTCACCTCTACCTTTGATAGAAGTGCATTTGTGTGCAGTCTGTGGGAGACACCATGCAAACATCATTTCAAACACTCTTCCTTTCTTGTAGGACTAAACTGGAGACAGACTTTAATTTGATTTTGAGCCACAAAAGGGTAAGATAATGACGTCAATCCAAGATGCAGGTCAGTCGTAGCAATGTCATGAGAAATTTACTGATGCAGTCAAGGTAAGACATCTTTTCTATATTATACTTTGTCACAGCACTTTCCCCACCAAACACTCCCATTTTCCAATTAACAACAAGCATTAAATCTGCCCTCTTCATACTTCAACTTCAGTTTCTATTTAAAATATGCTAAAGCACCTGCAACACATTCTGCCATCTTGTCGCAAATTAATGCATTCTTATCATTTACAAGAAAGACACCCTGCTACCACATCCCTGTTCTATGACATCTCTTTATCCTGCATGGTGTGCCTAGTGAAAAAATTTCACAAGCCTTTGATGTAGCCATGAATTAATAAGCCTTTCTTGCCTTCTTTTTGGAGGCAAGATGGATCACAGTTACTGAGAACAAGAGGTGGATCAATCTGCATCAAGTCCTCAATTCCATTCAGCACAATTCTTTGGAGATATTAGAAAATTAAGGGCAATATAACTTCATAGAGTTCTACAGCTTGGAAACAGAACCTTCAGTCTGACTTATCCATGCCAACCATGGTCTTAAACTAAAGTAATTCCACTTGTCTGTATTTGGTCCATATCCCTCCAAACCTTTCCTATTCATTCCACACACAAACCACACTCATTTTTAAAACTTTCTCTTCTCACCTTAAAAATATGTCCCCTAGTTTTGCACTCACCCATGCTGAGGACAAGACCCTTGCTATGCACCTTATCTATGTCCCTCATGATTTTATAAACCTTTGTAAGGTCACCTCTCTGCCTCCTAAGCTCCAGTGAAAAAGGTCCCACCTTCCTTGGGAGGGTGTGATGCTCTTCAGAGGCTTTGTGTGGACTTGATGGACCAAATGGCCTGCATTCACGCTGTTTGGATTCAATGATTCAATTCCTTTAAAATGCAATAATACTGTGTCTTATCATATGCTTGTCCAATGCATATACAAAAACCCCAGCATCATCCCAGCTGCATTTACAACCAGCTCCTAACAGCTGCCCACTATTACCATCCCCAGTATCCAATGTGAACAGCAGCAATTACATCAACCATGCAGAAGCCATAAAGACAAAAGCACAAAGCAGCAGTAGAATGGTTATACCAGCATTTAGAAATGCACTATTGGGTAACACAAGTGACTATGTTGTAAAATGGAAATTTGAATGCTTCAAATAACATACAAGGATAAGGGATAGAAGCAGGGGTCAACCATTTAGACCTTCAAGTTGTTTTTGCTGATCAACAGAATTATGGCTAATCTTCCACCTCATCTCCATAGTCAGTACTGTCCCACATATTCTTTAATTCCATTGCTATCCAAAATCTGCCAATTTTTGTATTGTATATGCTCAAGGTAATATTCACACCTCTCTACTAGAGAACATTCCAAGGATTCACAGCCGTTTGGATGAACAAAATTTCTCCTACTGTCAGTCCTAAGTGGTTGTTGACCCATTATCCTGAGACATGGTACCTTTTGTTTTTGTTTGCAGTGGTTACACATGATCATCAGAGTTCAGGGCCAAATTGTTATTTGGATACAGAGGCATGGTTTGATGTACAAATGGCTAGATTTAGGCTTTCCTCTAAAAGTAACCCATTTTCCTTCATATTTTCAACCCTGCACCATTTTCCTCTGGATCTTTTGAAGGTTGGGAATGCTTAGAGTGCAAAATACACACCCATTCCCACTGAGGTTGGGATTCCCATTTTAGATATGGGACCATGGTTGGATTTTTCTCTCATGCACCATTTTCATCTTGCTGTATGGGGTTTTGAAAAACTATTGCAAACACATCAGGTTTGACAGCTTGTGAAGAAAATGATAAACCTGGTCAGGAAAATCTGGAATATTCTAAAAGGTAAGTATAAAACGTTTCACACTTGCAGATGTCTTAATTATGAAGAGCATTTTAATGTAGATGCGTTTTCAAAGCATTGATTCATCATAAGGATCCATCCTTTAAATGTAAGTTGACTCTTATATTGATCAGGCTTGTATATTTGATGACATGCATTACAGTATTTTCACAATGGAGAAAGAACTATAATGCAGTGGAAAATGCTGCAAAATACTCTGTCAGACTGTTGAGTCAATTTTTCCACAGTGGATTAAGTGTTGATTTAAATCAGATTAACTGAATTTAGCCATTGGCTCTATTACATTGCTTGACAGGCAATCTGCTTTGAAATGAATTGCTTGTTATTCTTCCATGCCAAAGGGTAATCTATTATTTGGGCAGCTGTGACTATTACCAATGCTCAAACTAGTTTCAAGTGCTAATAGGATTCAGTGCAGGAATTATTCTTTTCATCTCACAATGAATTATAGTTTCAAAAAGTTGTAAGAACAGATTGTCCCTATCAATGATTTCTTGTTTGTTTGTACAAGCTCATAATATTGTAAAAATTTTGTCACATGGCAAAGTTCTTTTTTTTCTCAGACTTAAATATGTGACAGCTTTTTTTGGGTATTGAAAGCTTTATTTTCTGCCAGGAATGTAAGATATGTTCTACTGATAGTGCATGGAAGCTGAAGACTGTACATAGATGATCAGAGGATTAGATAGGGTGGATAGTGGGAGCCTTTTTCCTCGGATGGTGATGGCAAGCACGAGGGGACATAGCTTTAAATTGAGGGGTGATAGATATAGGACAGATGTCAGAGGTAGGTTCTTTACTCAGAGAGTAGTAAGGGCGTGGAATGCCCTGCCTGCAAAAGTAGTAGACTCGCCAACTTTAAGGGCATTTAGATGGTCATTGGATAAACAGATGGATGATAAGGGAATAGTTTAGGTTAGATGGGCTTCAGATTGGTTTCACAGGTCGGCGCAACATCGAGGGCCGAAGGGCCAGTACTGCGCTGTAATGTTCTATGTTCTATGTTCTTTGTTCTATGTTCTAGTGCATACGGGGTGAGGGGCATTAATATGAGTTTGAGTATGCTGGGCCAATTCACGAGGTCATAAGTTGACAAGGGAAATGTTTTGGTGAAATAAGCTTTAGAGGGAGCTGGACAATGTGTTCTAACCAGGCTGCTTCAACACCCACATTCTTCATCTACACCAGCATAGCTCATAAACTGGACTGCAAACTCTCCTCCAGTATCAAAAGACAAATATTTTGTGCGAATTTGTACAAGATGGGGGTATTGTGCAATCTTCAAGTCATTAAAGTATGATGGTTGAGTTTTCCTAACAACAGAAAAGCTGGGTCTTGTTTCAGTTACATATATATCACTGATGATGCTAATTTCATTTGCAAGGGTTGAGAGGATATTGAAGAGGAATGCTGCAACAGAACTTGTGGTTGACTTCAGCATACCTTTCCTTGGAATCATGTGCAGCTTCCACACAGCCAATGTTCATACTGTTGCGATACAGACAACAATATTATTCTGCATGCAGGATTACAACAATTTGTTGTGGTTTGTATTGGGGGACACTGTCTGAGTGACATTGTCTGTTATGTTTCTGAACACTAATCACATGCAATATCGCAGCAGTGTGCATGCTGCTGCTCTAGTTATAGTGCTGTCTTTCTGGAGAGCAAGGGCTATCCAACAGGATTACAAGAAATATTTTCCGAGGATAGACCATGCTGCCAGCAGTCACCCAAATACTTGTTACTCCTGTTGAAAGATCGATTGCACTTTTGACACAGTATGGGGACACTGAATTTTCCCCAGAATGCACATTCATCCATGGCAGATTCTCATGGAATAATCCAATGAAGACCTGTTTAGGAATGCTGCCAGTTCTTGAAAGATGCTTTAATGGAGACACGAGTGGAATTACCCATCCCTGGACTTTGCTGAACCAAGCTCAGCCAGTGTATGCTGACTCCTGCTGTCTGTGGGGATGCTCATGCAGGAATTGCACCTTTGGCATGCCATGTCATGTACTTCAGCCTGGAATAACACAGAGACAAAAGGCAATCTTAGCCACAGACAATGCAGTTTAACACCTAACTGAGATCTGGCTGCAGCCATTGAAATAGGGAAATGTTAGCCTCACAGCTCAGTCACAGCATGTTTAAATGTTTCCTTCATTATGGCCAACTGCATGTTAACTTCAGTCAAGACTGAGATGGGAGCCATGCAAGTGCAAACTGGGAGTGGACTATTGTACGAACATTTTAACCCATTAACTTCATCAGAGAAGATCAAAATTCACCTCGTTTTCTTTAAAAGATGAGGGTGATTTGTTTCCCTGGTCTAGTTCCTAAGATGACAAAGAGATTTTACCACAGTACAGAGTAGAACATTTGTTTGGCTATGAAAATTTTATCAAAGAAAATACCAAATCTACAAATCCCACTCCATCCATGTCAAGCTTTGCTCATTTATAACATTATCTAGCTGTCATGAAATTTGATTTGATCCTTTGATGTTTATTTCATTGAATCAAAAAAGCAAACCTCTTTGATTGCACAACAGCATAAATATGTTTCATGTGAATGAAATGATTTGTTATTTTTTACGTAATATTGTCACAGAAAGTTTCAATATTCTTTGGAATTATTCATCACCATATTTAGGACAGTTACTGTCATTTTGTCAATTGAAAATATATATTGTGTCAATTTCTGGATCAACAGGATGCAAAGGAGAGATTCAAACCTTGAAGACAGCTTCGAGAAAAAGTTGATCTTCAACATCAAAACACAAATTTTAGAAAAATTACATATAAAACTGCCTCCAGGATATCTGTATTTTGAAACTAATAAATTATGTTTGAAATGTAGTCACTGTAACAAATGGTGAGTAAATACAGTGACCAATATACTCAAAAAGTTGAACAAATATTAAATCAAATAATTGGCAAGGCAGCATCAGAGGAGCAGGACAGCTGACGTTTTGGGTTGGGACCCTTCTTCAGAAATGGGGCAGGGGGAAGGGAGCTCTGAAATAAATAGACAGGGGAGGAGTGGGGCCCAAGGCCTCCTACCCCACCCCAGGGCCTCCTACCATCCCTCGACCTCTTCATTTCCAACTGCCGTCACGACATCGATCACCTCAACCTCTCCACCCCTCTCACTCACTCCAACCTCTCCCCACGGAACGTGCAGCACTCTGCTCCAATCCTAACCTCACTATCAAACCCACAGATAAGGGAGGCGCAATTGTGGTATGGCGCACTGACCTTTACATCGCCAAGACCAGGTGCCAACTCTCCGACACCTCCTTCTACCGCCCCCTTTATCATGACCCACCCCTGACCCCAAAACATCATCTTCCAGACCATCCATAACCTTATCAACTCAGGTGACCTCCAGCCCACAGTCTCCAACCTCATCGTTCCCCAACCCCGCACCGCCCACTTCTATCTCCTTCCTAAAATCCACAAACCCGACTGCCCTGGCTGACCCATTGTCTCTGCCTGCTCCTGCCCCACTGGACTTATCTCCGCTTATCTCGACTCTATTTTCTCCCCCCTGGTCCAGGAACTCCCCACCTACGTCCAGGACACCACCCATACCCTCCACCTCCTCCAAGACTTCCAATTCCCTGGCCCCCAACACCTCATCTTCACTATGGACGTCCAATTCCTGTACACTTGCATTCTCTAAGCAGATGGGTTAAAAGCCCTCCGCTTCTTCCTCTCCCACAGGCCCAACCTGTCCCCCTCCACCGACACCCTCATCCGCTTAACCAAACTCATCCTTGCCCTTAACAACTTCTACTTCAACTCCTCCCACTTCCTACACACTAAGCGGGTGGCTGTGGGAACGCGCATGGGCCCAAGTTATGCCTGCTTCTTCGTAGGATACGTGGAACAGTCCATCTTCCACTGCTACACTGGCACTATCCCCCACCTCTTCCTTTGTTATATCAATGACTGCATCAGTGCTGCCTTATGCTCTCATGAGGAGCTCGAACAGTTCATCCACTTCACTAACACCTTTCACCCCAACCTCAAGTTCACCTGGACCATCTCTGATACCTCTCTCTCCTTCCAGAACCTCTCTGTTTCCATCTCTGGTGACCACCTCGAAACTGACATCTATTTCAAGCCCACCGACTCCCACAGCTACATAGAATACACCTCCTCTCACCCACCTTCCTGCAAGAATGCGATCCCCTACTCCCAAGTCCTCCACCTCCACCACATCTGCTCCCAAGATGGGAGGTTCCACTCCAGAACATGTCCTCTTGTTTCAAGGACCGCAACTTCCCCCCTTCAATGATCGAAAATGATCTCGACCGCATCTTTTGTGGTTCCCGCACCTCTGCCCTCACATCCCCTCCCTGCAACAAAACGAAGACAGAATCTCCCTTGTCCTCACGTATCACCCCACTAACCTCCGGATTCAACATATCATTCTCTGCCACTTCTGCCACCTGCAATCTGACCCCACAACCAACAATATATTTCCCTCCCCACCCTTATCTGCCTTCCGTAAGGACCGCTCTCTCCGTGACTCCCTTGTCTGCTCCTCACTCCCCACTAGCCCCATCACCCCCGGCACCTTACCCTGCAACTGCAGGAAGTGCTACACCTGCCCCTACACCTTTCCCCTCACCTCCATCCAAGGAACCAAACAAACCTTCCACATCAGAGGTTCACCTGCACATCCGTCAATGTGGTCTATTACATCTGCTGCTCCCGATGTGAGACCAAGTGGAGGCTCGGAGACCGCTTTGTAGAGCACCTGTGCTCTGTTCGCGACAAATGACAACACCTTTCTGTCATGAAACATTTTAACTCCCCCTCCCACTCCCTGGGTGACATGTCCATCCTGGGCCTCCTCCAGTGTCACAATGATGTCACCCGGAAACTGGAGGAGCAGCACCTCATATTCTGCCTCGGGAGCCTACAAACCAATGGTCCCAATGTGGACTTTACTAGTTTCAAAATCTCCCCAATACTCCCTCTCATCGCTGCCTCCTTGACCTGACACAACCTGTCTGTCTTCTCCCCCACCTATTCGCCCTTCCCACCTCACTGACCAATCCCCACCAATCCCTACCTGCACTCACCAATCACCATCCCATCTACCTTCCCCAGCCCCAGCCCTCCTCTCTATTTATTTCTGAGCTCCTTTTCCCCTTCCCGATTTCCGAAGAAGGGTCCGACCCGAAACGTCAGCTTTCCTGCTCCCCTGATGCTGCCTGGCCTGCTGTGGTCCTCCAGCTCCACACTGTGTTATCTCTGACTCCAGCGTCGGCAGTTCTTACTATCTTTAAATCAAATAATTGACAACTTGATTTTAGTGACATAGGTTGGTTGAGGAATATAAGTCAAGACACTGAGAGAACTCAGAACTCTCTCCAGTTTCTCAAGTGGTGCCATATGAACATTTATACCAACTTAATGTGCCATCTGAAAGATCTTCCAACAATGCAGCGCTCCCTCAAAGCTACGGCACATGTTTCAATTCCTGTGGGGGTTTAAAGCCAAAATCTGTACGATTTGTCTGGTTAGCACACAAAACAACACTTTTCACTGTATCTCAGTATATGTGACAATAATAAATCAAATCAAAACAAATCAGTAAACAAAGTACCACACCCTATGCCAAATAACAAAGAAAGGAATGGATAAATTAAGAGACTTCAGCTGTGATTAACGGTATCTGAAAAGTTGGCAATAGAGATATTTAAGATAATAAATAATATTTAAAACAGTTTCTAGGTCTTATAAAATTTAAATGTTGCTGGAAAGTGAGAGACATAGCTAAAGCTTTTGCCTTACCTTCATCAGGACAAAATACGAGACTGCCGACTTTCCAACAATCACAACGATTTATTTTCCAGGAGGAAGGGATTTTGATTGATTGACAAGTCAACTCTGATTGACTGAGTGGTGAAAGCAACAGTGAACTATAGACTCTCCAAACTCTGGGGTTTTTCAAAAAAAGTGCAAGGCTTAAGTATATTTTGTTTGCAGAGAACTTGTTGCTGCATATTAGCATACGTCGCTTCTAGCAAATGTAAATGGCATTACTTAGCTAATGACCTTTTGTTTATTCACTTGTGGGAAGTGTGCATCACTGGCTGAGCCAGTATTTATTGCCAGGCTCGAAATGCCCTTAAGAAGGTGGTGGTGATCTGCCTTCGTGAACTGCTGCAGTCCATACACTATACGAAGACCCACAATATCCTGAGGAAGGAATTCCAGGATTTTGACCCAGTGACAGTGAAGGAACAGGAATATATTTCCAAGCCAGTTGGTGAGTGGCTTGGAGGGGAACTTGGAGGCCCCCTAAATATTATGTTGGTGGTTAGTTTAGTGCACTCTGGATTGTTCAGAGTACAGCCAAATATGGAATCACATCAAATCACAGATGATTTGTTTTGGATTTGCAAGCACAGGTTAGTTAAATACAGTCTGCACTCTGCCTAACACAAACAAGCAAAGGAACATATTGTCTAACTTAATGAGCCAATCACTGGGATGTACATCTATGTTTCTGGCATTACACTAGCACGGAAGTTTTTTGTGACAGGCAGAGTATTTCTTGGACTGAAAGCAGCTTCCTGTTCATGGAAAATACAAGTTGCACTGTTTCTGCATAGTAAGCTCTAATTAAAACTTTTGAGATTCTTTGCTTTTTCAGGATAATTTGAGATAGACTGGATATTTGACAGGCCTAAAAGTGGCAGCTTTTGGCCCATTTGAGAGTTTGTACAATGCGCAGTGCATTATGCTCTGATTAGAACACCAATTGCCCCACAGGATAGTTTTGATACATTCTATTTCTGTGTCAGGATACATAGTGGCTGGGGCCCTACTTACAAGACTAATGATAAGGCCACTTTTATAACATATGAAGCTCTACAAGTCCCAAGTGGAATTGCAGGTCAGCTTGTGGTAGGCATCATTGGGAATGTATTTATGAAATTCCCTACTATCATGACAAGGAAAATCAGGAAAGCTAATAGACTATTCTGGTTTGCAGCAAGACCATGTGATATAGGAGCCAAATTAAGCCATTCAGCCCATCGAGTCTGCTCTGCTGATAAATTTCTCAACCTCATTCTCCTGCCTTCTCTCTGTAACCCTTGATTCCCTGATCAAGCAAGAACCTATCTATCTCTGTCTTAAATACACTCAATAACTTGGCCTCCACAGCTCTCTGCAGCAACGAGTTCCACAGATTAGCCACCTGAAGAAATTCCTCCTCATCTCAGTTCTTAAGAGTCGTCCCTTCACTCTGACGATGTATCCTCGGGTCTTAGTCTCTCCTACTAGTGAAAATATCTTCTCCATGTGCAATCTATTCAGACCTCATAGTATTCAATAACTTTCAATTAGATCCCTCCTCATCCTTCTAAACTCCAGTGAGTATAGACCCAAAGTCCTCAACCACTCCTCATATACATCCCCAGGAACATTCTTGTGAACTTCTTCTGGACCAGTCCAAGGTCAGCACATTTTCCATCTATACGGGGATCAAAACTGCTCATAATATTCCAAATGCATGCTGACCAGAGCCTTATACAGCCTCAGCAGGACATTTCTGCTCTGTATTCTAGCTAATATTGCATTTGTCTTCCTAAGTGCACAAGGAATTGAATGTAAGAATAGGGAGGTTATGGTTTAGTTATAAATTGTTTTGGTGAGACGGTATCTAGGGTACTGTGTACAGTACCACTAACCGTACTTATGGATGGATGTTAATGCGTTAAAAACAGTTCAGAGATAGTTAACCCAACTAATGCCTCGAATCAGTAGGTTACCTTATGAGGAAAGGCTAGACAGGCTAGCCCTGTATCCTCTGGAGCTTAGAAGAGTCAGAGGTGACTTAATTGACTTGATGGATGGATGCTTCCTCTGTGGTGAAACTAGAACGAGGGGTCATAGTTTAAAAATAAGGGGGCACACATTTAAAATATAGATAAAGAAACATTTCTTTTCTCTCAGAGGGTCAGGGAGTCTGAAGAATTCCCTTCTTCAAAAGGCAGTGAATGCAGAATCTCAGAGGTAGGAAGATTCTTGATTATACAGGAGATGAAAGATTATTCGGGATATGCAGGAATATAGAGTTGACATTAAAATCAGATGAGGCATGATCTTATTACATGGTAGGGCAGGCTCAGAGAGCTGAGTGGCCTACTCCTGTTCCCTGTTTGTATGTTCCTAAGGAAAGGAACCAGTTTGACTGCTGCATCTCAAAAGTGAATCTGGGCACAGAGTGGAGCATATTAAGTTTTGTAAGAAATTCCTTCAGCTGCCTGAAGATTCAAAGATCACAAACGTATCAGAGATATGCATTCAGTTAGGACATTAGGGCTCATTCCATTTCTAGTCCAATCCAATGTGAATGTTAGTGCGTGCTGGATTTAGAGAAACCCATAGCTACATTGTGGGAGGGCACTGTGGCTCAGTGCTACCTCACAGCTCCAAGGACCCAGGTTCAATTCCACCCTCAGGTGACTGCTGGTGTGGAGTTTGCATGTTCTCCCTGTGTCTGTGTAGATTTCCTCCCACAGTCCAAGCCTGTGCAGGTTAGGTGGATTGGCCGTGCTGAATTGACCATCATGTTGAGGGATGTGCAGGCTTGGTGGATTAGCCATGGGTAATGCAGGATTACAGGGATGGGTAGGATGTTCTTTGGAGGGTCAGTACGGGCTGAATGGCCTGCTTCCACAATGTTCTATGGTAATCTTTCTGGACATACTGTACATAACATCATTAAATTGAACTTGGCTGCGTCTAAATTGTTTGACCATTTCAAATTTGGCATTCTTGTTTGTACGAATGAATGCAAGATGAAAATCGTCAGCAATGTATCTTTCTTTGCTGCAACTTTTAAAAGATAAATCAAGCTCTGACAGTTGGACCTGGAGCTCACTTTCAATCTAGTGCAAGGGAAATTTAAGACCGATGTCAAAACAAAGAATTAAAACAAAGAATGATAAAGACATGGAATGAGCTTCCAGTTAGTCTCATGACACCAAACAGTTTCAAAATGATTTATTAGAATTCAGCATACTCAGTATAATGAAAAAAAATGAGCTGTTTCTCACTGGAGTTATCCTGAAGTGTCTAATTGCATTTTTGCTCCCAATATGACAGTAATTGTACTCTATGGGAAAATCTGCAGCATTTTGTTTTACAACATGGATCCCTAAAGTCTGTTTGGACTAAGAAGGAGCCAATTTCTATTTAGTCCTTCTGCACTATGCCTGCAGAATGAGGTTTCTTTTCCCCTCTCACCTCATCAACAAAATGCCTCCTTTCCCCCACTTAAAGGTGCCTCTTTGCTTCACACATTATTCCAAGGCAACACATATTCCTTTCCTCAATCTCTCTATCCTAGAATGATATCTATTCTGGGTCATGAGTTTTTGACATGGGTAATCATGTCTTTAAACAGGCCAATTCTTGACACAGAGATAGTAGGAACTGCAGATGCTGGAGAATCCGAGACAACAAGGTACAGAGCTGGATGAACACAGCAAGCCAAGCAGCATCATAGGAGCAGGAAGGCTGACGT
>NC_063335.1:28624856-28625285 GCF_021869965.1 Rhincodon typus
TGCTGCTTGGCCTGCTGTGTTCATCCAGCTCTGCACCTTGTTGTCTCCAATTCTTTTGGGGTTGGGCAGGGAAGTCTGTTCAAATATTGGTGGGGGGAGGTGATGCTTGTGAGACTATGGGAGCAAGTCGGTTCTGCAGATGGTCACGGGTGGTTCTGTTGAGACTCTGCCGGGTATGCTGTGGGAGCATGCCACTGGGAGGATGTGCATGTGATCAAATAGAAGATCAAAGTTAAAGGACATAGGCTGTCCCAACAGCACAGGACACTACCAAAAGTACAAGAAGTCTGGTCACATAGTGCTCCAATGTTTACTTGCTTCACACAATTAGGGCTTGGGGCGGCACAGTGGTTAGCACTGCTGCCTCACAGCGTCAGGGACTTGGGTTCAATTCCATCCTCGGGCAACTGTCTGTGTGGAGTTTGCACA
>NC_063335.1:28625385-28643319 GCF_021869965.1 Rhincodon typus
CTGCTGTGTTCATCCAGCTCTGCACCTTGTTGTCTCCAATTCTTGACACATATATCTTTGGACACAAAGGATAGCACATCCCTTTTCTTTCTTGCTCTGCTGTGTGTACTGCCTCATCATAAAAATGTTGGGACACAAAGCACAAGGCAGCTTGGTGGTCAGGTTGTCACCTCTCTGAATGATTAATAGCAAGCAGCTCCCAGCTTTTCATGCCAATGTTGTTATGCTTCAAGGAAAGCTTCAGGTTATTTGTGAAGTGTCTCCTCTGTCCCCATCAGATTGTGGCTGTTTATAAGTTGAGAGAACAAGAACAGGTGGGGTATCAGTTTTTAGCCAGCTGCACTCTGGATCCCAGCCATTGAAACTAATTTTTCAAGAACTTTACCTAAATACTTGCAAGCCTGATCTCAAAAAGGACATTAAGCCTTCGTTCTGTGATTTTTCCATTAAATCTGAATGATGTGGTGGAGGCATTTGTGATGGCATTTTGCTGTCTTTGATGCATCACTAATACACAGCCTGGGTCTCATGGCAATACAGCACTGTGGCATTGACCACTGTTTGTTAATTGTGACTTGGGAGATTTTTGTAATCAAGCATTCATTGTTGTAGCTTATCGAGTGTGCCATAGTTTACAAGACTGTGCACCAAATGCTGGAAAACATGCCCAGAGTAGGTACGTGCTTGACGAGCGGCCCAGCCAAAATAAGCTGAAGAGGCCCAAAAGAACTGCGGATGCTGTAAATCAGAAACAAAAACAGAAATTGCTGAAAAAGCTCAGCCGGTCTGGCAGCACCTGAGAAGAGAAATCAGAGTTAACATTTCGGGTCCGGCAATTTCTGTTTTCGTTTATAAGCTGAACAGCCTCTTTCCATGTTGTAAAATTCTGTGTCCCTATGGTTGAGTTGGTGTAGCTAATCTAGTATTGGATGTTCTTGCCAGTGATGGCCTTTTGAGAGAGGTAGCTTTCAAGGTACATATTCCAGAGTTTCTCCTTCAACATATATCAGAATATTTGATTTTGATTTGATTTATTATTAGTTTGTACGGTTTTGGATTGCTTGTTACTTTGGTTAGACCCTCATTATGCAACTCCGATACCTACTCATGTTATACCAGCTATTTGGTTTGTCTCAAGCACCATCTTATTTTTTGATTATGTGTAATTATCTCTCTGCCTTAATTAATCAGTTCATAGATCATCCCTTCACTTGTTACTCAGTTGTTGACACTTTACTCACACCATTTGACACTCTTGATCACCTGCAAAGATTTGTTATTTAGCCTGTTGACACTCCACTCAGGACTATTTGTACTTAACTGTTGACACTCTCAATTACCTGAAATTATCTTGTCATTATCTCTCTGCCAATATATTCTATGCCAGTGCACTTCCCTCCACTTCACCTGACGAAAGAGCAGCGTGCCAAAAGCTTGTGATTTTAAATAAACCTGTTGGACTATAACCTGGTGTCATGTGACTTCTGACCTTGTCCACTCCAGTCTAATACTGGCACCTCCACATTATGATTTATTATTGTCACATACCAAGATACAGTGAAAAATATTGTTTTGCATGCTAACCAGGCAAATTATACATTACATAGTACATGAGGGTAATAGAACAGAATGGAGAATATAGTGTTACAGCTACAGAGAAGATGCATAGAAAGATCAACTCTAATATGTGAAGGGTCCGTACATAAGTCTGGTAACAGCAATGAAGAATCCATTGTACGTGATTTCAAACATTTGTATCTTCTGCCCAATGCAAAAGGGTGGAAGAGAGTGTAACCAGGTGGGAGGGATCTTTGATTATGTTGGCTGCTTACTCCATGCAGCGCGAAATGTAGACGGAGTCAATAGAAGGAAGTCTGGTTTTTGTGATGGACCGGGCTGTGTTCACAACTCTCTGCAATTTCCTGTGATCTTAGGCACAGCAGTTGCCATACATCTGGATAGAATGCATCTGTGAAAATTGGAAAGAGTCATTGTGGACATGTCGAATTTCCTCAGCCTCCTGAGGAAGTAGAGGCATTGGTATGCTTTCTTGACCATAGCGTCAACGTGGATGGATAAGGATACATTGTTGGTGATATTTGCTCCTCGGAACTTGCCACACTTGACCACCTCTACCTCAGCACCACCGATACAGACAAGGGCATGTCGTCCACTCCACTTCCTGAAGTCGATGACCAGGTCTTTCGTTTTGCTGATGTTGAGGGAGACCTGACCTGTGGTGGTTTAAAATGAAACAAAAACAGAAATTGCTGGAGAAACTCAGCAGCATCTGTGGAGAGAGAAATCAGAGTTACCAATTTGAGACCAGTGACCCTTCTTTCCAGCATCCTCAGTTCTTTGTGTTCTTTTGTTTAGTGGATTCATATGAGTTATATTTGGGCAGCATTCAAGGAGATCCCAAGTTTCCTGTCAGCAAAACTGAAGAGATTGAGAATCACTTGTAAATTCATCACAGGAACAGGGCCCAGGTAAAGGGGAACAAGTGGGAAGTTTGGTTTTGTGAACAAGGAAGGTAGGAACCTACAGAATCAGGTGAACAATACATGAATAGGGATGGCATGGTGGCTCAGTGGTTAGCACTGCTGCCTCAGAGTGCCAGGAACCTGGGTTCAATTCTACCCTTCAGTGAGTCTGTGTGGAGTTTGCATACTCCCCCTGTGTCTATGTGGCTTCCCTCTAGGTGCTCTGGTTTCCTCCCACAGTCCAAAGATGTGCAGGTTAGGTGAATTGGCCATTCTAAATTACCCATAGTGTCTAGGGTGGGAAATGATGCAGGGATAGGGTAGAGAGTGGGTCTGGATGGGATGCTTGTCAGAGTGTTAGCATGGATTGAATGGCCTGCTTCCACAGTAGGGATTCTATAAATAGCCTGGATCATTAATCTTAATGACAAAGGTATCTATGAGTTTTTTATTATTGAAAGGAATGAGACAAAAGGGTTTGAGGATAGTCAGCACAGAAAACAAGCTGAGTAATATTATCCCTCTCTTAAACAATCCTGGAGTAAGAACATAAGAATGTTATTGGGCAGGGTTTGCAAAAGACAGGGACACCATACAGCACCTAATGTGGTCCCAAGCAGATCTGGTAATGAAAACAACAAAATATTCTCTAACGCATCGAATTGTTTGGATTTCCCCTCCTAAAAGGGAAAAAAAATGACTTGAATTATTTTCCACCTGAGATTGGGGCAGAGAGAGACATAAGATACAAGTTAACAAAACAGCATTGAAAAAAGTAAGCTGACAGAGCACACATTCTCACTTAATTTATTGGATGAATTTTGTTTGGAATAGCTTTTTTTAAATCTTGATGAGAGTTTAAGATTGAAATCATTTGGGAAGAGGACAACAGGGATGGTGAGATTCAAAACCTTTGAGCATATGAAGCATTGGCAGCATGGTGGCTCAGTGGTTAGCACTGCTGCCTCACAGCACCAGGGACGTAGGTTTGATTCCAGCCTCAGGTGACTGTCTGTGTAGAGTTTGTACGTTCTTCCTGTATCTGTGTGGGTTTCCTCCCACAGTCCACAGATGTGTAGGTGAGGTGGATTGGCTGTGGGTAAATGCAGGGATAGGGTTGGGGGTTGGGTCTCAGTGGGATGGTCTTTGGAGGTTTAGTATGGGCTGAATGGCCGGCTTCCATAGTTTCAAGCTTCTACATTTGATTGAAGGTTTGATCACTCTGAATCTGAAATGGGAATTGTATGGTCTTTTTTAAAGTTGACAGTCTTTCAAAAGGATTTGCATTGTCCAAGTTTTACTTTTGCTAATTATAAACAATGAGGAAAATATGGAAACTGTGGGGAACAGCTTTATGGCTAGGATTTAGACGGCATTACACAAAGTAAATCTATCGCCCTCTTGTGGATGTTTAGAAGGAAGAATGTAATTTGAAAAAGTAATCACACTATTTCTTTTCTGTGTATTTCAGTCAAGTATTTATTATTTTTCAAACTTTCTTGCCATTTTTATTAAATTCACAGAATCGCTCCTCCTGCTTTTTGTCACTCCTTTCAGTGAAAGACACATTGTTGAAGGCACTAAATGCGCTACCTAATGGTCAATAGTGGACTAACCAACTCATTACAGATACATTTTGAAGCTATAGAAATGCAAGTATGGTGTTATTTTGAAATTGCAAGATAAGGATAGATGAGTCTTCAATTATTGCTCACTGGAAGCAAGGCACCAAACAAACAAAATCACTAAAGCTGGAATCTTCCATGGAGCATCAATCATCTTTCATTTCCACCTCAGCTATAAATTTTGCTCACTGAAATTCTCACATTTTGTGCAACTCAGTTGCAGCACTGCAGCATTCAGAGGATAGAGCAGGGGTTAAAGATGAGCCAACATTAGTTGCTATAGATAAACTTAAATCTCCAGTGTAAGTGTTAGTGATTGGTCAGGGTGATGGGACTCCTAGGTGGGTCAGGAATGTGGGGTAAATAGGGCATCGGGTAAGCGGATCAGATCAGGGTGCTGTCAGGGTACCAGGGGGCAGAAGGCTCAAAGAAGGAGTCGGGGGGGCAATATGAGTGATTGAAAGATCAATTCTGTAATTATCCAAGAGTTAGACTTGATTTTAACAGGGGATAGCAAGAACTGGAGATGTGGGAGTCAGAGTCAATACAATACTCTACATCGGTGAGACCATTTTGTAGACCATCTGCGCTCTGTACGTGACAAACACCACCACCTTCCAGTCGCAAACCTTTTCAACTCCCCTTCCCACTCCCTCGGTGACATGTCCATCCTGGGCCTCCTCCAGGAGGAGCGACACCTCATAATCTGCCTTGGGAGCCTACAGCCCGATGGTCTAAACATGGAATTCAACAGTTTTAAAAACTCCCAACCCCCGGTCTCATCCCATGCCCAACCCTCCCTCTCATCCCCGCCTCTTTGACCTGACACAACCTATCCATCTTCTCTCCCACCTATCCATCCCATCCATCCCACTGACCTATCCCCACCACTCCCTACCCGCACTCATCTATCACCATCCCACCTACCTTCCCCAGCCCCACCCCTCCTCTCTCTATTTATTTCTGAGCTCCCTTCCCCCTGAAGAAGAACAAGATTTCTGAAGAAGGGTCCCAGCCCAAAACGTCAACTTTCCTGCTCCTCTGCTGCTACCTGGCCTGCTATGTTCTTCCAGCTCCATTCTGTGTTATCTTTAGATCATGGACTTGCTGATTTCTGACTGAAGATAGATGCAAATGCTTCAGCATTCTCTTTTACATGGTGTGTCAGGTTCACACGTCATTGAATATGGGAATGTTTGTGCAGCATCTCCTGTTCGTTGTTTACCTGGTGTGTTTATATTTGAGTTAATTTAGAGGGATAAACATTTATATTTTCCTATTACAAACTAAGTGTGTTACCCATTTTGCACCATTGTGGAATAAGTTTGGTTTTACAACAACTCAACATTTTGTGTTAACTAAAGACCCAAGATGCTCAACCTTTCTTCATTTTTCTTCATAAATCCTTCAACCTAGGAATGAATGAACTATCTTTGAAATATTTCCAATGCAATTATATCCTTTATCAATGAGGAGACCAAAACCTTGCACAGTAATATAGATATGGTCCCATAAAGCCCTTTATAGCTGAAGTAAACCTCCCATAACTTCTTCAGACACAGAAGCAGCTCATCGCAGTATGCAGCAAGGTCTGGACAACATCCAGACTTGAGTTGGTAAGTGGCAAGTCACGTTCTTGCTGTACAAGTGCCAGGTAATGACCATCTCCAACAAGAGAATCTAACTCTCTCCTCTGATGCTGCCTGACCTGCTGTGTTTCTCCAGCTCCACACTGTATTGACTCTGACTCCAGCATTTGCAATTCTTGCTATCTCCGAATACCCTCTGGGTGAAAAAAAGATTCTCCTCGAAGTTTGAGCTAAAACACACCCATTGAGAGAAATCTGGGGAACCAAAACAGCAGAAGAGAAGATTAATGGGAAGTAAAGCAATGGAAAGCTGTTAAGGGCCACAGATACACATGCACAGAGGGGAAATCCCTAGGGAGCTGAATGCAGCTGCCATCCTTAACCTAATCCTGTACATACTGAAAAAAGCTACATCTCTAACTTTTTCCAATTTGGGCAAAAAGTCATCAAGTTGAAATATTTACTTTATTTCTCTCTTCACAGAAGCTGTCTGACGTTTCATTTCGCTTACAGTGCAACTTGAGATGCTGAATTTTCAGTTTTACAAGGCTCTTTGCTTCATAGTCCACTCAGTGGTCTTGGCTCAAGGGCTGGTGCCAGTTGTTAAAACGTTGGACCTGTCTGATATAGATGAAAGACTACATCCTTTGACCTGTGACAGCGTTACTTCCAAAACTCAGCAACACTCAGCCAAGTCTATTTGGTTATTCACTGGTAATCCGTGCAAGACCAGAGCTCAAAACTCTACTGTTGCAGAAACATTCCTGTGGCTGTAATCTGTAAACAAGTTCTACAGTGGAATTTCTGGAAAGTGGGAATTATTTCTAAAAGCTTCTCTGTAAATTTTGCAGTGAAGAAATATGATGAAATGCAAAACACGATCTTGTTGATCATCCAAAGCACAAATACGTCAACTAAGTAATCAAAAAACATTTGGTAGGTAAAACAACCTTCTTTCTTACTTACATGTTATAACTTGCGTTAGCACAAACAAGAAACAAGAGTAAATATTGCAATTCTGCCCTCTGTATGATGAATTAACCACTGAGTGCATATTTATCAGTTGGACACACAAACCCCATTACTTTCCATTCGGAATGCCTCCACATCAGGTGTGTTAAACTGAAAAATTAAAATCAGGCCGCTTAACACACAATTGTACATGTACGTTACACAGACAAGCATGTACACACACATGCACTTTCAAAATAACTGATGCTAGTTTTGCAAGCATAAAGACCTACAGTTATTTACAGCACAAAAGAAGGCTATTCAGCCTTTTGAATAGATTTCACTCTTTGGCAGAATCCAGTCAGTCCTTTCCCCTGCAGTATCCACAGAACCCTTCAGGTTTATTTTCTTCAATGCTCATCCAATTCCCTTCTAATACCACTGATCATCTCAGTTTCCATCACTCGTGTGGGCAGTGAGTCCTAACTCCTAAACACTCAGTGCGTGAAGAAATTACTTGTCATATTTTTCCCGTATTTCTTGCCTGAAGCACATATCTTTCCCTTTTAGATTCTGTCAGCAAATGGGAACAAATTTTTCTTGTCTTCTTCATCCAACCCTGCCACAATTATGTATATCATGATTAAATCATCCTCCCAATTTCCTTTGTTCCGCAGAGAACAAGCCCAACTTCCTCAATCTCTGCTTTTATACTTAATGCCTCTACTTCTGAAGTCCAAAATCCCAGATGTTTTATTAACCACTCTCTCTCAACATATTCTGTCACTTTTAAAGATCTATTTATATGCACTCCAAGGTCCCTCTGTTTTAGCTCATTTTTCAGAACTATATTACTTCAGTCTGCTCTTCTGTCCAGATTCATGACTCTTGTCCGCATGGAATTCCATCTTGCAATTGCCTGCGTCCTATTGCAGTTGATTAGCATCATCCTCACTGTTTGTCACTCCTAAAAGGCTGCAAATTTTGAAATACTGCACTTTATTCCACATAATAGGAAAAGCAGAGACCTTTGGGTCTTACTAGTGTCTACATTTGTCCTATGACAAGCTGGTTAGTTTAGCTCAGTGGCTGGACGGCTGGCTTTCATTACAGTGTGATACCTATAGCATGTGTTCAATTCCTCTGCTGGCTGAGGCTATTGTGAAGTAGTAAACCTTTGTGGCCCCCTTGCCTGAGGTGTGATAACATGCAGATTAAACAACTACCAGGTTTCACCCTTCAATGAACAGAACTTGCTACTTTCTGCCCTTTAGCCATTTTTATTCAATTGGAAACTGATTCTCCAATTCCAGCACACACACTACTAACCACCCTTTTAAATGACATTCTGTCAAACTTTTTCTTAAACTCCATTTAAACAGTAGGCATTCCAATTAACGATCCTGATACATCACCAAAAATGTCCTTAGATTTGTCTTTTCCAAATGATCTATCTTTTAAATATCTGTGGTGTCTATCCTTAATTAAGTCAAACCTTTCCAAGTGCTGTTTTTCTTATTTGCTCGTGCAATGTTAGTGTCACTGGATAGACCAGCATTAATTGCACAAAAGGCAGTTAAGAGTCAACCACATTGCTGTGGGTCTGGAGTTACATGTAGGCTAGACCGGATAAAATCAGCAGATAAAGGACATTAGTGAACCAGATGCATTTTGTTGATCTGTAGTCACAATTAGGTCAATGTTCTAATTCCAGATTTTCTACTGACTTCAAATTTCACCATTTCTCCGGAGCATTACTGAAAACAACAAATGCTGGCGATCACAGTTATCTAAATTCAAAATGATCAGTTGCTCTCTTTCCATGGATGCTGTCTGAGCCTGCTGTAATCTCCAGCATTTGTTGTTTTCAGTAGAGATTCCAGCATCTGAAGTAATTTACTCCCTGGAGCATTAACTTGGCATTCGGGATTACTCATCCAGTGGTTTGCCACTATTCGCCTCCCTTATTTATAATTCTTACCAACTACTCCTGATAAACTAGCTACCCAGTAGTTGCTGTGACTACCCTTACAGACGTTGGTTGGCTCAGTTGGCTGGACAGTCAGTTTGCAATGTAGTAGTAGATTCTAATAGCAGCGGTTCATTTCACACACCAGCTGAATTTACCATGAAGGATTTTGCTTCCCTTGCTTGAAGCATAGTGGCCCTCAGGGTTAAGTCATCTCCAGTTAACTGGAACTGTGGTAACTTTATTTGGAGTCATAGAGCTTTACAGCATGGCCCTTTGGTCCATGCTGACTCGATGTGCTAAATAAATTTAGTTCCATTTGCCAGCATTTGGCCCATATCCCTCTAAACCCTTCCTATTCATATACCCATCCAGATGCCTTTTAAATGTTGTAATTGTACCAGCCTCCACCACTTCCTCTGGCAGCTCATTCCATACACACACTACCCTCTGTGTGAAAAAGTTGTCCCTTAGGTCCCTTTTAAATCTTTCCTCTCTCATCTTAAACCTATGCCCTCTGGGCAAACGACTTTGACTATTTACCTTATCCATGACCCTCGAGACTTTATAAACCTCTATAAGGACAGCCGTCAGCCTCTGACGCTCCAGGGAAAATAGCCCCAGCCTATTCATCCTCTCCCTGTAGCTCAAACCCTCCAACCCTGGCAACATTCTTGTAAATCTTTTCTGAACCCTTTCAAGGTTAACAACATCTTTCCTATAGCAGAGGGACCAGAACTTAAAACAGTATTCCAAAAGTGGCCTAACCAATGTCCTGTACAGCCGTAACATGACATCTCAGCTTCTTACTCTAATTACTGCCAATGTCTCTTAGGATTGTTTTGAAGAGCCCCCAAAATCAGCACCTGTTCATTCCTGCACATCTATCTGATTTCCACAGACTGGCTCCTCTGTTTCACACTGTTCTGAGGCCTAAAAAACCCCTACAGTAGTGTAATCATACCATTTTCAACTTGAAATAAACAGATTCTGTCCTTGCCCTCTCAAGGCCAGGGTCGACAATACTATTACCCTTAAATATTAATTGTCCACTACTCATCACTTTTAAGCTGCTTTCCTGCTGTGGCCATCCATCATTCCCCCACATGCTATTTGCACTTGTAGCTCAGCCTTATGTACATTTTGAAAGCTTAAAAACAATGAAGTAGTGATGTTGAATTTGTGTTAAATGAAGTTCCAAAATTGTCAAGGACTCGATGCAACCTGGTTTTGCACACAAATGTGCTTTATGTCAATAATATAAAATAGTAACAGTGACACAGTAAACCCGTGAACACTGTCTTTATTTTCCAATTTTTTTTACACCTTACAATAAAAGGCACAATTATACTTTGTAGAAGAAAAGGTACAGACAAATGCTCAGTGTTAGCTCAGAAAAAAAAATTCAGTGATCTTTTTCTGCTTAGCGTGCTTAGAATCCAATATCTGCTGTCAATGCAGTTAAACATTTTTGCATAGTCCAATGCACAATCCCAAAGTGTTTACAAGGCCTGTGTGGATTCAGCCAGGGCTACGGACAATATGAGCAGGTGAGGATTCATCAGGCTCCCCAGACTCCTTGGTTGAAGGGCATACTGCATTTACAATTCACTTTTCTATCGTTGTGCAGTGTATACCCTCATCCACCTCGGTGTTAGTGTCTATGGTTGTCGAACATATGAAATAAGAGCAGAGATAAACCACTCGACCTATGAAGCCTGCTCTACCAATCAACAAGATCATGGCTGATCTGTTTGTGTCTTGAATCCCACATTCCCGTCTACCAATGATAATCCTTGATTCCCTGGCCTAACAAGAACTTGTTTTAAGAATATTCAAAGACTCACCTACCTGGTTTCTGAGACAGGGAGTTCCTAACTTTCTGAGTCTCCTCATCTCTGTCCCAAAAGAACAACCTCTAATTTTAAAATAGTGCCACCTCAGACTGACCCACAAGAGGGAACATCTTTTCCACTTCTGCCTTGTCAAGATCAGTCAGGGTCTTACACACTTCAATAAAGTCAATCATCACTCTTCCAAACTCCAATGTAAACAAACCCAGCCTGACCAGCCTGTTTTCACTGGACAAGCCACTCATTCCAGGTATCAATTGAGTATGCCTCCTCTGAACCGTGCATTTACATTTTCTGTAAAAAATATTAAAACAGTATTCAGGATGTGTTCTCACTAATGCCATGATTAACTGAAGCATAGCGTCCTTACTTTTATATTCAATTCCTCTCATGATAAAGAATATATTTCTATTATCCTTTTGATTATGTGCTGTACCTGCATGCTAAAGTTTTGCAACTTATGTACCTAATTATGCAACACAGTACAACACAATACAGGAAGAGGTCCTTCGGCCCACCAAGCCTGTGTCACTTCCTAGTCCTTATTTAGAGCCACTACTTATTACCAATATGCGGTTTCTTTCCCTTTGTTCACCTCCCATTCTCAAGATATGCCTTAAATGCTACTGTGCCTACTTCCACCACCTCCACTGGCAGTGCGTTCCAGGCACCCACCGCCCTCTGTGTGAAATATTTACCCCACACTTCTCCCCTAAGCTTTCCCCCTCTTACCTTGAACCTGTGCCCTCTTTTAGTTGACCTTTCCACCCTGGGACAAAGTCTCTGACTATCCACCCTATCTATGCCTCTCATCATTTTGTAAATATCTATCAGGGTGCTTCTCAGCCTCGATCTTTCCAGTGAAAACAATTCCAATTTATCCAACCTTTTCTCATGCCTATAACCCTCCAGACCAGGCAACATTCTGGTCAACCTTGTCTGCACACTCTCCAAAGCATCCACGTCTTTCTGTTTGTGTGGTGATCAGAACTGCACACAATATTCCAAATGTGGACTAACTAAAGTTTTATATAGCTGTAACATAATTTACCAACTTTTATTTTCAATGCTCCGGCCAAAGACAAGCATGCTGTATGCCTTCTAGACCACCTTATTCCCTGTGTTGCCATTTTCAGGGATCTGTGGGCCTGAATGCCTAGATTCCTCTGTATGTCAATGCTCCTGAGGATACTGCAAATTATTGCATTATTCAATCTTCCAAAATGCATCACCTCACATTTGTCCAGATTAAATTCCATCTGCCACGTCTCTGCCAAGATCTGCAATCTATCTATATTCTGCTGTATCCTTTGACAGTCCTCCTCACTATCTGTAACTCCACCAGTTTTGGAGTCATCTGCAAACTTACTAATCAGACCACCTTCATTATTCCTCCAGCTCATTTATATATATGACAAACAACAAAGGTCCCAGCACTCATCCCTACCGAACACCATTAGTTACTGATCTCTATTCTGAAAAGCACCCTTCCACCTCTACTGTCTGCCTTCTATGACCAAGCCAGTTTTGTATCCATTTAGCCAGATCACGTCAGATTCCATGACACCTTCTCTACCAGCCTGCCATGAAGGACTTTATCAAATGCCTTAGTAAAGTTAAAGCATCTAAATCTCTCTCTGGAACTCACAGTTCTGCAGATGTTCTCCATTTAATAGTACTCTGCTTTTTCATTCCACCTGCCAAAGCAAATAACTTCACATTATCTCACATTACACTCCATCTGCCAGATTTTTACCCACTCACTCAACCTATTTATACTTGCCCACAGCTTTCTTAAGTCCTCTTTACAACATTCTGTCCTACCTATTTCAATGTAATCTGTGAATTTAGCTCACGACCCTTCACTCACTTTGTCTAAGCTATTAACACAAGCTGTATAAGTTGTGGCCTCTGTGCAGACCCTTGTGGGACCCCACTTGTCACATCCTGCCAATCAGATGAAAACCCTTTCCTGTAGACGCTCCATTTTCTGCCAGCCAGCCAATCCTCTGTCCATGTGATCCAACATCATGAGTTTCTACCTTGTGCAGTAACCTTTGATGTGGCACCTTATCAAGTACCTTCTGGAAATCAAAGTTCAGTCTGGCTACAGGCTCCCTTTTAACCACAGCACATGTTATTTCTTCAAAGAACAACAATAAAACCATTAGCAAGATTTCCTTTCACAAGTTCATGCTGATTCTTCCTGGTTACGTTGCAATTTTCTAAGTGCCCTGCTATAACCTCTCCAATGATCTACCCAATGACAGGCGCCAAGCTAACCTGCCTCCCTTCCTTCTTGAATCGCAGGGTTATATTTGCCACTTCCCGATCTGATGAGACTTTTCCTGAAAGTAGGGAATTTTGGAAAATTAACACCAATGCATCCACTACCTTATTAGCCACATCTTGTAACCACCTAGGGTGAAATCTAACAAGTTCTCACAAAAATTCCAAACAAATTAGACTACATTAAAACCCTCAAATGTCCCTTACAGCATCATTTTCTACGGAATAAAAACCAAAAGAACTGCAGATGCTGTAAATCAAGAACAAAAACAAAGTTGCTGGAAAAGCTCAGCAGGTCTGGCAGCATCTGTGAAGGAGAAAACAGAGTTAACGTTTCGGGTCCGGTAACCCTTCCTCAGAATTGATGGTGGCTGGGAAAACGTCAGTTTACATGCAGCAACTTTTCCAGCAACTTTGTTTTTGTTCATTTTCTACGGAACTTTAAACACTTGCTCACCATAAGAGGTCAATTCCAAGCCATATTGTACATCTAATTTGTGCCTTTCTCTATGTGTTATTGGTTGTGGGTATCTCTGCCTAGGTCAGCATTTATTATCCAGAGGGCAGTTACAAATCAATTGCGTTGCTCTAGGTCTGGAGTCACACATGGGCCTAAACAGTAAGGTTGGCAGAATTCCTTCCCATTAATGAACAAGATTTTTTTTTAAAGAAACTACAATCAACAGTGGTGATGTGAATATAGCTTTTTATTCCAGATTTTTTATTGAGTTCAAATTTCACCATCTGCTATGGTAACATTACCACTATGCCACTGCCTCCGCTAATTGGCGATGTATTGGTTATTAACGTCTCAGCTTTTTCCTGGTCACATTACAACACATAACATGAAATGCATTATAATATGAGAAGGCAACATCCAATATCCAGCAATGCTGAGATCTTCAAGTGATAGCAGCAGATAACTGGAAGAAAGTATTTTGTCAAATATTCATTTGTCCTTCAATCTGGTTGTGCAAGGCTTCCTGATCCACAGAACAAAGCTCAAATCATAGAATCATAAAATCCCTACAGTGTGGAAGCGGACTATTCGGCCCACCGAGTCCACACTGACCCTCTGAAAAGCATCCCACCCAGACTCACCTCCTAGCCCTATCCCTGTTCCTATGGCTAATCCATCTAGCCCGCAAATCCCTGGACATAATGGGTAATTTAGCATGGCCAATCCACCCAACCTGCACATCTTTGGAAACAGCAAGTGCTAAATATCACAGTGGATCAGTCAGCATCCATGGAGGAGGAACAAGCTAGCATTTTGAGGCTAGATGACTGTGGATCTTGACTCAGAATGTTAGCTTGTTCCCTCTCCATGGATGCTGTCTGACACACTGTAATATCCAGTATCTGTGGTAATTTTCTCCTGTACATCTTTGAACTGTGGAAGGAAACTGGAGCACACAAAGGAAACCCACATGGACAGTTGCCCAACAGTTGGAAAAATCCCCGGTCCCTGGCACTGTGAGGCAGCAGCCCTAGCCACTGAGCCACCACACCAGTGGTCTGTTGGTCAATATTCAATCTCTACCACTAATCTTCTCTATTTGTTCCAGCAAATGTGGATGTTGTTGGTTAGGCCAACACTCATTGCCTATCTCTAATTGCCCTAGAGAAGGTGGTGGTGAGCTGCCTTTTTGAACTGCTGCACTTTTTTTGTATTTATTGTGTTCTAGGTGCTAGCACCAATAGTTTTTTTTTAAGTTATAACTGCAATTTTTGAAGGGACTTTTTTTGAATGAAGAGATGCCAAATCTAATTTTTGGACATATATAAGCAAATAATTGCAATGTGTTATAATTGTGACAAAATGGCAGATGGTTTTCTCCCTGTTCCTTGTTCCAAAAAGGCAAGCCAAAAATGTTCCTATGATGACTGCACTTCTATTTGAAGTTACAGGAATTCAGCTGATGCAAATCTTCTGGAAGTTATGAAGGAAAAAGAATATGGCAAATATATAGCACCTTTCACGGTCTCAAGCATCTGAAAGCACTGCAAAGGCAATAAAGGATATGGAAGTGTAATCTCTATTAAAACACTAGGAGGAACATGGCTGCTGGTTTACATAAAGCCCATCCCACATGTGAGATAATGAACAGATAATGGTTTGTTTGAGGTATAAACAGATCATTCAGAGGAAAATACAACCAGCATTTTATTAGGAAATTAATTGTTAGTTTGGGCTTAAACCAATAAAATCTTCCAAATGGATTTTCCTTTAAATTGTTTATTTTGTCGATCCATCAATTATGACAAAAAGAGTAAAATAACATCCTTTTTTTCTGAAATAAACATGATTGTCCATACTTGAAACATAATTCATATTCTGTGAATTTATACTATATTCACAACATAATTAAACAACACTGAAGCAAACAGGTCAAAGATGGCACAACAATGCCCCCCACATTGGGGTTCTTTTAGCTCAGCAATCTCCTGAAAAGAAATCATGTGGCACAGGGAAGTGTCCATGCCTGTTTTCCAGAAGCTCCTGCCAAAGTCCCACTCCAGATCTTGATGGCCAATGAGTGTGCATACAAAATGCGTTCTCACAAGCTGAGAATCAACTTGCAATTCCTTCCAACATGGTGAATGATAAGAGTGCATGAGATTCCTGGTCAGCCATGTTATAGAAATAAGTTGGAGCCTGTATCGTCACTGTCTGTAGCCAACAACATGCATGTAAAAGAGTGTGTTGATGCAGTAACTCAGATTCCGTGTTGGGGGTGTGGTGTTGAATCGATAGATAGTGGGGATCAGAGTGGTTCCAACAGTATCCATCATGCTGCCCTCAAATCAGCTGCAGGGAGATTGAGACTATCACACATCTCCTGCTGTAATGTGCCTTTGCAAAGGAAGTCTGGAGAAAGATGCAGGACTCTATGCTCCATGGTCTGTTCCCCGTGACGCACACCGAGACAAACATCGACTGCGGCTGGAGGACCATCAACGCGATGAAAGACGCTCTTTGGTCTGCCCAAAATTTGGTGGCTTTCCAGAGCAAGCAATTGACCTTGACTGGGGGTTGCAGCCTGGCACATTCCAAGGTCCAGGACTACATGCTGAGGGATGAACTAAAGCTTGGGGCAGCTGCCTCCAAGGTACAGTGGGGAAAGATCACTGTCTTAGGTCTTTCTGCTGAGGTTACTTGGGGGTCCATTCAGTTATCAAACCTTTGTGGTGCCTCAAATGCATGTAATATAGTCTTGTATAAGTAAAAGATGCCTTTGTTCCATTTGTTGGATAGAGTCAGACTCCAATTTTTGCTTCTTTTGTTTCATTTGGAATTGTATAGATCCAAACTGTGTTTATGACTAAACTAACAAGGTGTAGAGCTGGATGAACACAGCAGGCCAAGCAGCATCAAAGGAGCAGAAAGGCTGACGTTTCGGGCCTAGACCCTTCTTCAGAAATGGCGGAGGGAAAGGGATTCTGAAATAAATAGGGAGAGAGGGGGAGGCGGATAGAAGATGGATAGAGGAGAAGATAGGTGGAGAGGAGACAGACAGGTCAAAGAGGCGGGGATGGAGCCAGCAAAGGTGAGTGTAGGTGGGGAGTTAGGGAGGAGATAGGTCAGTCCAGGGAGGATGGACAGGTCCAAGGGGGCGGGATGATGTTAGTAGGTAGGAGATGGGGATGGAGCTTGAGGTGGGAGGAGGGGATAGATGGGAGGAAGGACAGGTTAGGGAGGCGGGGACGAGCTGGGCTGGTTTTGGGATGGGGTAGGGGGAGGGGAGATTTTGAAGCTTGTGAAGTCCACATTGATACCATTGGGCTGCAGGGTTCCCAAGCGGAATATGAGTTGCTGTTCCTGCAATCTTCAGGTAGCATCGTTGTGGCACTGCAGGAGGCCCATGATGGACATGTCGTCTGAGGAATGGGAGGGGGAGTTGAAATGGTTCGCGACTGGGAGGTGCAGTTGTTTAGTGCGAACCGAGCGTAGGTGTTCTGCAAAGCGGTCCCCAAGCCTCCGCTTCATTTCCCCGATGTAGAGGAGGCCACAACGGGAACAGCGGATGCAGTATACCACATTAGCAGATGTGCAGGTGAACATCTGCTTGATGTGGAAAGTCTGCTTGGGGCCTGGGATGGGGGTGAGGGAGGAAGTGTGGGGGCAGGTGTAGCACTTCCTGCGGTTGCAGGGAAAAGTGCCGGGTGTGGTGGGGGTGGATGGGAGTGTGGAGCGGACAAGGGAGTCACAGAGAGAGTGGTCCCTCCGGAAAGCAGGTAAGGGCGGGTTGGGAAAAATGTCTTTGGTGGTGGGGTCGGATTGCAGATGGCGGAAGTATCAGAGGATGATGCGTTGGATCCAGAGGTTGGTGGGGTGGTACATGAGGACGAGGGGGATTCTGTTTTGGTTGTTATTGCGGGGAGGGGGTGTGAGGGATGAGTTGCGGGAAATGCGGGAGACGCGGTCGAGGGTGTTCTCGATCACTGAGAGGAGGGAAGTTGCGGTCCTTGAAAAACAAGGACATCTGAGATGTACGGGAGTGGAATGCCTCATCCTGGGAGCAGATGCGGCGGAGGCGAAGGAATTGGGAATAGGAGATGGCATTTTTGCAGGAAGGTGGGTGGGAGGAGGTATATTCTAGGTAGCTGTGGGAGTCGGTGGGCTTGAAATGGATATCGGTTTCTAGGTGGTTGCCGGAGATGGAGACAGAGAGGTCCAGGAAGGAGAGAGAGGTATTAGAGATGGTCCAGGTGAACTTAAGGTTGGGGTGGAAGGCATTGGTGAAGTGGATGAATTGTTCGAGCTCCTCATGGGAGCACGAGGCGGCGCCGATACAGTCATCAATGTAACGGAGGAAGAGGTGGGGTTTAGGGCCAGTGTAGGTACAGAAGAGGGATTGTTCCACGTAACCTACAAAGAGGCAGGCATAGCTTGGGCCCATGCGGGTACCCATGGCCACCCCCTTTGTGTGGATATCGGTTTCTCGGTGGTTCCCGGGGATGGAGACAGAGAGGTCCAGGAGGGAGAATGGATATCGGTTTCCAGGTGGTTGCCAGAGATGGAGACAGAGAAGTCCAGGAAGGAGAATGGATATTGGTTTCTAGATGGTTGCCGGAGATGGAGAGAGAGAGGTCCAGGAAGGAGAATGGATATCGGTTTCTAGGTGGTTGCCGGAGATGGAGACAGAGAGGTCCAGGAAGGAGAATGGATAT
>NC_063335.1:28643329-28696073 GCF_021869965.1 Rhincodon typus
GGTTGCCGGAGATGGAGACAGAGAGGTCCAGGAAGGAGAATGGATATCAGTTTCTAGGTGGTTGCCAGAGATGGAGGCAGAGAGGCCCAGGAAGGAGAGCCCACCGACTCCCACAGCTACCTAGAATACACCTCCTCCCACCCACCTTCCTGCAAAAATGCCATCTCCTATTCCCAATTCCTTCGCCTCCGCCGCATCTGCTCCCAGGATGAGGCATTCCACTCCCGTACACCTCAGATGCCCTCGTTTTTCAAGGACCGGAATTTCCCCCCCTCAGTGGTCGAGAACGCCCTCGACCGCGTCTCCCGCATTTCCCGCAACTCATCTCTCACACCCCCTCCCCGCAATAACAACCAAAACTGAATCCCCTTCGTCCCCACGTACCACCCCACCAACCTCCGGATCCAACGCATCATCCTCCTCTGATGCTGCTTGGCCTGCTGTGTTCATCCAGCTCTACACCTTGTTATCTCAGATTCTCCAGCATCTGCAGTTCCTACTATCTCTGTGTTTATGACTATGTATATATATAAAGATTTTTACAAATAAAGTGTATTTTTGAAATAAAAGGTTCCAACAGCATGGGGTTCAATCAATTTTCTAGCTGGGGTCCATTGAAGAACTAGTTCCATCTCCACCATACACCACTGCATTGTGGGTTGTCCCTGCTTTCAGGCAGAGAACTGAAGACAAAGATTATTCCAGTTATTAGTAAAACAGAACTTTAAAATTATAGCAGGATCTAATTTTCAAGCATCTGAAATTTGCTGAAACATTGCAAAATTTCAGAAAGCAGGAGAAACTGATGATCTTAAATGTTCGATCACTCATCTGAACAGGAAACATTACTCCCCCTGATGGTTCAGTAAATAAATGCAAAGCCCAGATCATAACTCAAAACTACAGATGGAACGACTTCTTTTTCAATTCCTACTCTGCCAGCTTACTAGTAAGTCTTTTACAATTGCACTCAATGCCTGAAAGCTGCAGAAGTAAATGAATCTAGTTTCCGGATACTGATTGTTATTCAATGGCTCTTGTTGAAACCTGAGCAGGTGAAGGCAGCATGAGACTCACTAGTCACACATAAACAATGGCCATCAGTGTAGGCAAAACTTTTCCTCAGCCGTAGTCAGCATTCATGACTACAAACACAAGAATTATCACCATTAGCTTGCTGTGCAATCAATTTGATTATGGTGAATCTGTAACTTACTTTTTTTTCCTTTATTCGTTCATGAGATGAGGGCATCACTGACCAGGCAGCATTTATTGCCTTTTCTGAAGAAGGGTCTAGGCCCGAAACGTCAGCCTCTCTGCTCCTATGATGCTGTTTGGCCTGCTGTGTGCACCCAGCCCTGCACCTTGTTGTCTAGCATTTATTGCCCATTCCTAATTGTCCAGAGGGCAGTTCAGAGTCAACCACATTGCTGTGGGTCTGGAGTCACACGTAGGCCAGACCAGGTAATGATGGCAGTTTCCTTCCCTAAAGGACACTAGTGAACCAGATGGGTTTTTCCAACAATCGACAATGGATTCACGGTCATCATTAGACTCTTAATTCCAGATATTTATTGAACCAATCTTTGTTCTGACATCTTTAACATTTCCCTGCTGAATTAAAATCTATCACCCTCAGTTGTACTTACAATGTATCTAGCCCCACCAATTTTTTTTTGGGGAAGACAGTTCTAAATTTTCATGTGACCCATTGTGTGGGGAAGTGCTCGCTGCCATGTCTCCCTGATAGCCTTGTTTTAATTTGAAGGTTTTGCAACTTCATCTGAACATCACAGAAAATAGTTTCTGCCTTTCTCTTTCCTATCTTCTTTAATGCTCAGAAAACAGCTGAACTAGATCTTGCCTCGATAATTTATATTCAAGGAAATACAAGCCTGTTTGTGATTTCATCATTTCAGCTGCAGGTATATTGCTGCTCAATTTCACAGCACCCCTCCAGCAACATACATTCTTCCTGAAATACAATGCCTCTAACTCAGCATAGTCCTCTGAATGAGTTTGAACCAGAAGTTCATGTAACTATCAGAAATCATCCCAAATTCAGGGATTTACATATACATATTAATCAATTAAAAGCTTCTAACTGATTAAAGATTTAACAGCATCTTAGGTTTGTTTAATACCTCCTCATCAGTGGTGTGACCCTTTGATCTTTTACTTATAAATGTTGTGTCTGATACTACCTCTCTCACTAATACCTGAAGAAGGAGTGAGGCTCAAAAAGCTTTCAAATAAATCTGTTGGACTATAACTTGGTGTTGTGTGGTTTCTGACCTTGTCCACCCCAGTCCACTTCATGTAACTGTAGAATAACATTCACCTGTTTGTATTTCAGACTCCCGTCAAATAAATTACAACATTTTATGAGTCATAGAACAGTACAGCACAGGAACATACCCTTCAGCCCACGATTTTGCGCCGAGCATGACGCCAAATTAAATCAATCCCTTCTCCTTGCCCATGGTCCATATCCCTCCATTTCTTGTGTTTTCATGAGCTTATCTAAAAGCCCCTTAAACCCCCTTTCAGATCTACCTCCACTACTACCCCTGGCAGTGCGTTCCAGGCACCCACCACTGTGTTAATTAAATTATCTGTTAAATTATTTTTATTTTTTCTTACATTTTCCACACTGGTATCCCTCAATCACACACCGTAGTGGTTGAGGAAGGCAGCTCACCACCATCTTCTCAAGAGCAACTAGGGACAGGCAATAAATGCTGGCCAGACAGTGACACCCACATCCTGCAAAAGAATTTAAAAAATTATAGATTATCCACGGATCCTAACTTAAAACTTTTAGAAAATACACCGGTCACACTTAAGTCCAAAATGTTTGACCTCACACTTCCTGCCGTTGAACTCCATCTGCGTTTATTGAAGAGGTGACAAGTGAAGTATGGTTAAAAGAGAATTCAAGAAGTCGCTTTTGAAATTACACATGCCAATGTGTTTTTGTGAAATTGCTTTGTCCACGGTTTTGGGAAGAGTTAGCTAATTCGGTGATTTCATGGGCACTTAAGGGAAATAAACTTACGTGGCCATGGACTATAGAGCAGAAGAAAGGGGTTGGCTGGATTGATCCACACCTACCCAACATGGACCCGATGGGCCGAGTAGCCTCCTGCCATGTTAGCATGGCTCAAATTAAATCAGTGGAGGCCTTTACTCAAATCTTGCTCCCAAAATAATTTGACAAGATCACGCGAAGCGTCTGTAGTGAAATACTGATTCGACGTAAAACAGTTCAAGTACTAGACATGAAATGAAAGATGTTTAAAGTGTTCTTTGTCCAAAGGTTGACGGGCAAAATAGTAGTAGCTTTCAACGAAGAATTGGACTACTTTTACTGACCGTGGGTGTGCTCCAGCAGAAATAACCAAATCAGTAAAACGACTTTAATCATTCTCCATCATCCCGGACATGATTTCTGCTGCATATTAGCTCTAGGTCTGAGGTCGCCCGGTCAGCAGGACAGCCTCCTCTCCCACTCTCTGTGTCTGTGTGAATGAGTTCTCCTCCCTCGCACATCTCTTTGGCACCCTTCCCTACACACAGCCCCAGTGTCACTTCTTCCCTCCACAGGAGCCGCTCGCCTCCTGCTCCACACCGTTGGAACCAGCCCCCACTGCTTTCACATCCTGCTGCCAACTTGGATGGAGTTCACAAGTTACTGCTGCTCAGTGCTGAAGACATTCTTTGTCATCGCTACCTCCAGCTGCAAAATTGACCTCAGAAATCAAGTGGGAAAAAGGCCCCGCTGAAATCTAAATATTAGGGCGATTAATATTTAGATTTAAAACTCCTTTATCCCCCAGGCCTTCACCATGGAAGGAAATGCACGAATTCTAGCAGCTTCTCTGATATTCGCTTCACTTATTATTTTCGTTCGAAGAAGTGTACAAGGCCTGCTGTACAACAATCGGTATGATGGGTAAGTATTTTATTTTGAGTGTTGTTGAATTGTCGTTCAGGGTTCTACAGTAGTTACTGGCTATTCCGAATTACCCTAGAGAAGTTGGTGGCGAGGTGCTGTCTTTTTGATTTGCTGAATTTATTGTGTTCTATGTGCTAACACCAATAAGTATTTTAAATTGTAACTGAATTTTTGGAAGGATTTTTTTTTCATGACAGTCTGTATGTGACAAATCTGTGAAAACATGCCTGGTCACTGATGGAAATATAAATTAAGACGTGTCATTTAAATTTTATGCTTGGGAAGTGCCATTAAGTCGGAAACCTGATCTATAAGTTTGGATGTTGTCATAAATTGTGAGAAAGTTATTTGAGTTTTTAATTTCAATCAAATTATGAGTTTAAAATTGAGGGTATCTTCCTATGGTTGGCTTTGTGAAGTAGTTTTTCACAATTTGGTGCTGTTTGGTTCAGCAATAAATATTTGAAACTACTTGAGATCACTAGCATTATAGGCAGGGATGTTTTGCTACTCTTGTATCTCTGAAATTAATCAGCCTAAAAACTGAGGAGTAGCAGAAATGCATCCCCACCATGTTATTTACACTGCTACAAAAATAAGCAACTTATTAAATAACTAATTAAACAACAAACGTTTGTATACCTCACATAATGATGAGTGAGGAATGCAGTTATACAAATACATTTGATTTCATGTGTTACAAGTTGGGGAATATGTAAGAAAAGTGTCTAATATTTACATATTGCAATTTTTAAAAGGCACCAGAGTCTGACCAGACCATAGGACTGATCTCTCATTTCATAGAGATGACTGGTGGTGGTTTAACCTGGGGATCACCACACCACAGGTGAGGGGAGAGATTGAGAAGGAAAGGAGAGTACTTCATGGTGACCTCATTAGGTGCAAGAATTGAATACAAACTGCATCAATCTGCATTGCTAAACCAGCTGTCCAGCTAACTGAGCTACAGAATACCATTCCAGTTTATAAGAACACAGACATAATAAATATGCATCTTCATTGTACACTATTGATTGCAATTGAGATCAAGTGATAAACAGCAATTACCCAAATATAATTGAAATCACTATTGTCCCAAAGATCATTAATATTCCAAGTCAATTGAAAAGCTCAGTTAGTCTTTGACAAACATTTTGAGCCTAATTTAGTTATTTGGTGACAAATATGCTTGGATTACAGTTTCTGTAAAATTGTGTGTAAAGTTTTATTTCCAATCTTGGCAATTCAATAATTCAATAATTTAATTTAAACTTAATTGAAACAAAAATAGAAAACCACAATTTCATACAAAATAATTTAGACATAAAATGGATGGTTGATTTTAAAAAAGCTCTGCGATTGTAGATTAAATGTGTGACAAAGATCAAACAGAGGTTAAGGGATACTATGGATAAATCCTCTTTATGAACATCTGGGGGCTTGTGCCAAAGTTGGAAAAGCCATTCCACAGTCAAGCCTGATGGCTGACATTGTAATACTCACAGAATCATACCCTATAGACAATGTCACAGATTCCATAATCATCATCTCTGGCTATGTCCTACCAGCAAAGCAGACCTCAAGAGGTAATTGAATTGTGATACTCGTTTGGGATAGAGTAAGAGTTGCGCGGGGTGGTGAACACTAATGTGAAGATGCACTGAATGTGGCAAGGTAACAGAATGTACTCTCAGTGTGGAACCTCAATGTCAATCACTGAGTTTGGTTTGGTAGCATCACTACTGATTGAGCTGATTGAGTCCTAAAGTACATAACTGTTTGAATTGGTCTGGGCCAGTTGGTGAGTGATCCAACAAGGGAAATACTTGACCTCGTCCTCATCAATCTACCTGTTTGAACTGCATCTACCCGTGATGGTACTGTCTAGGGAGACCACTGCACAGTCTTTGTGGAAATGAAGTCACATCTGCGCATTGAGAATGCCCTTCATTGTGGTTGTGTGGCAATATCACTGTGCTGAATGGGATAGACTTTGAACAGATGGAGCAACTCAAACCTGGGCATCCATGAGATGCTGTGGGCCATCAACAGTAACAGAACTGAGTTCAACTACAATCTATGACCTTGTGGCTCAACATATGCCCCGTTCTAGCATTGACACCAAGTCAGGAAATCAACACTGGTTCAATGAATAAAATAGGAAGGTAGAACCAGACATGCCTGTTTATGCCACAACTCAAGACTACTTGGGTGCAAAGCAGCAGAGGCAGCACGAGATAGATAGAACTAAGTCATCCCATAACCAACGGTCAGATCTATGTTCTTCAATCCTACGGTGAATGTTGCCAAGCAGTTAAACAATCAGCAGGAAGAACATGCTCCACAAATATCCTCATCTTTAATGATGGGGGAGCCCAGCATATCAGTGCAAAACACCAGGTTGAAGTACTTGCATCCACCTTCAGCCAAGCGCTGAGTGGATGCACCATCTCTGGCTCCTCCTATAGTCCCCAGCATCACCGTTGCCAGCTGTTAGCCAATCTGATTCGCTCAAAGTCATAGCGTTGTACAGCATGGAGACAGATCTTTCGGTCCAACACGTCCATGCCAACCAGATATATTAAATTAATGTAGCCCCATTTGCCAGCATTTGGCCCATGTCCCTCCTAACCCTTCCTATTCATGTACCCATCAAGATACCTTTTAAATGTTGTAATTGTACCAGCCTCCATAACCTCCTCTGGCAGCTCATTCCAAACACATACCAACCTCTGCATGAAAAAGTTGTCCCTTAGGTCCCTTTTAAATCTTTCTCCTCTCACGGAGCCTGTGCAAAACTGGAGTCTATGGGAATTTGGGGTCAAACTCTCCACTGCTTTGAATCATATTTAGCATGATGGCTATGGTTATTGGATGTCAATCATCTCATTTCCAGGGCATCACAACAGAAATGCCCCAGGGTAGTACCCCAGGCTCAAGCATTTTCAGTTCCTTCACCAATGGCAGATGTGGGGATGTTTAATTATAAGATAATGTTCAGCACTATTTGTGACTTCTAAAACACTGAAGCCATCTGTGCTTATATACAGCAAGGCCTGGACAATGTTCAGGCTTGTGCTGATAAGTGGCAAGAAACATTCATGCCAAACAAGAACCAGGCAATGCCCACCTCCAAAAAGAGAAAGCGTAACCATCATCCCTGACATTGAAAGACATCACCGTCACTGAATTCCCCTCACTATCAACATTCTTGGGTTATCATTGACCTGAAACTGAACTAGACCAACTACATAAGTATCGTGGCTCCAAGTGCAGGCTAGATTTCTGATAAGTAACTCACACCTTGACTCCCCATCTATAAGGCACAAGCCAGGAGGGTGATAGAATATTCTCCAATTGCCTGAATGGGTGCATCTGGCCTTTCTGGCCCTTCAATTCTGTAATCATAAATCAGTAAATCAGAGACTTCATTCCACTGTAAGAGACACATTACAATTAACTTGTTACAACAGTACTCAATGTTAGACAATAACAAGTTTTTAAAAGAGGAACTATACCGTGGAAAGATATGGGCTGCTAAGATGACCCTATTTTAACTTGATCCCTTTTGTAAGACTGCAGCCTAATTTCTGGTAATTAGATACATCCTGAGGTCAGTTAGTGTTCAGTTGCTGATGAGTGATGTTTGTATAGATTGACAGAGGTTTGTAAAACCCAAATTTCATTTTTTTAGAGAAGATAGTTATCTAGGTCAGAGGAAGCCAAAAGAAAGTAATGATTTGCTTTTCTCCATTGAAAAAAAATGTAAATTACGCACTTGGTAGCTTCCCTCTCTGTTCCGTTGTGACTAACGGTGTTTCATAAATTATGATTGTGTCTATCAGGTAATTGTCTGTATTCTCTTGAGTTTAGATCAATGAGAACTGATTGTGTTTTAAAGGACTTGTTGAGGAGATTTTGAGGGATTCTTTTTCTGGCCAGGTGAATCTGGAAAACAGGCACAATCTCAGGAGAAGGGTGTAATAAATTAATGGTGAAATGAAGAATTTCTTCACTTAACAGGTTTTACATCTTTGAAATTGTCTCCTCCAGAGAGATGTTGTGGATATCCCATCATTCGGCCTTTTTTTTTAACATAAAAACAGCAATGTATATTTAGAATAAAAGTTCTGTTGCTTACAAAGCAACAAAAACACAATGGCTGGAAACCTGAAAGGAAAACAAAATATTTTGTATATGCATACCAAGATTTTCAAAGAGAAAAGACCAATTTGCATCTCATAATTCCAAACTATGCACCCAGATGAATGTCATCTGTTTTTTCTCTTTTCACAATTGGATATATGTAGGAAGTTCAGGTGTGTTTGAAGCCAGAAATTTTGAAGAAACAAAAGGAATTTTGTATTCATGCTAAAGTGACTTACATGGGATCGCAGAGGAAATCAAATTAAAATTAAAACTGGTTGAGTGTTGCTGTTAACGGTTATGCTCAAAGCAAATTTACTTGTAGCACCCCACATTTTGTTCTATAAAGCATGGAGGGCTGTATTTATTGTGTTATGGAATAATTTTCAATTTTTTCAATAAGCTTGATCTAAGTTCATTGTGTGAATATTTGAATTTCTCAAAATAAGATGAACTAAAGTTGGCATCATCTGTATTTATGTTAGAGACTTAACTGAAATTTACTGTAGGATGTGTTCGATTCAGTAAATAAGTGGTATCAGTATAAACAGAGTTCTTGGTTAGCGTGGAATGTTTTAGGCATAGCTGCATAGGGCGTGCATTTATGGTAGAAATAATTTTCAATCCAAATGTGAAGCAGCAAATTTTCTGCCTGTTCTTAAACTTCAGCAGACAGGACAAATTTTAATTTGGCAAACCTAGTAGAACAGAGCAGTGGCAGAATCAAAGTCAAGCTGCTAAACTTGATTGTTTGATTTCTAGCCAGGTGTGAAAAACTGTGGCGTAATTGCCAAAATGGCACTGTTATCTCTTTGGCAGACATCTAACAGTTAAAACCTGCCCAAATAACTGCTATATCCCTCACATTTTCCTGGAAGATGCTGCCCTGAGGTGTCAACACACCGCGAGAAGCCTTAACAAGCTGAGAGTCAGACTTCTGCCACTCAATATACAGAAATCCCACCCTCAAAAACTGCCAAGCAATCTGATTGACCAACAGCCTTTGCATTTCCAGCAGCAGAAGTGGGAGCTACTGGGATTGCAAGCATCTCCATAGAGAAATGTTCCAGATGCCCGAGATGGGTAAGTCCTGGGCTTTTGGGACAGGGTAGGGGGATGGACCCTGCACCTTAGGGAGAACAGAAGGGTGTTGGGTTTTGAAGTCCAGGCAGGGAAGCACAATCGATTTTAAGGGATTGATGCCACAGGTGTACACACAAAGCCCACCAAAAGGATGTACTTACACTTTTTCACCAGTTGGGTAACAAACAATGACTTTCTCACTCACCCATCTTCCAGTGCCCAGCATATCATACCAGTGAGACAGATTGACAATCTCTGTCCACAGTGATTGGGCAGTTATGGGCCTCAATAGGCCTGTGGGTAAACAAGCTAGAGGGTGCATCACCCAGGCCCTTGAACCTGTCCCACCATTCAGTGAGATTATGGCTGAGCTGTGTTCTAACTCTATATTCCTGCCTTTCACCCATATCGCTTAATATCTTTGCTGCGCAAAAATTTGTCAATCTCACATTTAAAGTAAACAAGAGATTTGGCATCATTGTCATTTCTGAAAGAGCATTCTAAACATCTACCTGCCCTTTTGAGTAAAAATGCCTCCTAATATCTCTCCTGTATGGCCTGGTCCTCATTCTCAGACATTCCTCTTAGTTGTAGAATCCCCATCATTTGAAACAGTTTATCTTTATTTACCCTGCCCTTTCCTGTTATTCTGCAGAATGCAATAAAAACATGTCACACCTAATCACTTTAGATTAAATTGCAGCATCCAGTTAAATAACTGACTACATAGAAGGCAAACATTCTTAGCTAGAGTCACAGCGTCGTACAGCACAGAAACAGACCCTCCAGTCCAACTCGTCCATGCCAACCAGATATCCTAAATAAATCTAGTCCCATTTGCCAGTATTTGGCCCATATCCCTCTAGATCCTTGCTATTCATATATCCATCCAGATGCCTTTTAAATGTTGTAATTTTACCAGCCTCCACCACTTCCTCTGGCAGCTCATTCCATACACTCACCACCCTCTGAATGAAAAAGTTGTCCCTTAGGTCCCTTTTAAATCTTTCCCCTCTCACCTTAAACCTATGCCATCTAGTTTTGGTCTCCCCTACTCCAGGGAAAAGATCTTGTCTTTTCACCCTATCCATTACCTGCATGATTTTATAAACCTCTATAAGGTCACCTCTCAGCCTCCAATGCCCCAGGGGAAAGTGTCCCCAGCCTATTCAGCCTCTCCCTATAGCTCAAACCCTCCAACCCTGGCAACATCCTTGTAAATCTTTTCTGAACCCTTTCAAATTTCACAACATCCTTACTGGTGATCTTTTTCCAGAATGAAGGAAGAGAAGGGCAAGAAATTGCAGGCAAAAGTGAAGTGAATTGCAATACAATATGAAGTCATGAAGACTAATTCAGGAGTAGATAATGGAGCATCTTCCAATAAATCTTCAATTTCATGGAAGATACAGAATATAGAACATAGAACAGTACAGCACAGGAACAGGCCCGTCAGCCCACTAGGTGTGTGCAACCATGATGCCATTCTAAAATAATCCCATCTACCTGCACATGGTTCACATTCCTCTGTTTCCCGCCTGTTCATGTGTCTGTCTAAGTACACCTTAAAAGTTGCTATTGTGTCTGCGTCTACCACCTCCCCAGCCGCACCTTCCAGGCATCCATCACCCTATGCATGTAAAAGATAGATCTACCCTTTCTTGTAAATGCTTCCTGCATTTTTCACAATGCCCATGGAAGTGAGCATTGTGGACCCAAATCAAGGACAAGTGGTCCATACCCACTTTTACATTCCATTGCTTTAGAAAGTATACAAAGAAGAAAATAAGGCCAAAAGATAGAGGAGCAGAAGTTGGCCTTTTGGCCCATCGAGTCTGCTTCCCATTCCCATTGGGGGCAGCACAGTGGCTCAGTGGTTAGCACCACTGCCTCACAGCACCAGGGACCGAGGTTCAATTCCTGCCTCAGGAGACTAACTGTATGGAGTTTGCACGTTCTCCCTGTGTCTGTGCAGGTTTCCTCTGGGTGCTCCAGTTTCCTCTCACAGTCCAAAGATTTGCAGGTTAGATGGATTGACCATGCTAAATTGCCAAGGGTGTGCAGTTTACGTGGATTAACCAGGGGAAACACAGAGTTACAGGGATAGAGTGGGTCTGGGTGGGATGCCCTTCAAGGGGGTCAATGGGCCAAATGGCCTACTTCCACACTGTAGGGATTCTATGAATCATTGCTGATTTTCAACCCTTTTCTCCTATTTTCTCCTTATATCCTTTGATCCTTTTACTAAGGGACAAACAATGTTTGAAGTCATAATTTCCATAAAGCATGAGATAGATGGATCCTTTTACTAAGGGACAAACAATGTTTGAAGTCATAATTTCCATAAAGCATGAGATAGATATGAAAAGCATTGCCCTATTTAGCATTTCAGGGAATAGTCTCAATAAGAGAGATTTAGTGACATGTCTTAAACATGACTGAAGCTTGGAATGAAAAGCTCACATGCCTTTCCCAGCATCTCACAATGTTGTACTTGTCTTGCAGTTTGGATGCCAGTCAGGTAGCACGGAGTGTAATTCTGCCATGTATTTCCTTATTAATTGAGAGCCTTAGGATATGGAGTTCATGGAATAAGTCAGTTTATGTGCTCTCCTTTTGCATATGAGTCAGTGCATAACTGTTATGCAGTCTCATCTGTCTGACATATTCTGATGCTGATCCTCCTCTTCGTCCAAGAATACAATTTATAACAAAATTCAAGGTCCAAATTTATTAAGGCATAGCAAAAATGACAAGTGCACAAAACCTTTTGCAAAGGAATGCCAAAGTGGGCAACATTCTTTTTTCAGAAAATGTACTGGAGTGTTTACAAAGTCATCTTCAAATACAGTATTCGTCTTTTCTCTGTCCTTGTAAATCAAGGTTATCGCATCCTCAGAATCATGGATGCCCATTTTGTGTGGATCATACCGGCAAACTCGTGTTGTTAAAAAAATGGGCATCATGATTATCATAAGGAGGTAATCTTTTCTTTCTTTTAAGCGCTTCCTGCGTTTTCCATGATTCTCAATGGAAGCGGCCATTCTGGGCAGAAATCCAGTCTGAATGATTCGTACCCACATTGTCACTCCAGTTTGATGTTATAATCTCCAGAAACAGTTCACACTCTGAGAGATCAAAATAAATAACTGCAATGTGGTAAATAGACGTATGCTACAGGATTTTTTTTTGTCATGAGGATTACTATCTACCTTATATTGAGCAGTAGAAATTGTAAATCAAAACATAGTTTAAAAAGTGAAGCATACTCAGCAATGTTAGAATAAGAGAAATTTCTTCACCCAGGGAGCGGTGAGTCTGTGCGATTCAAAAAGTGGTTGAGGCCAAAACATTGTGTTTTCAAGAAGGAGGTAGATATAGTTCTTGTGGCTAAAGGCATGAAGAGACATGGAGGAGGATGGAATGAGGATGTTGAGCTCAATGATCAGCCATGATCATATTGAATAGCGGAGCAGGCTTGAGGGGCTGAATGGCCTACTCCTGCTGCTATGTTCTATGAATCTGTATGCTCCTGTTTTATGATATACTGCCTACTTACAATTTCCAACAACATAAATTTTCCTTTTATAAAATCTAGAGATCAAGTAATTCGATTACTTCCAAAAACCGAACGAGAAGTGGACGCATTAAAAAATATCCATGAACTCGTCAAGGTAAGAGCTAATTTTTCAGATATATTTCAATAAATCCTGAAACAGAAAGAATCTTTTGATATTTGTATTGAACTTCTTTTACCAATTTGAGTAATCAGCTAACAGACAACTTTTCATGGCAATAAAAATAAACTTGTGTACATAATATATACTTAAGAAAATTCAACATAAAACATGTGAAACATGGTTATCAATAATCTATTGCAATGTTCACTGGGAGTTGAGACCAAATAGATTAAAGCAGGGTTAAATGACAGGAGATAATAGGGACAGGGTGTAGATGTATTTTAGTCCCCCTTTTTGAAGTCATGCATTCTGCTTCTATATTTAGATGCTTTTTGAGTTTTTTATCGTTAGTGAATACCTAATGGCTGAGACCCAGTGCTGCTATCAGGCCATGAAGGGCTAGAGGTTGAGAGTAATATTTGTAAATCAGCAGACAAACTGAGGATCAAAAAAACCAAAGTGGCGGGAGTTAGGATAATAGGTAAGGGGGAACAAGGGTGCAGAAAGATAAAGATGGGAGAAAGTAGGGGAAAACAGATCAAAGCATAAAAGGCAGGAGTGGTACACTTCCAAGTTCTGTCACTGCAGACACAAGCACCACAGTTAATAAAAGCACTTGCTGAATTCATCAATTCATACAGCTCAGAAAAGGCCCTTCGGCCCATCGAGTCTGCACCGACATAACTACCAGTAAAAGTGTGTTAATCCCAATTTCCTGCACTTGTCCCATATCCTTAAATGTTGTAATGCATGGAGGAGGAAGAATTATATTTCAACCCAGCCACATCCATCCTGGGAAAGAAATAATTAGCCAAAGGGACAAATATTGACTGCAACAGGCATCTTGAAATTAGGTCCACAGGTAATGATGAGACGCATAGATAGAGTAGATAGTCAGAGACCTTTTCCCAGGGCAGAAATGACTATTACGAGGGGGCATAACTTTAAGGCGATTGGAGAAAGGTATAGGGGAGATGCCAGAGGTAGGTTCTTCACACAGAGAGTGGTGGGGTGTGGAATGCGCTGCCGACAGTGGTAATGGAGTCAGATACTTTAGAGTCTTTTAAGCGACTGTGGGATAGGCACATGGAGGGTAGTAAAATGTAGGGTGTGCAGGATAGTTTGATCTTAGTAGGATAATAGTTTGGCACACCATTGTGGGCTGAAGGGCCTGTACTGTACTGTACTGTGCTGTACTGTTCTATGTTCTATGTTCTATGTAAGAAGTATTGTAGGCCATAGATGCAGGGGTATGCTATCTGAAGGTGATGATAAGAAATGTTAGTGATTTTTTTATATAATTAAAATAAAAATTCAAGTTAAAATATGTTTGAAAATCATTTTACAATTCCTTCTTGTTTTTTGTTTACTTACCTTCACTGACATGACGGACACTACCACAGCTTCAAAGCCTAAAGCAGCTTCATAACAACACTGATTAGCCCAAACCTATAAATACAGGTATACTCTTGTACTGCAATGGTATTGTCCCTACCTCTGAGCAAGAGGCCCAGATTTAAGTCCCACTTACTCTGGAGGTGTGTAACAATAACGCAGAATAGCTTTATTCAAAAATCCTGATAAATGCATGCAGGTTTACCAATTTAAAAAAAAATCCTGTCTTTTAACTGATTTAATAGTTAGGAACCAAATAGTGAGCATCTGATTAGAAGAAGGGCATAAGATAGTTTTAAATTATTGTTGCTAAAATTATTCAATCTGTGCACAGAACAGGTACACATAGAATTAGATGTGCATCCAGTGGTTAAATTTGGAGTCACCACCTCTAGAATCTGAAAAGGCCTGACAGAATATCATGGATCAAGTAAAATCTAGAAATTTAGAAATAGGTTGAGAATGAACATCAAAAGGACAACAATTTTTTTTAGAAGGAATATATTCTTTGGCAGAATCTTTTAGGGGTATGAGTGATGTAGGCTACGGCAAGATTTGTGGCAGAATCAGATGGAAGGGAAGTTAGTTGTTGTTAGCAGGCCTCAGTCAGGTCAGGGCGATCATCTTCATTCAAGAGGCACCAGCTCAGTGAGTCAAAGGGCAGCTTGGGTACAGTCAGTCAGCAACTCTGAGCTGTGAATTAGGAGGTTCTCCACACAATGAATGAGGACCTGAATGTCAGACTGCCCATTCCCAATATTGAGTCTTTCTGCCCCTATAGGGACTACTTTTCTCCTGGAAGCAGAGAGAGAGACACAGGCAGGGAATAAGAGAGGAAGTGTATGACACAGCTGTTAGGTTTGATACAGATAGGGAGGTGTCCCAAGCGAGTGAGTTGGCAGCGCAGAGGGCACGTGTTGTTAGTGGTGTTGTGGTTTGGAGTGGCTGACAGTGCATGAGTGAATATGTTGCAAGTGATAGTGAGAATGGTAGATTGTGAGCCTTGGTGATGCAGTAGCAGAGATAGAGTGAGTGTGAGATATTGGAGGGAAGATGCTGGTTAGAATGCTGGCAGAATGGAGAAGTTAATTGTTTCCTAGAGTGATGTGCATTCCTCCAGATGGCAAAGACTGTTTTAACCCCAGTGGCAATCCTGGGTCAGGCTGTGCCTTCAAGTGCTAGTCTCTCCTACTAATAGAAACATCTCCATATCCTTTCTATCCAGGTCTCTCAGTATTCTGTAAGTTTCAATCGGATCCCCTCTTCATCCTTCTAAACTCCATTGAATGACCTTAACCGCTCCTCATTTGACAAGCCCTTCCATACTGGGATTATTCTTGTAAATCTCTGGACCCTTTCCAATGCCATACCTATCCTTCCATTGATATGGGCCCAAAACTGCTCAGAATATTCTAAATGCGGTCTGGCCAGAGCCTTATACAGCCTCAGCAGTACATCTTTGCTCTTGTATTCTAGCCCTCTTGAAATGAATGCTAACATTGCATTTGCCTTCATAGCTGCCAACTGAACCTGCATGTCACCCTTTACAGAATCCTGAACTAGGGCTCCCAAGTCCCTTTGTGCTTCAGATTTCCAAAGCTTTTCCCCATTAAGAAAATAGTCCATATATAATCTCTATTCTCCCTACCAAAGTGCATAACTTTGCACTTTCCCACATCACTGCCCCAAGTTTGTGACACAGTGTTTCATTGCAGCTGTGTTGCTCCATGTGAATACTTGTACAACCTTGAAGCCCCTTGAAGGTTTAGTATGCATAACCATTCAGCAGTAGGTCACAGCTGCAATTATACCGATATTTTAAGCAAATGTTAAGAATTACTCAGCTAACTCTGCTGGGCAGTCTGTAGTATATTTGCTCCAGAGGACAACAGTGGGCTTAGAAGGTCCACAAGTTTTTGGTCTTTTTTTCTCTGGGTCCTCTTCTGAGCCAGCTGAACATTTTGCTTTTGCTTCCAACTTCCAAAGCCCATCCAAACAGTCAGCCTCCAGATGTCACAGTCAACAAACTCACTGAGGTCAGTGTCAATGTCCATTATTATCATATCTGCAGTGGTTCATGAAGGCAGCTCACCACCTTCTCCAGGGCAATTAGGGATGGACAATAAATGCTAGCTTAGCCTATGTTCCCGTGAATGAAGTTAAAACACTTACAAGTATCATTTTTGTGGAGGTATGGACACCCATGAGCTCACCATACAGAGGGTCTTTGGATATAAGGTTCTTATTATCCAGTGAACATGGGCTAGCCATGACAGTACAGACAGTGTTAGCTCAGCAGTGAATGTATGCTGATGGAATTAGTATGCTTCAGGACCTCTGACTTGGTGACCTTATTCTGTCAAGTGCTGCCAATGATACATCTGAGACAGCGAAGGTGGAAACTATTTATCAGAATATAAGAACCTCAATTCAGCCTTCTCCCTTGCATGGCAAGACCTGGACAACATATGCTAACCCAGAAGAGTAGCTGGAGGATGTTGGCTTTATAGACTCACTGTTCAGTGCACTTGGCCGGGTTACGGTTGAACATTCCTTTAATCAGCCTCTTTGAAATTTGTATCTGTTGATTTCCGCATCAAATGACTCATTGTCGGTCATTCTAGATCCCAGATGTGTGAAGCTATCAACAAGCAACAATACCCATCGCCAATATTGATAGATGGTGGTATGGCAATATCCTGGATCATGACATTTGTCTTCCTGATGGACAAATCAAACCCTTCATGGGTGTGGGATAGCCCCTGTCCATTTCTCACTGAAGGCATTCCTTCGTGCAGTACAGCTTATTAGAAACATAGAAAATAGGAGCAGGAGTAGGCCATTCAGCACTTTGAGCCTGTTCCACCATTCAATGTGATTGTGATTGATCATCCAACTCAATCCCATGCACTTGTTTTCTCCCCATACCCTTTGATCGCTTTAGCCCTAAGAACGATAGTTAACTCCTTGAAAACATTCAATGTTTAGCTCTCCACTGTTTCTCGTGGCAGAGAACTCCACAGACTCACCATCTTTGGATGAAAAAATTTCCACTTATCTCAGTCCTAAATGGCTCACCCTGTATCCACAGAGTGTGGCTCTTCCCTGCTTCCAGACTCCCTGGTCATTGGGAATATTTTTCCCGAGTCTACCCCATCTAACCTTGTTAGAACTTTTTTAGGTTTCTGTGGGATCCCCCTCATTCTTCTAATCTCCAGTAAACCTTTGTTGCACTCCCTCCATAGCCCAGGATATACTTCCTTGGATAAGGAGACCAAAACTGCACACAGTATTCCAAGTGTGGTCCTATAAAGACCCTGTTGCAGCAAGACATCCCTGCTTCTGTACTCAAATCTTCCTGCTATGAAGGACAATGTACCATTTGCCTTCTTCATTGGCTGCTACAGGTGCATGCTTCCTTTCACTGACTGGTTTACAAGGACACCCAGATTTCATTGTACCTCCTGTTTCCCATTACTATTCAGAAAATAATCTGCCTTCCTGCTTTTGTTACCAAAGTGGATAATCTTACATTTATCCCCATTAGGCTTCATCTCCCATGCTCACTCACTCAACTTGTCCAAATCACACTGAGGCAGCTCTGCAACCTCCTCACAGTTCACCCTCCCACCCAGTTTTATGTCACTTGCAAACTTGAAGATATGACACTGAGATTCCTCGACTAAGTCATTAATATATATTCTGAATATCCTGCTAAATCCCAGAAGTCACTGGCTGCCACTCAGAAAAATACTCTTCAATGCCTTCACACCATCTTTCCTGGATTACGGCATTCAGAACTGGATGCAATACTCCAGGTGAGGCAGAACCCGTGGTTTATACAGTTCAAGATAATCTCCTTGAATTTGTTCTTCTATGACCCAATTAGTAAAGATTTGGAATCAGTACGCTTTATTAACTGCTCACTCAACTTTTCCTGCTTCATGCGCGTGTACACCAAGGTGGTGCTGCCCCTGTAATTGTTTTAGAGTTGTGTCCTTTTATTTTATATTGTCCATTCATGTTCTTCCTATCAAAATGAATTGCCTCACAATTCTCTACATTGACCTTCATCTGCCACCTGACCGCCCATTCCACCAATTTGTCTGTAATCTTTTGAAGTTTCACACTATACTCATCACTCTTCACAGCGCTTCCAAGGTTCATTTTATTCTCAAACACCACCTGAACACTGAGATCTTGGTCACCGATACACATGAGGAAAAGAATTAGTCTCATTACTGACGCTTAGTTTTCTCCACAATGAGACACATCCATTAAGCACGACTCTGTTTCCTGCCACTCAGCCAATTTCATCAGAACTAGGAGCACGAGTAGACTACTCAACAACTCAAACCCATTCCACCATTCAATACAATGGTGGCTGATCTCATCTCAGCCTCAACTCCACCCTCCTGCCTGCTCCCCATAACCCATCAACCCATTACTTATTACAAATCTGTCTATCTCCTCCTTAAGTTTACTCAATGTCCCAGCATCCACCGCACTCTGTGGGAGTGAATTCCATAAATTCATGACCCTTTGAGAGAAGTCTTCATGTCTGTTTTTAATCTGCTACCCCTTATTCTAAAACTATGGCTCTCATTCTAGATTTCCACACATGAGGAAACATCTTCTCTGCGTCTACTTTGTCAATCCCCTTTAGCAACTTACATACCTCAATTAGATCTCCTCTCATTCTTCTAAACTCCGGAGAATATCAGCCTAAACTGCTCAATCTCTGTTCATAAGACAAATCTCTTACCTCTGTAATCAATCTAATGAACTTTCTCTGAGCTGCCTCTGATGCAAATACATCCTTCCTCAAGTAAGGGAACCAAAACTGTATAGGTACAGTCTCACTAATGCTTGTACAGTTGCAGCAACATTTCACGACTTTAATACTCCATTCATTTAGCAACAAATGCCAAACTTTCATTTCCATGTTGCTAATATCCCTTTTTGTGGTATAAGCTATAACTTTACTCATAGGTCTGTTGTGTGGCATCATCTCAAATGCCTTTTGAAGGACCTTGTTCAGCAAATCAATAGTATTGCTGAGCACTCTGTGTTATCTCTTCAAGAACATCCAGAAAATTAGTTGAACATGATTTTCTCTTGTGTCCATGCTGATTGTCTTTAAAGAAGCTGCATTTAGCAATCTGTTTTGATTTTGGTAACTTTAAAGGGTTCCAGCTCATTTACTTTGATAGCTCGCCATAAAAGTGTTAATACCTGAGCAACCATAAAACTGAACCCAGTCCAACACAGTCACCAGTGACACACCCCAACTCTGATCTATCCCAGCCACTTACCTCCCACCAAAACATGCTCACACAAATTTTTCTTGTGCCTTCCTGAGGTGCTGTGCACTGCCTAACGCTCAACATGATGTCCTCACATGCATGTACCATCTGTTCCACTCTCCTACTGCCCCTTTACTCACTTCACCCCACTAAGTTGTCCACTCACATACTTGCCTCCTTCCAGCCTGATGCCCACTTCCTCACATTCACCATGCACGCTCCCACTTCTGCCCTGCTACCCTCTCATGCCAGCTACTTTCTGCCCAACAGCCTGCCCTCACTTTATCTGCCCTAACATCTACCAGTTCCCTCCATATGCATGCCAGCGCCCCAAGCAGACAAGCCTTGTCCCCTCAGTTAACTTGTCAAAGTGGCTCTGGGGCTTGTGAACCCCAGAGTACATCAGTTAGTATCATACCAAGGGGGTGTGCCTTGGTCTGCAATAATGATCCAGTGCTGTGATCCCAGAACAGTTGGAAACTGTATGCCTGAAAAGGCCCAATTTTGAAATCTAGAAATGTACAGCTCCAGGGCACAGCGGAATAGCAACCTGATAAAAGTTATTCCTCAGCACTCCCCTCAGAAGATTCAGTGCATTGTAGTTGTGAAAGGAGTCAGTTAAAAACTATCATAGTGTAACCCTCCTCGATGCATAATGGGCAATATCTCAGTTTGATTTGGCTACTGCACATCTTTCACTATAATTTTGTTGAAACATTTTCCCCTACTTGGATATGTACCTCATATCTCGAAACTGGAAAAACCTCTTTTGACTGTCAATCAGCCTTTAGTATGTGCATGAGAATTATATTTCATACTTTTGTTTCTGGACAATTCTGAAGTATTTTGAAGTGCTGTTGCAACATGACCATACAAATTTCTATTGTATAGCATTGTAACAGCAACCTGTTAGGTAACTGGGCCAGGAACTAATATCACTGAACTTTTTAATTGTTGATATTTATATTTTCCAGAATCCTGTAGGAGCAGTCTTAATTATCTTATTAATAAGTCAGTCTTATTATCTATCAAGTCTTGTCTTAATATGTGAAATCATTTTTTAACGAACAGTTGCATATGCTTTCATTTAGTGATCACAGAAATAATACAGGTTAACTTTAAGGGTGAGGTGATGGCCTAGTAACTTAGAGAACAAGTTAATGTTCAAACACCAACATGGCAGATGAATTCGACTTCAATAAAAATCTAATAATGACCATTGTCCATAATCATAAAATCCCAAACTGCAGTCCTTACCTGGTCTGGCCTACATGTAACTCAAGACCCACAGCAATATAGCTGACTCTTAGCTGCTCTCTGAAATGGCCCAACATGCCAGTTGTATCAACCACTAGAAAGGAAAAAAGGAATGGACTACCTGGTACCAATTAGGCACTGGAAAATAGCAAAGCACAGCCCCCATCCACCCTGCCAAATCCTCCTTAGTGACATATGGGTGTGTGTACCAAAATTGGGTGTGGAATCTCAAAAGACTAGTCGTGGAGACTTACTTTACAGAGTGTCCCAGACAACACCATCACCAACAGAGGTGGTGACACAGTGATGTATAGTTGTGAGAGAGTTTCCCTAGCAGTTCAACATTGATTCTGTACCCCATGGTGTTCATAGCATCAAGTCATAGAAAAACAAGCTTCCTGCTGGTTAACATCTACTGCTCCCCTTGGCTGATGAATGAGTTCCAACTCTATGACTCCTCTATGACAAGCACCAATTGCAGGAAGCACTGAAGGTGGCATAGGTGGAGAATGTACTCCAGTTGGTGGGGGGGAGGGGGTGGGTGCTTCAGTATCCTCACATTCCACCCCACCAGTCTCCACATTCTCCACCATTTCTGCCACCTCCAGCAGGATGCCATCAGCAAGCACACTGTCTCCCCCACTGTCGTAAATCCATAGGGACCGTTCCTTTGATAACACACTAGTCCATTCCTCCATCACTCCTAATGCTTCCTCACTCCACCATGGCACCTTCCCATGCAATTGCGGGAAGTTCAACACCAGCCCGTTCACCTCCTATCTCCTCACCATCCAAAACCCCAGTCACACCTTTCAGGCGAGGCCATGTTTTACTCGTACTTCTTTCAGTCTGGTCAACTGCATTCATTGCTCAAAGTGCGGTCTCCTTCACATCCACAACACCAAATGCAGACTGAGTGACCAGTTTATCAAACATCTTTCCTGCCCCTACCTTCTGCCTTCCTGCTCCTCCTCACCATCTGCCAAAAGGATAAGAAAAATTTGTGATTTTCTTCTCACAGAAGAAAACATTCAAGCTGATGTTCAAACAATATGAGCTCCCTTTTCATAACAGCAAGATTTCGCTGGGTTGTTACTGTACCAGCACTATTGTGCTGGCAGAAACAATGATCAGCAAACTCAGGATTCATAAAGTCAGCTAGCTCCTTTCATTTCTGAGTAGCAGCTGTATTCTAATCCAGTGAGACAAATGTTGACAAGAATTTTATTCTGACAGATAACAAAACTTTATTCATCATTCAGATCCCCATCTAATGAAAGGCAAAGAATAGGTAGAGGCTGAATTTTAAAATGTAATCTTCCTTTCAGAAGACAAAATGATGAACTGTCCAATCCCCAGCTATTATTTGCATTTGCAAGGACATATAAGCATATGTTAAAAAAATCTTACATTTTAACACAATTTTGTGTTTTTTCATTTATTTCTTAAATTTAAGAGTTTTTAATAAACCTTGTCAACAAGGTAAGAAATTCAAGCATGAAAGTAGTTGTGATTCTTCACTGAGGTTGAGTGTCTGCGAAGGAAAACGTTATGTTATTCTTTTTGCTGTTTAAGATAATATAGTTTCAAATTATTAACAATGTATATTTAGCCTTTTCATATTCTTTTGGGTAAAAGTTTGTTATTTTCTTAAAAGTACCTTGGCAGCCTCTTGGGAACATGTTCAGTGACTGACCAGAATGGTAAACAAATTACACAAATAAAACTAATGGTCTATCAAGCCAAGTGTCAATCTGGGATCTGACTTGTACAATAGTACCATCAGCTGGGATCACGACACAGTCATGTCTGAAATCAAATCCAGTATCACCAATATTGACTGTGTTATTGTCTTGCACATTTGAAATAATGGAGGAAATCTCTGTACTGCTTAATGTAATAGTGCTGATGAGCAGGAACAAACATTTTAACGAAGCGTTGCAGCTCTGAATGCATCTCATTGATAGTCTATTGGTCACACTGTTGTGATTGGTAACTCCTGTTAGATCTGAAGTTATTGTCATTGCCAGTTTAAATTAAAGTAGATTTTAAAAAGCTAACAGGGGAAAGGAAAGGAGTCTTACCAGTTAGGGAATAGAAATAGTAATTGGCATGTATATAATAATGTACAAGTGGCCACAGAAGTTAAAAGGATGGATGTTAAAGTGAAGCTTATTTTTCCCATGGACATGATTCTTCTAGAATTGTCAATCTATTTCAGAAATGCTCACTTCATGCATTTTAGGTATCAGCGAATGAATTATCATACATTTATACATCACAAGAGCTATTATATAACTGAGCATCACTTTAAAATTTGAACCAAAATACATAAGAAGTTACAGACTGTTTTCTGCCCGCAGGTGGATTTCTGGCAGCCCAGCAGTATTCTTTCTGTTAAACCTGGTGTTCTTGTAGATATACATGTGCCCAGAAGCTGGTCTGAAAAATTCTTTCAGTCACTTCTACAAACTGGAATTGACTTTAAGTAAGTTTACAATTTACCTTTTAAACCTGCACATTCCTCTTTGGTATTTTTATTTCATTTCAACATTGCGAACATCAAACTCAGTAACATAATGGCTGAATAAATTATTTTGTACTTGTCAGCTTTAGGATTTGCTCTGGTGGGGCAGGTTAATTTGCTCTCACATTTATCCCAATGTGGCTTTGTAATCAAAACCCAAGAAGGATTGACCAGTCTGGTTTGTCCCTCCATAGAATATCTCTCATTTCCTATGGAACACTGATGAAATTCTGATCGTACTGGAGGGGAGATAGTACACAATACTGTGGACCTATTATTCAGTGGCAGAGTAGAAAGTACCCAATGTCCACACACTTTACTCCCATTTCCACTAAACTGTTCTATCCCATCTTCTTCTTAGCCCCCATAATAGTTGACACGGTTCATGGTTCATTCCGTTCTTTTTATCTCTTCATGGGATGTGGATGTCAAATTGCCTTTGAAATGGGTGGCTTGCTACGCCCTTTTAGAGAGTAGGTGGGAGCCAGCCACATTACTGTGAGTCTGGAGTCACATAGGTAGGCCAGACCAGGTAAGTGCAGAAGATTTTCTTCCCTCAAAGACAATTAGTGAACCAGAAAGATTCTAATGACAATTGACAGCAGTTCAATGAATGCCATTGGACTAACTATTCTGGATTTTTATTGGATTCATATTTCACCATCTGCCATGGTGGGGTTCTAACCCATGTCCATAGAACATTAGTCTGGGACCCTGAATTACCATGACCTTGATGGCATCACTTCGTCCCCTACTGACCCTATCCTTTCATAATTGTTATCAGCACAACCTCTATGAAAAATAATCCTCAGCCCCCTCTATCCTTGCCAACTACTGCGCCATCTTCAACTTCACTTTCCTTTCCAAAGTTCTTCAGTGTGCATTCTGCAACTCCACATTTGAATCCGATTTCCATTTGAGTTTTCTCCCACTGTACAGCACTGGAATAGTTGCAAACAGTCAGTCACAGGTGAGATCCTATGATTGTCATTTTTGTTTTGCTCTGTGTGCTGCTTCTTCCGCCTGCGGTCTATACCAAAGTTTACTGCACACCCATTTTTCTCAAATGCCTTAATTTCTCCATTTAGTGGAGCAGTGCTTAGTTGGTCCAGATCTACCAGAACCTTTCGGTCACCTCTCCTAATGTTTTTGCTTTCGGCATTGTGTTCATTTTTGTCCATAGCATTAAAAGTTACCTCTGCTAGTTTAGTGGTGACAATACTATAAGAACTAAACTTCATACATGTAAGTACAAAATGACAACTAATGCAAAAATCAATTGAACAAATTATAGCATTCCATAACACAATTCCATGATTTTGTATTTATATTTTAAAAAATGTTTAATTTTCTGATGTTTATCTATTTAGAAAACTAAGAGACTACAGAGCAGTATCTGGATTTATTTAGGCAAGGCCATTTTTTAAAAGTGTCATGGTGGTTTAAGAAAAATAAAATGTCTAAAACACAGTTGAGTTCAGTGGATAACGGGCAACCACACTCATCAGTGCATCAACCAGTGCATCAGGGCTATAAAAGTGGCATTGGGAACACCAGTGTTGCAATGAAGGGTCTTTTCTGTATGACTCTATGGTGATATAGCAGAGTGAAGGTCAACAAAGAGGATGACACAAAGAGTCTGCACAGAGATACAGACAGGTCAATCAAGTGGGGATAAAACTTGGCAGATGGAAAATAGTGTGGGAAAATGTGAGCTTATACACATTAGCACGAAGAATAGAGGTGCTGACTATTATTTAAATGGAGAAAGACTGCAGAAAGCCACAGAACAGAGGATTTGGCAGTCCCTGTGCAGAAATCACAAAAATCTAGCACCCAAGTTCAGTGGGCAATAGGGAAGGCAAATGGAATGATTGCCTTTATTTCAAAAAGAATGGAGTATAAAAGGCAGGGGGAGGGGTTTGCTAAAACTATATAAGGCATTAGTCAGACCACAGCTGGAATACTGTGAACAGTTTTAGGCCCCCCATCTAAGGAAAGATGTATTGGCATTAGAGGCAGGCCAGAGAAAGTTCACTAGGCTGATCCCAGATATGGAGGGACTGTCATATGAGTAGGTTCGCACTGTACTAATTGGAATTTAGAAGAATGAGAAGCAATTTTGGTGAAACACATAAGATTCTTAGAGGACTAGACCAGGTAGATGCTGAAAGATGGCCTCTCCCTGTGGGAAAGTTGAAGACCAAAGGGTATAATCTCAGAATAAGGGGCTGCACATTTGAGAGAAAGCTGAGGAGTAATTTCTTCTTGCGGGAGTTGTAAATCACAGAAGCTAAATCATTAATTATATTCAAATCTGAGATGGATAGTTTTTTTTGGTCATTAAGGGAATTGAGGGTTATGAGGAAAAGGCAGGAAAGTGGAGGTAAGGATTATCAGATCAGCCATGATCTCAATGAATAACGGAGTTAGGTTGAATAGTCTACGTCTACTCCTACGACTTGAGGCTGGAGGAGGAATCTCCAAAACTACCCCACCCTCAATGATGGAGGAGCCCAGTTCATCAGTGCAAAAGATAATGCAGAAGCATCTGAAACAACTTTCAGCCAGGAATGTCAAAAGGATGACCATCTTAGCCACCTCCAGAGATTTCTAACATTACAGATGCCAATTTTCAGCCAATTCAATTCACTCCACATGAAATCAAGAAACAGCTGGCAGCACTGGATACTGCAAAGGCTATGGCCCCAACAAAATTCCGACAACAATATTGTTCTCCAGAGTTTGCTGCTCCCCTAGCCAAGCTCTTCCAGTACAGTTACAAAGTTGGCATCTACCTGACATTGTGGAAAATTGCCCAGGTATGTCCTGTACACAAAAGAAAGGACAAATCCAACCTGACCAATTACCGCCCCATCAGTGTACTCTCGATCATCAGTAAAGTGATGGAAGGTGTCATCAACAGTGCTATCAAGCAGCACCTGCTCAGCAATAACCTGCTCAGTGATGCCCAGTTTGGATTCTGCCAGGGCCACTCAGCTCCTAAACTCATTACAGGCTTCGTTCATACATGGACAAAAGAGCTGAATTCCAGAGGTGAGGGGAGAGTGACAGCCCTCAACATTAAGGCTGCATTCTACCAAGTGTGGCATCAAGGAACGTACCAAAACTAGAATCAATAAGTATCGGGGAGGCAAAATCTCCACTGGCTGGTATCTTACCTGGCACATAGGAAGATGGTTGTAGTTGTTGGTGGTCAGTCATCTCAACTCCAGGACATCTCTGCAAGAGTTTCTCAAGGTAGTGTCCTCAGCTCAACCTTTATCATAAAGTCAGAAGTGGGAATGTTGACTGAAGATTGTTCAACATTCAGCTCCATCCATGACTGCTCAGATAGTGTCAGTGTCAAAATGCAGAAAGACCTGAACAATATCCAGGCTTTGGTTGTCAAGTATCAAGTAACATTTATGCCATTTATTAAGTGCAAGAGAGGATCTGACCATCACCCTCGATATTTAATGGGTTTACCTTTGCTGAATCTGTCACTGAATGTCCCACTGTCAAGCTCCTGGGAATTACCATGAAACAGAAACAGAAGTGCACCAGCTGTAGAAATACTGTGGCTACAAGAGGGGTAGAATCCAGCAGTGAGAACTCATCTCCCAACTCCCCAAAGCCTGTCTGCAAGGCACAAGTCAGGACTGTGAAGGAATACCCTCCACTTGCCTGGATGGGCATAGCTCCAAAAACACTCAAGAAGCATGACACCATCCAGGATATAGTAGTCCATTTGATTGGCACCCAGCCAACACCTTCAACATTCATTGCCTTCAATACCCACATACAGTGACAGCAGGCTGTTACCATATATAAGATACACTGCAGTAATTCATTAGCTTATTTGACAGCACCTTCAAATTCCATACCTCTACCACCTAAAAGAACACGGACTACGACAGAGGCATCGGAATGCACCACCTACAAGTCACACACCACCCTGACTAGGATTGGTATCGCAATTCCTTCATTTACCCTTGGTCAAAATCCTGGAACCCCCTAACAATGTCCCTAAGTGTCCCTATACCCCAAGGACAGCTGGAGCTCCTAAAGGCAGCTTCCCACCAACCTCTCTGTAGCAGTTAGGGATGGGCAATAAATGTTGGCCCAATCAGTGACGCCACATCCCATGTACAAATGAAGAAAAAGGGACCTTGTGTTATTGCAGACCAGTCTTCTACCACTCATTGATTGGGATGAAGCCGATCAGGAAATAGAGTCATAGAGTCGTAGAGCTGTACAGCATGGAAACAGAGCCTTCAGTCCGACTCCTCCATGCCAACTGGATATCCTAAATTAATCTAGTCACATTTGCCAGCATTTTGCCCATATCCCTATAAACCGTTCCTATTCATATACTCATCCAGGTGCTTTTTAAATGTTGTCACTGTACCAGCCTCCACCACCTCCTCTGGCAGCTCATTCCATACACACACCACCGTCTGCATGAAAAGGTTGCCTTGCAGGCCCCTTTTAAATCTTTCCCCTCTCACATTAAACCTATGCCCTTTAGTTTTGGACTCCCACTACTCTGGGGAAAAGACCCTGTCTATTCACCCTATCTATGCCCCTCATGATTTTATAAATTTCTATGAGGTCACCTCTCAGCCTCTGAAGCTCTAGAGAAAATAACCCCAGCCTATTCAGCCTGTCCCTATAGCTCAAACCCTCCAACCCTGGCAACATCCTTGTCAATCTTTTCTGAACCCTTTCAAGTTTCACAGTATCCTTCCTATAGCAGGGAGACCAGAATTGAATGCAGTATTCCAAACCAATATCCACAACATGACCTCCTGACGCCTATACTCAATGCATTGACCAATAAAGGCAAGCTTACCAAATATCGTCTTCTCTATCCTAACTACCTGTGATTCCACTTTCAAGGAATTATGAACCTGCACTCCAAGATTTCTTTGTTCAGCAACACTCCCCAGGACCTTACCATTAAGTGTATAAGTCCTGCTCTGTATGACAACAATAAGTTACAAACCACACATGGTCAAGAACAGAATCAGGGTTAACAGTCCTCAAGCCAAAGACCTAATACTCATCAAAATCTGAAGAGCACATGTTCTAGAAGAACAGTGAATCCTTCAGATTACTTGAATTTATACAATCAGAGACTTGTAAAGGGGAAGATATGCAGAGATAAATGTACGAAATATATGAATGCATAAATTTTAATAATGGGGAAACGCCTGGTTGAAAGGTGGAGATTTTTTATACGCTCATGATTCTTCGAGTTTTAATATTGAAGTCTGCAGTAAGCTCCATTGAATTTAATACTGTAGGGACTCAAATGGAGAAAATGCAGAACAACTCGGGGCTCTTGAAGAGGACAGACCTGTTATTTTAGGTCTCGTAATAGTCTTAATAACAATGTCTATGTTCTTGCAACTTGCATCTGGTTGGTTAGCTCAGTTGGCTGGATGGCTGGTCTTTGATGTTGAGTGACCCTAACAATGTGGGTTGCATTCTGACCCTGGCTGACCTTTCCCTTGAAGGGCTCTCTAACTCTCAACCTCTCTGCATGAGGTGTGATGGCTCTCAGGTTAAACTACCACCAGTCATCTCTCTCTAATGAGAAAGTGGGATTGTGGTGACTTGAATTTTACCTCTTACCTGATTGCTATCGTGTTTAAGGCAACAGCCTCTTCACATGATTGTGGTTTTGCTCCACCACTTTATACCAGGTAGACCCTTTCAGTCCAAGTAGAAAAGGGAATGGTGACAGCAACGTACCCACCCACACATTGACAGTGACTGCCATTGCATGGTCACACACCACCAAGCTCCACCATTCTCTTAGGGTGAGAGCTCCAAAGACCTTCCCCATCTCTGGAAGGGTTGAGGTACCTCCTTTGGGGTAATGAGGGTGGTGGGGGGATGGGGCCATGCCCTCTGCTCGTCAGTGGCACCCACACCATTAAGATCACACCAGCTCCTTAATGCCTCCCAGCTTGGCACACCCAACATCTCCCATGCCCATCCCTAGTGCCCATGATCCATTTGTATTCAAAAACCCTGGGACTTTCCTGAGTCTGGTGGCTATCTTTGATCTTTGTGGGTCCCAGCAGGACACAGCCAATCAGTCAAGGGGGGACTTGCTGCCAGTGAGGAGTGGAAGTCTAACTCTGCCTCTTCAGGACACTTAGAAATTTTCTCAGGTTAGTTTGTTTGTGCCTGACTTCTCAAACGGGACAGTGATCAAAATAGCTTCTCGCTTCAGCAACCTCCCTACCTCTGGACAATGTGTCCAGTTCACACATGAGATGTTTTCTGTATTTTGTGTACATTAACTAATAAATTAAATGAAATAATCTGTGCCTGACTGAGCGGCAGTCAGTCCTGCTCTATTCCTACACCATTCTACAAGGAAGAACACGGGCCTTGCATTGACTGATGTCATTTTTTTAAATCATTCATGGGATGCGGGAATTGCTAGCCAGGACAGCATTTATTACCCGTCCAACTTTCTCTTCAGAAGGTGGTGGTAGGATGACTTCTTAAACCATTGCAGTACCTTATGGTTGTGGAAGTCACCGGTTTGGAAGGTGCTGGTAAAGGAGCCTTGGTGAGTTGTTGACATGCATTGTGAAGATCTTTTATTCATTCACAAGAAAAAGGGCATTGCTGCCCAGGCAGCACTTATTACCCATCCCTAATTGCCCAGAGGGCAATGAAGAGTCAGCCACATTGCTGTGGGTCTAGGGTCACATGTAGGCCAGACCAGGTAAGGATGGCAGTTTCCTTCCCTAAAGGAAGATTGTAAGGGTGAAGTTGCCATAGGCTTACCAGACCATAGGGCTGTTCTGTTAATAGAGAGAGATGATTGGTGGTGGCTTACCTCAGGCAAGGAGAGAGGTTGAGAAGGAGTAACCTCAGCTGGTATGGGAATTGAACCCAAGTATTGGCATCACTCTGCATTACACACCAGGTGTCTGGCCAACCAAGCTACCTAATTCCCTTGTGAAGGCTGTAGGCATTGCGAACACAACGTCTAGTGGTGCAAGAGGGTTAGCATAGTGCCTGGGTGGTGCAAAGAGCAAATGTTTAAGGTGGTGAATGGGGTGCCATACAAGCAGATTGCTTTGTGGCTTGTATTGAGCGCCTTGAGTGTTGTAGAGGTATACCTGTCCAGGCAAATGGAGGCTGCTGTCAGACTGATGTTAAGTCATGTTCATGACCATGGAGTTGGGTTGGAAAGTTTGTAATAATGATGCAGAGCCTCCCAGTTTAACTAGGACGCTCTTCTCTAGCCTCCGTATGGCAGCAGCATTTCCAGCTGATGACAGGTTATGCCTGTTGTAGAATCACCAGCACTTTGCATTTGGATTGTAACTGTGTGGGAAATTGGGAAAAAAAAACAGCAGGGAGGAAATGTCCTGCCATCAAGAATGTCATGTCACTAACAAAATTTCACCCTTTGTGTCTCAAAGTGTGATCATTTCAAATTTCTAGGAACCACAACACATAACAGTTGCCAACATGCATATATAGTTGTGAATATAACTTGACATAATCAAATTGGAAATCTTTCATTTGATCTCACCTTCTCTGGCACCCTTAGTTCATCACAGCACTATAGATTCTCAAGATTTCACTCCAGTATCTCCCCAGCTTCATTTTTGTAATAGCAGCACCAGGATTTACAATCCAAGCTTGTGCTGGTGAAAAATTCAGCTCCAATTTAATAAGATGGTGTGAGATTTCAGCTGTGTCACAGCCTGGCACAAATCTGTCTAACTGCATTCCTAACAATCAACAAAATCTAGTCTGTAACATTTCTGTAATGTTGTATTACCCCATTCAGATAGAGGTTCTAAAGTCACTAAAGTTGTGTCAAAATAATGATATTCACCATTGTTCATGAGTAAGTTTCTGGCTAACAAACACAGGTCAGTAATTGTAACTTCAGTGATAGGGAAGCTTCTACATACAATAGATCAATAAATGAAGACATGGTGTAGGAGCAAATGGTAGGTGCAGGCACAGTTCCAATAGTTAAAAGACATTTGGATAAATACATGAGTGGAAAAGTTTGGAAGGTTATGGGCCAGGAGCTGGCAGGTGGGACGAGTTTAGTTTGGGATTATATTCACGTGCACTGGTTGGACCGAAGGATCTGTTTCTGTGTTGTATGACTGTATGTGTTAGTTCCTTGGGCAACGATGGATGAATTGAAGAAAGTCAGCATGATTTCTTATGGGAAAATCATGCTTTACTAACCTGAAGAGGTAACAGAAGGTGTCGTTGGAGTATAAGTGAACTTCCAAAACACATCTAATACAGTGCCACACAACAGACTTGTGAGTGACTCTATAGCACGTGGAATAAAAGAGGCGGCAGCAAATTGGAAATGTAATTGGCTGAGAGACAAGAAACTGAGTGTTGTAGTTAAAGGCTGATTTTCAGACTGAAGAAAGCAATTATAGTAGGATTCCCCACATGTTAGTGTTAGAACTCCTGCTCTTCCTGATGTATATTAATGACCTAATCCTTCATGCGCAGAACACAGTTTTGAAATTTGTAGGTGACACAAAACCTGGAAGTATTGTGGACCCCCTCTCTGTTTCCTGCCCATGAGCCAATTCTCCATCCATGCCTGTCACCAAATCCATGTGACATTGTTACAGTGCATAAGGCCCTCTTTAGCATTAACTCGCTCAGAACCATATTTAAAAAAGGGCATTCCGAGCTGGAGGTTGTAGCCTCAAAAGAGATGGATCAATGAGCATAACCTCAACAATTCAAGAAAAGGCGGCAGTCACCTTCTCCTGTCTGAAATAGTTCCTTGGGCAAATAATTAATTATTTATATGCCTCTGAGGTTGTTTGCATTTTGCCCCGAGCAGTTCTCCTATCTGCCTCAGCAGTGCGATCTCTCTTGGTGCAGCTGCCAAGGCTGTAGGGCTGGCAATATTGGGAATACACTGGAGGTGGCTAAATAGGAGTCTACTGGTGTTGTCACAAAGTGTGGGCCAGGGCGGCCCTATGACCTATGAGATCCGAACATTGGGGTCACAAGAGCTATGGGAAAGTTCTGCCCATTGTGTGAGAGGGGAAAATGCATTGAAATTATATGTAGTGTGGGGAGGAAGGTGAGAAAGTGAGAATATGCCAATCTATGAAATAACCTACTGGTCTGCTTAGTCTGTCTCACAGTGGGGATGCCATATACATCACAATATATCCAGGCCCAATCCACTTGAAACCATGTAATCTCCAGGCAGAAGAGAGGGGATAAAACAAATTAAAAGCCAAAGCCAATCACGGAATAGATAAATAAAAAATGCTTTTAATTAAGTTTTGAAACTAGTTCAGGAAATTATATTGATTCTGGTTTATATTGGAGGAAGAGAATTGTGAAGAGAAAGCAAAAGTAGGCAGTGATCAGAAAATAAGAATTCTATGTAGGTAAATTTGTGTATGGGTGAAGGATGATTACACATTTCTGTTTTTATTTGTACTACATATTTGGGTCATTCCAAGCATTATGAACTAAATTTATACGTTTTTCACCATAGAAAGTATCAGTGATGTTCCCCAATTAAGCTTTGCCAATGTAATTATCAAAGAGTTAAATGACCATCATTCTATTTTAGTCTCTGTTTTTATCCATCTATTTGCAATTAGAAAATGCATCAAATTTCACACATTGCTCATCTGAGGTAGGTGCTGTGTTGCACACATTTTGTTGTAAATTTTGTGCCAGATAACAGTTAATTTCGACCTTCTGTTAAATTTCTTGCAGGTTGACTTCTGCCCCTTGCCTTGAATCCTATTTGTCTCATCAATTTTGCTTGCTTGGTGATTTTTTTGCTATATTCAGAAGTTAGTACTGTATAAAGTAATTATTCATTGGAATGTCAATTAATTCATCCACATAGAACACACATAGTATTTTTTTCTAATACCAAAAGACCATTCATTTTGGTTATATGTGCTGAAACAATATCTCTGTCATAGAATGATGGTGGCCTTAAGAACAATCTGAAAATGTTACTAACATTTCCAGCACACTTGGCACGTGCTTGTGTATGAAGTCTTAGATTCACTATTGTTTAAATTCTTTCTAAAAATGAAATAATTTTACTAAAATTTAATAGTCAGCCGATGTTGAACTGCAATAATTATCACATTTCAAGGAACACTAAAAAGGCTTGCCATTAATATGGAGTTTAATTCTGACTAAAATTTGACCCACTTGCCATTTAAGCAAAATTGGAATTACATTGAAGGATGAGCCTTGACTAAGAGATAACATTTCTGCCCGGAGCCAGAAGATGGTTTGGTCCCTACTCAAGACACTGTTGGCAGATAACATCATAGATAATAGAAGGCAGAAGGTTGAGGGGGGAACTGATAGAGCTGTATCAGATTATGAGGGGTATGCTCAGGGTGGATAGAAATCAGCTGTTCTCTTTAGTTGAAGGGTCAATAACAAGGGGGCATAATTCTAAAGTGAAAGGCAGGAGGTTTTGAAGGGATTTGGGGAAAGTTTTTTTTTCACCTAGAGATTGATGGGGATCAGGAATGCATGCCTAGGAGGGTAGTTAAGACAAGAAACTTCACAACCTTGAAAAGTGCTTGGATGAACACTTGAAGAGGACGGTTACGTGTTGGCCACATTGCTGTCGGTCTGGAGTCACATGTAGGCTAGACTGCATAAGTTTCCTTGGCAGTTTCCTTCCTTAAGGATATTAGTGAATGTCTTGAGCTTTTCCCAACAATCAATAATGGTTTCATGATCATCATCAGAATCTGAATTCAAGATTTTTATTAAATTTGATTTCCACCATAATCTATGGTGGGTTTCAAACATGAGCATCCAAAACATTAACTGGGTCTCTGGATTATTAGTCTAGTGATAATGCCTGTAAGCCATTCCCTCTCTGCAATTGGTCTTAATAGTCCAACTGCAGTCTAACAAATATTTTAAGAGGTTCCAGGCAACTTCGTTGCCTTTGTATTCGTTTTTTATTCACTCGTGGGACGTTGGCATTGCTGGTTGGCCAGCATTTATTGGCCATCCCAAATTCTTAAGGAGGTGGTGATGATCTGCCTTCTTGAACTGCGGTCCATCTGCGGTAGGTAGTTGCACAATGCCCATAGGGAGGGAATTCCAGGATTTTGACCTTGTACACTTATAAAGCTTGTGGTGATAGAAGTGGAGTGGTGACCCCACACTATAACCTGAAGGTTCTTCTCATCAGGAATTATGGCTCAAGGTAAGAAACTGTCCACAGGAGAGAGAACTTTGTCACAGAAACAACCCAGGCATTTAATCGGTCAATTTAGAGCAGTGAACAAATAAAGAAGAATTACTTGTGTAGAGTTACACTCAGAAGCAAGGAAAAATAAGACATTGAATTAAAATTTTTATGATTATTGAGACACAAGTGTACAAGTTTATAACTCCTTATTGCTCATGCATTATAAGTTGCTTTTGAATTAAATAACTTGGAGTTTCTCTTTTAGCTTTGTTGTGGAAGTGCCAGTATTGGACTGGGGTGGACAAAGTCAGAAGTCACACGACACCAGGTTATAGTCCAACAGGTTTATTCGAAATCATAAGCTTTGAGTTCACCTGACAAAGAGACTAAAAGCTCCAAAAGCTTGAGATTTCAAATAAACCTGATGGACTATAACCTGGTGTTGTGTGACTTCTGACTCTTTTACCTTGTGAAGTGAAAAGGTGCTTGTAATATTGTAATTGTTTCTTAATAGGAGCCTTCTAGCACACCAATAGCAAGGAGGAAGAGCAGCAAACAGAAGCAGTAAACAGTACTGCTGCTCCTTCTTAGGCAGTCCATTGGAATTAAAGATGACTTGTGTCCACTTCATTTCAGTGAGTTCTGAGGTGGCTTCTAAGTTCAATGCATGATCTGCAGACTGTGCCACGTGCTTGGAAGTTCTAGTCAAGGTGCTTGGAGGTTTTTGAGTGCTCTGTGATGCATTGACTTCATCTTCCATTGCACCCAACATAGTGTCTCAAGGCGATCAATTCCATCCTGAATAAAGCACCTCTATTTGGCTTGGTCAAAGGCGAGGGACTCCGATGAGTGGCAGAATGTTTGATCACTTCAGAAAAGCATTAAAGATATCCCTAAAGTATTTCCACTGACCTTCAGGGAGTTTCTAGTCATGATCAAACCCCAAGTAGAACCATTGTTTTGTGAATCTGCTACCAGACATAGGAATGACATTGGCTGCCCAGCAGAGCTGGTTTTGATTGAGTAGTGTATCAGTGTGGGCAAATTGGCTTAGGAGAGAGGACATTGATATTGGACCACAGCTCTTGCCACAGGATTAGGAGGATCCCGCACAGGCATTGTTTATGGCATTTCTCCAATACCTTGATGTGCCTGCTGCACATTGTCCAAACCTCTCAGATATGTGGGAGCACAGCAATTGTCTTTTGCCTGGTAAACCATGACCTTAGGCACAGCTTTAGAATCTTGTATCAGGAAAGTTCTTTTCCTCAGTCAGTTGAAGATTGAGCTGGCATATTGTGATGATGAGTTTCATTGTTTATGTCAGCCTTCATCAAGAGGAACCTCCCAAGATACTTCCAAGAAGATGGTTCACATTTTCCCATTTCTGGAGTGAGAGCAGAAGGGTGGAGTTATGCTCTGAGGAGCAGTCACCCTGTCAGCTCAGGTTTGACAAGGCTTCATGAAAACCAGAGGGAATGTGGGAAAAAATAAGGGAATTTCAAATTCTCCATTCAAAATCCGTTGAAGTACATTGGTCCAAAAGGGAAAATTCAAGAGCTATAGTGTTGTGCAAAGTTTTTATCAATTAACTTACTTCTAAGTGACCATTTTTGCAATACTTCAGGCACGTAGATTACATAACTTTCTTAAAGACAGGCACTCTGTGGGGAAATTCTTGCTGACAATTTTCGCACATAAGCTTCGAATCCTGTTGTAGATTCATTGCAATCTTTATGTGAAAATTAAAAGGTTATTTCCTCCTTGTCACTCTTCAGAAAGACAGATTTTTTGCCTCAGCCTAATTCAACAGAAGGTTGGAATAAGGGAGGTGATGGCTTAGTGGTATTATCACTGGACTGTTAATCCAGAGACCCAGATAATGTTCTGGGGACCTGGGTTTGAATCCTGCCATGGCAGATGGTGGAATTTGAATTCAATAAATATCTGGAATTAACAATCTAATGATGACCGTGAATCCATTGTTGATTGTTCGGAAAAACCCATCTGGTTCACTAATGTCCTTTACGGAAGGAAACTGAAATCCTTACCTGGTCTGGCCTACATGTGACTCCAGACCCACAGCAATATGGTTGACTCTTAACTGCCCTCTGGGCAATTAGGGATGGGCTTAGCAATGTCCTCATCCTGTGAATAAATAAAGGAAAAAAATGTGGAGCACACAGATTATAAACATAATTTCACATTTAGGGAAGCTACCTAGCCCACTTCGTACTTTTTTCATTATTCTTTCATGGGATGAAGATGTTTTGCTGGTTAGGCCAACATTTATTGCCCATCCCTGAAGGAGAGGGTGATGAGCCACCTTTTGGAATCTTTGCAGTTCTTGGCGTGTAGGTACACATACACATTGTCATTGAGGAAGCAGGCTTCTAAACTTTTTTCATGACTTAGTCCTCTGATCTTAAGGCTGAACCTCATGACTCATCTCTGCACTGGGTTTATTCCGAGGTATTGGCACTCATATTGTCTGAGTGCCCAAAACTCAATACAATTCTCAAAGTATAGTTACAATGATGCGTGATATGCCTTCTGTAAAAATTGAGAAAAATTGCACTCTAAGTATAGCAGTTTGGTCTTATTCTGCATTTGAATGAAGGAACAATTTCAAAACACATTAAAATGGCCTCGTTTAATTGACAAAACAGATGTTACAACAATTGGATGATTTTTAAAGAAACCTGTTGCACGAACAGCAACCATTTCATTGCCCCAAAGACTTTAGTCACACAGACAAATAGCAATAATGTTAATTGGCTTATTTTGCTTCTGAGTTGTTTTGGTGTCTGCTTAGCCAGTCTTTCAACGCAAGTGCCATCTCTAAAGTAGATGATTTGATATTGGAGGCAGATTAAAAAACTCAGAGAAAATTTTTAAATGTAGCTTTATATTATGCAAGATCCCCGTGCTTGGGTTGCTCATCTTGGTCATGTTCTGGCAATTTTGCATTTGACTTACACCCAGCTGCAAACTTTGACAACTAGGCAGTGTGAAACCTGAAAACGCCCCCATTGTTGAGAAGCAGGAGTGTACTGGTAATGACAGTAAATGAGTAATCCAGAACTCCAGACATATTGTGAATATGGATTTGAATCCCAGTATGGCAGTTGGTTAAAATATGAATTTAATCATAATAATCTGGAATAGAAAGCTTGCCTAATGGCAACTAGGTAACCACTAGGTAACCAATTGTTGTAAAAACCCATCTAGTTCACCAATATCCTTCAGGGAAGGAAATCTGCCACCCTTACCCGGTCTGGTCTGCATGTTACTCTAGATCGACAGTAATGTGGTTGACTCTGGGGGATGAGTAGTAAATGCTGGCCTGGCCTGTGAGGCTGACGTGCCTTCATTTAAAAACAAGCCATATCCTTTTATGTAACACAATGTTGAATGCTTTTTTGGAAATCCAACTATATTAGCATCAACTGGTACCCTATATACACTCTGCTTTTTATGTCCTTAAGGAACCCAAGTTAATTTGTCAAATGCAATTTTCCTTTCACAATGTGATGTTGATTCTGCTTGATTGTACGATGACTCCCTATATATTGTAACAATACTATGGCTTTAAGAGGTGTATTTTGTCCACATTGCTTTTGAAGAGAGGTTTTAAGATAGAGGTGTCGATTTGTCTATTGAAATCCCATAAAGTAAACAGCTTGGGAGGACTTGTCTTTTTTTAAGTCGGAAGAATAGAGGCAGTATGAATGGTCGGGGTCAGGCTCCCACAGAACCAGGATTTTTAGTTTTAGCTTTTCAGTAGCAGTTGCTGGGGTCTTGGAGCTGGGTTTGGGAGCTGTAGTACATCTCTCCCTGCTACTGTCTCTCTCTCAGAGTTTTCTTTTGATGTTCTTTTTTCCTCCTGGATTGGAGAATTGTCTGTGAGACAATCTATTTTACTGAACTTTCCTTTACCAAGAGCGTGTTTATGGATTGTTGCTATTATTGGAACAGTTACTGTTTAGTAGTAAAATAATCTATTATTCTGTTAAGTTTTCCAATAGAGTTAAATTATTCTAATTTCTTCTTTCTTTTGTTTTATTTTAACTAAAGTTTATGAATAAAGTGTATTTTGCTTCAAATCTGGTAATGTGATCAATTGAATTGCATCCAGAATGGAGCACCTGGCGCTTGCGATTAAAAATAATAAAATGTTAGGGTCTAGGCTATCTTTTGAATATATTTTGAGGGTGTCTGGTCTGGTCCATAACAATATCTTGCTAAAATACTCTGAATAATGTGCTGTAACATTTTACCAACGACAAAAGATAGGTGAACTGTTTTCTGTCTCCCTCCTTTCTTGAATAGATGTTTTACATTTGCTTTTCCATTCTGTTAGGGCATCCCCAGAATCCAGGGAATTGTGGAAGATTATAATCAATGCATCTACTATCTCTGTAGTGACTTGGTTTAAGACCTTAGGTTGAAAACTATTCCAGGAAACCTGTCAGCTATCGGACCCATTTGCTGGGATGGATGGTGGGGAGTGTTGATGGGTGGATGGAATTGGACTGACTTGTTTTTAATTATTGATCAACCCAACACCTTCAAGATGTTGGAGGTCTTTACCTGAAGGTCTGGAGCCTGATGGCCAACCCCAACTTGTGGTCAGGTGCTAGATGAATACATACACACAGTCTTGTCCCCGCCTGTCCTATTCAAATAATTGATCCTCCCACTGACTGCACAAACACAGAAGGCAAAAACAGGCACAATCTTAGCAAAACCAGTTGGATCAAATGCTGCAGATTTGTAGAGGCAGTTTCTTAAGTGCAGATACCTATTGCCCATTTTTTTTTAGGATCCTTGTTTCTGATCTTCAGGGATTAATAGAAATGCAAGGTGTCTCCAGGACTCGTGTGCGCCGGTCAACCCCTCTCTACAGCTATGAAGTCTACCATTCTTTAGAAGAGGTATGTAGATAAAACCTCAAGACTTGTAACTGCATTGCTGTTTGCCCTTTATATGATCACTTCTGCCAGTAAACCATGAACCAAACCTTGGGTTTGAGATTCAAGTCTTCAAAAATTCTTTTGCTTGGTCAGTTGAAGACTGAACTGATACATAGCGGCAATGATGAATTTTAAATACTGACATGACACAATTGATTAAGATTGATATTTAAATGTACATTTAATAGCTTCAGAAGAAACAAAACGTAGCTATGAGCACTTTATAAAAGCATGATGGGATATGTAGCCAATTCTATGGGAACTTAGCCAAGAATGGAAGTTGGTAGAACTTCACAAAGCTGAACAACACACTTGAAGTGATAAGAAAACAGACAGGAGGGAGATATACAGTCACAGTGATAACATCACTTCACAGAACACAAAAGTGTGGTATAGCCCAGTTTATTGATAAGGGAATATTTTGTAGATGGCAGGATAGTCATTGACAAGGGAATGTAAAAACTTTGTAAAACATTATAAATTATTATGCTGACTGTGTTTCCAGGAGACAACTTGATGGACTTTGTGCAAAATATGTCTCCGACATATGTTTGAATATAGTCTGTAATAATTGTGCCCAAGACACAAGGTAATTTTTAAACTACCACAACAGTCATCGATGTCTGATCAAGATGAGATTCCCAAGGTATGGAAAATGGCCCACCTTTTCCAGGATCTTGATGTTAATCGATGTGGGATTTTGCTGTGGGAATTGGTTGGAAGAGGACTTTCATTTCCAGGTGTTTATTGAAAGACCAATTTTCTCAAATTCCTCTGTTCGAGTTGACTGTGGCCTGGGGTTCAGTTTCTGAATCAACACACACACCAGCATCATCTGTATAGTGGAGCTCAGTAATTGATATTTGAGTGATCCTGGTTTTGGATTGATGGTGATGTGAGTGGAGCAGTTTGCTGACAATTTGATGATTCTGTAAATTGTGAGATGCAGAAACTCAATGAGATTGTACAATGTTCAGCACCTTTTGAAGCAGTCGGAGTCTATATGCAGCAAGATCAGTGCAACATTCTGGTTTGGGACAATAAGTGGCAAGTAACATTCATGCTATACAAATGCAATGTGAAGACACCTCCAATAAGTAACAATATAACCACCACCCCTTAGCATTCAAGAGCATTATGATTGTTCAGACACCATTATCTACGCTTGAAAGTTACCAATGACCTGAAACTAAACTGAACTGGCTATATGAATACAGTGGTTACAGGAACATTTCAGGGGCTAGGGATTAAGCAGTAAGTAACTCAACATCTGACTCCTCAAAGCCTTGCCACCATCTACAGAGAATGAGTCAGGAGTGTGATGGAATACTCCCCATTTTCCCAATGAGCGCAGCTCCAACAACACTCAAGGCTTAATACCATCCAGGAGAAAGTACCATACCCACCACCTTCAACATTTACTCTTTCCACTAGCAACACACTGTGACAACAATGTTTCATATCTACAAGAAGGACTGCAGCAACTCACAAAAGCTTTTTCAACAACACTTTCTAAACCTGTAACCGTGACTATCTAGAAGGACAAAGGCATCAGATACATGGAAACACTGACAAATACCTCTCTTAAGCCACTCGTCATCCTGACTTGGAAATATATCATTGTTCCGCTATTGTTACTGAATCAAAATCCAGCACTGTGAGTATAGCCACTCCATACTGAGGGCAGCTGTTTAGGAAGGTGGCTCGCCACTACCTTTTCAAGGGCAATTATGGATTGGCAATATATGCTGGCACAGCTGGTTACAGCCATTCCTTAGAAAGAACCATTTTCTCAGCAGTTTTTGTCAGTGGCTGTTTGTCAGAACCTTCTGTTCTCAGGGACATGGTGAGAACTCAGGTCCCAAATCTATGTCACCCAGAACAGGAACACTGCTGGCATTATTGTGAACCAGCAAGTCAACTGACCCCTCTCCAGGTTGGAATATCCCACTGATGTTTGCAGCAACTAGGTTAGGAATCAGAAGGTATCAACGAACAGTGGACCTCCATCTCTGCAATGCATCCAGGAGAGGAAGAAAGATGGATGCTCATCCATCTTTATATATACAAATTAGCACTATTGTTGCAGACTTTTTGAGTTCTTTGATCAATCTATGACCACTCTGTACTCATACACTGAATATGTAATTTCAACAGCTGAGGCCACTACATGCTTCCACTGGGCCAGGATTAAGTTTGCAGTCCGAATGTATTTGAACATTTGGTTTCTGACTAGAACATGTCATGGAACAGGAATTGATCATTCTGTTAGACCGTGACCAATCTGTATCTCAACTCTATTGATAGTTTTTCCCTGTGTTTCTTGTTGCTGTACCGAGCACAACTCATCAATTGCAATATTGAAAATTTCAGCTGACCTTAACGTTTTGCAGCTGAAGAGTTTGAGGTTTCTGCTAGATTGTCATGTATTCTCATCTGCCTAAAAGTATCAATGGGTTAAATTGAAAACAGGCAGCTTTGAAATTCTAATGTAAGTCTCTCTCCTGAAGAAAGCTTTCATGCCACAATGTGGATTTTCAGTTGTGGGTGAGATCATATTATGCAGTGTCTGACAACAATTTGTCATTTGACATTGTGTAAAGAATGGAACATTGTGTCGTCTTTTGTCTTACAAATACATGTTTAACATTCAATTTGGCCTATTTATAGTTGCTAATTGTCAAATATTTGAGAATAATGCATCAGATTTAAGACTGACTTTTGAACCTCAGCTTGTAAATGTGTTCTGCACACAGTGGCTCAGTGGTTTTGATTCCTGCCTTGAGTGACTGGTCTGTGTGGAGTTTGCACATTCTTCCCATATCTGCGTGGGTTTCCTCCGAGTGCTCTGGTTTCCTCCCACAGTCCAAAGATGTGCAGGTTAGGTGGATTGGCCATACTAAATTGTCTATTGTATCCAGAGATGTGTAGGTTAGGTGGGTTAGCCATGGGAAATGCAAGGTAAGAGAGTGGGTGTGTCTGGATGATGCTCTTCACAGCTTCTACACTGTGGGGATTCTATGATATTCAATGCATATTATGAAACTACACTGTTTGAATCTACAGATGGGGAACTACACGGCAGGATCAAGTGTCTGTTTAAAGAATTTTTCATATCCTCCCCTTCTTAAACATTGTTGTATAAAATCTAACGGATTATTTTGAGATCTATATTTTAAACTTTTTTTTTTCAGATTCAAAACTGGATGCACCAGATGAATCAATCACATTCTCAGCTCCTTTATCTTTTCTCCATCGGAAAATCCTTTGAAGGACGACCTCTCCTAGTTCTTCAGGTAGCTTACACAGCTTGTTGAACATCGCAATACCTGAGTCATCGGTCAAATATTTTTGAGTGTTCACTCTAATTTTTATTTCAGCTTGGCAAGAGATCAAAACATTTAAAGAAAGCTGTATGGATGGACTGTGGCATTCACGCAAGAGAGTGGATTGGTCCAGCATTTTGTCAATGGTTTGTCAAGGAAGTAAGTATTCAAACATAACCATTTGGCTACATTTTCTCTTTGCAATGTTGAGTTGATTTGGAATATTTAGTTTTATTTAATGAGTCGATGGAGCGGCAAGACTGTTATTATTGCAACAACAACTTTTGGTATAATCATCCATGAAGTAACTGCACAGGGAGAAACAAACTTACTTGATATTTTTATTTTGCACTCATGAGATGTGAACTTCACTGTCTGGGCCAGCATTTATTCCCCATCCCTAATTGCCCAGAGGGCAGTTAAGAGTCAACCACAATGCTATGGGTCTGGAGTCACATATAGGCCAGGCTGGGTAAGGATGGCAGTTTTATTCCCTAAACGGAATGAGTGAACCAGATGGGTTTTTCCAACAATCAACAATGGTCATCATTAGATTCTTAAATGCAGATTTTTATTGAATTCAGATTCCACCACCTGCCGTGGCAGGATTTGAATCTGAGTGCCCAGATCATTACCTGGGTCTCTGAATTAATGACCTAATAATAAAGCCACTTGGCCATCACCTCCCCAATTTTATGACAAGAACCTTTTCTTCCTGCTGCAGCATGGTCTTGTTTTGGAAGAAGATAGAAAAGATTAAAGTTAACAGCGAAATGGACTGGAGAAACTTAAGGAAGTAAGGTCTGACCAATCTCCAGGCTCTCGTATCCTATACCCTAGGACTCTAAAAGGGATAACTACAGAAATAGAGTTGATGCTTTGGCTATGATTTTCCAAAGTTCTGTGGATACCAGAATGGTTCCAGCATGTTGGAAGTTGGTAAATGTGACAGTGTTATTCAAAAGGTAGGGGAGTGAAAATTGGTAACTACAGTTAGCTTGGCACCAGTTATCAGGCAAGCACTGGAGTCTAATATTCAGGAAATATTAGCAATGCACTTATGAAATCACAGTATGATCAGGTAAAGTTAACATATTTATACAATATGAAAATTGTGTTTGACAAATTTATTAGACTATAGATACAGGGGCAGGTGTAGGCTATTCAGCCCATTGGGTCTGTTCTGCCATTCAACAAGAATTTTGGTGATCTGATCATTCTCATCTCCGCTTTCCTGCCTTTTCCCCATTACTCTTAATTCCATTACTGATTAAAAGTCTAACTCAGCCTTGAATGTACTTAATGATCCAGCCTCCACAGCCCTCTGTGGTAAAGAATTCCACACATTCACTCTGCTCTGAGGGAGGAAAATCCTCCTCATCTCTGTCTTACTCTCTAGTCCTTGACTCGTCTATAAGGGGAAACAAACTTTCAGCATTTACCTGCCAAGCCCCCTAAGAATCTTATATGTGTCAAAAAGGTCAAGAGGACACACGTACACAGAGGAGGACGTAAACCTAAATACTAGACAAGCAAAAGCCCTTACACATACATAGAGAAAGAGAGTGCAAGATTAGACACGGAGAGACTGAGATAGAATTACTGACCAGAAACTAGACCAAGGGACCCTAACTATCGAGTTAAGGAGATCCAGAAATAGAAGGACACATACACTTTAGTCCCAGTCCATCAAGTCTCCCCTTTGATAAAGATCAAAAGCTTTCTCCCTCACACCATCCACACCCTCATTGCCCCTTACACTGATTTTTGATTTGATTTATTATTGTCACATGTACCTAGGTACAGTGAAAAGTTTTGTTTTGCATGCAGTACAGGCAGATCATCATAGAATAGAAGCCCTACAGTGTGGAAACAGGCCATTTGACCCAACAAATCCACACCAACTCTCTGGAAAGCATTCCACCCAGATGCGAATGCAATCCCCCACCCTATTCCTAAAACCCTGTGTTTCCCCATGGCTAATCCACCCAGTCTACACATCCCTGGACACTATGGGCAATTTAATATGGCCAATCCACCTAACCTGCACATCTTTGGACTGTGGGAGGAAACCAATGCAGACACAGGGAGAACGTGCAAACTCCACACAGTCACCTGAGGCTGGAATTGAACCTGGGTCCCAAGCCCTGTGAGGTAGCAGTGCTAACCTCTGAGCTACCGTGCAACCCAAACCAAATCATAGCATGCAAAGTTCATAGGGTGATAGAACAGGGTGAGAAATACAATGTCATGGCTGCAGAGAAGGTGCACAGAAAGCAAGCTCAGCATTAGATTTGAAATTTGAGAAATTATTATGGACAGCCTCTCTATGAACATGGATAGAAAGTAACTACAAGCCTGTAGAGGGTCAGGAGACCAATGGTGTTCCACAGCCACCGGAAAGTGGGGATATCATGCAGATATGTGAGGAACTCATTGTCCAATTCTTCCAATGAGTTACAGATTTAAACACAAATATTTGTTCATACGAGAGTCCTGCCATCCCAGGAATAAGTCTGGCAAGCCTTTGTTTCACTCACTCCATGGTAATAATACCTTCTCTGAGATAGGGAGACCAAAGCTACATACAATATTCCAGGCATGGGCTAACCAAGCTCCTCTACAATTGAAACACTATACTCGTTCACAAAACCACACACCAAAGTCCTGCTCCCCCTGTTTGACTGGTCCTGTCCAGTTTAAGTATCAGAATGCCAATACAGTGAATATGTTACCTTCTGGAGCCCATTGAGGAGCACCTTACCTTCTGCGTTTCAGTACAAACAAGGCCAAAGGGCATCATGGCCATGTTTAGTGACTTCTGTGGACTTTGATTTAGCCACTTTTGTCAAAAGTTTGGATCTTCAACTAAATCCCTGTGAAAGTAAATTACTCCCTATCTCATAATTTTAAATATACCCTTCATTAATCCAACCAAATGGTACAATATTCCCCTTCACCTGATCAAAAATTTAATGACTTAAACAATTCATATTTATTTCCTTTTTCTTTCCCCTGGAAGTAGTCCTGACATCCATATTTTCCAGCCCTAGCAATTTTTTCTCTGATAAAGCTATGATAAACATGTTCTGTTGCTACAATATCATTTCAGTAATGGAGCATACCAAGTGATGTACACAACTCTATAACTGTGGCATAGCTTACATTTTTAATCAAATGCATCATTGGTTTGTTATTCTCACATTTCATTTTATAAAACCCAACATATTACTTTTTTAACAATTTGTGTGCATTCACAGTTTGAAGGAATTATGTATCTGTACACACTTAGGTGTCCAAAGGAAAGTGTGACCGTCTCCTGTCTTCTGCCTCATACCCCTTCTAACTCTGTTACCCTACCCATCTCCCACCAAACCTCATGGCCTACTGTTCATGCTACTGCATGCAACATCTTTTTTTCAATGATTCTCACCAGACCCATCCCCTAAACTACTAAACCTTCCTGCCTCTGCACTCTCTACTCATTCACTCTGAACAGTTAACACTACCCTTGACTGTGGAAGGAGCAATCCCTAACTCTGTTGTTTCCTGACTGACTTCCCAGTAATTCCCAGACTGGTTGAACCGAAACTGCAGGACTGACCAATCCTTTCGACTGAGATTGGTTGATGACCTTTACTGACCTTGATAGTCCTCCCAGAATGACCATAGTCTCCCTGGACTGGACTATGGATTTCTCCCCTTAGACTTGCAGGCATAGCCATTTGGTTGACACACATGTAATGTCGTTGCTGCATGAACTGCTGGCATAAGCTCTAGATGTGACATTGACATAGCATGGTGGCATACATGAAGGAGAGGTGACGACCTAGTGGTCTTATTGTTAGACCATTATTCCAAAGACCCAGGTAATCTTCTGGGGACCTGGGTTCGAATCCCAGTACGGCAGATGATGGAGTTAAAATTCAATATTAAAAAATCATCTGGAATTAAGAGGCTAATTGTAACCATGAAACAGTGTTGACTGTCTCAATCACTAAAGTCCTTTAGAGAAGGAAACTCTCTTGTCCTTACCTGGTCTGATCTACATGTGACTCCAGACCCACAGGAATGTGGTTGATTCTCATCTGCCCTCTGGGCAATGCTGACTATGCCAGCCACACCCACATCCTATGCATAAAAGAAAGTATCTGACCGCTTCACTGTTCACTGAATGACACTGAGGAAGCAAGCTAAGAGTCCTGAGAGCCCTGGCAATTTGTTCCAGTGCATGTGATGTGGTCCTACCCCTTTGTGCAATGTGGCCTGGTAGCAGTATTTCAATGTAAAGCGCTGGTCAGCTGCAAAGTGCAGGACTGAAGAGCTGAACTAGATTAGAATTTATTCGAAGGTGTCTTGTGAAGATGTGGTCCGGCTAGCGCTTTGCTGATGCCAAGCTCCAGGGACAGAGGTTGCAGGTGGTCGCTGCCTGTTGAGCATGCCCTGAGGTGTTGGGGAATAATACTCAGGAGGGAGATACAGAGAAGATGCTGGTGAACTGCAGGTTGCTGCACCAACTTTCATGTCAGGAATTGGTCCATCAATACCTCATGCTTACACACCTTGAATTGCATCTTCAACCTGTCTACCTATCCCTACCTTCTGGTGCTATATTTGAGTCCTCATCACTTCAACCCCATTTTTCTCCCTGTCTAGGCAGAATTTTGTGGAGGTCTCAGGAATGGAAAGCAAGGTGGGCAAAGGAACTGAATTGTTCAAGAAGACAGAATTCAGAATTTTATTTATTCATGGAATGTGGGCATCAATGACTAAGTCAGGCCATCCCTAATTGCGCAGAGGGCAGTTAAGATAAACCCACATTGCTGTGGGTCTGGAGTGACACGTAGGTAAGGATGGCAGTTTCCTTCCCTAAAGGACATTAGTGAGCCAGAATGGCAGCACTGTGGTTCAGTGGGTGGCACAGTTCAGTGGGCAGCAAGTTGTCTCTGTGGTTAGCACTGCTGCTTCACAGTGCCAGGGACCCAGGTTCAATTTCACCCTCAAGCAACTGTCTGTGTGGAGTTTGCACGTTCTCTCCGTATCTCTGTAGGTTTTGTCTGGGTGCTCCGGTTTCTTCTCACAGTCCAAACAGGTTAGGTGGATTTGCCATGTTAAATTGCACATTGTGTGCAGGTAAGGTGGATTAACCATAGGAAATGCAGCGTTACAAGGAAAGGATAGGGGGTTGGTTCTGGGTGGGATGCTCTTCAGAGGGTCAGTGTGGATTTGAGGGGCTGAATGGCCTGCTTCCACACTGTAGGGATTCTATGATTCTAGGTGGGATTTTACAACAATCAGCACTCACTCCCCTTTGCTATCCTCATTTAAGGAGTTTAACATCAAAGTGATTTTGTTTAAATTCATGATTCAAAATACTTTTGGGGTAAAAAAATTTTGGTTCAGTGAAATCAACAATGTAGGCCTAAACTATGTTCAAGATAACACCAGTTTATTTTAGAAAACCCTGGCATATTACTTGATAATATTGAAAATTGCCTAACGATGTCCTGACTGCAAAAAAACAAGCCCATCCATCCCAACTAGGGACCACTCTTTGGTCTACTCTCAGTTATCAGAAAATAATGGAAGGTATTGTCCATAATTTTGACAAGGGATAATAACCTGCTCATTAATACTCAATGTGGGTTGCACAATAGACACTTCGCTGCAAACCTTCTGACAGCCTTGGTCCAAACATACATCGAAGAGTCAAATTCAAGAGATGTGTTGCGAGTGGCTGCCTTTGGCATTCAGATAGCATTAGAGCAGGTGTGACACCAATAAGCTTTAAAACTGAATTCAAACATCTACATATGGGTTGAAATGGATCAATTTTTACACAGTCCTTCAGAACTCTAGTTCACAAAATTATTAAATATGAAGCATCTTCACAATGCAGCATTCAGGTTTGGGTTGATAAGAGGCAAGTAACTATTGTGTCACACAAGGGTCAAGGCAATAGCCATCTCCAATAAGAGAGAATCTAAGCTTCTTCAATTACATCGAATCCCCGACTAACAAAATCCTCAATGTTACCATTAGCCAGAAACTAGTGGACCAACCATATGGATGTCTTATTTACAACAGCAGGTCATAGGCTGGGAATTCTGAATAATTCATCACCTAATTCCTCAAAGCCTGCCCATCATCTACAGAAACTAAAACAAAAGTTGCCGTAAAAGCTCAGCAGGTCTGGCAGCACCTGTGAAGAGAAATCAGAGCTAACATTTCGGGGCCAGTGATCCTTCCTCAGAACTAATGGTAGTTAGAAAAATGTTGGGTTATTTGCAGAAGGTAGGGTGGTAGGAAGGGGTAAGGAGTAAACAATAGGTGGGGTTAGAGACCAAAGAGAGAGAAGAACAGTTGGACAGACAAAGAAGTAGATAATGATCTGGCTAGGAGGGTGAATAGCTGTTAATGGAGACTGTTAGTGGCTAACAATAGGTAGTGTGTAATGGCAGGCTATGTGATAATAAGGCCTGGTGTGTGGTTTGGGGGCTAGGAAATGGCAGAGTTCAGGCCCTAAAATTATTGAACTCCGTATTGAGTCTGGAGGGCTGCAGAGTCCCCAAACGGAAAATGAAGTGTTGTTCTTCCAGTTTGCGCTGAGCTTCACTGGAACAGTGCAGCAAGCCAGAGACAGAGATGTCAGCCATCTACAGAGCTCAATTCAATAGTGCAGTAAAATACTGTCCACTTGACGAGATGGGTGCAGCTCCAATAACATGCTAGAAGCTCAACACCATCCAGGTCAAATCAATCTGCTTGATTGGCACCCCATTGATCTACCACCTTCAACATTCACCCCCTTCACCACTAATGTATTGTGGAAGTCTGTACCACAGACAAGATGTACAGCAGTTACTAAGCAGACCACTAAGGGTCCTCAAACAGCACCAACTAAACCCACAACCTCTAACGTCTTGAAAGACAAGGGCACCAGATGCATTGGAATATCCCCACGACCAAGTACCCCTGCAAGCCACACACTATCCTGACTTAGAACTATATTGCCATTCCTTTATCATCACTCAGTCCAAATCCAGTAAATCCCTTCCAAATATCAAATTAGGGTAAGGAAAGGAGAAGTCAGTCAGATGCTCTCTTTATACGTTGTTATATATTGTCTCATGGGTGTCATTAATTAGAATACTTATACTTTCAAACTGACGTAATTAGAGACTACTGGTTTCAAAATTTAACTTGTGCTAATTTTTAAAAAATGATCTTGACTTCAAAGCAAAATAAATCCCACAAACCTTTAGGCCAACATTGAACCTATCAGGTCAAGCTGAGCAGAATTCTTAGGCCATTCAACTAATGTTCCCCAAGCATAATTAAAGTTTTCTGATTTTATTGATAGAAATTATTTAATTATGCTGATGTTATAGATTGGTTGTCTCAAACCTGACTGATAAGCCTGCAGTCTATCCACAAGAATTAATTAGCTGAGTATGGTTTCCCAAAAGTGCTACTATACAGTTGAATGATATAAAAAAAATGTAGCTCTAAATCCAAAATAGCCATACGCAAAGCAGATCTTTCTGTGATCATTTTTATAAACATGCTCATCATTTACAGTGTACATGTACAGTTGAAGCATTCAAGAGGGCATTGGATGATCATTTGGAGAGGAAATATTTTGCTACGGTATGGGTAGAAAGCAACACTGGATGATGATGGTGACTGTTGAAGAGCTGGCACTGGCGCTGTGGGTGGAATGGCCTGATTATGCACCATAACAATTCTGTGATTCTGAGTTACAACATACATTAGATTTTAGGAAAAGCATTGGAGTAGATTAATTTATGTTTCTCATCTGTCTAAGGCTTTGCAAACGTACCATAGTGATCCTTCAATGCGACGACTTCTGAAACAAATGTATTTCTACATCATGCCTGTGTTCAATGTAGATGGATACCATTATAGCTGGACAACTGTAAGTGAATCATGTTTAAAGCAAAGGCCAATTCTAATTCTAGATTTTGTTTCTGAACTTTTTAAGTAAAAAGCTTGAACTCATGCAGATCTATAGCTTAATTTATTAACAAAAGAGTTTGAAGAAAAGGGAATCTTTTATTTTTAATCATATATAACAAAAATCAAGCAGTGAAGGAAGTATAACATGATGACATTCCTCTATATAGTCCACTGACCTATTGTTTTATCTGTCATTACAATAAAGTTGGAGAAGTTCTTCAGAAAATTCAACTCTTATTGTATTTTGAAACATGAACAATTTTTGCATCATGTTTAGGATCGTTTCTGGAGAAAGACACGTTCCAACAGTACCAACTTCAATTGCCACGGAGTTGATGCCAATCGTAATTGGAAGGTCAAATGGTCTGGTAAGTTCAAATGTGGGCTACCATTCATCTAACTTCTGTCTTTTTAATAAAAGTTTTGAGAAAAGAATTGTACTATTTGGTATGACATACTAATTCGGGCAGGTGTAGATCATTGGTCTATTTGATCTACTTGCACATTTCCCACAGAATATCCAGATCTTTTTGTTTAGGGATTATATGTGCTAAAAGTAAGGTCACCATAGTCCTATTGCACCATGTGGCTGCTCTGTCATTAGAGAAAGAGAGATGACTGGTGGTGACCTGACCTGGGGGTCACAACACCTCAAGCAAGGGAAGAGGTTGAGAAAGTGAGTCCTTCACGGTAGCCTCAGGAGTGGGAATGAACTCACAGTGTTGGCATCACTCTGCATTGCAAACCAGCTACCCAGCCAACTAAACTAACTGACCCTCCCAGGGATTATATAAGAAAGACAACACAGAAACTGACCATTTGACCCAAACTGTCCCAAGCCCATGTTTATGTTCCACTTGAACTCCTCCCATCTTTCATCATCTCTGTCATTAATGCTGCCTGTTCCTTCTCCTTCATTCACTTGTCTACTTTCCCTTTAAATGCATCCATATTGTTAGCTTCAATTATTCACAAGTTCCAAAATCTTACAACAACTTGGAAAAATAAGTTTCTTGTGTGTCTCCACTTGGATTTCTTGCTGACAGTCTCTAGTTATGCTCTTCCCCACATAAAGAAACATTTTCTCTGTGAATCGTTTAAAATGTTAAATGTCTGTTTTTGCTAGGTCCTTTCGTTATGTCAGCAACACAATAATTTTTCTGCCAATACTTTTATTTCACTATGAATGTGGATGACACTATGATAATGATCAATTAAAAATTATTTTTTGTATGTGATGTTGATTGAGGTATAAATGTTGGACAGGACACTGGAGATATCTCCACAGTTCTTCTCGAAATAAAGCCACGGGCTCTTTTACATACAATACATTAATACAATACAAAACAATATAAACAGCACAGGAACAGGCCCTTTGGTCCACCAAGCCTGTGCCAATTCCTACGTCTTATTTAGACCTGCTACTTATTGCCCACATGCAGTAATTATCCCTCTATTTGCCTCCCATTCATGTGTCGAACAAGATATGCCTTAAACATTGCTAATGTGACTGCTTCCACTACCTGCACTGGCAATATGTTCCAGGCACCCACCACCCTCTGTATGAAAAACTTTTCCTGCATTTCTCCCTCAAACTTTCCCCCTCTCACCTTGAACTTGTGCCCTCCTGTGGGTGACCTTGCCACCCTGGGAAAAAGCCTCTGACTATCCACCCTAACTATGCCTCTCAGAATTTTGTAGACCTCTATCAGGTCACCCCTCTGCCTTTGTCTTTCCAGTGAAAACAATCCCAGTTTATCCAACCTGTCCTCTTAATGAAAACCCTCCACACAACATCCTACTGGAACAGAGATACCACAGTGTGGAGCTGGAGGAACACAGCAGGACAGGCAGCATCAGAGGAGCAGGAAAGTTAA
>NC_063335.1:28716073-28730889 GCF_021869965.1 Rhincodon typus
GATGCTGCCTGTACTGCTGTGCTCCTGCAGCTCCACACTGTGTTAACCCTGTTGTTAAAGCTGTATTCTGATAGAAGATCTATAATTAAAACACCAGCCCTCCTCACTACATCCCTTTTTCTCCAACACTTCTCCTCTGTTCCAGACAACTTGTATTCTGTCTTCTCATTCCATTCATATTGTTGCAATGTAAATGGTGGGGCAATAAAGCGAAGAACTGAGGATGCTGAAGATCTGAAACTGAAACAGAAACTCAGCAGGTCAGGCAGTATCTAGTGTGGAGAGAAAGCAGAGTTAACATTTCAGGTCCAGTGAGACTTCTTCAGAACACTGAACTCGAAATGTTAACTCTGTTTTCTCTCTACAGGTACTGCCAGACTTGCTGAGTTTCTTCAGTAATTTCTGTTTTTATAAATTGTAGTGCAAAATTCAAGAGTAAAATTATTACTTTTTTTTATTTATTTGTGGCATATGGGTGTTGCTCGCTGGCCAGCATTTACTGCCCATCCTGAGTTGTCCTTTGAGCTGCTTTCTTGAACCACTGCAATCCACCTGCTGTGGGTAGACCCACAATTCACTTCGGGAAGAAATTCGAGGATTTTGACCCAGTGACCATGAAGGAACAACAATATATTTCAGAGTCAGGATGGTGAGTGGCTTGGAGGGGAACTTAAAGGTGGTAGTGTTCCCGTATATCTGTTACCCTTGTACTTCCAAAAGGAAGTGGTCATAGGTTTGGAAGGTGCTGTCTAAGGAGTTTTGGTGAATTTCTGCAGTGCATCTTGTAGATAGTATACACTGCTGCTACTGAGTGTCGGTGGTGGAGGGTGTGGATGCTTGTGGATGTCATGCCAGTCAAGCGGGCTGCTTTGTCCTGGATGGTGTCAAGCTTCTTGAATGTTTTTGGGGCTGCACTCATCCAGGCAAGTGGGGAGTATTCCATCACACTCTTGACTTGTGCCTTGTACACGATGAACAGGCTTTGGGAAGTTAGGAAGTGAGTTACTCGCCACAGTATTCCTAGGCTGTGACCTGCTCTTGTAGCTACTGTGTTTATGTGGCAAGTCGACTTGAGTTTCTGGTTAATGGTAGCCTCAAGGATGTCGATAGTGGGGGATTTAGTGATGGTGACACCATTGAATGTCAAGGGCCGGTGGTTAGATTGTCTCTTATTGGTGATGGTCGTAGCCTGGCATTTACAAGGCACAAGTGTTACTTGCCATTCGTCAGCCTCCAAGCCTGGATATTGTCCAGATCTTGTTGAATTTGAACACGGACTGCTTCAGTATCTGAGGAGTTGCGAATGGTGCTGAATATTGTACAATCATAGGCAAACATCCCCACTTCTGATCTTATAAAGGAGGAAAGGCCATTGTTGAAGCAGCTAAAGATGGTTGGGCCAAGGACATTACCCTGAGGAACTCCTGCAGAGAGGTTCTGAAGCTGAGATGACTGACCTCCAACGACCACAACCATCTTCATATATGCCAGGTATGACTCAACCACTGAAGAGTTTGCCCCCTGATACCCACTGATTCCACTTTTGCAAGGATTCCTTGATGCCACACTTGGTAAAATGCAGGCTTGATATCAAGGGCTGTCACTCACCTCACCTCTGGAATTCAGCTCTTTTGTCCATGTTTGAATCAAGGCTATAATGAGGTCAGGAGCTGAGTAACCCTGGCTGCTTCATTTAGGGTGTCATCTGGGGCCAAGCAGATTAGTGACTGTAGCAGTGACTGTAACATGTAATGGGGCAGTGACTGGAGCAGTGAATACAGCACCTAATGGGGCAGTGGCTATAGTGGTGGCTGCACTATACTAAGAAGACCACTGTGCACCTGGACAAGCACTGACTTTCTGAATGTGCTCTACTCAGTCAAGGACCTTTTCTGAAGATGTTGCAAGGGGGAAGGTGGCTTTGCTGTTCTCCTACAGGGATCTGGTGTACTGGGTGGTGTGAAGGAGAAGAGTCCTCCTGCTGGAGGACTGCCAGAGGAGGCTGTGTCACTGGCATTCGGCAGCCTGTTCTCAGGTCAGCCCTTCGGTCAGTACCTTCTCGATGGTGAGAAGGAATGGCCAGCAAGGCTGGAAGAAAGCCTTTAACCTGTTCCACTTCCCCCAGGCTAAGTGCTACACTCTTGTTTCTGCGACTTCACTCACACCTGACCTCTGCTACTGCGTCCACTTCCTACCAAGGCCCATGTTTGTATTCTTAGGCTGAAAGTATCTCATGGGTTCTTTAAGGTCCAATCAAAATGAATACAAGAAGACACATGCACTTTGATACGTAGCAAATTTCTTAACTTAATCTATTTTATAGGTATACAAACTACTGAGCCAACCCATTAGCTTAAACTACTTTATACAGATGCAAACTAATGAGTCTCTCTGCCTTGTCTTCACACCGGAGATCTTGATGGATGGCAGTGGGGTCTATCTCAATTGTATGGATCTCAAAGTCTAAGTCTTATCTCCATAAAGGTTTTTGGAACCACCAATGTAGGCCCTTGGGCCTAGCCACGGCCTGAAATTCTTCTGCCTTCTCCCCGTAACCATTGACCCCCTACTAATCAAGAACCTAACCATCTCTGTCTTAAATACACTCAATCACTTGGCCTCCACAGCCCTCTATGGCAATGACTTCCTCAAATTCACCACCCTCTGACTGAAGAAATTCCTCCTCATCTGAATTCTAAAGGGTCCTCCTGAGAGGCTATGTCCTCAGGTCCTACCCTCTTGAGGACTTATCCCAAGATATTCTTTACATGTAGTAGTTTTTAAAAAGGGGAAAGGCTTCCTCCAAAACTTCTGATTCCCTGGTCCTCAACACCTCATCTTCACCATGGACGCCCAGTCCCTATACACTTGCATTCCCCATGCAGATGGCCTAAAGGCCCACCGCTTCTTCCTCTCCTGCAGGCCCGACCAGTCCCCCTCCACTGACACCCTTATCTGCTTAGCCGAACTCGTCCTCACCCTTAACAACTTCTCCTTCAACTCCTCCCACTTCCTACAAATGGGGTCGCCATGGGTACCCACATGGGCCCAAGCTATGCCTGCCTCTTTGTAGGATACGTGGAACAGTCCCTCTTCCGCAGCTACACTGGCCCCATCCCCCACCTTTTCCTCCGTTATATCAATGACTGTATCGGCGCCGCCTCCCACTCCCACGAGGAGCTCGAACAGTTCATCCACTTTACAAACACCTTCCAGCCCAACCTTAAGTTCACCTGGACCATCTCTAATACCTCTCTCTCCTTCCTGGACCTCTCTGTTTCCATCTCTGGCAAGCACCTGGAAACTGATATCCATTTCAAGCCTACCGACTCCCACAGCTACCGAGAATACATCTCCTCTCACCCACCTTCCTGCAAGAATGCCATCCTCTCTTCCCAATTCCTTCGCCTCCGCCGCATCTGCTCCCGAGATGAGGCATTCCACTCCCGGACATCCCAGATGTCCTCATTTTTCAAGGATCGCAACTTCCCCTCCAGTGTTCGAAAATGCCCTCGATCACATCTCTCGTGTTTCCCGCAACTCATCCCTCACACTCCCCTCCCCGCAATAACAACAAAGACAGAATCCCCCTCGTCCTCACATACCACCCCACCAACCTCCGGATTCAATGCATCATCCTCCGCCACTTCCACCACCTGCAATCTGACCCCACTACTAAGGACATTATTCCCTCCGCACCCTTCTCTGCCTTCTGAAGGGACCGCTCTCTCTGTGACTCCCTTGTCTGCTCCACACTCCCCACCACTCCTGGCTCCATTCCCTGCAACCGCAGGAAGTGCTACACCTGTCCCTACACCTCACCCCTCACCCCCATCCCAGGCCCCAAGAAAACCTTCCACTTTAGCACATGTGCAGGTATTCACCCGAAGGTTGCAGGAACAGCACCTCATATTTTGCTTGGGAACCCTGCAGCCCAATGGTCTCAATGTGGACTTCACAAGCTTCAAAATCTCCCCACCCCCGACCTCATCCCAACACCAGCCCAGCTCGACCCACCTCCTTGACCTGTCTGTCTTTTCTCCCACCTATCCGCTCCGCTCACCTCACTGACCTACCGCACCCCCACCTCCTACCTACCAGCCTCATCCCTGCCTCCTTGACCTGTCTGTCTTCCCTTGACTGACCAACCCCCACCCTAACTCCCCACCTACACTCACCGTTTTTGGCTCCATCCCCGCCTCCTTGACCTGTCCGTCTCCTCTCCAACTATCTGCTCCTTTATCCACCTTCCATCCGTCTCCCCCCACCTCTATTTATTTCAGAGTCCCCTTCCTCTCCCTCATTTCTGAAGAAGGGTCGAGACCCAAAACGTCAGCTTTCCTGCTCCTCTGATGCTGCCTGGCCTGCTGTGTTCATCCGACTCTACACCTTGTTATCTCAGGCTTCTGCATAATGTAGTTATGGTGAAATCCTTGGAATCATTTAAAGTAAAATTATGTCTGTTTCACTTATTGTTTAGATTAATTCAGTTGAGTCAAATGCTCATCATTATGCTATGATACATTGAAAAGTAATTTCTGATGATGGATTTCTCCTTTTCCTTTCAGATGTCACTTCTGGTAGTTCTATGGACTGGGCCTATAAACATGGCATCCCATATGCATTTGCATTTGAACTGCGAGACACTGGATATTATGGATTTCTGTTACCAGAATCCCTCATAAAACCCACATGTACAGAAACAACATTAGCTGTAAAAAATATTACTAACCATATTCTTAAGAAATGCCCTTTGAGTTGAGCTAGTCACCATCACCTGATTAGAGTTTTTAAAATTAATTCAAAGCATTTCGAAGTATAACTTTTTGCTTAAGTTAACTTAACCAAATGTTTACATCCCTTTCTACATTCTGGCTTCATATGAAGTGTGGGATGGATAATAAATGATGACTTTCCCAGTGACAATTAATCAATTTAAAAATAAATGTAAGTATTTTGGCGACCACAAATGACAGACATTTATTGCCATAAGCTTCATACTGTTGCACAATATCACAAGAATGCAGAGTTTCACCTCTATCATGTGGAATGAATCAAATTGGTTGGAGATTGGTATCTGCGATGCTGGGGACCTCTGAAGGAAACTAAGATGGACCATCCACTTTGCACTTTGGCTGAAGATTGTTGTGAATGCTTCAGCCTTATGTTTTGCAGCGATGTGCTGGTCTCTCCCATCATTAAGGATGGGGATACTTGTGGACACTGTTCCACTGGTGCATTGTTTAATTATCCACTACCATTTATAACTGGATGTGGCAAGGCTGCATAGCTTAGTTCTGATCCATTGAATGTGGAATCGCTTAGCTCTATCACTTGCCTGTAATGCTGTTTGGCATGCAAGTACTCCTGTTTTGTAGCTTCACTAGTTTGACACCACATTTGTAAATATGCCCTGCTCCTGGCATGCCCTCCTGCACTCTTCATTGACTTGATGGTAATGGTTGAATGGGGGATATGCTGAGCCATGAGGTCACAGATTGTGCTAGACTACAATTCTGCTGCTGTTGATGGCCCACCGCGCCTTATGGATACCCAGTCTTGAGTTGCTGGATCGGTTCGAAGTCTGGTTTCCTTGCCAATATCTAATCTGATGTCATGAAACTTCATGTGGTCCAGGGTCAATGTTGAGGACTCTCCGGACAACTCCTTTCTGACTGAACACCACTGTGCTGTCACTTTGCTGGGTCTGTCCTCCTGGTGGGACAGGGCAAATCCAGCAAAAGTGATAGTGGTGTCTGGGACATAGTCATTTTCACAAAATCACACCTTACAGACAATGTCAGGCTATTCCTTGACTAGTCTGTGAGGTAGCTCTCCCAATTTTGATACTAGCTCCTAGATGTTAGTAAGGAGTACTTTGCAGGGTTAACAGGGCTGTTTCTGCTATTATAATTTCCAGAGCCTAGGTCGATAACAGGTGACCCATCTGATTTCATTCCTTTTATCATACTTTGTAGTGAATGTTACAACTGAGTGGCTTGCTGAACTATTTCAGATGGCAGTTGAGAGTCAACCACTTCTCTGTGGGGCTGGAGTCACATAGGCCAGATAGGTAAGCATGGCAGATTTTCTTCACTAAAGGACATTAGTGAACCAGCTGGGTTTTTCTGAAAATCAATAGTGGTTTCCTGGTCACCATCAGACTCTTCATTCCAGATTACTTTATTGAATTATCTGCCATAGTGGGATTTGAACTTGAGTCCCAAGAACACTACCTGGGTCTCCAAATTAATAGTCTACTGTTAATACCATGTGGTCATCACTTCATTGTAACCCTTGACATTCAACAGTATCACCATCACTGAATCCCCCACCACCAATATCCTAGGGGGCACCATCGATCAGAAACTTAACTGGACCTGTCATGTTAATACTGTGATGACAAATGCAGGTCAGAGGTTAGGTATTCTGAGACAAGTGACTCAGTTTCTGACTTCTCAAAGTCTTTCCACCATCCACAAGGCACAACTCAGGGGAGTTCTACATTATTCCATATTTCTGTGGGCAGCATCCCAAATGCAGGTACTCATGGAGTATGGTCTGCACAGAGCCAAGGAGAACATGAATGAGAGTTACCTGCTTGCTGATCCATTTATCTAAATGAGTGCAGCTGGTTGATTGGCATCTTGTGCACCAATTTAAACACTCCTACTACCAGGGTACCATTGTTGCACTATTTATGATCTATCAGTTGCACTGTTACAACTCACCAAGCCTTCTTTGATGACACCTACCAAATGCACAACATCCACTATCTAGAATGACAAGGGCAGCAAATATATTGGATACCACCTCCTGCATATTCCCTCCAAATCACACAACATTCCAACTTGGAAATATATTGTCATTCTTTCACCATTGTTCGATCCAAATTCTGGGACACCCTACATAGGAATACTGACCCCAACAACAGTACAGAAGTTCCAGAATGCTACAGGCTCACTGCTGCCTTTTCAAAGGAAACTAGGAATGACCAACAATGCACACATCCATAAACAAATAAAGAAATAGTCACTTATGTTTGCAGATATGAGAAATTTTGAATTAGGTGGAAAACACAAAATGGCAAGATCTGACATGGCAATATATTTGGTTCACTGAATGAAATTTATACATTATTTTTAAGCTACTTACAGAAGCATGGTTTGTTGCAGTAAATATGTTATGTTGTTAAATAACAAGCCAATAAACATGTTTGCATTTCAACAAACTTCATGCATTACAACAGGACTGCTTGCTTTTTAAGACTGTCTCTAACATTGTCATAATAAATGACAATACAATAAATCGGTTGTCGTCTGCACTAATAGATGTTTCCTCAACTAAGCCTGAAATATGTACTTGAACATCTCATTAAAAATACAAGTACCCAGAGGCAATATCTGACTGCAAGAAAGATATTCTGAATTTTATCTACTGCAAGGAGACAGGGTTAGGTGAAACCATGGGGAGCCATGTCAGTTCAGTTCTTGGCTATGGCCTGACATCTGGGCATTTTTCTGAAAGCAGTATTGAAATTGGACGGGTTGGCTGGTCCACAGAGAATGGACCTTTAAATAAAGAAGTATCAACCCACCTAAGAAAGGAGGTGACTTCCTAGCTGTAACATGCTGACAGTACAAGCTGCCTACTCTATGATTGTGCTGGCTGCTGTTGGTGGTGGGCTGCTGTCCAGAATAGGATGGCACCCACTTCACTAGCTGCTGCCCACAAAATTCAGAGAAAACTCCCTACTACCACTTGTGCATGTTGACCCTTGCATTTCCTGCTGATGTTAAGCCATCTGCTGAATTTGCAAAATTCAGGATCAAGTCTTTAAAAAGGTATGAATGTTGACACATTTCCATGCAGTACCCTACCAGTAGACAGAATGTATTATCATGCATGATCGAATTAAAACTTTCAAAAGTCTTACAAAACCATTAAGACTTGAGATAGAAAGAGAAACTGAGTGAGAGACATAGCTGACATTTCAAATTCAATGACTCTTCTTTGGAACATCTGTTTTTGCAGCATTCACAGCATTTTCCTTTTATATTAACACTTTAAGTTGCAATTTCAAAAGATTGTAAAGCATCTAGTCAATGGAAGTGATATTACTGAAATAATGTTAAGAAAATGAATTTGCCTGTGTTCCCAAAAAACAATTGCAATGTCATAGAACTGCACTATTTGCTATGTATAGCAGTGGTTTCAGAAGTGGATTCACGAAGAACTTGAAGTATTCCTGGAAAATAATCTGCAGCATTCAAAAACATTTTGATCCAAAACTATACTGAATCAGACTGACTCAAAGTCTTTTAAAATGGCAACTAGGACCCAACTCCAGGAGCCCTGCTAGTATCTAGTACCTACCTATTGTTGCAGGATGAGGGCATGCTCTCAGTGTTGCTGCACCTCTGACCTATTCCCCGAAAGTGTGCCACAGCAGTTTCCCAAGCCATCTTCTACTTCATCTGGAGGTCAAAGATAGATTTTGCCTGCAGGGGTGCTATGTAGATAGAAGGGGAAAAATGTACCCAACAACACAAACATCCTGATGACCACCTTTGTGTGTGGCTGCATCAACCTGTGCGTAGACCCTCAATACACAAGCACGAAGTGTCACTATCTGCTGTGCCTGGTGTGGTGAAGGGTGGATTTGGCTATCTTGTCCAGAACATACCAAGTAGTTGGACCATACTGTACCACTTGGCACTCATGGAAAGGTTTTTACAAAAAAAGACACATTTGACCAACTTTTACCATCAGACAGTGGTCAGCCTGAATGTCCTCAAGATCTTGCAAGAAAAGCAGAGGGTTGATCCCATCGGGTGGTTCCCTGCGCAGACTGTCAAAATCATTTCCTCGGATGCTTCATTGCCAGAACTTTCCAACAAGCACTAAGACATAGCTTGGCTGGTGGTGGGAAAGGTGCTACCTGTCTGATCTTTCATGTATGCCCAATCTCTCTGTACACTGCCCTCAAGGCGGCTGTGATGGTGAAGAGACTGTTGCACATCTTCTTCTGGAATGTGGTTTTGAAAAGAAGGTCTGGAGAGAGACACAGTCGTTTTTGTTGAGGTTCATCCTGTGCAGCTCCCTGATGCAGAACTCTCTGAGCTATTTCCTAGGAAGCACATTGCGCAATCATCAGCGAACATCCCCATCTTTGAATATATGGTAGAGGGAAGGTCATTGATAAAGCAGCTGAAATGGTTAGATCAAAGGCACAATTCCTGAGGAGCATCAGCAATGAGATGTTGGCATTGAGATGATTGGCCTCCAGCCAATTCTTGTCACTAGACTAGTAGTTCAGAGACACAGGATCATACACAGGGATAGGTGAGAATCCCACCCTACATTACCTGATGGAATTTAAATTCAATTCATAAACCTGGAATGTGAAGATAATCTCAATAACAGTGACCGTGAAACTGTCATTAAGTTGTGTAAAAATCCAACTGATTCACTATTATCCTTTAGGAAAGAAAATCTGCCATCCTTCCATATGATCCACACTCACAGCAATGTAGGTGACTCTTTTTACTCAGTTCAACAGCAATTAGGAATGGGCTATAAACATTGACAGTGACCCCAACATTCCACAAAAGAATAAAAAGATGCACAACCATCTTCCTTTGTGCTAGGTATGACTCCAGTTCATGAAAAGCTTTACCCAGATTCACATTGAGTCCAATTTGGTTCCTTGATGCAACATTCAGTCAAATACTGCTTTGACGTCAAGGGCAGTCATCTTACATTACTTCTGGAGTTCAGCTCTTTCATTTATGCCTGTACCAAGACCATAACAAGTTCAGGACCCTGGCAGAGTACAAAATGTGTCAGTGAGCAGGTTACTGCAGAGTAAATGTTGCTTGATAGTGCCTTTGACAACGTGGTCTATCTCTTCACGGATGATCAAGAGGTAGATCGATAGAGGTAATTAGCAAGGTTTGATTTGGCCTGTTTTCTTATGGAGAGACATACATAGGTAATTTTCTGCATTGTTGGATAGATGTCAGTGTTGTAACTATACTGGAACAGCTTGGCTAGGGCCACAGCTAATTCTGAAGCAGAAGTTTTTAGTACAATTGCCAGAATGGTCTCAGTGTCCATTGGCTATTTCTTGACATTACATGGACTGAAATAATTGGTGGAAGGCTGGCATCTGTGGAGCTGAGGACCTGAGGAGTAGGCTGAGATAGCTCACTTATAAAAGATACATTTTTTATGTGATGTAGGTGTCACCAGCAACGCTAGCATTGTTGCTCATCCTGAATTGACCTTTGAACTGAATGACTTGCTTGATTACTCAGAATCAATTCTGTTACTGTGGATCTGGAGTAACACAGGCTAGAACTAGATAAAGATAGCAGATTTCCTACACTCAAGGAGCATCAACGAACCAGATTGGTTTTTACAACCGTTAATGATAATTTCATGGTCACCATTAGCGATACTAGTTTTCAGTTCCAGATTCATAGATTCACGGAACATGGAAAAGGCCCTTCAGCCCACCAAGTCTGCACCGATATAACTACCACTAGAGGTGTGATAATCCCAATTTCTTGCACGTGTCCTATATCCTTGACGGTTACGATATCTGAAGTGCTCATCCAAATATTTTTTAAAGGTTATCAGGTTTCCAACCTCCACTACCTTCCCAGGCAGTGCAATCTGGATTCCCAACAACTGCTGAGTGAAAAGGTTTTTTTTTTGCAAATTCCCCCTGAATCTCTTGCCCCTCACCCTAAAACTATGCCTTCTCATGACTGATCCCTCAACCAAGGGGAACAGCTCTCTATCCACCCTGTCCATACCCCTCAATCTTATACAACTCAATCATGTAACCCCTCAGTCTTCTCTGCTCTAAAGAAAACAATCCAATCCTATCTAGGCTCTCCTTATACCTCAATTTCTCCATCCCAGGCAACATCCTGGTGAACCTCCTCTTTAACCCCTCTAGTGCTTTCACATCCTTCTTGTAGTGACGTGACCAGAACTGCACACAGTACACCAGTTGTGGCTTCACCGATGCTCTGTACAACTCCAACATTAAACTTCCTCGTTCTTATACTCTATGCCATGACTGATGAAAGCAAGTGTCCCATATGCCTTCCTAATGACTATTCACAAGCTCTGCTGACTACGGGGATCTGTGATTAATTACCCCAAGATCACCCTGTTCTTCTAAGCTACTCAATATCCTGCCATTAACTAAATATTCCCTCATCTTGTTTCTTCTTCCAAAGTGCATCACCTCACACTTAACAGGGTTTAATACCATCTGCCACTGGTCTGCCCATCTGACCAACCCATTTGTATCTTCCTGTAACCTACAACCATCTTCTTCACCATTAACCACTCTTCCAAACTTGGTGTCATCTGCAAATTTGCTTAACAATCCCCCCCCACATTTTCATCTATATCATTTACAGATATAACAAACAATAAGGGTCCCAGTACTGATCCTTGCGGTACATCACTGGACACCAGCCTCCAGTCACTCGAATGGCCTTCTACCACTATCCCTTGTGTCCTATTACTAAGCCAGTTGCTGATCCATCTCACCAAGTTTCCCTCAATTCCAAGTGCTTTAACCTTCTCAATCAGTCTCTCTTATCAATAGCTTTGTTAAAATCCATGTAAGCTACATCAATTGAACTTCCCTAATCCACACTCTTGATCACATTTTCAAAAAATTTGTTAGGAATGACCTCCCTCTGACAAAGCCATGCTAACTGAATTTAAATTCCACCAGCGGTCATGATGGGATTTGAACCCATATTCCCAGACATTCGCCTTAGTCTCTCAATTATTACGCCAGTGATGATACCGCTACAGCACCATCTCCCTTCACTCACCTGTTCATCCACTTGACACTTCTGGTTGAAGATGGTTGCAAATGCTTCAGCCCTGTCTCTTGCACTAATGTGCTGATCATCCCACCCACCCCCCCCCGTAAACCCCATCATTGAGGATGGAAATATTTATGCAATTTGCTCCTCCAGACATAATTCAAATTCCACCACCTGCCATAGTAGGTTTTGAACCTATGTCCTAGAACCTTAGGCTGGTCTTCTGGATTGCTAGTACAGTGGTATTACCACTGCACAACCATCCCCAGTCTAGCACTTCTCAATCCCCATTCTATATTCATGTGCCCTTACCAAACCTTCAGCTGCATCCTTTTCAATCACTTAACCCTTCACAGTCCAAACTCTCTGCTCATTACTGGCAGGAGAGGCAGAGAACCATGGGTGGAGCTACAATAATGGTCACTTTAACTTCAATGCAGGATGAATGGATGGTTGCCATGGTTGAACAGTTGCTGTTGGAAACATGGTGCTGGCTGAGAGTCACAGTGAAAACATTAGTTATTCTGTCACTTACTTCTTCCCCTACATCCAATATTAATGACTGTCTCCTGCAGCTGCAATGTCAATGTTATACCAGGAAGTGATGGAGAACAAAGTAGTGGTGGTATCACATTGGGCATTCCACCCATTGACATTCTTCTAGGTTTTAGCCCTCCCGTGGATCTAAGCCGACTCTGCAATTAAAAGTCTGCCTAAGGAGTTTCCGAGTCTTAATTATAATTCTTCTGAAGTAGGATTACATTTTTTATTCTTTAATGGGATGCAAGCAGAAGGACACCGTTTGTTGCTCATCCCTAAATTCCCCTTGAGAAGGTGTTTCTGATGCTGTTAATTTGAATGTGCAACAGTCTATTTAGCATAGGTACACTGCATTATTGTTAGGAAGAGAATTTCAGGATCTTGACCCAGCAACAGTGAAAGAACAGTGTCTAATTCTAAGTCGGGATGGTTTGTGACTTGAACGGAAATCTGTAGGCAGTAATTTTCCCCTGCATCTGAAGTCCTTGACCTTCTGAATGGCAGAGGTAGTGATTTTTGGAGCAAATACAGAAATGCAATATATGATAAAGCAGAAGCACAAGTTGAGACTTACAGAGCAGAATGCAATTTTGTAACTTTTTTAAAGCATAAGACTAGGTATTTTTGAACAGGGCAAAATCTAGATTTATAAAATGCAAAGATGTACTGTTCTGAAGTACAGTTTTATATCAACATCAACCAAATATTTATTTATTGGTAGTTCTACTGTGTATTTTACACATACCATGAGAATTCATTATTGTATATTTCTAATAATAGCTTTGAATCTTCTAATTGACCAAGAAGTTGAACAAGACAGAATGTCCTTTAAAAAAAACATTAATTGTGTAAGTAGTACATGGCTTTAAACTTATGCATTTGTTAATTTAATACACATTCCCAGATAAAGGACTATAGTGCTTCCTTCCAGATTTCAGAGTTTGTTTAGCTGCCTTTCTATTTCAGCAATGATGCTGCTGCCTTGCTGGTTGGAGTGACACCTGCTGGGAGACAATGGCAGAATTGTCATGACATTGATGAAGTTGATATTTACTACAAGTTATGTTTACAAAGGTATTCATTGATATAATGAAGGCAAAACACTGCAAAAGCTGGAAATCTGAAATAAAAGCATAAAGTATCAGAAACTCTTGTTGTTATGTGGGATATACAAGGAAGGAATAGGAATTGCAGGTTGAGTAACATTGTGGAGAACTGAAAGAAATTGGAGATTGGGGTGTTCTCAAACAAGAAAAGGTTGGGCAGGCTGGATTGCTTTTTTGAAACAGAGATTAGATTTAATTCAGGTGCATCCATTTATGAATGGCCTAGACAAAGTGGATAGCAATAGTAAATAACTAGGGGTATGGATTTAAAGTAACTGTCAGAAGGATGGCAAGGGAGTTAAGGAGAAAGTCTTTCATCCAGAGGATGGTAAAGATCCAGAATGGGTGGCATGGTGGCTCAATCATTAACACTGCTGCCTCACAGCACCAGGAGCTGGGTTTGATTCTAGCCTTGGGCAACTATCTGTGTGGAGTTTGTATGTTCTCCCTGCGTTCGCATGGGTTTCCTCCAGGCGCTCTGGTTTCCTCCCAGAGTCCGAAGATTTGCAGGCCATGTGGACTAGTCTGTTGAATGTGGGTTAATGGGGATAAGGTAGGGGGCTGGGTATGGATGGGATGCTCTTCAGATGATTGGTGTAGACTCGATGGGCTGAATAGCCTCTTCTTGCACAGCAGAAATTCTATGATTCTGTGATAGCTGACTTCTTCAAAGTATGGTTCATGTGGAAATTCATCACATTAATAGAAAATCTGTGTATACCCACAAGACTATAGATCAACAACTTCTAAATGCTTTAGATTAGGTGGATCTTAATAGATTCAGATGTCACAAATGAGATGGGCTGTATGGCCACCTCTTGTGCCACAGAGTTCCTAAATTTTAACAATCTGTACTGGAATTGATTTCAGTAACTTACTATAACCATTGATGGTATTAGTTTGGACGGGAGGTGTAACGTTTCTCCTATTACCATTTTCAGTGCGTCCAGGCCTATTTTTCGTTCCTTTACTTGTCCCCTTACCGCTCTTTCATTTGCTCCATCATTCATTTTATTGTTTAGTTATTCCTGCTGTCCATCATATTGCATCCTTTTGTTCTTTTCTATTCTCCATATACTTGCTCATGAACTGTTTAACTTTCAACTTCTTGCAGCTCTGACAAAAGGTCAGAATCAATCTGAAAGACATTCAGGTGAGATAGAGTGGGACATAATAGGGTGAGAGGAGTTGCATTACTGATTATGGAGGATATAACAGCTGTACTGAGAGCGGAAATCTAAGAGGGTTCGTCCAGCAAGGCTATATGGGTGAAACTTAAGAATAAGAAAGATGTAATCATTATGGTGGA
>NC_063335.1:28740889-28761723 GCF_021869965.1 Rhincodon typus
GAATAGGGGATGGCATTTTTGCAGGAAGGTGGGTGGGAGGAGGTGTTATTCTAGGTAGTTGTGGGAGTTACTGGGCTTGAAATGGATATCGGTTTCTAGGTGGTTGCCGGAGATGGAGACAGAGGTCCAGGAAGGTGAGAGAGGTATTAGAGATGGTCCAGGTGAACTTAAGGTTGGGGTGGACGGTGTTGGTGAAGTGGATGAACTGTTCGAGCTCCTCGTGGGAGCAGGAGACGTCGCCAATACAGTCATCAATGTAACGGAGGAAGAGGTGGGGTTTAGGGCCAGTGTAGGTACGGAAGAGGGATTGTTCCACGTAACCTACAAAGAGGTAGGCATAGCTTGGGCCCATGCGGGTACCGATGGCTACCCCCTTTGTCTGTAGAAAGTGGGAGGAATTGAAAGAGAAGTTGTTGAGGGTGAGGACGAGTTCGGCTAAGCGGATGAGGGTGTCAGTGGAGGGGGACTGGTCGGGCCTGTCTCCGCCTGCTCCTGCCCCACCGAACTTATCTCCACCTATCTCGACTCCATTTTCTCCCCCTTGGTCCAGGAACTCCCAACCTATGTCTGTGACACCACCCGCGCCCTCCACCTCCTCCAGAACTTCCAATTCCCCGGTCCCCAACACCTCATCTTTACATGGACGTGTAGTCCCTATACACCTGCATTCCCCATACAGATGGCCTAAAGGCCCTCCGCTTCTTCCTGTCCCGCAGGCCCGACCATTCCCCCTCCACTGACACCGTCATCCGCTTTGCCGAACTCGTCCGATGACTGTATCGGCGGCAGCGCCTCCTGCTCCCACGAGGAGCTCAAACAGTTCATTCACTTCACCAACACCTTCCACCCCAACCTTAAGTTCACCTGGACCATCTCTAACACCTCTCTCACCTTCCTGGACCTCTGTCTCCATCTCGAGCAACCACCTAGAAACCGATATCCATTTCAAGCCCACCGACTCCCACAGCTACCTAGAATACACCTCCTCCCACCCACCTTCCTGCAAAAATGCCATCCCCTATTCCCAATTCCTTCGCCTCTGCCGCATCTGCTCCCAGGATGAGGTATTCCACTCCCGTACATCCCGGTGTCCTTGTTTTTCAACCAACCCCACCCCCCCCCCCCCCGGAGGTCGAGAACGCCCTCGACCATGTCTCCCACATTTCCCGCAACTCATCCCTCTCACCCCGTCCCCACAATAACAACCAAAAAAGAATCCCCCTCGTCCTCACGTACCACCCCACCAACCTCCGGATCCAATGCATCATCCTCCGACACTTCCGCCATCTGCAATCCGACCCCACCACCAAAGACATTTTTCCCTCCCCACCCTTATCTGCTTTCCGGAGGGACCACTCTCTCCGTTACTCCCTTGTCCACTCCACACTCCCCTCCAGCCCCACCACACCCGGCACTTTTCCCTGCAACCGCAGGAAGTGCTACACCTGCCCCCACACTTCCTCCCTCACCCCTATCCCAGGCCCCAAGAAGACTTTCCACATCAAGAAGATGTTCACCTGCACATCTGCTAATGTGGTATACTGCATCCACTGTACCCGTTGTGGCCTCCTCTACATCGGGGAATCCAAGCGGAGGCTTGGGGACCGCTTTGCAGAACATCTACACAGAGTTTGTTTCAGGTGTGTTGATTGCTTCCCGAATCTAAAATTTTATGTTTTGCTGAAATCGTTTTTCTTTATCACCAATTGTACAAAACCACAGCAGGGGCACGTATGTTAGTGAGATTAGAGTGTTTTGCAATATGATTTATTTAGCCTAATTTTCATCATTAAGTTTGTAGTCCTGTAGTTTTGAATTTTTGGTTGTATTGAAGGAATCCATTTGATTGTGATCACAACAAATTAAAGTAAAAACAGCTATTTGTTGAAACAGTATTTTATTGCACCGAGTACCATTTTTGAAAAGTAATCGTATTTCATGTTCCACCTTAACTATATTGAACAGTGTAGATCTAAATTCTCATGTTACAGATGTATAATTGCTGTCTCTTGTCTCTTAATATTTCTGCACGTTCTGATTTTGAAGCTCAGAAACATTAAAACTATGATGAATTCTGCTGCAGTCAGAGGGAGGAAACCTTGTCCATTCAGAGTAATTTATTTGCTTTTATGTTGTTGTAAGTGACTCCTTTGCCAACAAAAGACCCTAGTTTATTGGAATGTGTAGCTTTTCCTGCTAACGTTTGAGTGGGACTATTTCCAGGAATCCTGGAGCTAAGCCGATAATTATGCATTGTCATGTAACTGATGGTGAAGGACGGCGAAGAAGTCTGGATGTGTCTGCAGCAAATGATCTTGTCAGAACAACAGCATGCAAGCGTTTTGAACTGCATTGTCTGTAAACTAATTCTGATCTAAAGCACTTGTTTAAATGTAATATTTTATTAATTGAAATTGTACAGCAGAAATTTTTTGTGGTTGATGTTGGTGAGTCTTTATTTAAGGGAAGAGCTATTAAAACAGTAGAATATAGATTAATTTAATTGATTCATGTTTTATTTCCATGTGTAGCAAACAAAAAATGGGAAAAATATCAATTCGACTGTTTACTGGATTATTTGTTTTCTGTCATTTAGCTCGACATCTAGATAATCTACCTACAATTGTTAACATCATCATTGCTTAATATTGTGTTGTGCACAAATTTATTCATTTCTACCATAGTCTGATGCAATAGTGGTTTATCAACATGTATTTACAAAGGTAGGATCTTTGACCATGTCTTGTTAGAATTGCCAAGAAAACAATTGCTTCAGTGTGCTTTTAAAGTTAGTAGCAGCACTACTGATTTGAGTTGGCTGAGTCTTAAAGGCAAAGCTGCTAGATTGGGTCTGTGATGGGTGGTGAGGGAATCAACAAAAGGGAACAACTTAAATCAACCTCAGCCTTACCACTCTACCTGTCACATCCTCTGTCCATTACGTACTCAGTAGGAGTCACCATGGCACAGTCATTGTGGAGACCAAGTCCACTCTTCACATTGTGGATACCCTCTGTCACAACATGTACACTACCGCTTTTCTAACTGTGACAGAGATTTTGAAAAGGCCTAGCAAACAAAAACAGCGCATTCATGAGACTAAGTGGGCCATCATCAGCATTGGAATTATTTTCAGCTGCAATCTGAAAGCTCACGCCCAGCATATCCATTGTACCATTACTATCTAGCGGAAGATCAACTCTGCTTCGATGAAGAGCGCAGACCATCCAGCGCCCTAGCAGGTTTATGTAAGAATGAGTTGTCAAACTGGTAAAGCTACAATGCAGGATTGCTTGGAAGTCAAACAACAGAATGAACTGATGAAGGGTCTAGGCCCGAAACGTCAGCCTCTCTGCTCCTATGATGCTGCTTGGCCTGCTGTGTTCATCCAGCCCTGCACCTTGTTGTAACAGAATGAATGAAGTGATTCCACAGTATTTAAGGCAGATCTAAGCTCTGCGCTCCTGCCACATTCAGTTGTGAATGAGGGTTGACAAATAAACAACTAATAGGTGGTGGAGCCTCCACATGCATCCCCATCCTCAATGTGGGGGAGCCCAGCAAATCGGTGCAAAAGTCAGGACTGAAGTATTTACATTCATCTTCAGCCAAAGTACTTAGTTGATGATCCTGAACTCCTTTTGCAATCTCCAGTATCACAAATGCCATCATTCAATCAATTCGATATGAAGAAATGGCATCTATCTAGCAATGTGGAAAATTTTCCAGCCATGTCCTATTCACAAGAAATTCAAGAAATTCACAAGACAAATTCAAACTGACCAGTTACTGTGCCAGCTGGCTGCTCTTGATCATGAGCTAAGTGATAGAAGGGATTTTTGAGAGTGACTATAAGGTGGCACTTGTTTAGCAATAACCTGCTTATTAATGCTCAGATTATGTACAGCCAGGCCATTCAGCTCCTGACTTCATTACAGCCTTGGTTCAAATTTGGCAAAAGAGCTAAACTCCAAAAGTGAGAGGGGCTGTCCTTCACATCAAGGCAGCATTTGGCTGAATATGACATCAAGGAGCCCCAGCAAAACTGGCATCATCTGAATTTTTGAGGGAAAATCTGTTTGTTGGGGTCAGACCTTGTACAAAGGAAGATGGTTGTAGTTGTTCGAGGTCAGTCGTTTCAGTTCTAGGATGGGCCAATGACATCCACATCCCATGAATAAGTAAAAAAAAACCGAACATCACTAAAGCAGGCCCTCGGGGTAGTAACCGAGACTCGACCATCTGCAGCTGCTTCACCAATGACCTTTCTTCCATCCTCTGGTCAGAAGTGGAGATCTTCACAGCTGATTGGTGTTGAGCATGGTGCATTCACAGCTCCTCAGATACTGAACCAATCCATGACCATATGCAAGACCTGGACGACATTCAGGCTTGGGATGATAAGCAGCAAGTGTGATGTATTTTAGAGTTTGGATTTTGGGTTGGGGCATGGGTGTTTTGGTCGGTTTGTAGGGGGTTTCCTGATTAACTTGTCAATACTTACTAGTACCATGATCTTTTTTAAAGCTCTGTAAGGGAATGAGTCCCCGGGGTGGTAATGGCAATTTGTTTGCATTGGGAGAGTTTCATGCTTGGATAGAGTAAACATTTAAGAAACAGTAACTGTTTAGAAGGAGCAGTATTATTTTTGCTTAAGAGCAAAACCCATAGCTTGGAAAGCTTTTGTTTTTCAATTTGCAGCAGTCTTCATTGAAGTTATATACAGGAACAGGAGTGGGCCATTTAGCCCTTTGAGCCTGCACTGCCACTCAATAAGATCATGGGCGATCTGTGGCCTATCTTCATATGCTTGTTTAATAAAAAAAAAAGTCTCTCCCATATTTAAATTCAACATTTGAATTAGTATCAATTGCTATTTGAGGAAGAGGTCCAAACCTTCTCTACTCTTTGCATTTGGAAGTGTTTTCTAACATCTCTCCTGAATGGTCTGGCCCCAATTCTTAGACTATGCCCCCAGTTCTAAATCTTCAAACGGTAGAAATAGTTTATTTTTATCTACTCTGCCTTTCCCTGTTAATATTCTGAAGACGATTTGTAGCTCGGGTGTCGATAAGGTTGTACGCTTGCTCATCAACCCGGTGTGTTTGGTTGCAGACATTTTGCCACCCTGCTTGGTAATATTGTCAGTGCCCCTCCGGTGAAACGTTGGTGTTCTGACCCGCTTGTTATTTATGCGCCTCGGTTTGCTGGGGTGGTTGGCATCACTTCCGGTTCTATTATACAAACTGCTGAAAAACAGAACTGGAAGTGATGCCAACCACCCCAGCAAACCGAGGCACATAAATAACAAGCGGGACAGAACACCAACGCTTCACCGGAGGCGCACTGACAATGTTACCTAGCATGGTGATGAAACGTCTGCAACCAAATACATCTGCTCGGCGAACAAGTCTATAACTTCATTCTAAAGACCTTGATAGATGACCCCTTAGACATCTAAATTCTACAGAATAAAGGTCTAATTTGTCTAGTCGCTCAACGTCATCCCTGAAGTCCAGGTGTCATCCCTGTAAACATGCGTTGTACTCCGTCTTAAGCCAAAACATCCTTTCCAAGGTGTGGTGCCCAGATCTGTTCTCTGCACTCTAAGTGGGATGTGATTAGATTTTTTTAAAAAATATAACTGCTGCACAATGTCTGCATTTCTATACTGTAGCCCTTTAGATATGAAGGCCAGCATTCCGTAAGCCACCTTGACTATTTTCTGCGAGATAGTAAGAACTGCCGATGCTGGAGTCAGAGACAACAGTGTGGAGCTGGAGAAACACAGCAGGCCAGGCAGCATCAGAAGAGTAGGAAAGTTGACATTTTGGGTCGGGACCTTCTTCAGAAATGGGGCTCGCGGGGAAGGGAGCTCAAATAAATAGAGAGAGGAGGGGTGGGACTGGGGACGGTAGGTGGGATGGTGATAGGTAGTGGTGGAGATTGGTCAGTGAGGTGGGAGGAGCAGATCGGTGGAGAAGATGGACAGGTTGTGTCAGGTCAAGGAGGCGGGGATGAGAGGGAGGGTTGGTCATGGGATGAGGCCGAGCGGTGGGGAGATTTTGAAACTGTAAAGTCCACATTTAGGCTGTTGGGCTTTAGGCCTCCAAGGTGGAATATGAGGTGCTGCTCCACCAGTTTCAGGGTGGCGTCATCGTGACACTGGAGGAGGCCCAGAATGGACATGTCGCTGTGGGAGGGGGAGTTGAAATGATTTGCGGCCGGAAGGTGTGTAATTTTTTGCGAGCAGAGTACAGGTGCTCTACAAAGCGGTCTCCAAGCCTCCGCTTGGTCTGACCGATGTAGAGGAGGTCACATCGGAAGCAGCGGATGCAATAGACCACATTGACGGATGTGCAGGTGAACCTCTGTCTGACGTGGAAAGTTTGTTTGGTGCCTTGAATATAGGTGAGGCGGGAGCACTTCCTGCAGTTGCAGGGAAAGGTGCTGGGGGTGGTGGGGCTAGTGGGGAGTGTGGAGCAAACAAGGGATTTGCAGAGACAGCGGTCCCTACGAAAGGAAGGGGTGGGGAGGGAAATATATCTTTGGTTGTGGGTTCGGATTGCAGGTGGTGAAAGTGATGGAGAATGATATGTTGGACACTGAGGTTAGTGGGCTATATGTGAGGACAAGGGGGGATTCTGTCTTTGTTTTTATTTGGGGGGAGGGGATGTGTGGGCAGAGATATGGGAAACGCAAGAGATGCTGTCGGGAGCATTTTCGACTACCGAAGGGGGGAGGTTGCAGTCCTTGAAATAAGAGGACATCTGGGATGTTTGAGAGTGGAACGCTCCATCTTGGGAGCAGATGCACCGGAGGTGGAGGAATTACGAGTAGGCGATCACATTCTTGCAGGAAGGTGGGTGAGAGGAGGTGTAGCCTAGATAGCAGTGGGATTTGGTGGGCTTCAAATAGATGTCGGTTTCAAGGCGGTCACCAGAGATGGAGATAGAGAGGTCCAGAAAGGAGAGAGAGGTATTGGAGATAGTCCAGGTGAACTTGAGGTTGGGGTGAAACGTGTTAGTAAAGTCGATGAACTGTTCAAGCTCCTCATGGGAGACAAGGCAGCGCGATACAGTCATCGATGTAGCAGAGGAAGAGGTGGGGGATAGTGCCAGTGTAGCTGCAGAAGAGGGACTGTTCCATGTATCCTACGAAGAGGCAGGCGTAGCTTGGGCCCATGCGGGTTCCCATGGCGATCCCCTTAGTCTGCAGGAAGTGGGAGGAGTTGAAGGAGAAGTTAACGGTAAGCATGAGTTCGGTTAAGCGGATGAGGGTGTCGGTGGAAGGGGACTGGTTGGGAAGGGTGGGATGGGTAGATGAGAAGGAAGATGGGCAAGTTGTCAGGTCAAGGAGGTGGGGGTGAGGAGGAGGGTTGGACATGGAATGAGGCTGGGGGTGGGGAGATTTTGAAGCTAACGAATTCTATGTTGAGGCCATTGGGTTGTAAGATGTTAGGCCATACAAAAATTGGAGGAACAACTGTGACATCGGAGGAATACAAAGAAAACTTATTTCCTTGGAATTTACTAAAATGGGAGTCGTGGCTTAGGACAGTCCATGAGAGTTCTTATTCAAAGGTTAACTGAAAGTTCTAAGTATTTTATCACAAAAGGAAAGGTATAAAGGAGATAAGCCAACAAAGGTATTGAGAGAGACTGGAACGAATTAGTCACTGATGCCACCTGATGAAGCTGTTTGTCTTGCACAGGGGTTAATGAAGAAATTAATATGAAGTGGAGGTATAGAAGGGAGGTACAAACCAGTCTCATTATACAACGTTGAACTAAAGCACTTAAGCAAGTTGATGTGGGATTAATGAAATAAATTCCTACAGAAGGAATTGATTTCTTTTTGGGAAATGATTTGGTAAGTCCACGAATATTGGCCTCTCTCTAGTGGAGATGAGAGAAACTGGCATGTTCCATGACTACATCTCTGGGCTATGTAACTAGACAGGAAGAAAAGGAGTCACTGAAACCGTGAGATGATTTGGAAATTTGTTTGCAATACAGTTCTTGGAAATTTATCTAAACTGGATGAAGGTGAAGACAGCGAAGCTGATATGTTTCTCTTGCGTGCTTGAATAGAAATGCAGCAAATTGGTTTGGTTTGGAATTGAATCAAAAAAACTTCCTCTTGGAATTTAATCAGAATCAATACCCAAGTGTTATTACTTGAAAACAAAATTTTAGTGAGGAAATAGCGACAACTTCAGTGGTTGAGGAATGGGCAATTGTCCATCAGTGGCAGTCGCGTCTGATCATCGTAATGAAATTTTGAGTGGCTCACAGATTCCAACAGCAGTTCACTTGGGTTTGAAGAAAAAAAACAGACTAGATATTAAAACATTTTTATTGGCCAGAATTGCATAAAGATGGGGTCAAATTTTGCCAGACGTACCATATATGTCAGATAGTGGGGAGACCCTAATTCGCAATTAAATGTGCACCTTTAATGCTGACAGCCGCTTTTGAAAAACTGTTTAGCAGGGTCTTAAAATATTGTCAGATCCTACCTGAAGCCACGAATGGGAATCTAATCTTTTAATGTTTATGGATGTTTCCCCAAGATTTCCTGAAGCATTACCTTTGGAGAAAAAATTGTGCAGAAGTGATAGTGGAAATGATAATTCAGTTTTTTACGTAAGTGTGGATTACCCAAAAGAGCAATCCAATCAAGGTTCATATTTTATGTCACATGTTCAGAGAAATGATGTCTAGTTTGGGAATAAACTAATTTAATCATTTTCTTATGATCCATAATCAGAAGGTGCATTTGAAAAGTGGCATCAGACTTGAAGACTGTGATTCGAGTTTATTGCCAAAAATGTCCTAATGATTGGGATAAGGGAATTCCTTTGCTACTGTTTACCATAAGGGACACTTCCAATGAGTCCACACAATTTAGCCTTTTTAAACTAATACATGGACATAACATGAGAGATCACTTAAATTAATGTAAGAAAAATTGATAAACCAATAAACAGCGTATATTTCCAACCAATAATTTGACTTTCAGAGACACTGACCAAATTTTGAGAGTTGGCTAAACAGCTTTGAAGGGTGTTTGAAGGGTGTTCAACCAAAGTGAAAAATAGAGCCAGTCAGCCAAAGTTCAAAATTCTGTTGCCTGAGACAAGGTGCTAGTGTTGTTACCTTCCTGTAGGGAACCATCAAAAGTAAGGTTCGCTGACTGGACCGTATCAAATCAAAAAGAAACTGTTATATAAATTATGCAGGAAGAAAGCAAAATTTGGGGCTGGTGACTCTTCTTCAGTTCTGATTCAGAGTCACTAGATTTGAAACGTTAACTCTGTTTTCTTTCCATAGATTTCTGTCTTTCTCGAGCAATTTCTGTTTTTGATTCAGATATCCAGTATCTGCAGTTCTTTGTTTTATTTTTATGTAAATTATGTACTGATTACTCCAGACAGGAAAAAGAGTCAGCAAATCTATCATTTTAACAATTTAAAGAGATGACAGGAATAATAGTTGGGAGAAATGTGTTCTTATGTAATGAAAGAAAAAAGAAGCGAAATAAAAAAAATCAGAACAATTGAAGAATGAACCAGAAATACAAAATATGAAATTGACCTTCCAGTGATTTAGATTGGATGATGCACGGTGCCTAAAAGATTGGATTGCATCATGCTTTATCTTCCAGAAAGCGATTGAAGCAACTTATGAAGGCTATTAAATAATTGTACATCAATTTGTGGGAATAGGCCAGAAAAAGTGGTTTTCTGTTAATGTGAGAATGCATTAAAGAAAGCAACATCCTTACAGATTCAATCCAAAGAAATTAACTCGTGAGGCAAGAGATTGGGTTCATGATGGACAATGACATTATTGGGTGAAGATCACCTATTGTGTAGGCGATGGCATAGTGGTACTATCACAAGACCATTAACACAGAGACTCGGGTAATGTTCTGGGGACCTGGGTTCAAATCCCACTATGAAATTTGAATTCAATAAGAATTTGGAAATAAGAGTCTAATGATGACCATGAAGCCATTGTCGAAACGCATCTGGTGCACTAATGCCCTTTAGGAAAGGAAATCTACCATAAGGTGTTGACTTGCTCGCCGAGCAGGCTTGTTTTCATTCAGATGTTTCGTCACCATGCTAGGTAACATCAACAGTGAGGCCTCTGATGAAGCAACGTTGTTCTACTCCGCTTGGCATTTATACTGTCCGGTCCGTTATGGTGAGGAGTGTCATTTCAAGTTTTGTTCTGTATGGATTTGTATATGGGGTCCAATTCTCTGTTTGTTGATTATATTATGGGTTGAGAACCATGCCTCTAGGAATTCCCGTGAATGTCTGTGATTGGCTTGGGCTACTATAATGTTGTCCCAGTTAAACTGATGGCCTTCATTGTCCGAGTGTACTGGTATTAAAGAAAGTTTGTCATGTCGTTTTGCTACTAGCTGGTGTTCATGTATCCTGATGGCTAGTTTCCTTCCTGTCTGTCCAATGTTATGCATGTGGCAGTCGTTGCATGGTATTTTGTAAACTACTTTGGTTCTGCACGTTGTGGGAATGTGGTCTTTAATCCTTATGAATGTTTGTTGTATGGTGGCTTTGGGCTTGTGTGCTACCATGATTCCCATTGGCCTCAGGAATCTCATTGTCAGTTCTGATGTGTTCTTGATGTAGGATAGTGTGGCCAGTATGTTAGGGCGTACTGTGTTCTCTTGTTGTCTATTTAGTAGACATCTGCAGATGAAGTTGCGGGGATATCCATTTGTAGCGAAGACTTTGTATAGGTGCTCTTCCTCTTTCTTGCATACTTTTGGAGTGTTGCAGTGAGTCATGGCCCATTTAAATAGTGTCCTAATGCAGCTTTGTTTGTGGACTTTGGGGTGGTTGCTGTGGAAGTTGAGGATTTGGTCAGTGTGGGTTGCTTTCTGATACAGGAATGACCAAATGAATGACAGGAATGACACACTGACCAAATCCTCAACGTCCACAAACAAAGGTGAACATCAGCTAGCAGCAAAACGACACAACAAACTTTCCATACTATCAGCACACTCGGACAATGAAGGCCATCAGTTTAACTGGGACAACGTAACTATAGTAGCCCAAGCCAAACATAGACCTGCATGGGAATTCCTAGAGGCATGGTTCTCAGTCCATAATGCAATCAACAAACATATAAATTGGACCCCATACACAAACCCATACAGAACAAAACCAGACATGACACTACTCGCCATAACGGACCGGACAGTATAAATTCCAAGCAGAGTAGCACAACATCACTTCATCTGAGGCCTCACAGGTGATGTTACCTAGCATAGTGACAAAACGTCTGAATGAAAACAAGCCAGCTCGGTGATCAAATCGACAATCTCACCCACGACCCGAGCAACAAATCTTTGCTAAAACTGGAAATCTGCCATCTTTACCTGGTCTGGCCTACTCCAGACCAACAGAAATGTGGTTGACTCTTAACTGCCCTCTGGGCAAATAGGGATGGGTAATAAATACTGGCCTAGCTAGTGACACCCACTTTCCATAAATGAATAAAAAAAAGAAGTTGTGATGCTGCCAAAACCAGATGACTGCCAATAATAGTGTATTGATTATTGCAGAGTCATTATGGTAACAAAAGTGGACTCGTATCCTATTTCGAGATTGGAGTCCTGAATTGAACAAATTGGATATGGCATTTTGTATCACACAAGTTGGCTTACTAAAAGTATTGGAAAGTTTTTTTTTCTATAACCAAAGAAAGAATAGCTTTTGTAATACCAGATAGACTTTTATCAGTCGCAGATAATACCACTTCACATGAAAAATGTACTGGCAACATTCCGATGAAGAACCAATAAAATAATTGAAGACTGTGTGACTGTTAACTTCGGTAATTTGTTTTTTAGCCTAACATGCGAAGAAGAACATTCAGATCCCTTAACTGATCTGTTTGACTGACAAAAAAACCAGTTTGGTTATAAATTTAACCAAGAATAAATTTACCGAAGTATTTGGGCCCTGCTGTGGAACAAGACCAAGTAGCATGTAGTGAAGTGAAAGTAAAGGCTATTTTGGATTTTTCCATGTCTAAGACAAAATGTGACATTTTGCGTTATGTTGGCATGAGTGGCTTTTATTGCACGTTTGTGCAAACCTCAGCACTGTCGTTGCGTCTTAAACTAATACATTGAAAAAAAAACAGTAAATTGGAATGGCAGCAATAGTATCAGAGTGCTTTTGAGTTCTGATGAAGAGTTGTCTATACTCGAAACATTACCTTGCTCACTATCCTTCGATGCTGTCGAACCTCTCTAGTTTTGGCTACACTGGATGCTAAGAAGCCATTTCAACTGTTTGCTGATGCCAGAGACATCAGTGTGGGACTTTTTGACTGCAAGAAGACGAGATGGGATTTAAAGGCCTGTAATTAATTTTTCAAAGAAGTAAACAAGATGCCAATACTTATATTCAACATTTGTGAAGGAGACGTTGATTTTTGTGTTGGGTCTACGTTGTTTTGAACTCTTCATCACTAAAAATGTAGAAAATACTGTGATTATTCTTTGTTTTTGGAAAAAAATTTGGGTCAAAATTTTACAGTTATTTCAGTGGAGCTTAATTCTCCAGCTGTACAATTTGAAAAACATTTGTGTGCCTGGAAAAAAATATGTTTTAGCAGGCACTTTTATCAAGAGCACACATGAGAGGTACCAAGTGCTGTGGTGTCCTTTGACTTAAGTAAAATATGGTTGCTGTGTAATCCATTGGACATTTAATGTGAAAATATTACTACTGTTAATGTGACAAAGACATAGTGTTAAGGTAATTGTTAATGTGTAGTGAGTATACCACTTAAAGATACATTTTCATTTATAAATATTTATTTTAGAGTTTAGATTTTTAACTAGTTGTATCTAGTTTATACCTGTTTATGAGGGGGTTTAACAATTAACCTGTTAGTGTTTCTGGAACCATGATTTTACAAGTCATTGTGAGAGAGGGAGGACTTGTGGTAATGGGAATTGGTTTGCATTAACAGAGTTTCACAAGTGTTAGAGGAATGATTGAGGATAATTAGCTTGCTTTTTGTTTCGAAGAATGAGGACTTTTTTTCTTGCTAAGTATAATTTATAGCAATGTGTTTTTTGTATTCCGTTCATGGCACATGAGCATTGTAGGACAAGCGGCAGTTACTAACGACCCTGAATCGTGCTTGAAAAGATGGTGAGCTTAGTTGGTGCCTTAGCTGTCAATGCGGTATAGATACAGACACATTGTTTGGGAGGTAGTTCTGGATTTTTAACCAGCCATGGTGAGGGAATGATCATGTTTTCAAGTCATGTTTAATGTTTAAGTCATGTTTCGAGTGATGTTTAAATCGAAGGGGACCCTGCTGATCATGGTGTTCCAATGCCTTTGCTTCCCTTATTTTTCTTTGTGGTAGATGTTTCAAGATTGAAAAGTGAGGTTGAAAGACCTTGATGAGATGCCGCACTGCATTTTTTTCGATGGTACACATGGCTGCTCCTGTGCACTGGTGGTGGAAGAAGTAAATGTTTAAAGTGGTGGGTTGATCTTAAATCAAACTTCACTCTGTGAGTTTTGTTTGCATACTACATTAAAGCATTTATTTGCCATTGTTGTTTAAATACAAAAATATACAGCAACTGTTAGTGAATCGAATAACGCAAATCAGAAGCAGAAGTGTGCCAAATGGTGTCTCAAATATGTTTTCCCTCAGCTCCACTTTGCTGCTTGCTCCCCATAACAGTTGATTCCCTCAGAGGCCAAATCTCTGTCTATCTTGATCTTAACTAGATTCAACAGTGAGAGCTTCTGTAACTCTCTGGGTAAAGAATTCCAAATATTCAGTACTCTGAAAAATTTTCTTCATCGCCGTATATAAACTTTAAACTGTGCCTTGTGTGCTAAATTCTCCAGCCAGGTGAAACAACTCCTCTATTTCTGCCTTGTCAAGTTTCTCCACAGTCTTGTATGTTTCAGTCACTGTTCTAAATTCCAGAGTAAGTGCCCTACTCAATGAACCTCTCATCCCAGGGACCATTTTAGTGAATCTTGTCTATGCTGCTTCCAAGGCAAATTTTTTGTTCTTGGATATGGAGACCTGAACTGCACACAGTATTCCAGATGTGGTCTCTCCAAAGCCCTAAACAATTTTAACAGGAGTTCCTTTTCTTGTACTTCAATTCCTTGGATTAAAGACTAGCATGCAATTTGCCTTCCTAATTGCTTGCTTTAACAGTATGCTGACTTTCTATATTCCTTATGGGAGTAGATCCAAAATCTGTTTGAACATTGTTTGAAAAGTGTGAAACTTTTAAATGGTAAAAAATGGTTTCTAAACTTACTACCAAAGTGACTTGCCTCAAATTTTGTGCATTATGCTCCACCTGTCGCCTTGTTGCCCACTCACTTAATCTGTCTATATTTCTTTGCAGCTGCTTTGTGTCCTACTGACAGCTTACATTTCCACTTAGCTTTGTATTGTTAGATACAGTAATATTGTACAGTGTGTCTGTGTGACATTTGTCTATTGTTAAACAATGAATATTGGTGGCTGAGATAACACAGTATGGAGCTGGAAGAACACAGCAGGCCAGGCAGCATCGGAGGAGCAGGAAAGTTGACGTTTCAGGTCTGGACCTACCTTCAGAAGTTAGCCTGCTGTGTTCTTGCAGCTCCATACTGTGTTATCTCTGACTCCAGCATCTGCAGTTCTTGCTATATCTGAATATTGGTGGCCTCTGTGCTTAATATGAGGAGAAAGCTGTGCACGTAGTGTCAGTTGGAATCAATAAGTATTACTGTTACTTGATTTGCCATTTGTGGTATGAAAATACAGATTTATGTATCAAAATATGACTGAAAATAAATTGAATCTTAGTAAAGGCTCTTCTTTGCATGTAACCATTTTGACTTATACTTTACCTCCCATACACTTTTTAAAATTGTAAATTGCTTTGATTGAACTGTTACACTAGTTCTTATCAACAATGGAGCAGATCAAAGCAGTCACACTTGACTAAAAATTAAATTTCTGGTAGAAAGCAGGAAAGGAGAAACATTACAGGGTATTTTCCTTAAAGCCATTTGGCATCTTCTGTATGTGCATCTAATTTTTTTTTTTAACATTGCCTCTGTTATTTTCAATATATATGCACAAGAGGAATTCAAAGAAAATTCTGGGTTACAAGGGATGGACAATAAATGAAGCTTTTCTTGAACGCGTCTGCATCCCTGCAATAACCAGACAATAAAATGTATTTCTGTGGCTTGTGCAGCTGCATTTTACAATTGTGGCAAATTAAGTTCTTAACGCTTAATGGTATAAGCTCACCTTTTATTTTGTAACCCAAATTTTATTGTGTAGTTGAATGAAATATATTATTTCCTCTAATCAAAAAGTGAAATGATTGTCTTCCAATAATTTGTACTGTATGATGTATTTGAAGGGATTTTTTATTTGTAAATTAGGATATTTTGGCATTTGGCTGCAGTAAAAATTTACGTGTACAATACTATATTTATCATTTTTAAAAAAAAATTCAAGGCACCTCGCAACTTGAAATGGATAAAGAAATAATTATCATGTTATGGAATGTCAGATTAGAAAAGCTGAGCAAATATTTCCTTCCAAAGATTGGTTATGGGAAGATGTTTAAACAAATGTAAGGCGGAGAGATGCATGGATTTGTGGGCAAGATAGAGTGAGAAAGGCTGACGTTTCGGGCGTAGACCCTTCATCAGAAAAGCTTTTCTGCTTTCTGCTCCTATGATGCTGCTTGGCCTGCTGTGTTCATCCAGCCCTGCACCTTGTTGTCTTGGATTCTCCAGCATCTGCAGTTCCTACTATCTCTCATTAATTCCTACACTGTTTCTGTCCATCACCCAATGCTAGCTATTATTTGATCTATAATAACTTGTGTGTTAACTTGTCAAATGCTTTTAAAAAAAGTCTGAATACCTAGCATCTACTGGTTTCATTCTACTCTTACCTTTTTCCACTATTATGTCCTCTGAGTAAGCTCTAACAAATGTGCAAAAAAAATTTCATAAATCTAGTGACTGCTTAATCTTATTATGATTTCTAAACGCATTGTTACCATATATAAAATAATCAGTGCTAGCATTTGCCTATTACTGATGTTAAGCTAACTGGCTGATAAACGTTTTTTTTGTTCCTCCTTGCTTAAATCGTGGGGCCTTGTTTGCTCCCTCCCTTGGAAGCTGTTGTATAGGAATTCAGGAAGCCCAACACCAGTGCTTTTGTTTATTTCTGCAGCTGTTGGTTGAGTGATAAATGTTGGATAGGACATGGGGTGAGGGGTGGGCCATGTAACCAGAGCAATTCAAATGATAATGTCAGTGATGTGAACTTAATGCAAGACAGCTGTATTTCAGACATATTTAATTTTTGTAAGATATGGCTGGGCCACCTTCATAGAAGGCACTTGAGAAAAACCCTCTGGTCTAGAAGAGGAGCTGAAATAAGGGCAGAAGTGGGATTGACTGCAGAGGTCAAATTGCATGATTTTGGAAGAGGGGGTATGGGATTTGAAGTTCCATGCAGGGCTGAATAGAATATCAAAGTTTATTTTCTGAACGGGGAAAGGCTTCAGAAATCTGAAGCACAAACTGACTTGTGTGTTGTAGTTCATGTATCTAAAGGTTAACATGCAGCTTCGTTTGGCAGTTTGGAAGGCAAACACAGGTGTTCGCATTCATTTCAAGAGGGCTAGAATGCAAGAGCAGAGATGTACTGCTGAGGTTGTATAAAGCTCTGGTCAGACCGCATTTGGAATATTGTGAGCAGTTTTGGGCCCCATATCTAAGGAAAGATGTTCTGGCATTGGAGGAGGTCCAGAGAAGGTTTACAAGAATATACCGTGGATGAAGGGCTTGTCTTATGAGGAGCAGTTGAGGACTCTAGGTGTGTAGTCAACAAAATTTAGAAGGATAGTGGGGTATCTAATTGTAATTTACAGAATACTGACAGGCCTAGATAGAATGGATGTGGAGAAGATGTTACCACTAGTAGAAGAGAATAAGACCTGAGGGCACAACCTCAGAGTGAAGGGACAGCCCTTTAGAATGGAGTTGAGAGAGAATTTCTTCAGCTAAAGGGTGGTGAATCCTTGGAACTCTTTGCTGCAGAGGGCTGTGGAAGTCAAATCATTGAGTGTATTTAAGACAAGTTCTTGATTGTTAAGGGGTTCAAGGGTTATGATGAGCAGGCAGGAGAATGGGATTGAGAAACATATCTGCAATGATCAAATGATGGAGCAGACTCAGTGGGTCAAATGCCTAATTCTGCTTCTATATCTTATGGTCTTATGATCTGTGGTCTTGTGTGGTTAAGTTCACCTGACATAACTTTGTCAAGGACTTAACTGATTAGCAATTGATTCTCCTAGGATAGGGATCTAAAATGATGACTCAGTTTAGTTTCAGGTGAAAAATGTTTGATGTTTTTTGTGTATCACCAGATTTTTATGTGCAAAGTATAGAGCTTGAGCTTCACTTTGCATCTCAATACATTTGTTAAAATGTCACTTCACTACATTTGACTAATTTTTCTTCCTGGGTAACTATTCTGTTTTCAGTTATGAAATAACCAAAAGTTCATTTCGGAATCAAAGATGCATTTAGAAAACTGTTGCTTTGGTGAGTTGGGTGCTCATTTTCCTCAGCAAAAATAATGATGTACCTTGTTTAGTTCATGTTTCAATTGTTTTATACAGCTGAAACATGACTTGCCAACTTTCATATTCAATGCTCAGACTTACGAAGGCAAGCATGCTGTATGCTGCCTTTACCACCTTATCCAGTTGTGTTGCGACTTCTAGGAAGCTATTAACTTGTATCCCCAAGATCCCTCTGTATATTAGTGCTCCTAAGGGTCCTGTCATTTACTGTATACTTTCCTCTTGCATTTGACCTTTCAAAGTGCATCAGCTCCCCATTGGCTGGATTGTCTGTCCAACTGATCTTTTTCCTGCTCTATTATTTAACCATTTTCCTCACTTTCCACAACTACACCAATTTTTGTGTCATATGTGAACTTACTAATCAGACCATGTAAGTTTTTTTTATATTTATTAAAAACAAAGATCTGTCCGAGGCCGTGGATAGTGAGGACAGAGGAAGTGAAGCAGTGATTTCCCTGTACTTCACTCAGTCTAGTCTACTATATTCATTGCTCACATTGTGGTCTCCTGTACATTGCAGAGATGAGCGCAGGCTAGGTCACCACTTTGCAGCACACTTTTATGTTCAGTCCACAAAAATGATTCTGAGTCTTAGTTGCCTGCCACTTCAACACCACTGTGTTCCCTGTCCAACATTTCTGTCTCCAGCTTGCTGGAGCGCTGCAGCGAGCCCAAGCTCAGCGCAAGGTAGAAGAACAACATTTCATTTTTCGCTTGAGAACCTTGCAGCCGTCAGGTCTCAATATCAAATTCAATAACTTTAGGGCCTGAGCACCTTCTTTCATGTCCTCCTTCCAATCCCCACACATCAAGGCTTGTTATCATATGGGCTCCTGCCATAACCAACTCAATGTAATCTACTAATGGTCCCCATTAGCAGTCAATGATTCTCCCACGCTGACTATTACCCATTCCTTTATTTGCTGTTCTCTCTCTCTGGGCACCATCTCAACCCATTATTTATTCACCGCCCCCCGCCCCCCATCATCTTCATATATACCAACCTTCTCTCAACTACAATCAGTTCTGAGGAAGGGTCACAGGACCTGAAATGTTAATTCTGCTTTCTTTCCACAGATACTGCCAGAACAATTGATTGCAACCAATAGTATTAACACGGTGCTTCCCAAATTGTTTTCCAAAATGACCCTAAATGCGAACAGAAACAAAATAAAGGTGCATAGACATATTCTGTATATAATCGTTAAAGTTTGCACATTATGGATCAACATAAACCATGAATTTTGGCATACAAGACCACTCCAATGCTTCTAATGATTTTACCTACATATGTTATATGGCTTCTCTTCCACCACAAACCACCAAGCCCAGTTCCCACTGCCACCCCATTACCATTTCTTTTGATCTAGTTGCTATAATCTGTGAAACAGTCTCGGCCCGGGAAAGGAGCCTGTAGAACAAACAGACGAGCAGAAACGCTCAGCAGAGTTTAAGCTGCCTATTCCTACGTCAGCCGTGTGACTTCCCCCTGCATACAATTAGTGTACCAAATCAGTGCACGACCGTGCCAGGCTATGTGGCTCTCACCTGTAGAAATGTTTCATGGGGTACTTTGGATTCACCATCCATTCCTTTGTTTGGATCCACAGGATTGATGTGGTCAGGTTTGTTTCTACAGTGTCTCCTCTCTACTGGCCCCATCGCGGTCTTGGAGGAGGGGGAAGCTCATGATCGCAAACTCCGTGACCCTGATAGGGCTGCAGCCCTAATATCCAATTTAGGAATCTCCCATTTAAGAATACATGCTTATGTTGTTACATGAAAAATAGAATAAGTTAGTAAAAGGTTCATCTGTATTTTTATTTTATAAATACAACATTCATGTTGATGCCTACCCTGATCAATGCAGGTAGGAGTTTTGACAAGAAATGCCAGCTGGCAATCAGACAAGCATACCCTCTTCAATGTATTGACACTCTGAGTATGACCCCCTTTGACCTGCTTCTTTGGAAGTACTCTGAAAGCACTCAACATTCTGAAACTATTGCATTTTTAAACTTATCTCTCCAGATTACTTTGGCTTTTGTTTCTTACATCACTGTCAATATCGAATTTTGACTACAAACATTTTCATGTGTTCATCCTTGCCTTGAGATCAAAAGCACCTGAGTAAATGAGCAAGAAAACCTGTTTAGTAATTGTGCCGTCTTGTAACTGAATAAGGTTCCATTTAGTCTTCAGATGTGGTAGAGCATCATGCAAGACAAATTTTAACTAAAGCTATTGAGTGAATTTATTAGTTGGTGTTTGAATAATAATGAGGCTAGGGAAGATAGAATCAACAGATAGGTAGCTGGCAGGAAAGTGGAGTTCAAGCCAAAGATCTGCCCTGGTCCTAAATGGTGGAGTAGGCTTGCTGAGCCTACGATTTACTCCTGCTCCTGTTTCTTCTTGCTGTGTGCTGTAATGGTGGTTTTGTATTTGTGGTGAAATGTTTTGCTTTGTTGATTTCATAAGCAGGCAAAATAATAGAATAAAGTCCCAGAGACGAGCTGATCCTACGTAAATGAAATGGTGTTCTTCCTTTCACAGTGAAGTATCAACTGGTTTCTTTTGAAATTTTTAGACCCCTCGGAGTCTGGTTTTCAAGCTGCTTTTCATGTATTTTGAATGGAATAACTTATGCTGGAAATAAGAATGGAACATCCATGTGCTAGAATTAAATATCTTTTTGAATGGCTAATCATAGCTATTGGCCATTGTTTTGAGGCTAAACACCTTCCCATCATGCATTTAAATGACCTCCTATCAGCTTATGGATGGCCAGTTTAAGAACGGAATGTTGAGAGTGGACTACTAGCTTTCAGCAATGCTTCTGCTCAAAATATACACTAAAACAGTTCATCTGGGTTAAACCTGTAGAGAGACAATAGATCAGACCAAGTAGGTAACAGTCTGGGGTATGGTCGTTTGTAAGATAATGCAGAGGAGCAATAGAGGGTCAACAAGGTTGGAATATGGTCCAGTTTAAGAGATAGTAGATGCTGGAGAATTCGAGACAACAAGGTGCAGAGCTGGATGAACACAGCAGGCCGAGCAGAAAGGCTGACGTTTCGGGCCTAGACCCTTCATCAGAAATTTCTGATGAAGGGTCT